>NC_037346.1:53285509-53925648 GCF_002263795.3 Bos taurus
GAGCTTCTAGAAACATCTAGACCCAGACTCACCCAAGCCCAGGAAAGAACTGAGTGAGGCCCAAGTGAGCTGTGAAGCTTGGGAGAGACGTTGGCAGGAAACCGGACTCCGAATCTGGGATGTTCGGGATGCCAGATGGCTCACCCAGGCCCACGGGGCGAGCAGCTTGGTGTCTGGGTGTCCTGTCCTCAGCTCGATGCTGAGGATGAGCCCTGAGCGCTCAGGTAGGAAGTGGGTGTAGGTCACAGCTTGGAGGTGCAAGAGGCAGGAGGAGCGTTGAGTCTGGTGCCTCTCGGGCCCCGGGCTCATGCCTGGGCCGGCCCCGGTGGCCGTGTCCACTCAGGCCCCGCCGAGCTCCTGGCCGTGCTGCAGCGGTGGCTGCTTTGTATGGATGGTGCAGCATTTTGGGTAATGAAATATTCACAGGTCAGTGATTCCTTGAGAAATGATGGGGATCAGTCAATTCCTTTTCAGGGAGTAATTTTCTTCCCCTTCACAGCCTCTGTTTCATGTTGACAATCATTAGCATGAGAGAGAGGCTGGATCGAAGGGGCTTGTCAGAACTCAGGACGAGCTGCCACCTTGTCGTGGGTGGTGCGGCCAGACGCCTGGACAAGGGGGCACAGAGCCTGGCTAGGACATGTGCGTGGAGCAGGAGGCAGGAGCCCCTGGGGAGCTTAGAGCCAGAGGTACAGAGGGCTGGCTGGTGGTCTGCCTTCCTGGGTCTTGCCAGCCTTCTTCCCTCCTGGTTGGGGAGCACAGTGACCCCCCAGGACACTCATATTGGTGGGTCTTACTGCCTCTTACAACGGCAGCTTCCAGAGCTTTGGGTCCAGATCCCAGCTCTGCCGTTGCCAAGTACACCTCATCTTCCCCTTCTGTAAAATGGGCTGCACTAGCTGGTATGAGTCTGAGAAGAGCTGTGAATTCGCTTAAAGCATCCGAAGAAGGGGCTACTGGACGTGTCCTTCCTCCCCTGGAAGGCCACGCACCGTCCTGCCCCTGTGGCCCATGAAGCACTTCCTCGTGTCCACCGGACCCACAGCCGCCACCAACCGCCACCTCGCTTCCCATGACCGCAGCTCCTGCTGACGTGGGCCTTCCTGTCTCCAAGGATGGAAGCGTGGCCAGGGCCTTGGTTCAGCTCAGATGGGTGCCGGCGCCACTGTCCACAATCACCGCCGGGTGCCAGGCCCGTGGTGGCCACACTCACATGCCGGCTTTTATTTTGTCATTTTCTTTGGAGGATCTGAAACAAAGGATCTGACCTCTGGGTGTGTTCAGGAGCCAGGATTTTGACTGCTTTGCTCCCACCAGAGGAGGCAGGCACACAGCTGCTGGCACCCGGCCCAACAGTCGACAGACGGCTACCAACTCTGCCCGGGGCAGTTGCCCACCTGCCCCTTTCCAGAGGGCGGGAGTGAGCCTAAAGAGGGGGCCACACAGTTGCCAAGGGAATGCTTCCATCAGGCCATCCTGCCTGACCAGCAGGCCGCAAACCCCTAAACGCAAACTCTCCTGGGCCCAGGTAGGGACCAGGACTGCCCCCTCGGATCCCAGGGAGCTGGGAACCTTCCCCAGGAGGGGCGGGACATGGGGACGAGCTGTCCCTGACCCTGTTCCCATGCTGAGGTGCCCCGGTGTGCCACAAGTAGCTGGTGGGGTGAGAACGGGCACCCCGTGTGCAGGCCAGTCTGAATAGCTGGGACTGCTGCCCCTCGTGCCCAGGGGAGTGAGCCTGAGACTCACAATGGACATGCTGTGGGGAGGGTGGGGAAAGCCCTCCTCTGCCCCCTCAGCCCCACTCTTGGGTTGGAAGCACACCCTTCTGTCCCACAGACCCCTGGGAACCAAAGGGCTCCACCTGGAAGCAGGCAGCCACGTAAGGTCTTGTCGGGAGGTGGTTTTGGAGCCTGAACAGGTCAGAGAAAGGCAGAGTTGGGGCTAAGCCTGAGCCTAAAGCGGGTCGGGGCACAGACCCTGCATCCTGAGTTCACGCCGGGCCGTGCCATTGATACCTGGCTCACTGGTGTCCCCAGACGTGGTTTGATGTGGCTGTGAGATGGGGACTGACTCACTGGGTGCCTCACTGAAGGGGTTGTGAATTAAACACTGCTGTAGCCTGGAATCCCGGGCAGTGAGGCCAGTGCTGAGTGAACACAGCAGTTCTCGCTGCTGCTTGTGCCCCACCCCACCCCCCACCCCCGACCCAGGACCTTTGTCGATGCCTGAAGAGAGTTTAGATGCTGCTGGCTTCTGGTGGGTGGGGCCGGGGCACTGCCCTCAGCCTGCTGCAGTGCACAGAATGCCCGCCCCCCCAGAGAAAGCCCAGCCCCTCCTGTCATTAGTGATCTGAGCTAAGATGACAGGAGAGGGGCAGGGAGGTCTCCAGCCACCACCCCACGAAGGGCCAGTGCCCAGCAGGCCTCTGCAGGCCCCAAGAAAGCCAGGCTTCCCCCAGCGGGAGTGGGAAGCTGGGGGCTGGCTCCAGAGAGCTCCAGGGGGCCGGTGCCCATGAGGCCACCTCTGGCCATTGTCCAGGCCAGCACTTCTCAAACTCAGTTGCATATTTGAATCCCTGAGGCAGCTTTTAAAAACCCCTGTCCCTGGCTTTACCCCAGATCAATGACATCAGACCCTCTGGGGATGGGATACAGGCTCTGGTCCACAGATGGACAGCTGGGAGCTTGTTTGAAATGCAGAAGCTCAGGTCTGTCCCGTGCTTCTGAATCGAAATTTCAGCCAGAGCGCAGGAGAAGTGGTGAACCACTGGGGGCCCTGCCTGAGCTCAGTGAGCAGCAGACAGGATCTGGGCTCCCCATCTGTGCTCCGGGCTCCGGGGCAGTTTTCCTCGGCAATCTATGTTTCCTGACTCTCCTGGGACAGGCAGGCACCTCAGGGCCCCGGGCTATGGGTCAGTGATGAGGGCACCCAAGAATTCTTGTAGAGTCGTCAGGTCTCGTGCAGAACCACCAGAGAGGAAAAGTACATGAGGGCTCGTCTTGTTGCCCAGGAGTCCGGGAACAGCTCGGAGGTGGGCAGGCTGTGGCTCCTCTGCCCAGTTTATGGACCAGACTCGGAGGCTGGATGAGAGGTGGAGGAAAGGGAGGCCTGCGTCTGCTCCACTTGCCTGCCTGGTGCGTCTCCTCCTCCTCCTCTGGGTGGTTCCTGTCTAGGGAGTGCTCTCCGCTCCCCACAGCCAGTGCTGGGCCCTGCCACTTAGATCTGTTCTCTGCTGGGGGTGTCGTGGGCAGAACTAGTGTGGGGAACCTGCTGTCCTTCCCTGGGCATGGACCAAGCAGACCCCGCGTCGGGAAGGCTGCCTTGCGGTCCAGCCTCCTGTCATGGACTGTTTTTAAGTGGAGAGATTGGGCGGGGGTGTTGCTGGCAGGGGCTCTGGGTCTGTGCAGGTTGGTGGACAGTTAAACAGGGTGTCAGGAGAAGCTTGCCCTGCTGGTGTGCCTTGCAGTGAGCACAGGAGCCCGGGTTGGGGGTCCCCGTAGACCAAAAATGAAGAAAGAGTGTCTTTATAAAAGCGCTTTGTGCATGAGGGGCTCAGAGGGCCCCTGCCCTCCAACCAAAAGCATGCGCCCCCCTCGGGTGCAAAGCTGACCCTGGCTTCCAGGCCAGGGGGCTCTTCTGTTGGGGGGATGACTGCCCCCCATTTCCAGTCCCTGATGAGCCCCCACATGTGGGTTTGAGTTGGCTGATGGGCTAAGTGTGGGCCAGAACAGAAGTGTCCCTGGTGGGAAGGAACCTGGCTCTGGGAGCTGAGGCCCAACCTGAGTCTACAAAGCGCTCCACGTGGTCCAGGGTGATGTGAGGCTGCGAGGAGGCCCCTGAGCTGTGGCTGAAAAGTGGAGGAAAGCATCAGAGGCAAAGAGGGTCGAAGGTGGCGGTCCCTGGGGGTGGTCAAGGAGACATCTGAGACCCAGTTTGTACCTCCACCCCCAGGACAACACAGTCTGGCATCCTGGTTCCCCGGGTGCTGCATCCATGGGCTGGGATGACCCCTGGGTGGCCTGCGCAGCAAGGAGCCCAGCGAGGGCAGAGAACAGGGTGAGCCTCTGGTGAGCTGACCCCGCAAAGGTCAGAATCGGTCTCCTCCCCCGGGTGTGGGGCTCTCCAAGACTTAGGCACAGGGACCCACATCCCCGGGAGTCAAGTCCATCTCAGACTCAGCTAGCTCCCCCAACAAAAGAAAGATAAAAAGATCCCATCCCCTGTATGTCAGCCGGTCCTCGGAGGCCCACGGGAGGTGGCAGGTGGAGGTGCAGAGGCACAGGCCTTGCCGGGTCTCCCCTGCCCGGAGCCCTTCACCTTGTCTTCTTGGCCAGGAACTGGGGTGTACGGGAGAGGGCGTGCAGGGTTGAGGAAGAGGCAACACTCCCTGGGACCCTTTTGGCCCCTGTCCTCGGACTTGCCCCTTGGTAACAACCCGGAGGCAGAACAGAACCCCACTTCGTGAACACCCTGCTCCTTCCCCAACCTTGTGAGAGCCCCAGGCTGGGTCAAGAAGTAGCAGCTCCTGGCCTGTTCAGAAGACCCCAGGCGCCCTCCTGACACCACCGGCCAGTCTGCACAGGGAAGGCGTGCTCTCCACCAGCCCCCACCCCTTCCCACCCGCACGAGCCTCAGAGGGGTGGTCTCGGCCGCCTTGCCCTCGGAAGCCCACAGGCCGAGTCAGGTTGCTGGCCCAGTAGGGGGCGAATCCGCTGGTCTGGTCAGTCCTACTGGGGTCATCAGGGCGTCCACAGAGGAGGGACAGCTCAGAATGGAAATTCCATTAGTGCTCAGCCATGGGCAACAGGGCCTGTTCAAAGAATACATTCAATTAAAAATTGATTTTTCAGTTTAATCTCAATCATAATGAACCACATTCAGACCCCTTCCACCTCCCAGGACAGCAAAGCTCTCACCCTCCTGGCCCAGCCTTGTAGGCTCCCTGGCCTCCTCCCCATCCTTTGGACGGAGATGATATAGTGAGGGGCCAGGGGCCAGGGGCGGGGGCCATCCTTCACTGAGTTTGGGAATAATTACAAATGAGGTGCACAGGGGGTTTTGTTAAATGAAAGTGTCACGGTGGTAAATCGTATTTTTATTTACTGCGAGGTTGTGTTTTCAGCGTGGCTCCAGTTAAAAGCTGCAATATTTAATTTCCCTTGATCCAGACAGTATTTCAAAAGCATCATAAAACGAAAACAGCTCCAACTTTTTCCCTCCCTCACTTCCCACAAACTCAGAGATACCAGGCAGGAACCCCACACTTGGGCCCACAGAGCCGACTCGCTTCTTGGGAGGACTTCCCTTTCTCACTCACTCTTCCTCTGAGATCAGGCAGGAGAGGCCAGGCAGGTTCTCCAAAGCTTCCCGGGCTATGTGGGCAGCGGAACTATTAGAAATATGCTCATTTTTGTCAGCATCGTTCAGTTCGAGGCCCTTAACTAGGCGTGGCTCTGTGTTATCCCCTTACCTTTGTGAACACCTCCATCTCATACATCTGCCCAGGTGGTCTCTGTCCTCACACCTGCCTTACAAATGAGAAAACAGAACTTTAGTGAAGCATGGGATTTGCCGAGGGACCCTCTGCTCAGCAAGACTGGAACTCAGGCCTGCTTGATCTGAGCGCATGCCTGCGGTTCTGGTGTGTTTGGACCTCAGAATGCCCAGCCCCACCCTGCTTGCCTCCCGGCTCTCACCTGCTGATTTGCTGTGCAACCTCAGGTCCCATACTCACCTTTCTGAGTCTCTGTAAAAAGGAAGACCCACCCCAGCTGCTTGTGATAGTACTGCAAGGAGACACACTCCAACCCTGCAGACAGATCCTTGGCCCAGCTCTCTGGTGGCCCCCTCTGCTCTCCAGATAACTCCCAGGGACAGATGGACCTTCCTCTGGCCATGAACACAGTGTCCTGTGCTTTAAACATTCCCTGGACTTGACTCCAACTTCCTGGTTTGGCGGGGGGGCGGGGTTTCACTGATTGCAGTTACACTAGGAAGGCATCCATTCACGCTTGTTTATTACAGAAAGGCCAGGGTGCCTTCTGACCCCTCTCTGTCCCACCCCCGGCCTGCAGTGGTCAGCACTCTGGGGGCTCCCTCTCGTCCTCTCTGGCCTGGCATCCTGTTTTCACTTGTGTTCACAGCTGCTCTGAGCATCGCCGCTGGACCCTGGGGTCCTTCCCCTGCACCCACCCCCAGTACAGAGCGTCATCCCCTGCGGGTCCTCAGGAACCGGTCACTTCATGTGGGCACTCAGCACTGCTTGTCCCAGCAGCAGCCAGCTGTCGCCCCCCACACCCCCACTCAGCATGGTGTCTGGCTCTGTTTCCCAAAGACCCTGACTTCTGGTAGACCTTGGACAAAAAAAAAGAATTCCAGGTCTAGGCTTGGGAAACTTCATTATATATACATCGCTTTCCTGCAGAACTTCATGGGGACTTTTCTAGAACGTCCCAGAAGACTAAGAGTTCTACAGCACAGGCCTTGGGAAGTGCTATTCCAGGGAAAACAGCCTGGCTGCAGGTGGGCTGGGATCTGACCCCCCACCCTAGGTGCCTCTCTGAGCGAGGGGACCTTAGCCTGATCTCTTTGAGCCTCCATTTCCCCATCTATCAAAGTGACGGCTCTAACACTGCCAGGGCCACCGTGCACTTGGCACCCAGTTACAGGACAGTGGCAGGCTGGGCGGTCGGTGCTCAGCACACATCAGGTCTCTTTCCGCATGGATGTCCAGGGACTCCGTGAAGCTGCCCCTGCCAGGGCTGGGCATTACTGAGGCTTCACCCTCTGGGGCCAGCTCTTGGGTGCTTTGTCGTGGACGAGTTGTATGACTCCAGGCAAGTCTCATCAGCTCTCCAAGCTTCAGTTTCCTCACCTGTAAAATGGAGACAAGGGCACATGCCTCTCAGGTGTGGGGAGGTGCCTATGCGCACTTGTGGTGAATGGATGTGTGGCCAGCTGGGTGAGCAGAGCCACCCTCGGGGGACAACCCAGATGGAGCGGTCTGGCAGCGGCGTGGAACTCGGGGAGGGTGGGCAGAGGAGCCAGGCAGAGCTGTGCTCAGAGCTGGCTCCGTCACTCGCTGGTGGCAAGACCACGAGACCCATCCCCTGCTTCTCTAGGCCTGTCTCCCCATCAGTACTCTGGGGATAATGACACGCCTCATCCGACTCGGGTGACAGTTACTGGGCCGTCCCAGCGGGACGCAGGTAGTGTGGCTGTCCCTCCGTCTGGTGTCATCACTGCAGAGCGCTCTGTGGTGCCCGGGCCATCTCTCCCCGCTGACTCCTGGTGACAGAAGGCCCGGCTTCTGCCCTGAGGGAGGCTCTGCTTCTTTCCCCTGGGTGTCAGGGCCAAGCCCAGGTCCTAAAGAATTGTCCCACCCTGGCCCCCCGACAAGGAAATCAGGCCAGCCGCTCGTCCCCCTCCCTGGCTGCAGAGCATGGCCCCTGACTGCCCAGCCTCATGGGTACGGGGTCTGGTGTCCTCGTCAGCAGCAGAAGATAAATGTTTTTAATTCAGGGAGCTTTTCATGAGCCAATGAAAGGGAGTAAATCACCCTTCCAGGCCCCGGAGCCCAGAGCTGGCGCCCGGTCACATCAGGGTGGGCCGAGGGGCAGCCACACCGGGTCACTGGATGTCAGGGGGACCTGGGCATGCTGTGGCCTGGCAGCCGGACGCCAAGCTGGGTCACTAGGCAGCAGGAGGACCTGGGCATGCTGTGGCCTGGCAGCCGTTACACACAAGCTCTTCTATGGCGGGGCGGGCGGGCAGGGTCTGCCTGACTGCCCTGCTCTCCTGGCCTGGTCAGGCTCCGAGGGTCCCAGTGTGCGTGCACGAGAGAGGCCTGCATGTGGACTCAGCCTTGGCACACGCCCGGCCCTGTGCACCTCTGGGTGCCCAGGTGGTGAGACCCGGGTGTGTGCAGAGCACCTGTGTGCCTGGCTGTGACGGGGGCCACGGGAGTGCCGGGGCGTGGCCCCCGTGTGCTTGTGCAGGCACACATGTGCACATGGCTTCTGGAGAAGAAATGTTTAAAAATGGAGTTGTCAGCCCCGAGTTGACAGGCGCAATCAGGAAAGTGCAGCGTCGGCAGGAACGGCCGCGGCTCCCTCAATTACCCGGGAGGAAATGGCCCCGCTTTGTGCTGAGGAGGCAGAGTGTGACTGGAATAAAGCAAGTGGAGCAGACCCAAAAACTTCATTAATTAAAGAAACTCATTAATGAGGGACATTTAATCAGCTGAAGATTAGATCCACGCTTGCCTCTTCCAGGAGCCGGGCGCCGAGCGGAGACCGGAGCCGGCCTGCCTCCTCCGCCCGCCCGTGCGGCCAGGCCTGGCGCCAGGGCCCCAGCAAGGAGATGCGATGCCCCTGGGCCAGCTGCGCGCGGCCACGTGGAGGCCAGTTCGGGTGCCCGGACGGCATCAGGGTGCCGGGATCAAAGGTGCTTGGATTTTGGCCTCACCGGGGGACGTGCGGCAGCATCGGGAGACGTGTTTTGTGGTCACCCTGGGGAGGGTGGTGCTGCCCGCCGCTCGCCCATAGGGCTCAGGGATGCCAGACACCCTACGGTGCCCAGGGCAGCACCACGGGAGAACCTGCTGCCACACACGTCGGTGGTGCCAAGGCCATAAGACACCTGCTCCAGGCTGGGCGTGTGAATGCACTTGGGGGATGGGGTGAGTGCGTGGCATGTGAACCAAGCATGTGTGAGCACAGGCAATGCGTGCATGTGAGCTTCTGTGCCCGGGGAACGTGTATGTGAGTGTGGATGTGTGTCAGGATTCATTCCCATGGACGAGGGGGGAGAGGAGGCTGGGGCCCCGGCAGACCTGGAGGAGACCTGACAGGCGAGCTGAGACCTGTTGCTGGGTGTGCTTCACCCGGGACCGCCCAGCAACATCTCTGGGCCCCTGGGAGGATCCTGCTTTCTGATGTGTTTAGAGAATTGTCCACTTGCTGTTGAAGGCTGTGGGGAGAATGGCCCCTGCCCAGGACAGGCTGTCTGAGGGCATGCCCATCTGGTGGGCCATCACCCCAACACCTGTGATCTTGACTGCATGTTCGGGGACCCACCTGAGGGTGCCACCCTCAGACCATGGCCCTGCGGGTTCCACTGGGCTCCCAGGCACCTTTCCCACCTCCCGCAGCCCAGGGGTGCCGGGCCGGGCTGCCCCAGTGGACCGAGCCTGAGGCCTAGGTTCGGTCATGGTGGCACAGGTTGGATCCATCTCCTCAGTGCAAGTGAGGTCTGGCAGCCGGGGGGCTCACTTCCCACCCTGTCCTCCTTCCTCCCCAAGTCCCAGCCCCTCCCCCAGTACAGGGGTGCAGCGGGTGCCACCACTGTGCCAAGAACAGCCCCCAGCAGGGAGAGTCGGGGAGGGCCTTCCCAGGTGTGTGGACGGCGTGGGTGGGTGGCAGGGAGAGTCGGGGAGGGCCTTCCCAGGTGCGTGGACGGCGTGGGTGGGTGGCAGGGAGAGTCGGGGAGGGCCTTCCCAGGTGTGTGGACGGCGTAGGTGGGTGGGCAAGGCTGGGGCTGTCAGGTGTGAGCTGAGGACGGGGCTCTGGGCAGAGCAGATGTGGCAGGGTGACGGCAGCATCGCATCCGTGGGGCAGCAGGAGCCAGGAGAGGGACGCAGGAGCAGGGGCCAGCAGGTCGCGGGGACCAGGCTGCTCCTGGCCCTGGACATGTTCACATTTTCAGGAGGAAAATGTCTTGCTTGGAAAGGAGCAAAGCAGAGGAGCTGGGCAGTGCTGCAGGAGGGACCCAGGTTTGACATGGAGACATTCGCGTCGACCAGCTTGAAGGCTGAGAGAGTATGGAACCCTTGAGCCCACAGCTCTCAGCAGGTTTTCACCCTGTCCAGTCTGGAGGCAGGGTGTCTGCCTCCGTCATAGGGAGATGGTGGGGGCCCTGGATGCCAGGCCCACCCCATCCTGGGAAGTGACAAGCAGATGGCCCCATAGAGACCCTGTGAGGAAAGGATGGGGACGGGACTTCCCTGGTGGTGCAGTGGTTGAGAATCCGCCTTCCAATACAGGGGACACGGGTTCGATTCCTGGTTGGGCAACTAAGCCCACGCGCTGCAACTGGAGAAGCCCTTGCACCATAACAAAGACCCTGCACAGCGAAAGTTTAAAAAGAGAGGAAGGAAAAATGGATGGGGACAAAGCAGCCGGGATCCCTCCCCCAGGGCCCCGTTGTACGAGGGAGCATCCTGGGTGAGGCCAGTAGGGAGGGTCCCAGGCCTTTGCCTAGACACTCCTGTAGGCAGCGCTACTCCTGTGTGAGGGGGCCTTCTGTGAGTCTGGGGGTCCAGGCTGCCCAGGTCCCTGTGTGAGCAGGGCACAGTCTCCACTTCCAGCACCAAGGTGATCCTGGGACGGACGTGGGGGCAGATCAGAGCAGGTTTCTTAGGAGAGGTGGTGGCCAGGGCTGCATAGACAAAGGGCAGCTCCTCGGGTGGCCCCGGCTCCTTCCCCAGGAGCTCATCTCCCGGGGCCGCCCCGCCCCCGCGCCTGCCCCTCCTCACTGGCCCAGCTCCTGGTGTGCTGCCTCCATCTCCCTGGCTGCCTGGGGAGCCTGTCACAGGGCTTTGGGCAGAGCAGGTGCTCAGAGGTACACACGGGCGAAGGAGCGTGCCGCCCCCCAGGGGCCTGGATTCTAGACCACATGACTCCACTAACATGCCCATGACCTTGGGGAGTCAGTGCTCTTGGGATGTGCTAGAGTGTTCCCACCTTGGTGTTGGCAGGCTCAAACAGAGCCACACACATGTATTCTCAGCAGGGCCTCCAGAGCCCAGGCACCAGCGATAATCTCTGCCCCCCCTTCAAGCCCTGTCCTAGTCCCTCGTCCCCCAGACGCAGCAGTGAGTCCCCATCCCGCATCGTCCTCTGGCTTCTCTTCCAGACCCACCCTCTGTTCTGGCACCACGGGCATCCACCCATGGCCACTGCCCCATGATGAGCCTAAGCAGGTGTCCTCCCAGCCCAGGCCCGGGGGTGGGAGTGCCCCTCCCCAGGTCCTGGTTACCAGAACCCCAAGGTCTTGCAGTCTCTGGAAAGAACAGTCCCACCAGCAGAACCTGAGCACCAGCTGAGGCTGCCACTTGGCCCCCAGATGGGAACTTTCGGCTCCATAAGCATCAGCTCACGCCCCTGACCCCAGCCCGGATCCCAAGCCCACCAGGTTGGGCTCAAACTCAGGACATCTTCCCAGGGCTGTTGTGGCTTGTGATCAGGAGCAGCTGTTGCCTTGAGTCACACGTTCTGAGTCGGCAGGTCAGGAAGGCCCAAGAACCTGCATTGCTGACAGTGCCCGGGGCACACAGTGCTGCTGTCCAGACCCCAGCTGGAGGACCTTACTGTGTATAGACTCGGGGCTGAAGGGCTGCAGACACCCACCGTGTGTGGCCACACGTGACCAGGCATGAACTCTGTCCCCATGACATCCCCTGTCCCGGAGACACTGTCCTGAACTCACAAACGTCCCCACGAAAGAAGGAGCGCCCAACCAACAAACAAATTCATTTCTCAACCTGAATCCCTTGAGGGGTGTTTGACTGTGGGACGCATTATGTAATCTTCATTGCCAGGAAATTTACCTTCCTAATGGCATTTTGCGAGTCTTCATTTGAGTCTGCCTTCCCAGGGCTCTCGGTAACTAGGAGAAGCACACCGTGGTATGTGTGTGGTAGGGGGCAGCGAGGGGTGGGCAGACATCGGGGACCTGAGGCTGGAGGGCACAGACACTGGGCTATACCCAAGGGTGGGTGCCGCCCCCATCGTCCACCGTTCCCACCCCTGCCTGCCCATGTCATGTCCTGGGCACTGTGCTTAATATCCTATTCCGTTTGCTATGAGAAACCATGGGCCATTCATCATGCTAATATGTTTTAATGAATGAATACGCAGGAAACATGTACGATGTGGCTGCATATGGAGGGGGCGGGGCTCATCCTGGGAGTGCAGAGGCTGATGCCCTGGACCCTCGGGGGAGAGTGGACCGCAGGCTGCTGTCTGTTTATGGTTGGAATGAGTGGTTCTCTGTGGCACCCCTCCTCGTGGGGTCACCTTGACACTGTCCGGTAGCTTTGTCCTCAAGAGGGAACTTCCTCTCCATCCCACTGAGTAGCAGCCTGGTGTCCACTGGTCCTCTCTCGGATGTACACAAAGATGCCACATGTGCTCTCCCACTTACAAGTTCACAGTGGCATCTCAGCACCCCAGAGAAGGCTAGGGGAGGGACTGAGCAAAATGGAAATCACAAGGGATGGGAATAACCTGGAAGCCTTCCCAGAGGTGGTGTCTGAACACTTCCAGGGCAGCGGGAGGGTTGGAGGAGGGAAGAGTCCTGGGTCACAGCAGAGACTGCACAAAGCCTGTCCATGAGCACAGCACTGGGGTGGTGTTTTTCACTTTGATATCTCTAGACATGGGAGATGCTCAGCAAACTTAGGAAGTGCTCAGCAAACAGTTATTTACTGAGCGAATGGAGCAGTGAAGGTAGGGGACAGAAGGAGTTGTGCGGGGGAACCTCTGTGGGTGCTGCTAAGAGTTGGCAAGCAACTGTGGTTGGCAGGCTGGGCCTGGGTCCTCCTTAGGGACCCTCCCCTCTTGCCGTCTCCCTCCTCATGAGGCTTCCCTGACAGTGTCCTTCGTCCTTGCCCTTTGTAGCCTACAGGTGTCTCAGTGCCTTGGCCCCCCAGCACCCAGGGCCCGGGCACATGGCTCAGCTGCCCCATGCTTCCCGCTGGTCTAGCCCGGGGCTCCTGTGGGCGGGAGTACGAGACCATGGTGGGCTCCTCCTCCTCCCAGAGGCAGATGGGCTCCGAAGGTGAGAGCAGAGCCTTGGATTGACCATGCTGGGGTCTGAGCCCTACCTGCGTGGCCTCAAGCCAGCCCCGAGGAGCTTCACTGCGCTCCTCTGTGAGGTAGGGGAGGCAGGTGGTGGGCTTGTCCCCAGACACAGCACCCCCTGGGGCCAGCACACAGCCTCCCGGCCCTCCTGGCTCTCTCTTCCCACCTGGTTTGAAGAGGGTCCCTGGCCCAGCAGGGGGTTGCTTTCCCCAAGCCCCTCCCTCACCTTGAGGAGCTAAGAGTGTCTTCCCCATGCTCTTGATGTTTTTTTGTCAGGAAGCCTGTGAGCAGCAGTTGAAAGGTGCTGGGGGTTCTCCCACTGCTTGGGGGCAGCAAGGCAGCCACTGCCACCCTCCCAGTGCCCCCGCGGGAGGGGCCTCCAGGCTCAGCAGACAAGCCCATCAGGTGACGGGCGGCCCACCCCTGGGCAGAGAGGTCCCGCCCCCACCGCTCCCACGTCCTTGGACAGCCGCTGTTTCCGGTTAACCACAGCCCCATGTGTCCCCAGAGCTGCTGGTTCTTCATGGCACCTGCACACATGTGTGAACACACACACACACAAGTGTGGATACACACGCACATGTATGGACATGCGCGCACACACAAGTGTGGCTACACACACGTGTGGACACGCACACACAAATGTGGATACACACACGTGTGGATATGCGCACACACAAGTGTGGATACATACGTGTAGGCACGTGCACACACAAGGGTTGGTACACATGTGGACACACACGCATGAACACACGTGGACACAGGCACACAAGCGTGAATATACGTGGACATGCACGTGTGGATATACACACGTGTGTGGACACACGGGCAAACACAATCATGGATACACACGTGGACACGCATGTGTGAACACACGTGTGGATATACGCGTGTGTGGACACGGGCACACAATCATGTGAACACACGTGTGCACACGTGTGGATGTGCACACGTGTGTGGACACAGTCACATACAATCATGGATACACACATGGACACACACGTGTGAACACACACGCACACACAAGCTGGATACACACACGTGTGGACACACACACAGTGAGTTACAGATTCAGGGCCGGGCAGCACCCTAGAGGATTTGTGAAATGGGGCAAGGACCCCTCCTCAATGAGGGGCAGTGACTGGCCGCAGCTCCCTGGACTCCCCAGCTGAGCCCTGGTTGTGTTCTGGTCCCACCCCCTTTTACAGAGACCCGGCCTCTGGGGTCCTTGCTTGGCCTAGCAGCCTCATGCTTGGCAGGGGCCCCCACCCCACACTTGCCTTCCTGGGCCCTTCAGCCAAACAACGGCAGCCGGCTCCTCGCTGATTTCCCCCGGCAGGACAGAGTGCGGTGGAGGTGAAGCTGATGGGAGAGGGGGATTTATGGGGCCACGTTATTTACGATTTGTATGCAGTGAGCTTGGAGGGAATTACGGCTTAATCGTGCGAAAATCCGTCCCCTCCCCTGGGGCTTCTCGGCTGAGATCTGGGCCCGGCTTAATGCAGGAAGGGGCTGAGTCTGGGCTGAGAGACAGCGGTAGGCTCTGGCAGGTGGCGGGGCTCCATTCTGGGGGGTGGGGGTGACAGCTCAGTCAGTAGATCAGGAAAGCGCCTGGGGTCCTTCGGGTGGAGGTTCTTACTCTTTCTTGTGCCTTGAACCCTCTTAGCATCCGTTGAGGCACACAGATCCCTTCTCAAAAAATGGTCTTGAATGCATAAAATACATTAGGATTATGAAAGCCATTTTATGGGAATACACTTACCCAAAGAGAGAAGACAGGTGAAGTCGTAATCTGTGGCTTTTTTACAAATGTGTGAAAGAAACATTAAGGGGTGGGGTCTGCTCACACCCTAGTTTTGGAGTTGGGGCGAGTGCAAGCGTAGCACGGTGCGAAGGACCTACAGCTTCTGTTCGAGACGGGGTCTCGGGCAGTGCTCACGCCCTGGGTTTGCAGCCACTTTTGTGGGTGCTGACATTCCAGTTGGCGGACAGTAAGATGGAAAGGTAGGGTGTTTTCCTGTCCAGGCTCTCGGGTGCCCGGAGTTCTTCCTCCAATAGAAGAAAGTGGCAGAGAGCGCAGGCGGAGCACGACCAAGCTGCTTCCGGGCACAAGGCCAAATCGGTGCGCGTTGATCTCGCGCCGCGGCAGCTCTGGGTCAGCTCTGTCGGCCTTCACGGTGCAGATGGGAAACCAGGCCGCCGGCAGGGAGACTCGAGCAAGAGTGTAGCCGGGCTTCCCCTGTGCGAAGGCTGGGCAGAAAGCAAGGTGCCCCAGAGAGCCATGTCAGGAGACTGGCCCCAGTGCTGTGGACTGAGTGGGAGCCCAGGCTCGGGCCCACATGTGCTCCACATGGAGAGCAGGGCTCCGCAATCAGGACGCTGTTTGCCAGGGTGACCCGGCCCATCAACCACTCAGCCGCCGCCAAGGCAGGAGGGGCCTGAGACCCTTCTGGAAAATGAGGGTCTGTGGACCAGAGGAAAAGGATACATAAGGTGGAGGAGACCTGGGATGCTGGAGGGAAGGGGTCGGGGCGGTGGGAACCCAGCCAGGCCTGCACCTCATTGCCACCAGGAATGGCCAAACACGGGCCTCAGCATCAGATTATAAACTTGCCGAGTGGCTTGGAGTCTGGAGGCTCTGCCTGGATTTTCCCTGAAGTCCCTCTAGGTCTCAGGGGTAGGGGCAGACACACAGTGCACCCTGTAGTCCCTGGAGTATCCACTGAGCCAGACGCCCCATGGAAAAGGTGGGAGAGGAAGGGGAGAAAGCTGAAGGCTGGAGAGCCTACCACCCCGCGGGCCCTGAATGAACCAGTACAGGGTGTGACGGGCCTCCCAACAGCCCTAACTTAACAGAAGATACTGAACTGGCTGCGGGGAAGAGTGTACTGGATGAGGCAGGAAGGGCCACCACTCAGGCGGATTCTCAGCCCTGGCCTTGGAGCCGCCGCTTCCTCCTCCCCTCAAGCTCCCCCTGGTGTCTGCCGGGGGCCCCTGGTCTCCCCTCCACACCAGGGCAGCCCCATCCCAGCCCCCTTCAGAGTCCCCTTCACACCTACCGCCTGCATCACCACCCTTAACCCGACCTCCAGTCGCCTAGCTGAGGAAAGGTGAACTGGAGCCCAGCTGGGGCTGGCGCCCCCCTCTCCCCAGGGGCGTGCCGAGTCCTTCATCCGAGCCCTGAATTGTGTGCATCCCTTTCCGGCTCCTCGCTCAGGGACTCCAAGCTGGCAGCTTGAAATCAGTGGAGGGGGTAGCATTTACACCATGGAAATATGCAGCCGCCACAACGCAGGACTTTTTCCCCGCAACAGAACCCTTGTGTGACACTCACCAGCACACCGCTCTATCCGGCTCTGGTGGGGGGTAGTGGATTGCCAGGTCAGCCCATCCTCTGAATGCTGGAGAAGGGTGTCAGGCCAGGGGTGGGCACCTGCAAGCTCAGAAACCCTGGTTGGTTGCTGGGTTAGAAGGAATTCCGTGAGACTGGGTCAGCCTGCTCGACGGAGCCCTGGGGTCTTGGGGACGGTGGGTGGAGGGACCGCCGTCTTCTGCTCCCACGGACAAGAGTCCACAGCTGTGGACAAGAGTCCAGCTACAAGAGTCCATAGCTGTCATGCTGTGTCCACTGGCTCCAGAGTCAGGTGGGTCTGGGTCTGCCACGTGCCGCTGTGGACTCTTTAGCAAGTGACTTCCTTCTCCGTTTCTCTCCTCGGTGGAGAAGGTCAGTTCACAGGCTGTTCAACGATTCTATGAACTAATGCCTTTTTATTGCTTTATGCAGTGTTGGGCTCTCCAAGTGACCCATGGCTGTCACTCCTGCATTCATCAGTATTACTCAACACGTACTGAGCATCTGCTGTATGCCGGTGCTGTGTCAGGTGCTGGGGAACTCAGTGGTGAGCTCTTGCCCTTGGGAGTTCCCACTCAAGTTCCCTGGCACCGTGACTGCAGCCCTGCTCTGTCCTGAAGCATCTATACCAGCACCCTTGCTTGCCAACACCATGCCCCAAAGTCTCTGGCTTGACGTATACCGGCCTGCAGGGATCCGCCCACCCTGCACGCCGCTGGGATGACATCTTAGCTCTTGGAAGGGAGGAGGCATGAGATTCCAAGAGGGAGAAATCCCTGCTGTGCCTCTGGGGTGGTGGGCTGGAAGGGGACAGGAGGGGTCTCACATGGAGGTGGGGGCTGGGTTTCCAGGACTCCCCCTCCATGAGCCAGGACTTTCCTCTGGTGCCTGGGCTGGGAGGGGCCTCTGTTCCCGTCTGGCAGGGCCACTCTCCCATGAAATTTGGGGGCAGGAGCCTGTGAGCCGTGGAGGTGGCCTGTTTCTGGACTGAGAAAGTAAATGAGTCTGAGGCAAGAGGAAAGTGAGGGAGTGTGGCCAGACCGTGTGCTGTCCTGGCGCTCCACCCCCGGCCACCCTCCCGTGGGTGACCTCTAGCCCAGACAGCCTCCGCTGAATCCTGGACCCGCTCTTCCTTTTGCTCTGGGTCTTGGCAGGTCCTGGAAACCTCGACTGTGTCTATTTATTTTCACACTGATGCTCCCGGGGGAACGAGTCCCCTCCCCTCCAGGAGTGGGGAGCCCCTTCCATGAGTCACGCAGGAGACACTCCGAGGCAACAGACTTGCCGAGCCCACGCCCGCCTCCACCCGGCCCCTGCTGTCAGTTGGTCCCCTAGGAAATTGGAATATCAGCCTGAACCAAACACCGTGGCGGAGTTAATTGTTTGTCCCCCAAAAGTCATGTCACGTGCTTCAGACTTAGCTGATGCTCACAGGCCCCCGGGGTGCGCGCTCCCAGAGGCAGGGCCCTGTGCTGGCTGGCGCGGCCCAGCAGCCAGAATTTCGACCTAGTGGATGCTGGGTGCTTATTCAGCGAGCAGGTTCACACACACCATTGCTCCCACTCCGCTGGCGCAGACTCGAGAACACCAACCCTGCCTGCACTCGCCAGCTGGTCCTCCCCTGGGCCGATTCCTCCTCATCTGAGTGGCCAGAACATTCTCCACCTCGGAGGCCCCTCTCCGAGATCGCAGTGGTCCTGGGTCTCTGGGGGCAGGGCCAGGATCCACTCTCCTTGGAGAAAATCAGAGGACGCGTGCTATCCCTGCCTGGTGTGTCTTAAGTCACAGCAGGACGACTTGCCAGAATCAACCAAACTCACCCATACCTGTCAGCAAGAACATGGCAGGCCGTGATGCGTGGACCTGCACGCACAAGGGCTGGGGGTCTCTTGCCCCTTCCCTTGATACCATCGCGTGTCCCAGCTTCATCTTCGTTCCTCTTCAATAATCTCATCTTCGTTTTCTCCCCAAAACCTCACCTCCCTGTGACCAGCACATTAAGAAAACAGAATAGAGACATCACCTCCAAGAAGACAACCGAATGTGTTAGTCTAGTAACACCCCCTTTCTCTCCTGCTCCTCGTGTTCCCCCCCGCCCCAGCCCTTTCCCCTCCGTGAGCCCCCACCCTCCCCACTGCTACCATCATGTGATCACGGGCAGTCCTCTGACTCCAGGAAACGCCATCTCTCTGCTCCCGAACCAGCCTACCCGGGGCAGCCAGGGACAGAGGGACCCTCCCTCTGAGCAGGTGGGTGTCGACCGAGACCCCCTCCCCAATCGGGAAAGGTGCAGTGGTCGTGGAGGCAAGCAGAAAGCAGGCTGGATTCAGATTCGCGTGGAACCACGGACCGACGTTTCCTCACCTGTAAAAGGGGGACAACCATCCCACATATTCCTGGAGCTGCGCCAAGGGACAGTCAAAGTGGGCACAGTGTTGTGGATTCTTCACACTCTCAGAGGGTCAGCAAGGGGCGGACGAGTCCCCGGACTGCAGTCGTGCGGGCACGGGGTGGAAGTTTCCAGAAGGCAGGTTTCAGCTCTGCACGTGGAAGAGCATCCCGGCAGAGCTGCCCTGGGAGGGAAAGAGCCTCCACGCTGGCGAACATGCATTGCTGGGCTCGTTTGGACAGAGCCGGGCAGGTACCAGGAAGGGCACAGAGATGAGAGTCACTGTCTGGCGGGCACTGTCTGGTGTCGCCCGTGGTCACCTCCCATCTAAGGCTCAGGGATTGAAGGAGTCTCGGGTTTGCTCGGGATGCAGACTCCTCAGCGTTCAGCGGTTTGGGGCACGGCCTCACACGTGCATGCCCTGGGATGGGGAGGGCAGGACCATCCTGCTCCCAGACTGGGAGGTCAGACCCTTGAGGTGCCCTGGCTCAGCCACCACTGGGGACGTGAACCCACATGTCCTGCCTGCCAGCAGTCAGTCCCTAAGTCAGCTGCCTCCTCTTCTGACACTGATGGGCACCGTGGATGCCTCGAGAATGACCCAGTGATGCTCACAGGGGGTCCTCTGCACGGGCCTCTTCTGGAAACCGACTGTCCCGTTTTCCTGGTCCTGTGAATTGTCCAACACTGCATGAAGGCTCAGGCTTGGCCCCTGTTCCTGGCTTAGGGAGGCAACATCTGTCCCCGCTGTCCTGGGAACATGGGCAGTGCCCTGCGCACACAGGCACAGCATCAGTCCAGCCTGTGCACCTCCTGTGTCCCAGGTGCCAGGCAGCAGAGGCTCAACTGATGCCAGTGACCTGGGTAAAGATTGGTATTGGGGGGGCATTCCTGTGAAGGTGGTGGGGGGGGGGTCCCCTCTCCTCTCAGGACAGGTGAGCCATGTCCAGAGTGGGACAAGCAGATCACACACCTACCTGTCTGGTCCTTGAAGCTGGTGGTTCTGCCACGCTCCCCTCCTCCGCCCTGTCTGGAAGCCTCTTTGCCCAGAGGTGGTGGAAAGATGGCGTGGTGCCCAGCCTTTGCTGCCAGCCTGCCTTCTTTCTGCAGCCTGGCCTGCGGACCAGGCCCACCGCACCCTCCCTCCCAGGGTGAGGAGTCTGGGAGGCAATTAGCCTAATTGTCGAGGAGGGGCTGGGAGCAGAGATCCCCAAGGGGACTGTGCAGGGAGGAGCTCGGAGGGCCTCTGTCTGCAGCTGCTTCAGCTCTTCCCTGCCCCCAGCACCCTGCTCCCTGAACATCCTGCCCAGTGCATCCCACACAGAGGGGACCCTCCCCACAGATGACAGGAGCTCACTGGCCAAGGCCTGAGTGCGTGGATTTCCATTGGGCCGGTGATGTGGGCAGAGACACTTGGGGGAGTCTTAGCTCTAGATCTTAAAGATGAAGGGCCCTCCTGCCCAGACCCTGCCTCCAGGCAGATGAGTCCCTGTCCCCTTTCCACAGACTAAGAGGTTAGGCTGTGCCCAGGGTCACCTAGAAATGGAGGCATTGAGTCTGCACTCAGGGTCTGGTGCCAAAAGCTGGACTACCCAAGGTACAGGAGCAGAGAAAAGGCCATTAGCTGCAGGGCCTCCCCGAGAGGCTGGCTGGGCTCTCACTGGTCAAAGCCCCTCGCTGCCCATTCCTGGGGCTGGACAAGCCCTTCCATCTCATACCACTGTGTCATCAGGTCCCAGCAGGGAGCGGGTGGCTCACTGGCTCTAGGATAATGTGAGTTTATTTACAAGGAGACTTTCCAGAGGTGTCTGGAGGAGAGCTGGACCATAAAGAAGGCTGAGCACTGAAGAATTGATGGTTTTGAACTGTGGTATTGGAGAGGACTCTTGAGGGTCCCTTGAACTGCAAGGAGATCAAACCAGTCAATCCTAAAGGAAGTCAACCCTGAATATTCATTGGAAGGACTGAAGCTGAAGCTCCAATACTTTGGCCACCTGATACGAAGAGCCGACTCATTAGAAAAGACCATGATGCTGGGAAGGATTGAAGGCAGGAGAAGGGGATGACAGAGGATGAGATGGTTGGATGGCATCACCGATTCAATGGACATGAGTTTGAGCAAACTCCAGGAGTTGGTGATGGACAGAGAGGCCTGGCGTGCTGCAGTCCATGGGGTCGCAAAGAGTCGCACACAGCTGAGCAGCTCAACAACAGCAAGAACTGGAGGATGGGCTGGAGGGACCACCAGGAACAGTGTAGGACCCCCGACTGACAGTGACGGCGCTGTTACCACCTCAGGCCTAAGGAAGAAGCAGCAGTAGAACCAAGAAGACTGCAGGGTCCTGGAGGGGCACCTCACTTGAGTCTGGATCCCCTCTGGTCTGGGGAGAGACAGCCTCCCAGGGAGAGAGCAAGGGAATAAATACCCCAGACTCACCCCCAGACTCTGGAAAGCAGAGGACTGAGCCCTCGCCCCGCCTTCATGGCCAACCACACCCCCTCCCCTGACATCACCCCCTGCCTTGAATCGGTCTACTCTCTAATGTCGTGGCCCTCAGTTCCCCTTTGTCAGATGAGTGAACTTTGCTCTCTAGAACTTACTGCCTTCCAGCCACCATTGCTGTTGACTTAGAATGGTCAGTTCCTCTTGGGCCAGAAACCCCTCATGGCAATGAAGAGAGTGGTGAGTCAGAACCAAGAAAAGAGAGTGTGTCTGGCAAGAGATGAGGGGTCAGCACATTGCGTGCTGTCGAGGGTCAGGTCAGATGAGGACTGGGAGCTGACCCTTAGATGGTCAACATGGCAGAGGTGGGAACCTTGCCCAGGGTAGTTTCAGGGAATGGTGCCTTGGAGACTCTGCCGGGGGTGGGATGACGAGGGAACAGGAATAAAGGAGTTTAGGCTGCAGGTGTAGGCGACTCATTCAAGAGACTTTGCTCTGTAAGGAAGCAGTGCATGGGGTTTGTAGCTGACAAAGCTGAGTGGTCAAGGAGGGTTTTCTTTCCCTATCATGGGAGCCAGTCAGCAAATTGCCAGAGCTGTGAGCATATGCTGGTGAGAAGGACTGGACACCTGTGTGCATGGAAGTGACCAGTTAGAGATGGGAGCAGAAATGGGAGGGAAGGCCAGGGGCGGGACAAGAGGCAGGAAGGTGAACAAGTGAGCGTGGACATGGCCTTCCATTTCCACGGGAAATAAAAGCACAGTCATCGCCAAGAAGAACATTGGAGCGTGGTGGGAGGGTTGGGGAGGAAGAGGGAAATGGTCATTGAGAGCGAATGGCAGATCCAGGCAGAGGACAGTGATCTAAGGAAATTGGGCTGATTTTGTATGTTTTCCCAGAGTGTGGGCCACGGAGTGGAATGGGCAGAGCTGCTCTTAGCAATTTGCCAGGCAAGTGTAAAGACAAGAGAGAGAGACAGGTTTGTAGAGGGGGTGGGAATAAATGACTTGACCATGGTCTTTAAGCTTTTAACTCATCTGTCCATCTACTCAACCACTCCCCTTTCATCCATCCATTCTCCACTTTATATCCATCTTTCCATCCATCTTTTTATTTATTTTTTTTAATTTTATTTTATTTTTAAACTTTACAGTATTGTATTGGTTTTGCCAAACATCGAAATGAATCCGCCACAGGTATACACATGTTCCCCATCCTGAACCCCTCTCCCTCCTCCCTCCCCATACCATCCCTCTGGGTCATCCCAGTGCACCAGCCCCAAGCATCCAGCATCATGCATCGAACCTGGACTGGCGACTCATTTCATACATGATAGTATACATGTTTCAATGCCATTCTCCCAAATCTTCCCACCCTCTCCCTCTCCCACAGAGTCCCTAAGACTGTTCTATACATCAGTGTCTCTTTATCTCTCCATCTATCCACCCATCCACCCCTCTGTCTGTCAGTTCTTCCATTCATCCATCCACCCATCAATCCTTTCATCCATCCAACCATCCAGCCATCTTTTTATCCAGCCAGCCATCTTTCCATCTGTCTTTTCATTTATCCATCCACCCACCCATCCTTCCATCCATCCATCCAGTGTGCATTGAAACTTCCAAGTGCAGCAGAGTGCTGTGCTGAGTGCAGGGATGTGGGCATGGAGGGCAAGTGAGGGAATTCACGATCCCTGGGGAGCCACACTAGTTCACAAACTGCTCTGAAATCACCTGAAGCCATGAGACCTGGCCCGGCAGGGGGACTCTGCCCAGCTCACGCCACCAACCCCAGGCCCTTCGTTGTGGCCCCAACAGACCCGAGAAGAAGGAAGAAAACGAAAGTGACACACACTGTGCAAACCTCTGTGTGCAGGCCCCCGGACACCCTCTTAGGGCAGACCTGACCCTCTGCTGTTCCACCAGGTCTGCTCTTAGGGCTGTCAGCGTGGGCTGCACTTCAGAGTCTTGTGGGGAAGTTTGGTTGTGAAGTTCCGTTGCCCGGTGTGCGTCCCAGGTACGGGCTGTGCAGCCTAGGAAAAGGCCACTCGTGGAACCGTAGCCCCTATGCGTGGGCGTGAAGGAGATGCAGGGCAGGGGTGTCGAGAATTGCCCAGGGCCCCCCAACACGCTGGGGGTGACCACTGCAGATGGGAGATGTACTCAGAGCAGATGAGCAGTGACGTGGGGCCAGTGGGTGGATAAGAGGGGGGTCAGATCTCTCCATGTGCTCTCCAGGGTCTCGACTCTCACGGGGCTGTGAAACCTCACCTCCACCTAGACCCCCCAGGAATGGCTACAGTTCTGGACGAGGAGCAGGGAGCCAGGTTTAGGAGCTGGCAGCCCATGCCATACAGGTCTCTGTACCTCAACTTTATTGGCTGGGAAATGGGGGCACATTGTCCACCTGGTAGGTTGGAGATTCGATGAGGTTACATCTGCAGAGCAGACAGCACCATGTGCTCAGATGCGCTGACTTCATGATGTCACAATGTCGCTCGAGGTCCCCATCCCTCAGCTGCCTCCTGCCCACCCCTGACCCCTCCAGACCCTGGCCCTCAGGACCCCAAACACCCCTCCCGCCACCCCCACCGTGTCGCAGGTTCCCCTGACAGTCTGGGCCCCAGGCCCCAGCGCGGGAGCCCTGCAGAGGGAGAGATTGGCAGCTGTCCCTCGGGCACTGGGGAGGGTCGCAGCGGGGGTGGGGCTGGGGAGGAAGCAGACAGGAGAGCAGCCCCCCTTTCCTAGAGCCTCGGAGGAGGTGGGGAAGAGGGGGCGCTGGCAAGATGTAAGTTAGTGAAGGTTCTAATCAAATATTTATCAGTTAATTGATCTCCGGAGGCTGCGGACAGCGCCTTCCCCCTCACCCGGGCCTTTCCACACTCCTGCCTGGCTCTCGGCTTCCCTCCTCTCCTCGCCCCCGCCTCCTCCCTGCCTCTACTCCGCCATCCTGGAGCCTGGGTGCTCCTCCACCCCTGGGAGCCTCCCGCCTCGCGGGCCCCTCCTCCCTCCTGGTGAACCCACCCCGGGTCCCACTGGGCCGGAGCCAGAGGACGCGACCAGCGTGTTGGCCGACTGGGTGACGGGGCTTCTCGGCCGCTTGGGAGCAGTGAGGCAGGACCCTCATGAGTGTGTGCGTAGGCCTGTATCCGTCCACTTGTCAGGGGCCTGGCGAGAGAGGGGAAGGATCTGGGGGCTTCCCCAAGGAGGAGCGGGACGAGACCTCTTTTTTCATGTCGGGTCGCCCAGAAGTGAGGGCCATCAGCACCGAGGCGGAGGCTGGCACTGGGACGGTTGGTTGCACGGTGGAGCTGGGCCCTGGGCTGATGTGGGGGCCTGCGGTCGCTGGCTAGAAGGGAGGTGGCCAGCCAAGCAGACTGTGGCAGTGGGGCAGGGCTCTGGCCTGAAGGCAGAACACCGCGTCTTCCGTCCAGTCTCCGTTGGCCTCGTGTGGCCAGTCCCCTTGGGCCACCTCCCCCACTCACGGTCGACTCAACATCTGAGGAGTTGGACTAACTCTCCCACCGGACGGCAGACCCCACCGGAGCAGGGACTACCCATCCTGCTCCCCACCAGAACCACAAGCCCAGCACCCCAGCTTCCCAACACACAGTTTGGGGTGAATAAATAGTCACCAATTGAAGGAACAGCGTGAGCAAGTCAGCGTGCCTGCTAAAAGAAGCACCTGTCTCGGGGTGGGGAGACTCTAAAACTGAGGTCAGACACACAGAGGTTGATGGGGGTGGGCACGGGAGCACACAAGGTCCCCTGTCCGCAGGGCACTGGGAAAGCAGTCAACCATCCCCGCGTGTGCAATGGTCCTTCCACATTGTGGGGGCTCCTCCTGCGAGAGGTGACCCTGTCCTTCCAGGTGGTGAGGCCCCTTCTCCCCCAGAGGCACCCTCAGAAGGCCAGGGGTGCCTCCCCTGCTCATAGTGGCTGCTGAGAGCCTGCCCCCTAGTGTGTGTCCACAGGGAGGATTGGCCAGAACACTAGTCCCCTCCCCTGAACCCACAAGGGACCCCAGTCCCTTCTCTGAGGCTGAGAGATTTTTCTACCAGGGCTTTTCTTTGTACCCAATACCAGTGGTTCTCACAGCCCCCAGATTTGGGGAGGAGGTCTGGAGTGAGCCGAGAATCTGCATTGCTGACCAGACCCCAGATGATGCCGATGCTGCAGATCCCAGCACCCCATTTGGAGAACCACTGTCCTGGGGCGCTTCCAGGCCTCGCCAAGGGCTTTTCAGAGCCCCAGGTTGGCTGGGGCCAGCATCGAGGGAATACATTTCCCCCTGGGGCAGCAGACCTTTGAGGGTGGGAAGGATCACTGGGACATCTTGGAGATCCTCGAGACGGAGGCCAGAACCCTCTGTGCCCTACGGACAGCACCTCACCCTGTGGCCACCATGAAGCTGAGTTGTATGAGGCTCCATGTCTTCACGATCAACTCCAGTCCTCCCCTCTGCAGGCTGTGAATCGTGTCCTCACCCCTGCTTTACTAGTGAGAAAACCGAGGCTTAAAAGCCTTTCTCAGGCCAGAGAGTGGGGGTGTGGCCATCCAGGGCCAAAGGCAGGATCCTGCTGCTTCTGGAAGGTTCTGCGTCTTGACTGGCCCCATGTCAGTCTCCTGGTGAGGAAGGTTTCACAGGCCATCACCGCTGGGGGGCCCTGCATAGAGGGTACACGGGGCCACCCTGAGCTATTTCTTACAGCTGTGTCTGTCTACAGTTATCTGGAAATGTTTAATTATTTTTAAAATTCGGTGGATTAAAAATAAACCTTTAGTGTGCTCGGACCTGACAAATTCACACAAGTGGCCTCAAACTCAGGGGTGTCTCGCCACAGACCTGGGCTCCCCTGAATGCCCCTGGAAGCCCAGCTGTGAGCTGGATGCCCCGTGCTGGGGGAGCGCCCCATCCCATGCGGCCTGGACAATGCTGCTCAAAGTCTAGTTCAGGACCACAGGGCCTCCTGGAGAGGGGCCGGTGAAAGGAGGCAGAGTCCCGGCCAGACCGCGGTCTAACCAGCCTTGCTCTCTCCTCCGCAGGGCAATCAGGACGCCACGGCTCCGCCTGAAGCGATGGCCCAGCCCTACCCCCCAGCCCAGTACCCCCCTCCGCCACAGAACGGCATCCCCGCCGAGTACGCCCCACCCCCACCGCACCCCACGCCGGACTACTCGGGCCAGACCCCGGTTCCCCCAGAGCATGGCATGACCCTGTACACACCAGCACAGACCCACCCGGAGCAGCCAAGCAGTGACACCAGCACACAGCCCATCACAGGGGCCCAGACGGTGCCGGTAAGGGCCCCCCCAGCCTCGGAACTCCAGGGGGAGGGGCCTCGGGGCCTGCGTATGGAGAGGCAGCCCATAGCAGGGGTGTCTCTGCCCCCAGGAAGGCTCTCTCAGCCTTCCGGCTCTCCACCATCTGACACCCAAGAATCTTTCCGGTGGGCAGATGCCACGCAGGGGCCCCCCTCTGCCTCCCCAAGCCATAACTTCAGGCCAGCTCTCACCTCATCTGGGAGAAGGAGCATGACCTCAACCATCAGTGACCTGTTAATGAGAAACGAGGGAAACAGCCAGGTCGGGGGCCTGGGCTCACCCGGAGTCCCGGGGGACCCAGCAGTGGTGGGGGGGGCGGGGGACAGGGGAGGGGGGTTGGCTGGCAGCAGTGAGCAGAGGCCCAGAGCCCCTCAGAGCTGTCTCGGGTTGCAGGCCCTCCTATCATTTCTAATCACTTGTAATCTATCTGCTTGGCTGCCCTCCAATCAGATAACTTCAATTATGTGGTTGTGATGCAGTTCCAAGGATAAAGTGCTGAGCCTGGCACTTCTTGGAGATTTCCTGATAGCCAAGGATCACGTCCAGGAGTGGCTGCTGCCCCTGGCCCGCCTGGGGTGGGCACCCTGTGGAGGGAGCCCCTCCAAAGACTGGGCTGCTGCGTCCCCGCCCCCAGCCTCCTCTGTTGCATCCTCTGTGGACCCGCCCTGCCGAGCTCCAGGGCTCTGGGTTCATCGAGCTGGCCCTACTGGCCTGGTGCCAGTGCTGACTGGTGGGGGCCGGGCAGGAGGCCAACATGCCCTGCACCGCTTGCCTGATGGGTGCCCCCCTCTTTGTGCCACCTCAGCCCCTTAACCCAGCCTGGCTCCTGCGGTGTACCCCTAGATGTGGATATCACCTTCCCTCAGTGTGTGGGCAGCATCATCCAAACTCTGGGGATAGCGCCCACCCACGCTGCCCGCCACGGGCTGGACCAAACTCTCCTGCCCGCTTGGAGCACTGCCAGACCTGAGTCTGCGCCAAAACCATCAGTCTTCTCGATTCTCCCAGCATCCCTGGTACAGGGTATCCACCACAGATGCCCCCCAGGGTTCCACGGATGAGAAGGGCAATGTCCATGGGTCTCAGAACAGGGAGCCAAACCATACTTCCCTGGCTGCTGCCGCTTCTCATGCCTCAATCTGTGACCTGCATGTGCTCAGAAAAGAGAGGTGAGTGAGGGAGCCAGAGGGGTCCCTGTGAGCAGGTCACCGCTGGCTGGCCGGTCTCTTTCTGATGGACAACAGCAGATGGGGTGAATCTGGGGAAACCTCTCATGACCTCCTTGGGAACAAATGCTGACCGCCCCCCCACCCCGAGAAGCAAACCCAGGAGACAAGATGACCAGACTGGTGGCTGACACAGAGGAGGCTGAGACCGACCGCTGACACCTCCACAGCACAGACAGGCCTTCTGGGCCGCCTGACGCAGCCTCACCGCGACCCGTACAGAATCATCTTCCTTTGGCCGACTTCTGCAGGGACCTGCTTGTGCTGGGCCCCGAGCCAGCACGGGGGTGCACAGGAGGAAGGGCCTGACCCTACCCGCGGGGACCGTCACTTCCCACCAGTCACGGACATTCCACTCTTCGAGAGTCCGTGGCCCCGAAGAGGACCTGGGAGTCTCAGAGAGAAGCCAACTGAGATGTGAGAGCCTCACTGCTCGATCGAACGCCCCCCCACCCCAGGAATGCCTGGGCCAGAGAGCTGCTGAGCCCGATACCGGGCAGCCTCGGCCTTCCTCTGTCCACGGGGGGCTCTTCAGGTCCTGGGAGGGGGTGAGTCTGCTGCTCTTCCCCTGGGATACCGAGATAGAGGCCCCGACTAGCGGATGATCTCAAAGACACTCAGAATTGCCCGGCAAAGACTTCAGCTGCCGCTGCTGCAGGGTGTGGATGCTCCAATCCGGAGTGTTCCTTCCATCAGAGGTTTCGCACCTTGGGAGGAGCTGAGGAGGGTGGTCACTGCCTGTCCTGCTCGAAGATTCCAGGAGCCACTTATCTTCAACAAACTCTTGGTCCTCCTAGCCCTGCTGCTCAGCTGTCTTACGTCCATCCCGGATCAGGCCTGCGTCACTTCCCAGAGCCTCCCCTTGGCCTTCCCCAAACAGCCTGGTGTTAGAATCAGGAGGTAGGGGGCGGCAGGCAGTGTAGGCTCCAGCTTATGTCCAATCTGCCCTCTCCTGCCTGTGGATTCCGTTTGTCATCACGGCGTCATCTACGTTCTTTTATCAAAAGGCAGCAGGGGACACAGAGTGACTGGGGCTGCTGATGGAGCAGGCCTGCCTCACTACTCTGCAGGACCCCCTGGGGTACAGGTTGGGGACCACCTCCCAGAGCTACCTCATTCTTGCAAGGTTTTACGGGGGTCCCCTGCAGGGGTCCTCCCCACCCACCCGTCTACCCTGTGTGGTGGGGCAGCCACAGGGACATCCTCTCAGAAACTCCTGCTGGAGCGGCAGCCTTCGGTCCTCTTTGCTCTTGGCTCTTGGGACTTAAGGGAACGGGGTGGACCGTGGTTGGAATACAGCACCCCAGGGTGCTGCCCTGACTCAGGCAGGGTGCGAGCAGATGGCGCCATCAGCATCGATGCACCATGGGGGGCCAAGCAGAGGGTTCCCGGAGCATGGCGTCATTCACAGCGTCCAAAGAGGACACAGCTCCACCTGAGGTTCTGAAGAAGGCTTCATGAGTGGATGGCTCGAGGCCTCATGGGGAGAACACCTCCTCTGAAGCTGGTTCACCACCCACCAGGGACGAGCCATGTCGGGTGAGCAGCCGATGGTCATTGCATGGGTGACCAGGAAGTCTTGGAGGACCGAAGATGAGGGGAGAGGGGGCCACAGAGAAAGAGGGTTTCCTGGAGCTGCTTCCTCTGTGTGGCATCACCCAGCCTTGGTTCTGTCCCAGTGACAGCCCCCGGATCCTGGCCTGCTGCCTGCCACCCCACTGGACCTACTGACCCTGTCCAGGGCCCTCTCAGCCTCTCCCGGTGCTGGGCTTGGAGAGGCCCAAGAGAAGGGGGCTGCAGACTCTTTGGAGGGTGCAAGGATGGGAGATGCACTGTCCCATGCAGAGGGACCGGATGCTGCCTTGAAAGGGGGACGAGGACCGTGTCACCACGTGGGCTAAGATGACACGGAAATGAGGAGGACGCAGAAGCAAAACGGCCGAGAGCAGCTGGAGAGGGAAGGGGTGTTGCTGCTGCTGTTTCTCGTTTCCCTGCATTTGAGAACCAAAGGCAAAGATTGCTTTAAAGAAGAAAAAGGGAAGTGAAGTCCCTCGGAAGGCGGTGCCAGCTGCCCGGCCCGCTGTGATAAATGGTGAGAAGGCCTCCGTCTCCCCTCGGGGCAGCCAGTGTGCTGTCACACTCGGGGGTTTCTCCAGCATCTTACAATTTCACAGCCATTGAACCCATTTATCTGCCTCTGTTTGCAGCTGTGCTTGGGGCCAAGGGGGGCTTTTCTTACTTTTCCTGCACCCCCCATCACCCCGTTTCTCCCACCTCACCCTCAGCTGCTCTCCTAAGGGCCTTTGAGGTGGGAAGAAGCAGGAGGACCCTGGATCTTGGAGACACACAGTGGGCTCAGTTCTGCTATTAGGAGAGGCCCAAGGCGTTGCAGAAAGGACATCCCACCCTGGCCCCAGATGCCCCAGCTTCATCAGTGCCATCCCATGGTGCCCCCTTCCCACCAAAGGCTCCCCATCTCCGAGTGGGAGCTGGGATTCCCACCCCACCCCACCCCCACCACCGTCCACCGTAGTCCTGGCCACCAGCTTGCGCTGACCACTGCCCTCTGCTGGCCTGGGGTCAGCATTGCATGCTCCTCCCCCTAGTTTCCCAGATCTGGAGTCCATGAGTCACCTGTACCCAAGAGCAGCCAAGGGCACAGGTGTGTGAAAGGCATGGCAGGGGAGGGTGACAAGGGACACTGGACCCAACCTGACCGCCTCACGGAAAGAGCCACAGCTTTTTGTAGCCAGAGGGCGGGGCCCAGGCTTCTGAAGAATCAGCAGATGCACGGCCAGTTCTGCCTTGGTCTGGGGGTGCAGACGGGGCCTCTGACGGTCAAGCCCAAGCTTGCTTCCTACAAGGAAGAGTGCAACAAGGGAGGAGGACAGCTGGGGAGGGGGCTGAGCGGTTGGGCATCTCCAGGTCCTGGGCTTGGGGGAGAGGAGCCCCCAAATGTCCCCCAAAAGCCCAAAGGCAGCTGCCCCGATTTGTCTGTCAGGAACGAGGGCATGTGCAGGCCAGACCAGGAGCCTCGGAGCCCTGCCACCTCACTCCCCCTGACCAGCTGTTCCTCCCCAGACTGAAGGGGGCTCCTGGGTGTCAGCACTTGTTGGTGAAGCCCCAGGAACAAGCGCAGAATCACCTGCAGCCCCACACTTGGCTCAGAGAACACACACTCCAGAAATGGGCCTGCCATGCGTGAGGTGGCCAGCCTGCTGAACCCCAGGTCACACATGTCCCCCCAGGCACACGAGAGGATGGTGGTTTCAAACCCACGTGTAGGATCGCCCGCCCTGTGCTTCCTCTCAACACAGGAATACAGAGCTGAGTCTACGGGGCCTTTGAACAGGATAGCCCCGCACCCCTGCAGCCCGCCAGACCCCCTCCCGGCTTGCCACCAGGAAGTGTGCCCAGGAGCTGACCCCCCTCCCCTCCCCTCCTGTCCCCTATGGCATCTGCTGCCCTGGGGACTGGCTGAGCGCAGGAGTTAGGGGAGCAGCCCTGTCTTTTCAGAAAGGATGACCCTGATGGCCACTGAGGGCAGCCACTCAGGAGTCCAGAGACAGACCTCCAGCCAGTGGCCTTGGCGAGGGCCAGTCCTCAGCCACAGCACGAAGGTTCAGGCGCCGTGAGCTCGCCCTGCTTACCATCCTGGCTCCGGGAGGCTTGTGGTACTGCCCAGCACTCCTTTGGTGGACAAAACGCACCAGAAGCAAGCGGGCAGTTGCCAGCAACCCGTGGAAGGCACACGCCAGCACCTCTCCCCTCAGCTGTCCTCGTTGCGTGTCTCTGCAGCCCGGCCTCTCTCCGCCGGCCACGTGGGAGACCACAGCCGCCAGGACTTCCATTTGTGCAAAGTCTACCCCAGCCTTGAGGACCTTGTCCTTCCCCCTTCACTCTCTGTAGGAGTATCAGACAGGAGCCAAGCCCCCCGACTGTCACCTGGAATCCTGACCCAGAGGAAGATCCTCAGACAAAGGTTCAAGTCCAAGCAGTGTACTGGGGAGGTGATCCCAGAAAACCTGGGAGGGAAACCAGGACTTGAGACAGGAAGAGAAAAGGAGCAGTAAAAGATGCTTTCTCAGCCAGTCGTGCCCACAGGGGATGGGGGCACACGGCATCAGAGGAGAGCCCCAGAGGAGCTGGTCCGGAGGAGCCCCAAGTGAGAGAAGGCGTCTGTCCAGTCACCCGGCCTGTCATCGGCTCTGCTCCTGGACACCGACACAGAGGACCAGAGATGCCAGCCCCAGGGTCACGATGAGGCCCCTCGGTGGGCCCTCCCTGCACTCACCATGCCCAGCCTGCCTTTGGCCTGGGTATTCAGCAGGACCCACCAAGTTGAAGGGCAGCCTGGCTGTGAGCTGGTGGCCTGTCCCCATGGAAGTCCCCAGTGAGGAACCTCACACATGTGCCCAGCCCGCTCGCTGCACTGCACTGCCTCGAGGCCTCTTCATGGCCTTGACCTCTCAGGGAGCTGGTTTGGGGGACAGGGCGGGGAGGTGGTCCTTGCTCTGTGGCGGCTTTGTTTCCAGAGACTCGAGTCTTTCAGAATCCCTCTGTTGATCAGTGTTTGGGTCCAGAATCAGGACCAGCTGTGAGGCACTGGAGGTTGCCACCCCTGAGCCCTGGACAATGCACAGCCTCAGAGCAGGGCTAGAAGAAGAGGCAGTCTGGGGGTGGCCTCCCCTGGGGCCACATCCCTACTGATGTGTGTGCCATGAGTGGCTTCCAAAAGCTCTCCACTTTCTCATCAGGCTGGAAACCCCAAACGTTACCTGTCCTCCCAGAGCTCAGGCTGTCGCGGGGTTGGGGGTGTACACGCACAAGTTCAAGAACTGTGATGGCCAAGGGACCACTGAGGTCGGGCATCAGTGGTCAAGCTGAGCCACAGGGTGGGAGAGCACACTGGGCCAGGGAGGCCTTGCTCTGTGACGGCATCACAGACACTGCTCAGGGAAGAGCCCGAAAGTGGGACCTCTGAGGTCGAAGTGCTACTACGAATCCTGTGAATCCCGGGCGAGGGGAGTCTGCGGGGCTTGGGGAAGACCTGGTGTCTAGATCCTCCCCCACTATGGGGTGGGAGCAGAAGTGGGGCACCTCCCAGCCCGGGTCCTCTCCCCACAGCAGACAGATGAGGCGGCACAGACGGACAGCCAGCCACTCCACCCCTCCGACCCCACAGAGAAGCAGCAGCCCAAGCGGCTACATGTCTCCAACATCCCCTTCCGGTTCAGGGACCCCGACCTGCGGCAAATGTTCGGGGTGAGTGTGTGTGGCCCCTCCATCTGCCCCCCACCCCCAGGGTGGCCCCAGTGTCAGAACGGCCCCCCGGTTTCCCGCTTCCCATTGCCCTCTGGGTCCAGCCCCGCTCTGACCTGAGCCTGCAGGATGGGAGGGGGGAGGCGGGACGCAGGCTCCACGGAGGGACCTGCGTGACTGTCACCCCCGACCCCAGGCATCCCTGGTGGCTCAGCTGGTAAAGAATCTGCCTACAATGCGGGAGACCTGGGTTCGATCCCTGGGTTGGGAAGATCCCCTGGAGACGGGAGAGGCTACCCAGTCCAGTATTCTGGCCTGGAGAATTCCATGGACTGTATAGTCCATGGGGTCACAAAGAGTCGGACGTGACTGAGCGACTTTCACTTTCACCCCAACCCCTTGCCCCTCAGGCCCAGGCAGGTGCCAGTTAGGTTTATCATTCTGCTGTTGAGGGCTCCAGAGAACTCTGTGTCCAAAAGGGCACCCAGCCTCCCGGCCTCACACCCAACAGCCCCCGCCTGTCCAGTGTGCCTGGGGCCCGGCCCAGGTACTTGACATCTCTGGGCCTGCAGCCCCCAGGCCCCGGGGGCTGGGGCAACAAGGAGCCCACACTACGGGAAGCCAGTGAGCATTCCATCCCTGGATTCTCCCGGTCTGTTCTAGACTCTGTAGGATACCAGCGAGTGGCAGTGTCACTGTGAGATCCTACAGGGAGGCTCTTAAGTCCTGCAGTGACTTTATTCTGCCACGTGATTTGAGCCCCTAGCACGTGCTGATGCCCACTCAGGGCTGGGGCTGCCCTGTGGGTGGGTAAGGGGGCAGCAACCCAGGTTCAGGCCTGGCCATGGAGGACATGTGCACCCAGCCTGTGTTCTCTCCCTCTCTCCCGTCTCCCACTCCAAACTCTCCTTCCCCTGCCTGCCCCGTGCCCACTCCCCACTTCCACCTCAAGTCCAGCAGACTCTGACCCCTGAACCCCAGCCCTCCCCTCATGACACCCTCAGGTGGGATTTGTCAGGTAAACGGGAGGTGGCCTCAGGATGGGGCCAGGGCCCATTAGATTGGGGTGAGACCCAGTGGGGTCCGGGCAGAATTTAGAATCATCGGAAGATAAGGATTCTACCCCCTCTCAGCCTGGGCCTGGCAGGTGCCAAACTTCTCTGAGCCCGGAGCCCTGACTTAAAGCAGCTAGTGTTGGGTCAGTTCACTGGGATGCCATTCCGGTCCCTACATCATGGGTCTCAGCACACTCTGTCCCTACAGGCCACCCACAAGCACCCTCAGCCCACTCTGCCTGCATCCCAGCTGCGCCTCCTCCCTCCCTAGCACTCAGCAGGGTTGGCACTGCCTCGCTGTCTGGCTCTGTGTTGCCTCCTGAACATTACAGGATGAAGGGGAAACTCCAGTTGCATGTACTGGAGGCCCCTTAGGACCTCAGCTGGCATTTTAGGGGACTTAATCCCCAGCTTCCTGATCTCAAGTCCTGTGAGAGGGACAGGGCTACCCCTTGAGGGTTCCAGGCCAGCGATGGGGCAGGAAGGGGTTAGCTGAAGTGTCTGGGACCAGCTGACTGGTATGTCCCAGTCAGGCAGAGGGGCCTGGGTTCACTGTCCTCTGCACCCCACACAGCCCAGCCCCTAAACAGCACAGGCAGCAGGCAATGCAGTGTCCTTCCTGGGCCCTGTGTCTCTTCCAGGGGCTCCTCTACACAGCGGCCCCCAACCTTTGGGGAAGGGCTTATCCACAGCCCTGTACGCATGTGTGGGAATCAGGGCCGGCTGTCAGCAGCTAGGGGCAGAGCCCGAGCAGGGAGTCAGAGCAGGGAGACTGGTGACACACAGGTGGGGCGGGTGTCCTGGCAGGAGAAGCCCTCTGCATGGGAAGGTGCGGACCACCCCCACAAGGCTATGCACGGCCCTGCAGGAGGTGGAAAGGGCCCCCCGCCCCCGCACACCCCTCCCCTCCGGGGAGCAGAGGACTAGATGGAGGCAGTGGGCAGTGGTCTCCGTGGAGAGCCGGCGAACCGGGCCGGCGGTCTTAACCCACCCTCTCCTGTCTCTCCCACCCTCATCTCTGTCTCTGCAGCAATTCGGAAAAATTTTAGACGTGGAGATCATTTTTAACGAGCGGGGCTCCAAGGTGGGTGCCGCCCAGAGGCCGCCACCATTACAGCGCCCGGCTGTAGGTCCCGCCAGGCTAACGTGTGAAATGTGCGTTTCCGCCCTGGAGAGCTCCGAGCCTGAGGACCCCTGAGCGACACGGGTGCTTGTACTCCCCTCCTCCGCCCGCCCCGCCCTCCCCACCCCGCTGTCTGTGTTGTCGCTGCGCTGCCTGCCGCCGACGCTTCCTTCTCTCTAAGCCGCCGGGACCTCTCTGTCTGCACTCGGAGAGCCCCCACCCCTGGGCCTGGGCCCCTCCCCAGCCTGCGAGCTGCTCCCCTGGGGCCAGGGGCCTTCCTGGAGCTGCCCCCCACCCCCCGCCCGGGGCTTGGAGAAGGGCCGGCAGGGGGCAGGCGGGAGGGTGCCAGCTCCTGGATGGGAGGATTCCCCCCACCCTCGGGCTCCCCAGGGTGAAGATGGGTGAGGCTGCCCCCACTCAGTCCTTCAGAAGCCCAGCCTTGGGCACCCCCACTTCCCAGGTGGGCTTAGGGCGACAGTTCTGGCCCCTGGTCAGGTCAGCATCTCTTTTTCAGCTTTGGCCTGTCCCCTCAGGTGCCAGGCGGTCAGCTCAGGCCGGGCTCAGGCCAGGCCAGCAGCTGCCCCCGCCAGGGGCCGTACCCCTCCTGGGCATCCTGCCAGTGGTACCAGGACAGACCTCTGAGTCTCCTTCAACTCACCTGACTCAACCCCTCTCTCTCTCTCTACCCACCCCCATTGCCCCGCCCCCTCCCACCCACGCCCCGCCCCCTCCCACCCACGCCCCCCCCACCCCGCACACCTCTTTTTTTTTTCCTTTTTCTCATCCTATGTCTCTCTCTCCGTGTCTGTCCTTCTCCGCTCACAGGGTTTTGGGTTTGTAACTTTTGAAACTAGCTCAGATGCTGACCGAGCCCGGGAGAAGCTGAATGGGACGATCGTAGAGGGCCGGAAAATTGAGGTGCTCAGATAAGTGTGCTGCAGCAGGGACGCCCTTGAGAACCGCCTCCGGTCACCCCGGGGCCCCCAACCCAGCCCCGCGGCTGCCCTGCAGAGAGCCGGGCCAGGGTCCCCGGGGCGGGGCCACGCTGAGGCTGGAACTGAGCCCACCACCTGCCGCCCCTCTTGGGTCTCGATCTCAGGCTCACCAAAGGGCCCCGCACCCTGTGCCCTCCCTCTCCTTCCCATGGGGCTGGAGAAGCCCCAGAAGTCATCTCTCTGAGGCTTGGCAGCTCCAAGGACCTCAGCCAGCCCAGTCTGCCCCTAGTTGGCAGGGGATCATTAACCATCCCCCCGGCCACTCTCACCAAGGAACAACGGTTGCCCCATTTGCCCCCTCCCCACGCTGCCCCATCCTGCCATCTGCCCTTTGCCTTCATCCCCCAGAGAGTGGGCAGCAAGGTGCAGCCATGCAGAGGGATGGATCCAGCCCAGAGGAGCAGAGGGGAGAGGAGGCAGGGTCCTCCTGACACTAAGCCAGCTTCCCCGGGCCCGTGTGCACCCTGCTCAGTGCTGTGGTTCTGATGGCTGGGAGCTGGGCTTCCCAAACAGGCTCAGCAGTGAGGGCGGCCACAGAGGAGGGCTCAGTGGCCAGTGCAGAGCCATAGGAAGGGCGGTGGAAGGCTTGGGGGTGGGGGAGGCTTCCAGAAGCGGAACAAATGCTACAGGCACTGACCGCGGCTGGGCTCCAGCTCAGTGTCCGGCAACACTCGAGGCTGTGGCCCCAGGCCCCTGGGGCTCACAGGGACTTGGGAGGAGGCAGTACGGCCCAGACGCCACCCTCAAGTTCCCCACCTGCTCTCTGCTCCCTCCGCAGAGGCTCTCCCCTTCCTTCCTACACCCCAGCCTGGCCCTCTGGGCAGCCCGACCAGGGCCTTAGATGTCTGGACAGTAGGACCCACTTGGTGCCCACCTGGTCCTCCCACATTGGCCTTGCCCCCCTCAACAGGCATGTATGCCCCACCTTAGGAAAACTCTCTGCTGGCCTTGAGGGAAGGGGTGCAGCCCCCACAGAGAGGGGTGGCCATCCTGGTGCCCATGACTAGGAAGGCCTCAGCAGCTGCCCACAGCAGAGAAGTCTTAGGGGCCGGTCTGCTAGCTGCGCTGAGAGCAGTTTGTGGAGAGTCCACCAGTCAGCTGCTCCCACGGCCGTGGGTTGCCAGAGAGAGGCTGAGCTTGGGCTGTAGGGACAGCCGTGTGAAGGGCAAGGGCCGGGCGGGGGCGCTGGACACGATGTCTGAGCCAAGGCTGGGGACCTGGGCAGCATGCGGAGCAGTGGTGGCTCCGGCCCCCCGGGTAGGGCGGGGTGCCCGGGGAGGGAAGAGCACAGGCCGTGGTTGGTGGGGGACCAGGCTGGTGGCAGAAGCTGTACCATGCCTCGCCTGGGAGCCCCGGGGGCCTCGTCCCCAGCCCCCCGCCCCCTCCAAGGCGGCCATAGAGGAGAAGTTCAGAGTGGGACCAGGCGGCCAGTGGCCTGCAGGCTAATGCCCCCCTCAGCCTCTCCCTCTCTCTCTCCGGGCAGGTCAATAACGCCACGGCCCGGGTCATGACCAACAAGAAGACTGCCAACCCCTACACCAACGGTAAGCGGGCCCTGGACCCCTGGGAGGCTGCAGGGGCTGCCAGTGAGGACAGGGGGCCCAGGCCACTGGAGGCCGGCCTACCAGGATGCTAAGCACCCCCTCATGCTCTGCTGTGGTCTGAAGGGGGTGGGTCAGTGAGGCAGGGGAGACCTTGGACCACCCTTTTCCTACACAGCTGGTGAGACCCCCGTGGGGTGTCCAGCACCCAGAGGCCAAGGACAGGCTTCAGGCACAGGGGGAAGGTGGCAACTTCCTGGATTGTTCCTTATTTTCTAAGCGCAGAGGGAAGCCCGGGCTAGAGGTGTTCAGTATTTTAATGAGCGTGATGACAGATGGGCAGTCGCCCTCCCCCAACCCCCAGCCTTAGAAACACTGAAAGGTTGAGGCCTAGTTGGCCAAGCGGCCTTGTCCATACCTACCTGGACCTGACTGTAAGCAGAGGTGACCAGTCTTTGAAACGAAACTGCCGATGCTAAATGCTGGCAGCTGGGAGCAGTGAAGGGACAGCTCTTGGCTGGCCACCCTGTGCCTTAACTTCACCGGGCAAGGAACTAGTTTGAGTGTAGCTGGCACTTCGTTGGGGCCTTTTTGAGTTCGCACCTCTTGCCAGGGAGCAGCAGCCTCACTCCATCAGTATGGGTCTTCCGGCTTTGCTTCCCACCCCCCAACCCCCAGCAGGAAAGAGTGGACCAAGCCACCCCAAGATTCGCTTGTCCCGGTCTGATCAGATGTGCATGGAGTCAGGGGGCAGGCCAGCACAGAAGGCCTGTGCCAGGACTGTGGGCAGACCTACCACCTGACCTCCTGGAGTAGGGCTGGGGCTCGGCCAGACTCCGTTTAGACGAGATTATTGTCACTCCCATCCTGATTTTTTTTTAATTGAAGGCTAATTGCTTTAGAATATTGTGTTGGTTTGGGTCATACATCAATGTGAATCAGCCATAGGTATACATGTGTGCTTTTTTGAGAATAACAAAGCTCAAATTCTTTCTAAAACTCTGTAGGCTCCCAGGCTTTGCACCTGTGCTGAGCCCGTACTGGGTGTGACTTTAGAGACCTGGCTCTCACTGCAGGAAGGAAAGCCATAGACATGTTTACAGGGTCAGGGTGACCCTGGGGGCTGCACAGCCCCTCCTGAGAGCCACACGCCCCTGCTGTCTGGCATACCTGAGAGTGCCAAGGAGCATGGGATTCAGGAGGGAACCCATCCCTCAATGACTGCATCCTTGGCATGGATGGTCACAGAACTGAAGCCAGTTAAACAACAGAGAGTGAAGAGAGGAAGAAACCTCTGCCCACTTTGGCGGCAACCACAGGTGGCTGTGAGACCCAGCTCATGGGCTCTGATGACCAAGGCTTGACTTTGCTTAATGCTCTGGAGGACTCAAATTCATTGTTCAGTCAGAGGAGCAGAAGTTTCCACTGCAGGAAACAAAACTCTCCAGGTTTGACCGGGTGTTACTATTTGCAAAAGAAACAAAGGATCCACCCAGGTGGGTGTCAGGCTGCCTCTGTCATCTGGGGTCCCAGACAGTGAATTGGGGCCAGAGCAACAGAGGTACGCAGGATTCCAGAACTGGCAGAGGGAAGTGCCAGGACCATCCGAAGCAGAAGTGCAGACTCTCTGAAGGGACCAGAGGAGGTGCCGGATGGGACCTGGGGACTGGACTGGGGTAGGTGGCTCAAGGACTCTGCACCACTCTGGATTTTTACTGAGAAGACTCAGTTCCAGCTTCCCGGGTAGTCCAGTGGCTGAGTCCACCTTTCAATTCAGAGGATACCAGTTCGATCTGTGGTCCAGGGAGATGCCACAGGGCAACTAAGCCTGTGCATAACTACTGAGCCTGTGCTCTGGAGCCCAAGAGCCACAACTGCTGAGCCGATGTGCAGCAACTACTGAAGCCCTAGAGCCCATGCTCCACAACAGGAAAAGCCACTGCAGTGAGAAGCCTGCACACAGAAACTAGAGAGTAGGCCCCGCTCTCCCGCAAGGAAAGAAAGCCCAGGCACGGCAACGAAGACCTGAAGTGAAAGTCACTCAGCCGCGGCCGACTCTGCGACCCCATGGAGTGTACAGTCCATGGAATTCTCCAGGCCACAGTGGGTAGCCTTTCCCTTCTCCAGGGGATCTTCCTGACCCCCAGGTCTTTCCCTCATTGCAAGGAGGATGTTTTATCAGCTGAGCCACAAGGGAAACCAACGAAGACCTAGCGAAGCCACAAAAATAAATAATTAAAAAAAAAGATGACGACTCAGTTCTTGGGACTGGAGGTCTTCTCAGAAGATGAACTATTTCTTCCCTCCTGACCTGGTATTTATAGAAGATTTCAGAAGCACAACAGTAACATTCAGGCACGTCATGTGATGGTGGACCAGGAATAGATGGCAGTCTCACAAAAAGTGTGGAGAACGGGCCGCCCTGGGAGGAACAAGGCCCGGAAACTCTGTCCTGTGCACTTCTCGGCTGTCAGTCCAGCAGTGGGGCTGTCAGACTCTGGGCTTGGGATGTGGAGCTGGACCTGGGGGGAATGCTGCAAAGACTCCAAGAGCTAAGGGGCCAGAGGCTGGGCCTGGTCAAACAGGCTGACCACCCCCTGCACTCACTTCCTGACCGCTTGGGGATGGTGAAGTTTCTGCCCACTGGTTTCCATCCCCGGGACCTCAGGTGGGAGCAGGCCTTCACTCCTGGCCCTGGATATCTGACAGGAGAGGAAGACCAGCCAGGAGGAGCCAGCCCACCTGCAGAGAGGAAGAGGCTGGGGCCCAGGGAGTGGCCAGGAGCATGGTCTGAGCTGGTGTGGGCTTCCCTGATGGCTCAGATGGTAAAGAATCTGCCTGCAATGCAGGAGACTGGAGTTCGATCCCTGGGTTGGGAAGATCCCCTGGAGAAGGAAATAGCAACCCACTCCAGTATTCTTGCCTGGAGAATCCCCGTAGACAGAGGAGCCTGGCGGGCTACAGTCCATGGGGTCAAAAAAGAGCTGGACACAACTGAGTGACTGACGCACACTGCCACTCACCAGCCCTGTAACTGGAGGCTGCCGTGCCTCTGTGAGCCTCTATTTGCTCATCTGTAAGATGGGTGAGGGTGACGCCTTCCTTGTTGGGTGGGTCTAGAACAGTCTGGCATGTGGTAAAGGGAATGCTAGCTGTCCTTCTTATTGTCCCCAATCCCAAAGCTCTTCCTCCCCACCTCTTCCCTCAGCAGCCCTGCCGTCGGCTGCTTTGGGGAAAAACAGACACAGGAGAGCAAACTCAGCCTGGGGAAGGGAGCCCTCCAGGAGCTCCAGCCCAGGACAGACATGGGCAGGAGATGGAGGAGGTCGCCATGGCTGAGGCCAGGCACCTTCTGACCCTCCTGGAAGGCAGCCAAGCACCTGCATGATACAGCTCCCAGGAGACTGGGCTGTCAGGCGCCAAAGCACCCAGACCACCAGCACCCCTATCCCTGCGACCTACAGACGGTTGCATAATAACACATTCCACTTTCCCTGTTAATGCTCTTCAGCAGACGTGCAGACCCCAAGCTGCTGCGGCCAGTGCCCCAGGACAGGGGAGGCCTGGGGCAGGCTGGGGAAGGCAAAAATTTGAAAAGAATCAAGACACTAGGCAGATGGTCAGGAGTGGCTGCGTGCCTATTAAGGAGCAGAAGGCACCCAGCCAGGGAGGCTGCAGCCTCCTAAGCGGGGCCTGGAGTCTGTGCTCCTGCCTCATCCGTCTACCCTGGTTGCAGAAGGAGGGGTCATGCCTGTTCTCTGCAGCAGCCACAGCCTGGGACTGTCCCAGTGGGGCCTATCCTGGAGTCTCCAGGGTTCCCAGACATAATGTGAAGTGGGGAGAGAATAAGGAAGATAGTGATTGGGTTTCTCTGCTTCTCTTCTAGGCTGGAAGCTAAATCCGGTGGTAGGGGCAGTCTATGGACCTGAATTCTATGCAGGTAAAGGCTAGGAGCTGGGGCGTGGGCTTGGGGAGGGCCTGGTTGGGTAGTCAGATCTTCCTGCATAAGAGGACGCGGCCAGGGGCGGGGCCAGGCAGGGGGCGTGGCCGGGCAGGGGCGGGGCGGGGCCGGGCAGGGGCTGGGCTGGGCGTGGCCGGATAGGAGGTGTGGTCAGGTGAAGCGGTGGTCAGGCTTCCCGCCCTCCCGCCTCCTCCTCTCCTCTTAGCTGTCCCTCTCACACCGTCTGCTCTCCGGCCCACTTTCTTGCAGTGACGGGGTTCCCCTACCCCACCACCGGCACAGCCGTTGCCTACAGGGGCGCGCACCTACGGGGTCGGGGCCGGGCTGTATACAATACGTTCCGGGCTGCACCGCCCCCGCCCCCCATCCCGACTTACGGAGCGTGAGTACCTGGCGGGCACACGGAGGGAGGCTTGGAAAAAGGCCCAGGGGGCGTGGGGAGGGAGGCGTGGTGCAGCCAGGGGGGCTAGGCAGCCTTTCCAGAACAGCGGGGGCGGGGGGTGGGGCTTGAACCGCAACCTTCACACTGCAGTCACCTTCACATCAGTACCCCCACCCCCACCCTGCTCCGGGATCTCAGGGTCACTGGCATGTGGGGGACGTTCAGAGCCCCAGCACCTTGCCCATTGCTTTCATGGGTCGTGGTCGGCCCCGGAGCTCAGTGGGCCTTCTCTAAGCCCTCCCTGGTCCGGGGCCCTCCGACCCTAATAGGGGGGTACAGCTGCCTGGGGTGGAGCAGGGGGAGGGTCAGTAAGCAAGTGGGCCGATGGGCCCCTGGGTTTGCGGGAGAAAGGAGCTGACCAGCAAGGGTGTTACTCTATTGTTATACCAAAACAGGGCACTGGAGCAAACGCTTGTTAAAATGCCAGTCCCATGGGCAGGGCTGGCACCCTGCCCCCTCCCTCCTCAGCAGACACCGGAGCCGGCCTACCCCACCTCTCCAGCGTTCCCACCACTTTCTTGTCCGTTTGCTTCCAGGGTCGTGTATCAGGATGGCTTTTATGGTGCTGAGATTTATGTAAGTGCAGCCCCAGGGGTGGGAGGGTAGATGAATCCGGTATCTCATGTGTCTCAATGAACAGTCAGTGTCCCCCACTCCCTGCCCCGCTCCCCCCACCCCTCCCATCCTGGGAGCCCAGGAGGTCAGCTTCAGCTAAACCTGGGTTGTCCCCGCTCAGGGTGGCAGTAGTAATGGATTCCCAGCAGCACGATGAGCCGGGCGTGTCTTCTCCATTTCACAAGGTGTCAGTTGTATGATGGGGGCCGTGGGTGGCTCTTCCGTATCCCTAACCACATTGGGGTCACTGAGTGAGCCCCAACGAGCACCCAAGATCCATTGCAGAGGCTCAGAGAATGACTGGGAGGTAGGAGCTCGAGGGCAGACCCCTGGATGGAGTCCTGCCTTCTCTCTTCTTTCACGGGGCATCACTTGCTGCTTCCTGTAGCTCGGAGCCCTTGCTGACAACCCCCATCCCCCACTGCCATCCTGGGTGGTGGTCACCTGTAATTCAGCCATCCATTGAACAGGGCTAAGATGTGGTCTGAGTTAATGCCTTTTGCCCCTGACCCATCCCAGCATCCAACACCGAGTCACCCATGGGTTCTCCGTGCCCATCAGCATCAAGGTTGGCAGTACACTGGCTTGGTGGCAGGTCTGTGAACATCTACTGGGTGCCAAAGCTTTGAACACAGCCAGACATATAATTATTGGTGCCCACCCATGTGTGTTGAATGCACAAATGGACACATAAATGAATGAATGAATGAAGGAGGCGTGTGGACACCCTGCCCCACTTTGAGCCATGCCACTAGACCACAAGCCAGGTGCTCTCAGGCGTGCGCCAGCCATCCCTCACCTGCCCAAGGTGAAGGCTGAAAGGCTGTGTTTGCCCCACTAAGCCCATGTGCTGTGTTCCCCCCGACCCTTACCTTGCAGGGAGGCTATGCCGCCTACAGATATGCTCAGCCAGCAGCAGCTGCAGCCGCCTACAGTGACAGGTACCTGGGGAGGGGTGGAGAGCTGGGTGGGATGGGGAGGAGAAGATGGACAGGTCACAGGGCTGGGCTGCAACAGACAAGAAGCCTTACCCACCACTCCGGGCCTGGCAGTGCTTCCCCCTGGAGGAACATAAGAGTCTGGACAAAGGAGAGCAAGTCTACATGGGCTTGGAGACCCCAAGCCAGCAAGCCCCAAACTTCTGTAATCACTTCCTTCCTTCACAGCACAGGAGGCCTTGGGACCCCCCAGTTCTAGGTAGCAGACAGTTCCTCTGATGCCCAGCCCTAGAGGCCTAACCACCACCCCCTCCCAACGCCCTGAGCTCTGGAGCCCCAAGTGAGAGGGTAATTAGGAGCCTTGGTTTCTGCCTGGGACACCTCTGACCCTTTTCAGTGCTCCCAGGCCTGAGACCCTTAAGCCCGGAGAAAGAAAGGCAGAGTGTGTGCTCTGCTGCAAGTACATCCAGAGGCCCGAGGAGGGTTCTCTCTTGTCTTGAGGGCCAGTCCTGGGGTGGGGGCTGCCTTGATGCCTTTCCCTGTGGGCACTCGGCCTATCGGCCACTGACTGCAGCCTGGGGAAGCATACAGGCTCCAGAGCTGGGCGTCCAGTGGGCACTTCGTGGAAGGCAGCTGTTGCTCTTGCCAGCGGCACTGAAGGCCCCTCGGCCCTCCCTTCCAGGGGCAGGTGGCGCCCTTAGCATCTGGCCTCTGGGTTTTGTCTGGGGCACAGTAGGCCAGCACTCGTGGTCAGCACTCGCTGGACGTGTTCAGAGGGTGGCTGGCTATGTTCCATCCAAACCAGCAGGAAGGAGGAAGAGGGGGTGTGCAGGGGAGGGCAGGGCCTTGGGGTGCTGTCTCCAGAGAGGTGGGAGACCCTCACCTGCCCTGTCGCCCCCCCACCCCCCTCCCTGTGCTCACCTCCCCAGTTATGGCAGAGTCTACGCGGCTGCTGACCCCTACCACCACACCATCGGCCCCGCGGCGACCTATAGCATTGGAACCATGGTAAGGAGGCCCGGGCCGGGCTGAGGCTGGGGCGGGCGGGCAGTCCCTCAGGGAAACGCCCCGGACCTCGGCCTGGTGCCTAGCAGGACGGGGGCCTGGATCTGAGCTGGGCAGGACTTGCCCCTTGTGCCCCGTGGAGTCAGAGGGAGGCAGGCCCGCCCAGACAGGCAGCTGCCCGGTAACGTCGTCTGGGAGACCTTCTGGTGTGGCCCGCTTTGCTGAGCCCTGTAACTGAAGTCCGAGCATCCTGGCCTTCCATTCCCTGGACTGGGAAAACCCAACAGAACCTCCTGGCAGGGGCTCCAGAGGCAGGCAGGGCCTCCTCTTCCTCTTGTGTGGGTGTGTCTGTGCCACAGGCCCTCTGTGTTGTCACCGCCTTGCTCTACCTTTCCTCACATCACCCACGCCCCTGCTCCGTGACCCCTCCATGGCTCCCAGCTGGGCCTGCAGGTCTCTCCTGGGGAGGCGGGGCCTCTGCCCCGGGCTTCGGCGGGGGCGGAGGAGGCGCACTTCTGACGGCCTGCTGAGGCCCGGAGGTGCGCGGGCCGGTGTGTCTGTGTGTGTGTGTATGTACGGCCAGATCTTGACACATACAGCCCAGCTCACTCTGTACCCCAAAATCTGCTTCCAGTGAACACCTACCTTCCAGGCCCACCCCGACCCCCCGGGGTATTAATGTCGGTTTTTAACTAGCTTGGCATCCAGCATCAAAGATGAAAACGTTTTGGGCAGGGTAAAGAGGGAGGAGCTTCAGAGACAATATGGATTTTTTTTTTTCATCTCCCTTGTTCTTGATTACTCCCTCCCAATTTTCGTTTTATCTTTTTTTGATTTTTAATGAGCCTCAGACATCCCAAGCAGCCATGGGTCGCAGGCCTCTGGGTTGGGGGGCGGGCCCAGGCCCACTCCTGGATGAAGGCCCCGAAATTGGCTTGCAGACTCCTTGGCTTCAGAATCGCCAGGCCCTCTGCGAAGCTGTTAGCTAAAAGCTTTGGTTAATTCACAGAGGGTTCCCTCTTATGTTTTCTTTTATTTTTATAAGATTCTCTTGGGTTTTTATCCCCTGCAACTTTTCTGCTCTGGCACTGGCCATTCCTTTCTCTGGGGAAACTGGTGGGTGGGGCAGGAGGTTCCTGTGTAGGGCTCCCTGGCCCAGGGGAGCCCCGGGGCACGGGAGAGAGCATGCCAAAGGCCTGTCCTCCCGGCTGGACAGAGGAGGCGCAGGGACCCCAGAAGGCCCCTGGAGCTGGATGAGCAAACACAGTCCTTCCTGATAGAGCCAAGGCCCCAGGAACCCTGACTAGAGGCCCCTCTCCCCTCCGGTGCCTGGCGGGGCTGAGGCCTGCACCGCCCCCCGCCCGCAGCCCCGATGGGCTTGGAGGAGGCGGGGCTTCTGCTCTGACCTCCCGCAGATGACAGCCGATGGAGGAAGCGGGCAGGGAAGGGTCAGGCCTGAGCCAACGAAGTGCCCAAAAGACATCTCAGACCTCGTTATCCAGAAGCTCCATGGCTGGTGACCCCAGCACCTCTCTGACCCCAAGGCCACCAACCACATCGGAAATAGGCCCAGCGCCCCTCTGGCTGCCATGACAACCAGCGCCCATTCTCCCCAAGGCAGAACGGAAGGGAGGGGGCAGAAGACGGGATTTAGCTGTTTCTCTTTTTGTTTTTCATTTTTTTTTTTTTTTTTCCTTTTTGCTTTCCCCCTCCCCTCCCGAAAGGCGGTACTGATTGGCTGTTTTTCATCTTTGATGTTGCAGGCTAGCCTCTGCCGAGGAGGGTACAGCCGCTTCACCCCCTACTAGCAAGAGGCCCAGCCCCTAACAGCATTCACTCTGACTGCCTAGTACACACCAAACCCAGCAGTCCAAAAGCAGGCACAGCCACTCCGAGGACAGTGCGCCCCTCCCGGTCAGCGACACGCGCTGCTGACCTCCGCGACTCTTTAAGTCCATAGGTTTTACCTCCGGCCAGCTGGTCTCCCCCCACGATGGCGTGTGTGTCTTTGACCCTGGTCACCCCTGTATGTCTGAAACCTTGGTTCCTATTTTGACTCTGTTGATGTTGTGCCCCACCCCACCCCCAGCCCTGAGCCATTTCAGGTATAGGACGCACAGAGTGGGAGGGGCTAGGCTACTAGAAGACCTCTTCTCAAGAAGTAGCAATAGAGCCCGAGAGAGCCATGCCCAGTCTCCTGTCACCTGTCCCCACCCCGCCCCAAGGAAGACACCAGTCCAGCCTCCCCAGGAAGCCACCCCAGCCACTCTGACCACAGCCCTGCCCCTGCCCCTGGGGTTCAGGCGGCGAGGGGCTCTTGTCTGTCTGCCCCACTTGGTGGGTTCCCAGCCTCGACAGTGGTCACTCCTGATCTTCACCCAGCTAATCGCAGGAGTAGCTGTCTCTGCCCTCCTTGTCCCCATTCAGCTAAACTCACAATTCTGATTAAATCTGACTGATGTTTCCTGCTGAAGTTGTCACAAGTCATGGGGGAGCCACACCAGCCTCAGGGGTTCCTTAGCCTCTGTTACAAGAAATGAAAGAGTCTAAAAGTGGTCCAGCCCTGCAGTGCCCGGGGGCCCTCTCTTAGCCTGTCTGCCCCACTCCCCACACTCGTGAGTCTTTCCAATCCGGCCACACTCTGGAGACGGGGTCCCTGCCAGCCTGGCACCCCGGTCTGTATTTGAGTCAGCCCTGCCTTCCCTTCCCCAAGCTTGAAATGTTCTTTTCCGGGTACCCTCCTGGAAGGGGAGTCTGAGCGAGAGCAGGGAAAGGTGGTGCTCATCATCCAGCCCCTCTGGCAGGATAGTGCTTAGCACCCACCTCCTGTCCGGAGAAGTTCGGGGCTCAGCTCTGCTGCAGGGGTCTGGGGCCTGCAGGTAAAGCTGAGACGGCTGGGGGAGCTTCTGGAAGCTTCATGTGCGGCCCTGTCGCCTCTGATACAGGAGAAAGTGGCCGGGCCAAGGAGGCCCTGGGCTCCTATGTGCCAGAGCTGGCTTCTGGGGGGTATGGACAGCCAGCTAGAGGGTGCAGGTCCCCGCCAGCCAGGGCATGAGCCTCCACCCACTCCACCAGCACATGGTTTCTGGTTGGTGGGTGGGCAGGCCTCTAGAGTGTACCCAGCCAGCTTACCTCCACTGCCTGAACACCCTCTCAGCTGCCTTATTCCAGACCCCCCCGACATGGCCCGTGCAGCACCATCCACCCACCATGCCCTGACCTCTGCCCTCATCCGCCCCAGCAGCCAGGCCCTGCCCACCCAGGGCTCAGCAGAGTCCACCAGTAGCTTCTGCCAGCTGGCTGTGGCTCTTCCATCCCTGCCACCATCCTCCCTTTCTCCCTGCTGGAGGGCAGAGGTCTGCATTCAATTCCCGTATGCAGGATGGGGAGTGGGGCCGGTGTGGGGCGCCCTCCCCGCACCCACCTGGCGCCCAGGGCCCCAGAGCCTGCCGCCCCTCCCCCATAGCACACCCGGCAGTTGCTTCTGTGAACTGCAAGTCCTGCCTTTCTGTTTCTGTTGTAGTGAAAGCTTCTGCCGTTTCCTTCTTGGACCATGAAGGGCAAAAACAAAACAAAAAAATCACACACAAAAAAATCACAAAACAAAAAAACAAAATAAAAAAAAAAAGATGTTCAAATCCAAGCAACAAAAACAACAACCAAACCGAGAAGCATCCACCACGTCCGAGTCCGTGAGCCCGCGAGCCGCCGCACCCACCGCAGCGAGGGAGCAAGTCTGCAGGAAGATGGGGGGTGGAGAGGTGGGGGGTGCCTCATTTTCTACCAAGTCTTCCTTCCGGGCCCCACTCGGGGCAGCGTGGGGCCAGTGGCGAGAGGCTGCGGGCCCGAGCAGGAAGAGCAGCCAGCAGGACTTGACCTTGGCTACCGACGGTGCCAGCGGAGGGACGGGCGCGGGAGGGGTTGGCTTCTCATCCCAGGGCTTCGGCTGTGCCCGGTCACCCCCCCACCCGTGTCTCCTGCTCTGGGCCCCAGCTACCCCTCCTGCCTCGCCGCCAACACCCATGTCCTGCAAACCTGAGGAGGAGGAGTTGGCAGCGCCGGAGACTGTCTGAACGACCAGCAGCAGCCCTGGGCTCCAAACCCAACATCAAGGGCTGATGTCTCTCCAGAGCTCCGGGGCACCCAGGGCCCCTCCACGTCAGGGGGCTCCGGCTGCCCGGCCGGGGGGTGGGGGCCTGAAGGCTGAGGACTTGGCTCGGACTGGTGGGTTTCTGGTTCCCTTTCTGGAGGAGGCCCTGGGTCTGGCCCAGGGGAGGGAAGGCCAGCCTCATCGCTGCAGCTGAAACAGAGGGACGGGACTGGCCAGCACCTGGCTGCACGGTGAGGTCGGGGTCACGGTGCTGTGCGTCTGGACGGCACGTCCGAGCAGAGAGAGCGAGGGGGTGGGGGAAGGACTGGGTGGTCTGTGGCCCTCTCCCCTGCTCCCAGATCAGGTCCCAGGGTGGCCGCAGACAGTGGGCAGCAGGGAGGAGCCCCTGGCCAGGCAGAGAGAGCTGGACTCGGGGAAGCAGCAGAAAAGAACAAAAGATGTAGGCTCCCAACATGGCTCCACTGTCTCATGAAACTTAAAAGGTAAAAAAAAAAGAAAAAAAAATACACCTCACTTTATATTCAGCATCAGCTCCTGAAGCTACTGAGATGAGTCTCCTTTTCTATTCCCGGTGTACATAGCCCCGCCCCGCCTCCGGCTTCGTCCTCTGTACAGGCCCCTCTACCCTCTGCTGTTCTGGGCCCTTTTCTTGCAGCCGCTCCACCCCACCACCCCACCGCCACCCCCCTCCACCAGCCCTGCGCCCTCCCGCCCCCCACCCCCCACCCCCAGGACTGCAGCCAGGCCCCAGGCTTCCTTTCTTATCATTCTGTATGCTTCCAAGGTGTGACCATTTAAATCAACCGTATTATTATTATTAAGATTATTAATAAAGATTTTTCTTCAAACCAGGACAACTCTTTTTGATTGGCCGGCCCCCTGGGCACAGAGGGGAGAGGGCACAGAGGACCAGGACAGGCAGCTTCTTTCTCCTAGGAAGCCAGATGGCCAAGGGGAGCCAGAAGACCCTTCTGGGAGAGATTCTAGTACCCCCATCCTCTCCTCCATCCCGCCTCTGGAGTCTGGAGGCAGGGCTCCTAGCCTGCGGGTAAGGTCTGTGAAGTTAGCGGCAGTCTACCCCCGCAACTGGCCGCCGCTCAGCAGTTGCTGCCCCTGATGGGGCCTGACCGCAGGCAGTCCCCAGCCTGCCTCCCGCCCCGGGATGAGACAGAGCCAGCTGGGCGGTTGAGGCTGCTGCACTCGGGGCCAGCCATGGTCCCAAGAACGGAGCTGCTTAAAGGTAAGCCCCGCCTGCGCCACCTCTGTGAGTCCCCAACCCTAGCCGGATGGGGCGGTGTGAGTGGCCACCACCCTCCACCACCCATCCCTGTGAGAGGAGGGCGAGCTGGGAGGAGAAGCAGCAAAATTCAAACCAACAGCCTGAAAGCCATGGGCTGGGAGCTGCAATGGGGGGGCGGCTCCAAACCCAACCACAGTGCCCCCTCCATGTCTTGCCAGGACTGCGCTCTTCATTTTTCACAGCGCCAGATAATTTATTTCAGGGCGATTACACACACCAGAGGGGCACGAGCTTAAATGCCAACATATTAATTTTCCTGCATACGAGCCTTTACGTCGGTGGGACTGGGGACCATGCTCTAGGGGAGCTGGGGCTGTGCGATCCCTCTGCATGCCACGCTCTGCTAAACCCCCTTACCTCTAATTGCTTGCTCACCAGACTGTGAGAAAATAATTGCCACTATAAATTTTCCCTCCTTCTCTGCATAAAATATTCGGAAAACCAGCACTTAAAAAAGGAAGGGGGAGTGCTCCTGAAATAAGAGCAGCAGGGCATCACAGCTGTGCTGCCCACTTCTGGGCGCCTGGCTATGTCCCCCCACTGACCCCCATCCCTGGGGACTGGGCGGCAGGGGCAGGCGGGAGCCCTCACCCCCAGTTTAAAATGGGGAGGCTCAAAACATTTCCAGGAAAAGTCAAGGGAGCGGTTCCCCAACCCCGACAGTTCTGGGCAAACCAGGGGCTCTGGGAAGCCTTTTCAGGGTCAGACACTGGAAGTGGTCTTCCTGGCCCGCCAGAGCCATCGTCCCCCTCCCAAACAAACCTCTTCCCACCCTGGGACTGAGGTGGACCACAGTGTGGGGCATGAAGAGTTAAATGTTCCCAGTTAGGAAAGACCTGGAACCTGAGTTCCTGCGTGGGGCTGTGAAAGGGGCACATGGGCACCTGGGAAGCAGGGCAGGTTGAGACAGAGTCCGTTGTCTGCCGAGGAGACTCCTGTGTCCTGTGTGTGCAGGCTCAGTGGCTAAGTCTGAGTGTCTGACAATTCAGCGACCCCATGGACCGTAGCCCCCCATCCTCCTGTCTGTGGGATTTCTCAGGCCAAGAGTATTGGAGTGGGTTGCCATTTCCTTCTCCAGGGGATCTTCCCGACCCAGGGGTCAAACCCATGTGCCCTGTGTCTCCTGCTTGGCAGGCGATTCTTTACCACTGAGCCACTCTGTCCTCTCCCAGTCGAGGGCCAGGGCGGATGCAGTGTGGCTGCACTGCCGCCTGGCGGCCTCTCCCTTCCCTGCAGCGTAAATCAAGTTTGCTGACCCTGAGCTGGCATAGGAGCCCCACTCTCCTAGCTGGGAGGTCACCCCAGAGTGTCCTGGCCCTTGGCATCATCCACATCTCGTAGCACAGAGAGGAGGACAAGAGGAACAGGGAAGTAACACCCCCATTGCTGGCCTGTGGGGCCTGGAGGTGAGAGATCCCCAAGAACGAGGGGCTGACGGCCTTCATCAGAGGGCCACAGCAGAGCCCACTTGGGCCTGGAGAGGGGAGGGGAGCAGGTTCCCTGAGGCTGCGGGGCCGAGATCCCTCCCGGGAAGCCACCGCGGCAGCCCATGTGTCAAAAGGGAGCTGTGTGGCAGGAGGGGCTGTCTCTGGCTTGCTGACCCCCGCCTCATCCCTATGGAGAACCGCTAGGCAGCCTCAGCTCGGGCAGAGGACAGAGGGAGAGGCTGCAGAGAGGCGGGGGCAGGAGGGACCCCAGTGGAGAGAGCCGCAGCCCCCACGCCATGATGCTCCGGGCTAACACCTGCTCAAGCAACCGGCTGAGCAGGAGGGTGTGGAGGCAGGAGGCGACCTGGAGCCCCCACACAGGGCTGGGGGCTGCTGGGTGCAGCCCAAAGGGCCTTCCTGGGTACTGCCCGGCCACCTGCTGCCCAAGCTCACTAGCTCCCACCTACAACCCAGAAGAGATGAGGCAGGACCCAAGGCCAGTGGGGACGTTCCAAAAGTGGCTTTGGCTCTGGAGAACAGTAAGCCAGGGAAGCCAGGTCACAGGTGGTCTGGCCCATGTGCCCACCCTGCCGGGGGTTGGTGTAACCTGGCACAGCCTGGCCAGGGGCTCCTACTTCTGGGGTAGAAGCACCCCAGGGACCCCCTCCCAGCACCTGCAGGGGCTGCTGTTCCTGTGCTACCCCAATCCCCCCCAATCCCAGCTCTGCATCCCCATTGTGGCCCCTCTATCTCATTCCCACCCTAGGAAGCGTCTCAGGGCCCTGCTCAGAGGCCCTCCCACCACAGTGAAGCACGTTCCTAATTGTTCCAACTGCAGGAATAAAAGGTCACCACTGTCAGCATAAGTGTCTCTCGGCCTATTAGGCAATAGTCTTTATGGAATTTTCTAGGCTAAATGCTCCCAAATCTTTTCACTTGTACCTGGTATAGTATTCTACTGAGAGAGATGAAACCAAGAGTGGGGGCGGTGATGGTGTCCATTCACCCCTGGGAATTATCAACTCAGCAAACCAACTTCTCAGCTTTCCTATTGCAATGCCCCGATGAAGAGCCACAGACATCTCACCCACGGTCTTCTCACCCAGCCCTCAGGACCCGGGTCTTCCCCGAACACTTGTGTGAGGCCCCTGCGCAGAAGAAGCCTTTAGCCTTGAGAAGGAGACTCTGCTTTAATGTCTGCTCACGTGCGGGGCATGGAGTAGAGTATGGCCGCCTTGCCCCACTCGGCCTGAGGCACCAGGAACCCCTCTTTGGGGACAGGCTCCACCAGGAACTCCACGCGGCCATCCTGGCCAGGCTCCGCGGCTGCCACTGCCAGGCCCACTATCCGATACCGGTTGACGAAAGCCAGGCCCAGCAGCCTGGGCCTCCCTGGCTGCGAAGGCCCGCTGCTGGGAGAGCCACCTTCCGATCCTCGGCAGCAGTGGATCCGGAAGCACCGGACACGGGGAAGGAGGTAGGCCCAGTGGAGGGTACAGCTGAGCCGCAGCCCGGCGGGGCCGCCCTCCCACTCGGAGGCGAACGGCTGCCAGCGCACATGCGAGACCGTCACGGCCTGCACCTGGGGGAGCGGGGTCAGCAGGCTGTTGGCATCCACCACCTGGCAGAAGAGACAGAGCTAAGCTCAGCCTGGGAGCCTAGAGAAGGTTGGGGGGGGGGTGCCTGGCCCTGCATGGTCCCAGCCATGGCACCTCTGCCCCAGCTCCCCTCTGAGCCAGAGGAGAGGGCTGGTGGGTGTCTGGCCTCGTCTGCAAGGGGCACAGATGCCCCGGCCAAGCTCCAGCCAGGTCCCTGGGATGCCTCACCTGGAGCTCTCCAAGGCGACAGATGAAGTTCTCCTCCTTCTGGCTGCCCGGAGGCCGGGAGAAATTAACAAAGAGGTCCTGTAGGAGGCAGCCCCGCAGAGTCACTTCGTAGCAGCTGGGAAAGACAGAGAGAGACCAGTCATAAGGAGCCTCAGCCCGGCACCTGCAGACTGGCTGCTCACAGAAGCCCGGAGCCACAGGGAGGTCCATCCCAAAGGGGACCCTGTGATCAGTGGGAAACCTGGACCTAAGCCATGACCGTGATCGTGACCTTTCCCAGCAAGCATCCTTGGGCTTGTGTCATTAAGCTGCCTGAAATCTGGGAGGACTGGCCCATGGCCCCTGCTGCTGCTGCTGCTGGGGCACCTATATCCCTGCAATTCTGTGGTCTCTCAGTGGAGGGCCCCTCAACTCTCCAATCCTCACCATGGTGGTGTGGCCATCCTCTGCTGGGGACTCAACAGGAAAAGAGGGGGGACTCACCGCTGGACCCAGCCCCCACTGAGCTGCTGGCCGCAACGGCCCACCCATTTGGCCAGCTTGGTTGGGGGCACCCGGAGGGGTCGGGGACTGCGCCTTGAGCTCGTTTCTGCTGGAGGAAGAGACACAGAACTTTAACAAGGGGAGTCCAAAGGAAACGGCACTGGGAGGTGTCACTGAACAGGGAGCTGGGGGCCCCCCAAGATGCCCTGGTAGCCCCAGTACTCAGCCAAATGGACTGAGGCCTTGGGGAATAGAGAACAGGGAGGAGAGGAGGGAAGCTCGGGGATGGATGCCCAGGACTGGTCCGAGGACATCCTCCCACTTGGGGCACTGCTGGCAGGAGAGCTGCCACGGGCCCACACGTCCAACCCCACGCCACAGGGCCGCTGTGGCCCAGAGGCTCCCACTCAGAGGCGGACCCCCAGGCCAGGCCCGGCTCAGAGCAGCACCTGGACCCTGGCCGCCTCCACACCCCTAGCCTCCTCCTCCCCGACACGCCCCGAGAAGGGAGAAGCCTGTAAGGAAGGGAGGCGCCAATCACGTCCACCCACCGCTCAGCACCGAGATGCCTCCCACATGACAGCTGCCCGCGTCCCCTGTGGTGAGCTCCAAAGCCACCCCCACCGCCGAAGGCCCTTCCAGCTTGTACACCAGGGACACGAAGATCTTGGGTGGCACTGGGACCTGCAGGGAGAATAACCTGGAGAAGAAAGGTCCAGAGATGAGAGGCTGCGGGGAGACTACTGGAAAGCCAGCGCTGCACTAGGTCCCAGCCGCCAACTTCTCCCTCCAGGACGGGGAGGAGGGTGGGCTGCTGGGCGGAAGAGGCACGCAACAGCATGCAGGCAGCTGATGCTACTCTCCTGGACACTCGAAGCGGTGAAAACTGGATGTTGCATGTTCTTCACAGAGTAAAACAAAATCCCAGTTTGTCCTCCTTCTGGCCTCTGCTGCCCACCTGCCCGGTTTTAGCAACTGACAAGGATGACGGGGGCAGCTGATGGGCCCCAGGTCCCAGCCCGCCTCACTCACCTACCTCACAGCCACGTTTCCAACCTCGGGCGGAATCAGCCCTCGGATGAGCAGAGAGCTGCCCCCGTTCCAGGCGTCCTCCAGGCAGCAGTGCGTCTTCACCCAGCCCTGCCCGTCCCCTTCCAGCCTGTGCTCTCCAAACAGGGGCTGGATCTCCTGGGCGCTCGGGTGGTACCAGGGCCCCACGGCCTCCTCCTGAAGGGTGAGGCAGAGGTGGAGGGGCACTGGGGGCAGACGGAGCTATCACACCCAACGCCCCTCCCACCAGTCCCAGGGGAGGCCCAAAGGCCGGAGAGAAGGCAGCCTCTTCACCCAGAAGCAGCCACGTCCAGGAAAGCCCCTGGTCCCCAGCCACCCAGAGCAGGACCCACACACCTGGCCATAGTAGACTCTTCGAGTCCCCATGCCCAGGCAGAAGGAAGTGACAAAGGGCAAGGAGCAGATGCTGTGTGTGGGCAAGTAGCGTTCCAGCAAACTCCAGAACCTACGGAGAAATGCATGGAGGCTCAGGTCCCCAAGAGGGCACTGCAGCGCCCCGAACTCACTCTCATGACCCTAAGCTTTCCTGCACCCCTTACCAAGTGACCTCGGCCCCCACTGAGCGTCTGTACGAAGTGGTCCCTTGGGGTCCCCAGTTTTCATCCTTCCTGTGTAACTGGTCTCAAGGACCCCCAGGAGCAGCCAGGGCAGCTGAGCCCCATGCCTTGTCTTAACCCCCACTCCTCAACCGAGCCTGGCCAGAACCTGGGGAAATCACCTGAGACCCTCCCTGCCACTGGCCACACCCAGGCCCTGGGACTCCAGGGACTCACTTGTCCTGGTTCTGGAAGAAATTCCCCTTCTCCAAACACTCGTACACCCAGCCAGGCGCAAACAGGGCCGCCGAGAACCCGTGCTTCCGAATCAGCTCCAGCGACTGGGGAGATAGGAGTCAGGGAGATGCCCCGGTGCCAACAACCAGAGTCCACGCACAGGATGAGGGGCTTAGGCAAGGGGCAACCTCCGGGGCTTTAGGGTTCATCCCTGAAGTTCCGCAGCTGCCCAGAAGAGGGCGCGAGGCGGCAGGGAGGCGCGGAGGGAAAAATCCGAGGGGTAGGGGTCTGTACGCGGGGCGCCCACAGGAGACACGTCTCGCTCTCTCACTACACTTCGTTCTATTATCAGACTCACAGTGGGGCGGAGAGAATCTTCAGTTATTGGATTAATTTATTCACTTAAAAGCTTAATTAATGAGTTGAGAACGTCCCCGCGGCACCTGGGAAGGGCAGGATTGACAGCCTGGGGACGGGCTGATTCCCTATTTATCCCACACCAGGTGCGGCGGCCCCCCCGCGGCCTCTCTTCCTCTTTTCTCGCTGCCGACAAGATTTCCCTTGCCAGAAAAACCTCACTAGTTAATCAAACCAGCAGTTCCCAAAACTGTGGGTGTGTGACCTCAGTCCTTGGCCCTGAGCTAAGGAAACACCAAAACATGCTCCCTGGCTTCTGGCCCCACCCCACCCCACCCCCGCGTCCACATGATGCGCTAAAAGGCCAGCTCGGTGCCCCTCAAAGCACCGAGTCCAGAAGAAAGTAGAGCTGTCTGTGAGACCCATGGTCGGAACAGGTGCTTTGTCCATTAGCATCTACGGGAAAACCGTACCATCTGAAGAGATGGGCTGAAAGTTAGGATTTTAGGGCACAGCCTGTTCTCGGGGCCTCGGGGTCCCCACTTGGGGGAGGATCATTGCTGCCTCTCTTACCCTTGAGGTGCAGGTGGAATGAGGGGTCCACAGGAACACGAAGCACCCAGGCCCCGGCCACCACCTCCCCGGCCTCAAAGGCCACCACCCACCTTATTCGTGTCGAACCGGCCCCCGACGACATTCCCGCGGGCGAACACGTCTACACCCACGTACACGTCCGCCCGGCGCTCCCCGGCCTGCCCCAGCGTCCGCTCCAGATGCTCCTCCCGCCAGTTATAGTTGGTGAAGAAGCCGTCGCAGGCATCAAAGAAGACTCTGGGGGCGGCACGGGTGGGCCGTGAAGCCCAGGCGTTCTCCCCTCAAGCACCTGCGTCGGCTGGGCCCACGGACTGCACGCTGCCTGCCTCTGGGACCGAGCAGAGTCTGCTTCCGAAGAGCCCGCACCTAGACCACAAACTGTGGCGGGTAACCCTGGGCACAGCCAGGCTGACAAGGCATTAATTCTGTCTGCTTGTGGTCAGGGTACCAAACACCTCTGCCCTCTCCCTCGCTTTCCCCCAGGGCAGCGGTGTAGGTGACACCTCCAGAAGGCAGAGGAAGTTCTGGCCCTGCCCAGGAGCCCAGGCTGCCCGCCTGCAGGCTCACCTGTTCTGCTCGTTGAGCTCGTTCTGCCATTTGAGCTGCCCGCTGCTCACCACGCTGTCATACCAGAGCACCAGGCCCCCGGGGACCTGCTGATGCAGCTGAGAGGTCAGGTACTGGAGGAAGTGGGGCACGTTCCCCACGGCGGCCAGCTGGAGAGAGGCATGGAGACAGACCCTCCGTGAGGCCCAGAGACACCTGTCGTGAGGAGCGCCCCGGTCCTGGACAGACAGGACACCTAACCCCAGGGGCAAACAGGTCCTGGTCCCGGAAGCCCCTCGGCCCCACAGCTGCCGAGCAGAGGGTCCAGCCAGAGGTCCGACTTTCCTTTCTTTCTGAAGCAGGAAGGACATGGACTCCGCAATCAAGAGAAGATAAAACCCAATGAAAAGGGAAGGCACCATGAAAAGGAAGTCGCACATGCAGCCCAAGCAAAGCAGAGACAGAGGAGGAAGACAGGGCCGCCTTGAAGGAACCAGAGAAGCAAAGCTCAGCCAGGCAAGATTCCTGGACATCACGCTGGAGAATGTCCATCTCCCTGTGAAGAGGCAGAGGGGCTGGAGGTTGGAGCTAGCTCTAGCTGGGATGCAGGAAGCACTGCGGTAGCAGGGACCCAGCCTGGTGAGGCTGAGGAGCATGGTGGAGGGTCCCCTCGGGGCACAGGGGCTGGCGGGCCAGGCACCAGGGGCAGGTGTGCTCACACTCAGAGAGTTCTCAATGTTGATCAGCCAGCCGTCAAATCGGAAAAACTGGGCGATCAGGACCAGCTGATCGGCCACCGCCCGGTATGAGTGCTCATCCCCAGCCAGGAAGGCCTGGCAGAGCCGCTCCCCGTCTTTCCATTCAGTGATGAAAGTCCCTGTGGGGCAGGAGAGAAACGAGATCGAGGTCAGGCCAGGGGATTATTTCCCCTTCGACCCAGCAGTTCCCAGGGTGTGGTTCCTGCAACAACAGCATCACTGTCGCCTGCAAAAACATTGTTAGAATTCCAAATTCCCAGTGTCCCCAGATGGCAGATAAATAAGATACCTGGAGGCAGGGCCCCAAAATCAGTGTTAGATAATAAATTATTCAGATGCAGGGAAAAGCTTGAGAAGCGCTCCCCTCCCCCAGCGGTGGACCACCTATATCCTACATCCTGCCCCCAATTCTTCTTGCCAAAACAGTTTCACAGGATCACAGTCAAGCCCATTTGTTTGTTTATTGTCTGTGGGAGCTGTTGACTCTCTGGCAGCCCCAGTACATGACTCGGTGGCCTGGAAAACTGAGGATATTTCCTTTTTCCAGAACAAGTTTGCCTTCACCTGTCCTAACTCATCAAGGCTGGTAAGGAGGTCTACCCACCCAACAGCACCCCAAGCCCAAGCCCTTTTATCACTGGGGCCCCAGGCAGGTGTGCCAACGAGTCTGGTTGGGTTGCAGGCAGGCCCTTGGCTCTTACCCAGCACACAGACCCCATGCCTGTGGGCAGCGTTGGTCCAGCCTACTGGGGGGATGGTGACCGTGTGATGGCTGAAGTACACAAAGATGTCGATGTACTGCCAGTGGTAAAAGGAATAGGGAGTCTGTGTGGCTGAGCCTTGAATAAACCTGGGTGAAGAAAGAGAACAAGATCCGGACCCAGAAACAGACGAGGACATGGCGACCGCAAGGTGAAAAGAGAGGACGACACGAGTGAAGATTCCCTTTAGTTCCATCTAGTTGGCACTAGAGGTTGTTGTGAGCTAGGCTGTGCCCAGTGACTGGGCTCAGAAGTAGCACCAGGTCACAGCCCGGATGTCAAGAGGGTTAGTGTTGTTGTTTTGGTTTTTTTTTTTTGCTGCGTTGGGTCTTAGTTGTAGCAGGTGGGATCCTTGGGCTCTCTAGTTGTAGTGTGAGCTCCAGAGCACATGGGCTCAGTAGTTGTGACATGTGGGCTTAGCTGCCCCACAACATGTGGGATCTGAGTTCCCTGACCAGGGGTCGAACCCACACCCTCTGCATTGGAAGGCGGATTCTTAACCACCAGACCACCAGGGAAGTCCTGAGAGGGTTAGTCTTAAGGGAAGCATTTTCACCAGGCCCAACAGGCACTTTGCTATCGGATCCAAAAGACTGAGCGTGTTTAGCCTCAATGAACAGACAGACAGAACACAAGGAAAGAGACCTGGAGGGGCTCACACAGACCTCCAAGTGCCCGGGGCCCTGCTCTATTCCAACACCTGCAGTTCACTAGGACACAGACAGCTTGCAGGTATGGTTGGGGTTGACAACCACATGAGCTGCACCAGTGGCTTCATCACCCACTTCTGTACCTTGATGGCCAGCTCTGACTCAAGGCTTCCCATCAATTATGACATCCAAGCTTGTTTTATGGATATTTAAAGATCTCTAATGGATTCCCCGGTGACTCAGTGGTAAAGAATCCACCTGCCAATCCAGGAGACCTGGGTTCGATCCCTGGGTCAGAAAGATCCCCTGGAGGAGGATGGCAACCCATTCCAGTATTTTTGCCTGGGAAATACCTTGGACAGAGGAGCCTAAGGGGCTACAGTTTAGGGGTCGCAAAGAGTCAGACACAACCTAGCAACTAAACAACAAGATCTCTAAGCTGACCCTGCAGGATCTTGGGAAGAAATGCCCCCAGCTGGGGTGGGGTTGGGGAGGGAGTGCAATGATTCCAGAACCAGTGGGCCAAGATGGAATAGAACTGAGGAGGGTGAAGGAAAGAAATCAGCAGAAGAACCAAGTTACTGGGTCAGGTGGTCTGAAAAGGTCCCTGCGATGGTGCTTTCTCCAGCCTCCCTGACTTCAGGTGCAGACAGTCCAGAGAATCAGACAGTTTCAGGGCTGAAGGAGGCATAAGCTAGCCCCTAACCCATCCTCCTCTTCTTACAGATGAAAGGCTGAAGCCTGAGTTCCTCTCCCAGTAGGTGGCAGGGTGGGCTGGCTGACTCCTGACTCCACATCCAGTGCTCCTTCCACCACTGGGCACAGCCCCTCCCCTCCTCCCGTCACACCAGGCCATGCGCTCGCAGTGTCCTCACTTGTCATCCAGGTACCCGCCCATCATGTCATGACACATCAAAGTTCTGGGCCTCCGGCTGCTCAGAGGGGGCTGCCGACACTCAGGGGGCCCCAAGGCCACATTAAAGCCATCTTCCGCATCGGGTCTCCACGCCAAGAGTTCCTCCAGGGAAGACAAGTAAAAGCTGATGGGTCTGGTGGTGTCCTTGTCATAATATCTAACTGATCAGAGGAGGGAAACAGCGAGGAATCAGTGGAAATTATGGAATTCATAATAGAGAACTTGAGATGGGGAAGGGGCAGCCCTGCCCAGAAGCCCCAGAGTGAACATGGACAGTGTTCAGAGCCTCGGTCCTTCTTACCTGGCAAAGGGTCTGGGGTAAAACTGACCACTTCTCGAAAGACTGCTTCTTCTCGATCCTCTTCAATTCTAAGCAAAGAAGGAGTTGAATTGTTTTTTTTTTGTTTGTTTGTTTTTAAATAAAAGCGTAAAGAAAAAGAACCTGTAGAAGCAAAGGGACCAGACCCCATGAGGAAGTGCAGGGGGAGACGTCCTCTGGTTTACATTTTTTAATGCAAACTATGGAAACGTGCCTTTGCCCATTCTGTTCCCTCACACTAGAACACCCTTCTCTCCAGTCTCCACCTACTGCAGTCCTCCACCTCCTCAAAGACCAGTTCAGATGTTCCGCGCCAGGCACCCTCCCTGTCCTCCCCAGCATGGACACTAATAATCCTAATTACACCCACTGGTCTGCACTGAGCAATTAAAATCTCTCTGCAGACCCAAGGCCAGGGGACGGAGGCATAGTCAACCCATTTCTTAGAAAAGGATGTCGGAGCTTCTAGTCAGGGCGCCAGGATGCCCAGACGCGCCCGAGGCTGGGGTCGCACCCAGGCTCCGAGACTCTGTCCGTGCCTACTGCTGTGCGGGGCGGGCGGGACGATGGACAGAACCCGCCGCGAACAGTGAGCGTGGGGGCCGGAGATCGCTGTCCTGTGCCTACGGCCTCCCTTGGCCAAGGCCAGGCGCCCAACGACTCCGGCCCACTGTCCGGCCGCCGGATCGATCCTTAGAATTCTCCCGCCGACCTCTTACCCACCTCCTCCGGGTCAGCCGCCCTGCCGGCCGCCGATCCCGCTGCTTCTCCAAGGTCGCCGGGGCCCGCATCCGCCGCCCCTGCCGCCGCGCCGCCGTCCGGGTCCCTGTCCCTGCCTCCTCCATGACGTTGCTCCGCCCGCGCCACCCGCCGGCCACCGGCCAATCGCAGGCCGAGACCCGCCACCGCCGCCGCCCGCCGGCCAATGAGGACTTCTCTGCGCGGTTGCCCCGCCCCTACTAGGCTCAGGCTGGACACCCCGCTCGCTCTGTGGCTGGCGCACCTGCCGCCCGGCCTTTGTAGAGGAGGAAGGCCTAGGGGGCGGGGAATGGGGCGGGGCTTATGCGGTGGGCGTGGGGATGGGCGGGGTCTTAGCCCAGGGCTCCGGAAAACCCCTTTGTGTGAGTTCTTTTTCAGATGAGCAATCTCCTGAAGATCACAAAGTCAGTAAATTGTGAAAGTGATATCTGAACTCAGTTTGCTTAACCCCTGTTTCAAAGATAATTTTCTGGGAAAAGTGAAATCATAATTCTCATTCAAGTATAAATATTCTGCTGCTGCTGCTAAGTCTCTTCAGTCGTGTCCGACTCTGTGTCACCCCATAGACGGCAGCCCACCAGGCTCCCCTGTCCCTGGGATTCTCCAGGCAAGAACACTGGAGTGGGTTGCCATTTCCTTCTCCAAAGCATGAAAGTGAGAAGTGAAAGTGAAGTCGCTCAGTCGTGTCCGACTCCTAGCGAACCCATGGACTGCAGCCCACCAGGTTCCTCCATCCATGGGATTTTCCAGGCAAGAGTACTGGAGTGGGGTGCCATTGCCTTCTCCGAAGTATAAATATGGACAAGTGTTAAAGACTGTCCTACTCATTATTCAGACAGGTGTTATAACCAGTTCAAAGCGAATCAAAAAAGAGATCGTGTATAGATCAGGAATACTGAAATGAGTACGTAAATAGAGGCATAAAGAGTTTTTCCGCTGGGTGGGTTGGGGGTGAGTGAGATCATTGAGCCTCTGGACAAGACAATTTACACGTAAAAAAGGTGACAAAAAATAAAACTAAAATCAGATGAAGAGGTACAAAGAACTATTGTAGCCACGCGTTCCGGGAAACAAACTCACTCAGAAGGACAATGCAGATAGTGGAGTGCAGTGTATTACACCGGCAGGCCCAAGGAAGAGTCTCCTCTTAGCCAAGGACCCCGACCAGTTTTTCTGAAAACCTTATATACCCTAAGTGTACGTGCCCAAACCCACCTCCCCAAATTCCCTGAAACTAGTCTGAACAAAGGAAAAGAAAGATACAATCAAAGTTAACCCATTATTCATATGCCTTAAGCCTAGGTAGTTAACAGTAGACAATTATCAATAGGCCTGTGGTCATACCCCAATAAGCATAATAGAATGTATGATTCTATTCGGTTATGGACTTCCATGGCGGCTCAGACGGTAAAGTGTCTGCCTGCAATGCAGGAGACATAGGTTCGATCCCTGGGTCGGGAAGATCCCGTGGAGAAGGAAATGGCAACCCACTCCAGTACTCTTGCCTGGAAAATTCCATGAACTGAGGAGCCTGATAGGCTCCAGTCCATGGGGTTGCAAAGAGTCGGACACGACTGAGCATGAATCCTCATTCGGTTACACACATAATTAGGGTATTCTTTTAGGCAACAGAGAGTCTAGGTACGACCCTGGGGCTCTTCCATCCAGGCGGCCTGGTTTTTACTGGGCATATAGCTCAAAGCCCAGTCTGACCCAAGATGGAGTCCTGCTTTCAAGATGGAGCCTGTTCTGTCTGTTTCCTCCTTCACTATGTATAAAATAAATAAGCTACAAGGATATATTGTACAACACAGAGAATATAGCCAATATTTTATAATAATTATAAATGGAGTATAACCTTTAAAAATTGTGTATCACTATGTTGTACGGAAACTTATATTGTACATCAACTATGCCTCCATATTTTTATACCTCAATTAAAAAAAAAAGCTAGAATGAGATAACAGCAGGATATGCAGCATGTAGAGAATGCATAGTTTCCATTGAAGCACAAATTTTCTGCACCCCCAAATCTGCAAGGCCCTGCAAAGCACACAGGGCCAGGAGGTATCTCAGAGATAGCACTTCCCCAGCCTCTTAGTCACAGAGGGGTCCCCAGAGTGTGGAGTGTGAGGAGAAGGGCCTGGACCCAAGACTGGGCCCCACAGGACTGAATGTGGGCCCTCTTGAAGCTCTGCTCACCCAGCTCCCAAAACCTGTTTGTGCTGCTTGGGAATGGCCTGCTGCGCAAGCCAAGCTGAGTGGGCCTCTTTATTATGGCTGCAGACTTTGAACTTTATGAGGCCCCAAGTATCCATAAACCCATAGAGTGGGGAAGATAACTCAGCTGTGAAATATGGATCCTGGCTGTGCTTTGGGGAAAGATGGGGCCCTGGGGAGCAGGCGACAGTGATCCCAGGGAGGACAGGGACTGCAGCACCCTGGGAAGTCTGCCTTGACCCCGGAGGAGCAGGGGGTGGGGGAGGGCGGTTGCAGGGTCACAAGTCCCCTCTGGCTGTGCTCAAGTGAGCACAGAAGATGTGGGGGTCTGTATTTAGTCTGCATTTAAACCACTTACCTGCAGCTTAGCGGTGAAAATAAATAAATTTTCATCCTCTGAACTAAAAGGTCTTAGAGATTCTTTAGGGTAATTCTCAGTCTCTGGGGGAAAAATATATTCAGACCTCCCTTCTCTGCTCCTCTCGGCAGTGTTGGCCTCTGGTCTGGGGGTCAGGGAAGTTCAAGTTGTCCTGCACACCCTCCACAGGGCCAGGAAGAGCCGGTTTGCAGCCTCTGCATTGGCCCCTGCTGCGCTGCCTACTCTGCAAGACCCTGTGGTTCCTGGTCTCAGTGTCCTTGTCCCGTGATCAGGATGAGCCTGGAGGTCCCCACATTTGCCTTAATCCCATGGACCGAGGAGCCTGGTAGGCTGCAGTCCATGGGGTCGCTAAGAGTCGGACACAACTGAGCGACTTCACTTTCACTTTTCACTTTCATGCATTGGAGGAGGAAATGGCAACCCACTCCAGTGTTCTTGTCTAGAGAATCCCAGGGACCTCGGGGCCTGGTGGGCTGCCATCTATGGGGTCGCACAGAGTCGGACACGACTGAAGCGACTTAGCAGCAGCAGCAGCAGCAGCAGCAGCAGCAGCAGCAGCATGCTGGTCCCCCTGGGGCTCCAGACCCTCCAAAGCCTGGATTGGCCACCTAAAATCCTTACCTTGTAGAGTTTCCAGATAAAGTACAGGATGCCCAATTAAACATGAACACTAGATAAACAATAAATGGAAATGGGACATGACTATACGAAGCAATTATTTCTCATTTATCGGAAATGCAAAGTGAACTTGATGCTGAGTTTGCTAAATCTGGCAGCCCCATCTGTGAATTTCCACTGCAGCATTGCCCTGCCATGGGGGACCCTGCTGACATGTCCTGGCTCTGTCCACCTTCCTGGCTCTGCCAGCACAGGAAGCCAGGATGGCGCAGGGACCTGAGCCTAGAGACCTCCATGCCTGACCGACTGACGGTGCCACTGGTTTGGTGCTGCACGGGCCTCAGATATGCACTGGCTGCCATATCTGACCCTCAACTGGACCTAGGGGGAGACCTGGACTTACATCTGCCTGCTTTTCCTTCCTCCACTCTCTTTCTTCTGGCCTCCACAATGTCGCTGGGCCAGAAGCTAGAACCAGAGGAGTGGACATGACCTGATCCTCAGGCTTGGTTATTCATAAGCTAAAGGCAACAGCTAATTGTCCCCAGTATCCCTTCCTCCCCCTTGTACTTTAGGGAGAAAAGCCCACTCTTAGCTGACTGCTGGCTGCCTGGATGAAGACAGCATCTCCAGCAGCCCTGAGAGTTTAGAAGGGCCTGGCAAGCATGTCCTGTTTTCCAGATGAGAACAGAAGTCATGCTTGCAATTCTGGCTGTGCCTGCAAAACAAAGGAACACCCCCCACCCACCCCTCCTCCCCGCCCACAACACACACACACTTTTTCTTCCCTGCTTCCTGCTGCTGGCCAGATGGGTGTGAGATGTGATGGTAGGAACTGCAGCAGTCTTCTGGGACTGTAAGACAGAAGGCACATGGAGAGGGCCCAGAGCAACCAGAGAGAAGGGGCTTGACTTCCCCGATGGCACAGACCACAGTATTGCCCTGGAATGCTGATGTTTGGATTCCTATGTAAGGAAAATAAACTTCTGTCTGATTTAAGCCAATATTATTTTGGTATTTTTTATAGTAGCTGAATCTAACTACAGCAGAGGGAGAACACAGGAATATAGAAAAATTTCTCAAAATAATAGCCTGCCTTACAAGGCTGTCACCGTTTTTTGCAAGATCTTGTTAGCTTGTTCTTTCTGCGTTCCTTCTGCAATAAATCCCACTTTCCCTTCATTCAGAGAGCTGCCTCAGACCAGCTGGGGTGAGAGCAAAAATCACATTAAAGACTCCTGAACTATAGCTCTGTGTGGTCAGGCCTCCTGTGGCGGCTGTTCTCTTGTTCTCTGTGTATCCACTGCTTGACCAGTGCCTGCTTCACCTACATCCTACTCAACTGACTGGCCTTTCTACATATTTTCCCCTCCGGCCTCAGCTAGATTATTCTAGACCAGACAGCTTATCTAAGGGACAGGGAGGCGCATGGCCCTCTGCTGGTTTCCCCGGTAACTAATGACTCCATCTATGTCAAATCCCTATGACTGGGAACCTCCTCCTCCCCCTCCCCCCGGAAGTGAAGATGCATCCATGTCCTACCTGCCATCAGCTGCACACGCAACATGGGGTGTGCTCCAGGACCTTCCTTCCAACATGGAAGCTCCTCTCTCCATTAAACCACTGATGTGTCTGTTGCTGACTCTGGGTTCTTTTTCCGGTCTGGAAGCTAGGGCTGCCCCGGGTTTGCAGGCCTGTGAGGTGCAGCCCAGGACTCTCACTCCCTTTTACAGAGTTCTCCCAGGTGCTCAGCAAAGGCCAAGGAATGAAAGGATGCTGGGCCTGGCATCACCTTTACACCCACTTGAGTCTGTGCCCAGGCACCTGCTTGAATGTCCTGCACGATGAATATCGAGCCCCTTCTGGTTCATGCCTGCCTGTGCGCCTAACAGGTGCCTGTCTGTGAACACACACTCTGCAACAATCATAGCAAACCTGGGGCACCTGCCTTTGCTGGGTCCCCGTATTATTATACTCGCACAATGGTTACATTCATTTTCTCTTTTTAAAAATTTAAAGCCCTGCAGATAAAATTAATGTTCCCTTTAATCCACCTCCCTCTTGATTGCCTTGCCTCCCCTGTCCTACTGAGACCCCTTAACATTCCCCCTAATTCTTCAGTTTGACCTGTATCCTCTCAGATGTCTTAAAATACTTTTTTACACACCTATATGTATCTGGAACTATATAACATTGTTTGCATTTTATAAAAATGGTATCAGTCACACACATTATTCTATATCTTGCTTTTTTCACTCAGCAATATTTTTTTAAAGCCACTTTGGAGGGACTTCCCTGGTGGTCCAGTGGCTAAGACTCCATGCTCCTGCTGCAGGGAGCCTGAGTTGGAACCCTGGTCAGCGAACTAGATCCTGCAGGCCCCCAGTGAAGACTGAGAATCCCACGTGCCACAACTAAGACCCAGCACAGCCAAATAAATAAATAAAATTTTAAAGCCACTTCGTTTTAAATAACTCTAATTTGTTTTGACTGTTATTACTATGCTATCATTCTGACACGTCAGTCTACTTAGCTATCTACCTATAGGTGGACATGTAAATAGTAAACATTTGCTTGCTATTATTTTTTAAATGTTAAAATGAACATCTTTGTGTAGACCATTTTGGTCATACTTAACGTTTTTTTCCTTTTTCAGATAAAACAGGATTAGAGTTGCTAAGAGTAACAGCATGCACGTTTTCAGTTTTAAGTCACTAACAAACTGCCAGCGACATCCTCCGCAGCATGGGATAAATACAGGTTACTCCACAGCCTCTCAAATACTGATATTATCGAACTCGAAGATTTTTGCTCCCCTGGTGGGTGCCCATAGGGGTCTGGCTGTTGTGTTAAATTGAAGTTGCAGCTTTTCGTGTTGGTCAGCCATTTGGAAATGAGTTTTCTTCCACGTCAATCCTGTTAGAGGGTCTTTGCCCATTTCTACTGTGTTGTCTTTTCTTTCCGATGTAAGAGTCACATACATGCTAAATACTAATATTTTGCCTCTTATATACATAAATGGAGCAAATGCACATCTGCTTATTTTTACCATAGGTCTTTTAGATTCCTGTATGGTCAAGTTTATCACTACTGTCTTCTGTGGCTTTGCTGTTTCGGAGGGCTGTCCTGACTTTAAGGTCATGAAGATGCTTTCCTGCATTTTTAGTTAATAATTGTCGAGTTTAGTTCTTTGCTGTTTATGTCTACAACTTTCAGATGCCTTTTGAGGATAGGCCTTTAATATTTCATCTTCCTGTCTGGTTATTGCCCGTACAGATTTTCCTCTTTCTTCTTGGGCCAATTGTACCACAATAAGTGTTTTCTTATAAAATATGCACTTCATTGAGGTTCTCAAAATGTAGGCGAGTAAGGCATTTCTAATCACATTTTTAAAATCTCTTGATTATGCCCTCTCTTCAGTTCCGATGTTGCTTATTTGTGTCTCCTTCCTTTTTGTCTGATGCTATTTTTCTTTTTCTGAAGGGCTGTCTATTAGTCCTGTCAAAACACACACTCTTCATTTTGTTCTAGTTTTTGTTTGTTTTCTGTTTCACTCATCTTTGCTTTTATTTTCTTTCCTGTTATTTTCTTTGGATGTATTTTGTTGTTCTTTTTCTGGTTTCAAAAGTAGACTGTGCGGTTCACTTATTTTTAAATCTTTCTTGTTTTTCTGTGAATGCAGTTGAGGGAATACACTTCCCTCTGAGAATGACTCTCACTGTGTCCCAGTTTTCGATAGCAGCAACTTTCACTGCCAGTACGTTCTAGATGCCTTGTCATTTTGTTAGTGCCCCCACTAACTCATCCAAAACAATCCTTAATTTTGCTGCGGTAGAATTAATCAGCCTTTTCTGTTATGATTAGTAGCTTTGTGTCTTTTTCAAAATGTATTGCACTACCCTAAACTAATGAGAATAGGGAACACTCCACCCTCCCTTACTTTCTAGAAGTTTTATTTTCTTGCCCTCCCCTTTTAGATCCACAGGCCATTCGGAATTATTTTTGTTTATAATGTGGAGGTATTTTATTTCATTTTTAAAATGAAGTATAGTTGATGTACAGTTTACAGTGTTGTGTTCATTTCAGGTATACAGCAAAGCGATTCAGTTATATATTTATATATACATACTTCCTTGGTGGTTCAGATGGTAAAGAATCTGCCTGCAATGCTAGCATTCATGGGTCAGGAAGATCCCCTGGAGGAGGACATAGCAGCCCACTTCAGTATTCTTGCCTGGAGAATTCCACAGACGGACGAACCTGGTGGGCTATAGTCCATGGGCTCACAAAGAGTAGGACACAACTGGGCGATTAACATTTTTAATCTTCATTTTATATATATATATATATATAAATATTCTTTTTCAGATTCTTTTCTATTATAGGTTACAACAAAATATTAAATATAGTTACCCGTGCTATACAGTTGGACATTGCCGTTGATCTATTTTGTATATACAGTTTATTTTTTTATCACACGGACCCTCAGTCATTCATGGTTTTTGGAAAGACTGTCCTTTTTTAATTAAATAATTTATTTTTGTTTATTTATTTGGCTGCCCCAGGTATCAGTTGTGGCATGCAGGCTCTTAGTTGCCTATGGGGTCTGGTTCCCTGATCCTGAATCAAACCCACGCCCCCTGCAATGGGAATGTGGGTTCTTAGCCACTGGACCGCCAGAGAAGCCCCTGTGGTGTAACTTCTGAGCCTAGGCCTCAGGAGGTCTTTCTCAGCGTCACTTCTGTACAGATATAGCCTCTATTCTGTCCTTCCTGTCTTTTTTCTTTCCTTGCTGCTTACTGGATATTTTCTTCTGATTTATCTTCTAATTCACTGATTTTTCTCTTCAGCTCTGTATAACATGCTGTCATACTCAGCCACTGAATTCATTTCACTTGTTTTATTTTCCACTTCTAGAGTTTCCATATGGCTTTTTCTTTTTCTCATTGGTTTCAAATTCTTTGCCACAATTCTCAGTCTTGTCTTTTATTTCTTCAAATATAGCAAGCATAGATATTTTCATTTTTGATTGTGATAATTCCATGAATATTTCCCCCATATTGTTGTTGTTTAGTCCAACTCTTTTGCAACCCCATGTACTGTAGCCCGCCAGGCTCCTCTGTCCAGGGGATTTCTGGACAGAGATATCTAATATTTCAAGAATATTAGAATGGGTTGCACTTTCCTTCTTCAGGGGATCTTCCTGACCCAAGAATCAAACCCATGTCTCCTACTTGGCAGGTGGATTCTTCACCACTGAACCATACAATAAGAATTTAATACATACTTATTGGATATTTTTCATAGGTAGGCTGTCAAACTGAATGGACAACTTAGTGGACATCTCTACTGAACAGTTGGATCTCTATCTTTAGGCAGGGATGTTTTCAAATTATCTAGAGTGTGTGGAATTCTAGTCTTACTTGTGAAACCCTCTAAGGTGGAAATTTCTTGTCCTTGCCTGATCATCTACCTAAGGAGAAAAGGACTCTGCTCTCTTCTTCCCTAGGAGGAGCTGGTTACCAGAGCCAGCTGAGGTAGGGGCATTTGAGGTCACTCTGCCTTTCCAGTCCTTTCTCCAGCTGTGTAGGGACTTCAGAGAGAAAGGCATGGTCTTCAATTAACTGTTCCTTCTGGAATGCTTCCCTTGGCACCTGAGTCAGTCTCCTGTGTTTGCATGATCTCATCCATCAGTTGATTCCAAAATGTTTGTTCATTGATGCTCTTGGAAGAACTAACCCTGACACTCCCATCCCACCTCACTGGACCCTGGACCCCAGCCCCAGGCTAAGTCAAGCCTGGGATAATGTGAGTTTCTGCAGCTCAAAAGAGAAAGGCAAGGTATTCTGGTGTGTGTGTTGTTTATTTGTTTTTATGACTATGTTGAAAATGTAATGTATATACCATTCAATTCACCCATTTAAAGTGTGCAATTTGTGTGTTTTTAGTATATTCATAGAGTTGTGCAGCCACAACTGCTATCAATGTTAGAACATTTTCATCACTCCAGAAAGAAATGTCATACTTGTCAGCAGTCATTCCCCATTCCCCCCAGCCCCAGCCCCTGGAAACCTCTAACCTACTTTCTGTCTCTATGGACTTGCATGTTCTGGGAATTTCACATAAATGGGCTCACACAATATGTAATCTTTCATGACTAGCTTCTTTCACTCAGCATGATGTTTTTAAGGTTCATCCATGTTGTGGCCCATATCAGTGCTTCATTTTTTAATGACTGAATAATATTCCATTGGCTGGATGGCATCACCAACTCGATCGATGGACGTGAGTTTGAGTGAACTCCAGGAGTTGGTGATGGACAGGAAGGCCTGGGGTGCTGCAACTCATGGGGCCACAAAGAGTCGGCATGACTGAGCTACTGAACTGAACTGAATATTCCATTGTGTGGATATGCTGCGTTTTATTTATCCATTCATCCACTGACGAACATTTGGGTTGTTTCCACTTTTTTACTACAAAGCAATACTGCTAAGAACATCCGTCCACTTTTTGTGTGTAGATATATATTTTCATTTCTTTTGGGGAACTGCTGGGTTACCTGTAACTCTATGTTTGAGGAAGCACCTGACCATTTTCCAAAGCAGCTGCACCATTTTACATTCCTTCCAATGTACAAGAGTCACAGTTTCTCTATATTCTTGCCAACTTTTGTCGTTTTGATTGCAACCATCCTACTGGTAAGAGACATCACTTTGCCAACAAAAATCCATATAGTCAAAGCTATGGTTTTTCCAGTTGTCATGTACAGATACGAGAGCTGGACCATAAGAAAGCCTGAGCACCAAAGAATTGATTTTTCAAATTGTGGTGAAGACTCTAGAGAGTCCCTTGGACAGCAAAGAGATTAAACCAGTCAGTCCTAAAGGAAATCAACCCTGAATATTCATTGGAAGGACTGACACTGAAGCTGATCCTAAGAGCCACCTGATGCAAAGAGTAACTCACTGGAAAAGACCCTGATGCTGGGAAAGATTGAGGGCAAGAGGAGAAGGGGGGCAACAGAGGATAAAATGGTTGGATGACATCACTGACTCAATGGACATGAGTTTGAGCAAACTTCAGGAGATAGTGAAGGCCAGTTTAAGCCTGGCATGCTGCAGTCCATGGTGTCACAAAGAGTCAGCCATGACTTAGTGACTGAATAACAATCCTGTTGGTTGTGAGGCTGTAACTCACTGTGGTTTTGACTTGCATTTTCCTGGTAATTAATGATGCTGAGCATCTTTTCGTGTGCTTACTGGTCATTTGTTTATCTTCTTTAGAGAAATATTTATTGAGACCTCTTGCCCATTTTTAACTGGTCTTTTTATTACTGGGTTGCGAGAGTCCTTTATATGTTCTAGATATAAGTTCCTTATCAGATACACAGTTTCCAAATATTTTCTTCCATTTTGTGTTGTTTTCACTTTCTTAACAGTGCCCTTTGATGCACAAAATTTTATTTTGTTTCATTTCACATCATTTTATTTGGCAGCACTGTGCAGCATGCAGGATCCTAGTTCATCAACCAGTTAGAACCCATGCCCCCTGAAGTGGAAGCACAGAGTCTTAACCACTGGACCACCAGGAAGTCCCTAACTAATAGAATTTTAAATTTCGATGATATCCAATTTATCTATTTTTCTTTGTGTTACTTGTGTTTCTGGTGTCATAGGTAGGAAATTATTGCCTAATACAGGTCACAATGATGAACACCTAGGTTTGTTTTTTTTTCCTCTAAGAATCTTACACTTTTAGTTCTTATATTTAGGTGACTGATCCATTTTGAGTTAATGTTTGTATATGGTATGTGTTGAGAGACAACTCTACTGTTTTGCATATGGAGGTATCTTGTTTTATTTAATATTTTCTGTAACCTGCTGCTTTTTTCATGATTTGGGCAAGAAAATCACTTTATCCCAGTCTTATTACTATGGCCCAATAAAACTAACTTGCCATCATACCATTGTGTTCCCATAGTGAACTCCACTGAAAATTATCCTTGAGCACGCGCGTGCACACACACACACATACTCTGTCTCTCCCTCTCTCTCTCTAAACCCCCATAGGATTGGGTGTGCCCTCCTCACTTCCCCCAGCCCTGGCTACAAAGACTCCTGAAAGCCCTAACACAAGCTGTTCTTTCCTTTGGCTGAGTCATCAGCTGTTTCTAGGTCCTTTTGGGAAAACATTAATATTTGCATTGCAACTGAGTTTATCAGACCTTTTCCAGGGAAGGTTGGCCAATTTCTCAGTAGCCAGGGTCAAGACATGGGGAAGGGTGCCCCTGCAAGGTAGACCGCACAGGATGGGAGTCAGGCGAGGTCAGAACTAGGTGCCACACATGCTGCTCTTCTGAAGAGGTGACATCCATGTCACACTGCAGTTAAAGCCCGGGAAGAGTCCTCCAGAAGCAAGCACCGTGTCTTGTCTGTCACCACTCCCCAGCACTTGGCACCTGGGCCAGCACAGAGCAGGAGCAGGAGATGTATCTGGAGAGAGAAAAGCAGGGTGGGAATGCCAGCAGGAATGGACTGGTAGATTGGATGTGGACGAGCTTACAGAGTGAGGGACAGCCAAAGGGGATCGGGTAAGCTCCAGAGCAGCCTGCCTCCTCTCCCATATCGGCGTGGCCAGCCGTGGATCAGGCATTACACGCTCCACGCGACTGTCCCTGGAGAGAGGGCGGGCAGTGGGCACCTGCCTCAAGCCGACTTGTTCTTTGCACTTGCACCTTTGGGAAATGCGCTCAGCCCCTGCTCCCAGCTGCATCCTCTGTCCGGTGGCCTCAGCTGTGTGGAGGTGGGGCCCACTCTTTGTCCTGCAGGGAGCAAGATTGCAGTGTCCGCCTGCTCCGGTCTGGCCCCAGTGCAAGACTGAGTATGGCCACCCAAGCCCGCTCCATAGCCAGGCAAAGGGAGGACAGCAGCTGTCTGCCAGCCTGCTGGCACCAGCGGGGCCAAGGCAGCTTCAGCACTGCCTGCTGGCAGTCTGATAAGGTCACTGGCCACTAACCCAGTTGGCAAGCAACGGGGAGAGAAGAAGAAACATCTGCTCTTCACCGCTCAGGCATAAAAGGTGCTGTCAGTGGGTGTACTCAACCCGCAAGCCACTGTAGTAGGTGAACTGCATCCTTCCAAAGATAGATCCAGGTCCTGACCCCCGATACCTGTGAACGTGACCTTATTTGGAAATAGGATCTTTGCAAATGTAATCAATGCAAATCAATTACAATGTAATCAATGTAATCTCAAGAGGAAGGAGATGTCCTGGATTTAAGCTGGGCCCTAATTCCAACAACTGGGAGAGAAGGGAGGGGGAGATTTAAGAGATTGGGGAAAGAAGGCCACGTGAAGACAGAGGTAGGCAGGAACTGGAGCAAGGTGGCCACAAACCATGGAACACATGGGGCCACTGGAAGCCAGAAAAAACAAGGAAGGCTGTTCTCCTACCGGGCGTCCGACGGGGCCTCATCCGGCTATGAAATGCATTCCTGTGAGAAATGAGGCAGTTCATGGCCCAGCCTATGGCCACTGGGCACTCATGTTCCCAGGTTCCAAGCTAAAGGCTCCCAGGCCACCAATGGACAGTCGGCGGGGTTCCGGTGGGGGAAGGGAGGAGATAGAAAAGAGGAGGATTTGGGACTTCCCTGGTGGTTCAATGGCTAAGAATCTGCCTTGTAATTCAGGGGATGTCGGTTCCATCGCTGGTCAGGGAACTAGGACCCCACATGCTGCAGAGCAACCAGGCCCAGTGCTACAACTGGAGAGTCTGTACGCGGCAACACAGGGTCCCGTGTGTCCAAATAAGACAGGATGCAGCCAAATAACTAAATATTTTTTAAAAAAAGAAAGAAAGAAAGGAGGAGGATTTGTCTCAAGGCCCAAAAATTATGAGGCTGTGATGCTGAAACACACAATTCCGAGTTTAATGTTTTCTGAAAGAGCACCGAGGCAGCACAAAGCAGCAGGCGGGCACCCTGCTCACCAGCAGAAACAGAAACAGTTTTTAAAGTCTGACCAGCAGAGGGAGGGATGTATGGACCCCAGACCCCACAGCCAGGCCCGGCGAGGGCAGAGGGATCGGTCAAGACTGGGCATTACCAGATCGTGAGCAGGAGGCCTCCTTTTGGGCCTAGGGCCCAAGCAGGCAGGGTGACCCCGGCCCTGGGGGTTGATGTAGGGAAGTGGGGGAGGGCTGCCTGGCCAAAGTCAGCCAAGAACTAGAGCACCAATCCAGGCAGCGCCCCCACACCCTGCTCAGAGCAGAGGCTCTGACACCGGTGGTGGGGACACACCCTCTTTCAGAGGCTAAGCTGTGCAGGAGCTCCGGAGACAGGCAGGGGGGAGCCTTCCAGTCCCTTCGAACTCTCCCCTGCTCTGGGGCCCAGGAAAGCACCCCCCTGCATGGTCTTAGGCTGATGGTCAAAGAGGTTCCAGGGGAGGGTCCTGGCAGGCTGAATGCTGAACCCTCTGGGGTGTAGGATTATGAGAGGGTGTATGAGCAGGTTTTATTGAAAATATTGTGCAACCATGAGAGCTGCTACAAAACCAAAGACCCCTGAGCCTTCCCTAGCTGACCCATTGGAGAAGAGGGACAGAAAGCCTGTGCCAGGGTGGCAGGCGTGGAAGCCCTGCCCAGGATGCCAGGGTGGGGTGTGGGGGGTGCTGGTGAACAGAGCCACGCAAGGATGCATGGCTTGTCTAGGTTGTACTGACCTTTGCTGCTCAGAGAACCACCTGCTGCCAGAAGCCCACGGTTTCTAGTAGACTGAACAGCAGACTATTCCCCCAGTAAGAGGCCAAAGCCGAGGGCGTGGCTGCCCCTCTGAGGAGCTGACACTTGCCGCCCAGTTCAAACCCCCTCACTGTTGTGGCTCAGAAAGACCAGCTGAGCCCCTGGGCGAGGCCACAGGAATGTCCACAGGATGTGGACATCAGTCCAGCTGTCCCCCAAGAAGGTTTGTATGTGGCCTAAAATATTAAGCCAGTAGTTTCCTCTCTAGTGGATACTCTCGGCATCCACTTTAGATCTTGTCTTACCAGGAGCCTTCCGCTGCCTAAAGCAGAGACGGCCCTCCTGGGAGCCAGCGGGGCCAGCGGAAGACAAAAATAACAACTGCCTCCCTCTTTTCATGGTTTACTTTGCTCCTTTCACAACCTTTAGAACTGGCTTTATTATTCCCAGCAACTGGAGCAAGGGTGGCTTGCTCTGGGACACCCTGGTGCGTCGTTGTCGTGGGGCACATCGGGGGAGGGTCTCACTCAAGGACGTGTACACAGCGGGGAACTCCCATAGCACACCCACCTGGTGATTGCACGTGCGGACACAGCAAGGCTTGGGACCACCCAGCCAACGTTGCTTCCCGCTCCCGTGAGGGGCGTCATGTCGAATGCCAAAGCAGGGTGGCATGGGGGGCCTGGGAAACCCGGGTGCAGGAGGGGCTGACCAGGAGTGGATGAGGGAGGTTCCAGATGGTGGGGGGTGGGGTGGGGAAGGTCCAGCAGAGGAGGGTGGGGCACAGGGAGAAGGGGAGGTGAGCCTGTGGCGACGGAGGCTGGCAGGTGGCTAGGGCTCGTTGGCCGGCTTGACCAGGTAGCCGCTGAAGGTGATGTAGGTGTCAAACTCGTCGCTGAAGATGGCGTTCTCCCGCTCGCCCTTGAAGAGGCGCACCCACACCTCGTCCTGGTCCCGCAGCTCCAGCATCAGACTCTGACTCTGCATGATACTGCGGTCGCTCACCTGCGCGTACAGGATCACCACCTCCTCTGCGTTCTTCATGATGTGCAGGTACGTCTCCTTCTGGTTCCAGGTGTGCACGTTGAGGCTGAAGAAGTAGATGCCGGGCACGTAGCAGTAGAATTTCCCCGTGAACATGTTGAAGTGGCTGTAGAGGTTCACGAACTCCGTGTCGAAGATCACCGTCTGGTAGTAGTCGTTGCTGTGCAGGGGCTTCTTCCGGCCCACGGAGAAGGCGGCGTAGTGGTTCTTGCAGCGGTCCCCGGGGGCCCCCATGGACCCTTTCTGCCCTTTAGGTCCCGTGTGGCCCCTGGCACCCACGGACCCTGTTTTGCCATATTTGCCTTGCAAGCCCCGGTCTCCCCGGTCGCCCTTCTCACCTAAACAGGACGGGAAAACACACGGTGTCAAGCAATCTCAAGGATTCTTCTCTTTTCATCCAGAAGCAATCAAAATTTTTTTTTCTTCCTTCTGGAAAATCCCTGCAACGTAAAGCATTTATCCAAAAGCAACAGGAGCTGCGGCCAGGCCCATGGCTCTCTCGAAGCAGATGAACTGCAGACACAGGGCCCCGGGGATGTAGAACCCGGGCCGTTTGGCTTCCCGACTCTGTTGTGCCGGGCTGTGCAAGGTGATGTGCTGCTCGCAGGACCGTGACCCTGAGGCTTTCGGTGCAAATGCAGGAGGGGTGAGACCCAGAGCTGCCCTGAGGCTTCTTCTCCCGTGGTCCTGTCCCCAACCTTTCCTCTTGGAAGGGGACCAGAGCCTCAGAAACAGAATTCCTTCCTCCCCCCAGATGACAGCATGCTTCTGCTCAGTGCCCCAACGGAGCCATCTGCCCCTGCCCCTCCTCCTCCCTAAGTCTATCTTCTGCCCCGCCGTCCGATCAGGACAGGGCAGCGCCCTCTCTGCTCCCCAGGGGAAGGTGCCCTCGGCTGGTCTCTGTGCCTGACCTTTCAGGATGGTGATGTTGATCTGTGGCACCGGGATGGCCTGGTACACAGGAGTACCAGGGTCACAGCAGCGGAGGCACCGAGAAGCAGGGGCTTCCTCGTCCTGCCTGGGGCCGTATTTTTCATGCTCTTCTTCATCTCTAAGGGAGTAAAGACATCACTGTAAAAGCCAGGAACTCTCAGAGCCAGGAACTCTTCTCTGTCTTCTGCTAGAGAGTCTGGGCTACCTGACTCGCCTGCTCTCAACTCAGATGTCTGCATTCTTGCTGTGCTCTGTGCTCAGTCGTGTCGACTCTTTGCGACCCCATGGACTGTAGCCCGCCAGGCTCCTCTGTCTGTGAAAGTCCCCAGGCAAGAATACTAAAGTGGCTTGCCATTTCCTTCTCCAGGGGATCTTCCAGATGCAGGGATTGAACCTGCGTCTCTCGCGTCTCCTGCATTGGCAGGCGGATTCTTTACTGTTAGCACCATCCAGGAAGCCACATGTTCCTCCCAGATGTGCTGCACTGGCTCTTGGTGAACTCTAAGGTCCTCAGTGAAGTTTCAGAAAGAGCCCCTGCCCTCCGTTAACTGTAGTGACCGTCATGGAAATAATGATAACAAAAACAGCAACAATTTGAGGGCCTGGCAAGATGGAGGCTCCATGGGAGAAATCTGGCACCTCTAGGAGGGGTCTCGGGATGACATGACATGGCAGCCCTTGAATGAACATCCCCTTCACGTATCTAGGGCTTCCCTGGTGGCTTGGACTGTACAGAATCTGCCTGCAATGCGGGAGACCTGGGTTCGACCCCTGAGTTGGAAAGATCCCCTGGAGAAGGGAAAGGCTACCCACTCCAGTATTCTGGCCTGAAGAATTCCATGGACTCTATAGTCCATGGGGTCGCAAAGAGTCAGACACAACTGAGCAAATTTCACTTCATTTCACTTCACTTAACTTGGAACTCTGACCTCCAGGATTCTGGAAGACACTATGTTCAGCTGACTTGTTTGCAAATGAGAGGGCTCAGCCAGACGCTGTGGGATTCCTGGGAACTGCAGCAGCTGGAGACTCTACGGTCCTGTTTACAACCTGACATTTGGAAAGGGGCTCCTGAGGATCCCGGGAAGCAGCAGCTCCACGCTGCCACCTCCCGGTGTCACACTGCACTGCACCGTGCTCTCTGCAGCTGTTCGGTTGTGACAGCACCATCTTGGAGGTGGCACAGTCCTCTCATCAAAGGGTCAGCCCCTTGTTTTACTCCGCTCCTATTTTCAAATCACAGACAATCCAGGAAAAGGATTTCTATGCCCTAAACTCAGCCACCTACAAGCTCTAGGGGCTTCCCTCATGGCTCAGTGGTAAATAATCCATCTGCCAATGCAGGAGACTCAGGTTCTCCTGGGGAAGATCCCCCGGAGTAGGAAATGGCAACCCACGCCTATGGTATTCAATACCGAAAAAACAGTCTTCTTGCCTGGGAAATCCCATGGACAGAGGAGCCTGGCGGGCTTCAGTCCATGTGGGGGCGCAAAAGAGTTGGACACAACTTACCAACTAAACAAGTCCTAGACCCTCAGAGGAAACCCTGCCCCCACCTCCCAGCAGAAGTCTCCACAAAGATTCCATGAGCCCCACACATAAGAAGTGTCCCAAATTGACAGCCCTTCACTTCTGCTTGTCCCTAGAGTCTTCTCTTTCCAAACCCTGTCCCCAGCAGCAGCAGCAGCAGCATGACCAGCATGACCAGAATGGGACCCTCAGCCTCATTACAGATGCTTCTCTGCTCCATTCGGAGAATCATGCAGTCCTGAGGGGTCAGCCCAGTCCACCAACAAAGTACTTCCAGGACCTGGGCCCTTGGCTCTCCTCACTTCTGGGACCACTGGCATTTTGAATGCTCTCCTGGAATTCATCTCTTTCTTGCCAGTTCATTCCCCTGGGCAGAATTCTTTCTAGAACACCATGAAATGCAAATCTCTCCACGACTCCCCTACAGGTGAAGCTCCAGAGAGATCCTTCCCCACAAGGCTCATCCCATCCTCCCAGCCTCTACCCTCCAACACTGGCTCCCACTACTCAAAGGACCCACTAGCCTTACACAGTCAGACACTGGAAAGGTTGCCCTTCACACGTGTTGCCCTGGCTGCCAGGCAGCTTCCCCTGCTTCTGTGCCTGGGATGCTCCCCCAGTGACCTTCAAGACCCAGTCACTTCTCCACCTAACTTTCCCCCACCCTCCACATCCACCTTGTGGACACACTTGTACTGCAGAGCCAGCCTCACTGAAGTGGGTCGTGCGTGTCTGTCCCCCCACAGCCTTGGAGTTCCTGGAGCCCAGAGACTGTGTCATCGATGTGTATGTCCCCAGGGCCAGGCGGATGGCCAGCTCAGTAGCAGCACTTGATTAATGTTCGTTAAATGAAAAGAAGGAGGAAGAGGAAGGGGAGGAGAAGAAAAGACAAAGGTCAAGAATGCTGTTGTGTGTGTGAAAGGGCGAGTCACTCAGTCGTGTCCGACTCTGCAACCCCATGGACTGTAGTCTGCTTCTGTCCATGGAACTCTACAGCAAGAATACTGGAGTGGGGGGCCATTCCCTTCTCTAGGGGATCTTCCCAACCTATGGATGGAACCTGGGTCTCCTGCATTGCAGGCAGAGTCTTTATAAGTCTGAGCCAGCAGAAAGGCCCAAGAATGATGTTCCTTTGCCCCAGACCTATGCAATTCCAATATATTCCAAGACAGCCCAAAGCCTTGAGTATCAAGTCAGCCCAAAGTTGACTAGTGAAAAGTGCTGATAAAACTCAAAGCCAGCACTGGGTGTCTAGGACCTCTTGTTTGATGAACAACATTTCCATCAGTAATCCTAAGCGTTTTATGTATCCCTACAAAATATCCCAAAGATCCTAGAGTCTGTGTATCACTGAAGGCATATGTATATGAAGTGAAGTGAAGTGACAGTCGCTCAGTCATGTCTGACTCTTTTACGGACTATACAGTCCACAGAATTCTCCAGGCCAGTACTGTACTGGGTAGCCTTTCTCTTCTCCAGGGGATCTTCCCAACCCAGGGATCGAACCTAGGTCTCCCACATTGCAGGCGATTCTTTACCAATTGAGCTATCAGGTATATGAAGACAATGCCATGAGGAAGAAATTTATAACTTTTCAAGGAAAGCTGCCACTTCCCGTGTCAGTCTTCACCCATTGTCCCCCACCTGGTAATGTGATCAGACAGCAGGGTGGTAGAGATGCACTCTCGGTCTAGCAGCGTCCCTGCCTTCTACTTCCAGGTGGTGCTTAGAGCTCTAATAGATACTCTCAAAGGACAGGCGAGAATGCAAAGAAACCAAAGGCTGGGGTCGGGGGGTGGCATGTTCTTTTTTAAGGATGTGACTGCAGAACCTCAGGCAGACCCATATTCCTCTGGGGCTGGAATGAGGCTGGGTTACTACCCACAGTTGCAGACAACACGCCCGGGTCACTGAAAGGAGAAATGCTGCCTCCGTCCCCCAGCTCCTCAGCCTCAGCCTCTGCCCCTTCTCTGGCCGTCAACAGCACTCGGGGGTGCCCGGACTCGGCCCTTATCCCCACCACTGAGCCGGAGCTCCGGCACCCACACCCGATGGCCTCACCTCTCAGCGTGGTCCATCGGCGGCTCCCTGGTCCCCTCCTGCTCCTGCTGTTCCTGCTGCCCATGGGGCACTCGGCCCAGCACCAGACCACAGGCGAAGGCCAGCAGCAGACAGCACGCCAGCGCGAGTCTCAGCCCGCGGGAGCCCATCTTCCCGCCGAGCCCTGCTGGGGAGACACACGGAGGATGTGGGCTGGAAGAGCCCCACGGGGAGAACAAGCCCATGGAGTTCGCCCCAGCCACTACTCTGGGAGGCGCTTCGCTGCCGCTCCTCCTGGGAGGGTGATCATACACTCACACACTCAACACATTCACATACCTAGCTACACACTCCCACACACACACACAAACCCCAGTGCATGTTCATGCACATACACACGGGCCCACACACACACGTACTCACACCCTCTCTCACACAGACAATATGCACTCATCCACAAATACACTCCACACACACTCAAGACAGTACACTTAAAACACACTCAAATCCATACTCTTGTGTTCATACTTGCACACTCCACACACTCGTGTATACTCCCATGCACTCACATGTGTGCACACTCAGGCACACATGCATGCCCACCCCCAACATGCACACTCACAAACTTAATATGCACAGACTCGCACATTCCACCCTGGAGCACCCGGCTGCCTGTGGCCGCTGAGCTCTGCCCAGCACCCCCATGCCTTCTAGGAAGGAGACCCCTCAACCCTGAGCTCTGAAGATGATTGTATCTTGACCGTGTTAGGACAATGAGCAAAATCTGGAATGAATTTGGGGGTCCACTGTGCAGTGAGTCTGCCCCAGCCAGCACCGTGGGGGCCGGTGTGCAGGAAGGTGTCAAGTTGCTCTCTGGCCACCAGGTGGCCCACCAGTAAGTGTCCTTGAGTATCTGATGTGGGGGTGGGGGGCGAGTCTGCCCAGCCCCAGAGGGCACTTATTGTCACTGAAGCCAGCTCCATGTCTCTCCAAAAAGCTCTGGACAGGACCCTCTTCGTCCAGGATTGAGACAGTCCTTCTAGAAAGAGCTGACCACTGGGGTGGTTCTCAGTGAGCCCACTAGGAGGCAGTGCTTGAGCTTAAAACAGACACAACATCTCACCTGTTTCTCACTGTCAGTTACCACCCTGGCTAACCCGGGCCAGCCATGGGGTTTACACGCCTGTGGAGTCAGGAGTCACGTGCACCTCGGCTATTTCTGGTGGCTGGAAAACCTCCCATCATGGAAGGGAAGACGGTGGTCAACCCCAACCCATTTTGTTCACCAAAACATACAATTTAACATGGAAAGTGCTGACGAGGACACTAAATTGGACCCTTTGGACTGCACAGCGAAAGGGCTGAAGCTGGGGGAGTAAGAACACCTACTTCCCTTCTCAGCCAGGCTGGAGCTGGGAACCAGGCCTCATGGGGGACGAACAAAGCATCAAACAAGGAAACAGCCTCAGAAGGTCCTGTCTGATTTTCTGATTTTTCTTTAACTCCTCTTTTCATGTCTAAGGGGAACGAAAATACTGAGAGCGAGTTCTGTTTTTCTTGGTAATCGTCTATCCAGGTGAATGCTCCCTTCACGTGTCTTGGGCCTCCGTGGACGTACTTCACCTCCCCTGGTTCAGAGACCTCGCAGCCCCGGAGGGCACGACCCTCTCATTGTGCTGACTCTCAGCTTCGTTCTTTCTTCTGTGTGTTAGTGGGCTCGCTGTTTTAGCTCTGAAGACAGAATGCTCTGGCCCTGCTGGAGCCCCATGCCAGGTCAGGAAAACCTGGGGGAAGCAGAGGACCAGCACCCAGAGCCAAGGGAGCTGAGGCTCCCAGTGGGTCCTCAGAGACATGAGACGGAGCCAGGAAGGCTGGCCTCCGCGGGAACCCCACCCCCAAGCCCCCAACCCACACTTCCACCACCTCTTCAATTCTCTGCATACCCCCATCCCCTGCAGTGGATTAGCTGGGCCCGCCACCTCCACATTCTCTACCTGCCAAGAGTCAGGGCCCAGAGACCTTCCCAATGACCTAGAAACTGGTTGGAACCAGTGCCCCCACTCAAAACGTTCACGACCTCACCTCCATTTCACAAAAAAAAGTTTGTACTTATAAGTGTAATTCGTAAAACGCATATTAAAAGAATCTCTCCTGGACTTTCCTGGTGCCCCAGTGGTGAAGACTCTACCTGCCAATGCAGGGGACACAGGTTCAATCCCTGGTCCGGGAAGATTCCGCTTGCAGCAGGGCAATTAAGCCCGTGCACCACAACACTGAGCCTGTACGCTGCAGCTACTGAAGCCCACATGCCTTCGAGCCCGTGCTCCACTGACAACTGCCCCAGGCCTGGTGCTGGGGATCACTAGAGCATTTCCATTCATCCATACAACCCTGTGGGTTTGGGTTCCTTCTGAGATTACTTCCTCATTAATAGGTTTTACCCTATCAAAGGCCTCAGATGGACCTGCAGGGAATCCTTTAAGGAGACAATATTCATTCATTATTATACCAAATTTACCAGTGAAGAAGGGCTTCCCTGGTGACTCACATGGTAAAGAATTTGCCTGCAATGCGGGAGACCTGGGTTCAATCCCTGAGTTGGGAAGATCCCCTGCAGAAGGGTATGGCAACCCACTCCAGTATTCTATCCTGGAGAATCCCCTGGACAGAGGAGCCTGGCAGGCTACAGTCCATGGGGTCACCAAGAGTCGGACACAACTGAGTAACTAAGCACCAGTGAGGAAAAAATGACATTGAAAAGTTGATTAGCCTAAGGCTGTCCAATTTATAAGCCGTGCGGGCTGGATTTGAATTCGACAGGCTGCCTTCTGATCACATCAAAATCCTACCCAAGACCCATCCAGGTGTTTCATATTCCTCCTGAAGGTCTCCCAGACCCTGGTGCACGCCTGTGTGCTAAGTCACTTCAGTTGTGTCTGACTCTGTGCGACCCCATGGACTGTAGCCCCCCAGGCTCCTCTGTCCATGGGGATTCTCCAAGCAAGAATATTGAAGTGGGTTTCCATGCCCTCCTCCAGGGGATTTTCCCGACCCAGGGGTCGAACCCATGTCTCTTATGTCTCCTGCATTGGCAGGTGGGTTCTTTACCACTAGTGCCACCAGGAAAGCCCCCCAGATCCTCAACTGGAACCAATTCCCCGTGCTCTTTGCTGTTTGTGCTTCTCATATTGTCTCATTCTGCAAAGAGTTTTTCTTGGCCGGGAAGTTTCTGCACCGCAGACCCGTGACCTCCTCTGGGCCTGGGACATGGTCTTGTTCATCTTGGACCCGCCAAGCATCCTGCAGCACCCTCTGCTCAACAAATATTTGTCAGATTGAATTCTCCAAATTTGTTTATTGCCCTATTTCTGTATTTCCTCTGTTTTTCCTTGGCGCCTTGATAATTACTCTCGTTTTCCTCTTCAATGCCAAACTTGCATCACTTGAAAGGAAAAGAGATTTTCCTTTCTTTAAACATCTTTTCCCCCCAGAATCCAAAGTAATATACAATTCATTTGGGGAAAGTTGGAAAATAACAGCAAGAGGAAGGAAGGAGTTATCTTGGATTCCTTTGCCCCCGGGGTCCCTCAGCCTGGGCACCGAGGACATCTGGGGCTGGATCAACCTTTGTCGTGGGGTAGAGGGAGGGGGAGGGGCTGTCCTGTGCTTTGCAGGATGTTTAGCAGCATCCCTAGACTCCACCCGCTCGATGTCATCAGCATAGCCCTACCCCCAGTTGTGACAGCCGAAAACCGTCTCCAGACTTTGCCACGTGTCCCCCAGAAGGCAGAAATCCTCCCAGTTGAGAATCAGTCCTCCACCCCCAATGGAAGCACCCTTCTGCACGTTGGTATGTCTCTTTCGAAGTCTAGAAAGGGAATTTTTCTGTACCTGGGTCAGAAGAGACGGAGACCAGGATGCAGCCCGTGAAGGGGTGGTGATATCGGCGGGGGTGGAGCCGTGATGGCCCGGCAGTGTCGGAGGCGCCAGGCGGACTGAGAGAGGTCAGCAGAGGCTGGAGGTTCTCCTCAAGGACCTCCTCTTTGGAGCCAAGGCAAACCCAGATTGAAACCTTTCCCTCTTCGCAACTATCTTCAGAACCATTTCCCCAAGTCCCACAGCAAAGTCAGCATCATGACTATGATCATTTTAATCACTTTGGGGCAAAAAAACAGTGTTGCCCAACTTCCAACCAAACTTGGCTCTGGCCCACTTTAGTGATTTCCAGTGAAACAAAGTCCCCTGCAACAGAGAGGGTGTGGAGCCCAGAAAGGTGACTCAGGAGAACGTGCTGTGCTCAGCGAGGCAGGTCTGGGAAGCGACCCCCAGGACGGCTCGGCCAGGGATGTGTAACCCTTCTGAATCTGGTCCTGCGTGGTCCAGTCTCCTGGCAGCCTTGCGGTCAAGGCGTCTGAGGTCGATTCCAACATGACTCAAGTTCTGGACTTGCCCATCCCAAACCCTGCAAGACACTCAGTTGCCAGATTCCATGGCAATTCCATGAACATCTTTTTCTACCACTCACTCCCTCCAGGACCTGTGGCTCCTCTTCTCCTCTCCCTCAACCCTCCCCATCACCCTGCAGCTTAACCTCCTCCCCTCTTCCAACAGTAGGTGGGAGGGGAAAAGGAGGAATTGGGTCAATGGCAGGGTCTGGAGGCAGACAGGAAGTGTGAGAACACTTCCTGGTTAATTATTTTTATCTTCCAGAGCCCCAGAATGGATGTGTGGTGAATCCTTTAAGGAGAGGATTTTCATATACAAGTCTAAGTTTCTTTGTATCTGTTCAAAAACCGGTCCCAGCACTTTGGGGGGCCCGCCCACTTCCAGGGTGTCAGCCAGCATTCTGATAGTGAACTCCCAGCCCTCAGGCTACACATATTTGCCTTGTGGCCACACCCAGCTCAGTGCCCTTGGACAAAAGCATTTTATAACCATGGTTTTCCCTCTTCCCTGATCATCATCGGGTAACCAGCTGCTCTGAGAGGAGAGAGAAACCCGGGATCTCCCTGGATTAGAAGGAATTTAGAAGACAAGTCCAAATGGCCTATGTAGCTCAGGAATTGCCTCTCAGCAGAAAACTGAACACAGCCATGGTTTCCTGGATGCCAGTGATGCGCACAGCATCAGGCAAGAGCTTGGGAGGCAGGGATGCCACTGCAGATTATAAACACCCCATAACCTCAAGGCGATTACCAGCCAGTGAAGGAGACAGCCCAAGGCAAAAACGGCAGATGTTGACTCAAAACGAGACATTCTGGAGGCTTCCTGGGTGGCTCAGTGGTAAAGAATCCGCCTGCCAATGTAGGAAACACGGGTTCAATCCCTGATCCAGGAAGACCCCCCGTGCCGCAGGGCAATGAAGCCCATGCACCACAACTATTGAGCCATGTGCTCTAGAGCCTGGGAGCCACAGCTACTGAGCCATGCGCCGCAGCTACTGAAGCCCGCGGGCCCTAGAGCCGGTGCTCCGCTACAACAGGGCCCAGGCAATGAGAAGCCCACACGCCACAACTAGAGACTAGCCGCCACTCTCCGCAACTAGAGAAAAGCCCACTCAGCGACGAAGAGCCAGCACAGCCAAAACGAAACAAACTAGAAATTTAAAAAAGATATTCATCTACAAAAAAAAAAGGAGAGAGACATTCTAGGCCTGTGCTGTGCCCTGCAGTAGCCACCAGCCACCTGTGGCTATTTCATTTTAAACCAATTAAAATTAAAGAACATTCTAAGGACTTCCCTGGCGGTCCAGTGGTGAAGACTCCACACTTCCATAGCAGGGGGCACGGATTTGATATCTGCTTGGGGAACTAAGACCCCGCATGCTGCATGGCACGGCCAAAAAGATAAAATAAAGGAAAGATCATTCTAAATTCTGTTCCCAGTCACACTAGGCGCATTCCAGGGTCTCAATGGCTACAGGGAGCTGGGAGCTACCATACTGGAGGGCAGAGAACAGAACATTTCAATTACCGTAGAAAGCTCCACTGGGCAGCTCAGTCCTATTAACATGAAGTTGGGGGGCGGGGGAGTAGGAAGCATGAGCAAACAGTGGGCCAGAAATCTGAGAGTCATTTAGATGCCTTCCTCTCACATGCCCGCCACACTGAATCAGTCACCAACCCTCCTTAATATCTCCTGAAGCACTCTGCTCCTCTGTACCAGCTGACGCTTTCCAGGAGCTCTGGCCGGGCCCCAGACCTCAATTTACCCCCAAGACAAATATCTTCGTCTGGCTTTTCTAGGGCCTGGACATCAATCCCCAAATTTCACACTCATCTCCCAAGAAAGTTGGGCCTAAGATAGGATGTCTTCCCACACCTAATGTCTTCTAGATAAGAAGGCGACTTGACTCAGCATCCAATCAGAGCCTGTCTCAACCCAGCATCATCCATCCCTCAGCTCAGCAAGCGGCACATCTGCTCCTGCCCCCCTCTCCCCTCCCTGATGATCTCTCCACCAGAAAGGAAGCCCTGGAGCTGCCTCTCTGCTTCGACATCTGGCGGAAATTCTCCACTTGAGATGCTCAGAGCTCTCCAGCTGCTGCAAGAGGTCCCCTGGACTCAGATCCTGGGGTGCCCAGAAAGAAGAAAGCCCCATATTGGGGTGTCCCTCTGGCCCTGATGACCATCAGGATTGTCTAACACGTGGCATCTGCTTTCCTTCCCCAGAAGCCATTCATTACACTCATTTTCCACTTACCAGGCTCCTCCAGTGATGGGCAGGAGGGAGGCAGAGTGACGTCCACTTGATAAATGACGTTTGCTCACCAAACCCAGGAACCCAATTCATATCTAATTTTCCCTTCTGTAATGGGGCAGCCCCAGCTGGTCTTGGGCCCTCTCTGGCTTCCTCCCAACACGCTAGAGGAAGCAGCGGTGGGGGATGGGGATCCTTTATTAAAGAAACTCCAGTCAGGTAAAGAATTAGCCTGCAAAGCAGGAGATGCAGGAGACACGGGTTCAATCCCTGGGTTAGGAAAATAACCCAGAGGAGGGCATGGCAACATACTCAGTATTCTTTGTGTGTGTGTGTGTGTGTCTCCCTTTAAAAAAAAAAAAATTACTTATTTATTTAATTGGAGGCTAATTACTTTACAATCTCGTGGTGGTTTTTGCCATACATCGACATGAATCAGCCACATGTGTACATGTGTCTCCCCATCCTGAACCCCCCACCCACCTCCTTCCCTACCCCATCCTTCTGGGTTGTCCCAGAGCACCGGCTTTGACCCACTCAGTATTCTTGCCTGGAGAATCCCATGGACAGAAGAGGCTGGCGGGCTACAGTCCATGGGGTAGAAAAAAGCCAGATGCGACTGAGCATGCACGCATGCGCCGGTCAACTGGGGGTAAGCTGAGCCTTTCCCAAAAGATGAAGGCGTCCTGGTGCCCATCTCCCTCGCGGAATCTCTTTCTTCTCCTTTTTCCAAGAAGCTGTTCTCTGGTTTAGAGGAAGAGGGTTTATTTTCTTAAGGTTCGGGGGTTTATTTGTTCCCTCCAAAGTCCAAGGCCAGGGATGGCAATGAAGTCTTCCAGGGCTACTTGCTGATGAATAAGCGAGGGCTTCCTTTGCGCTGACTTGGGACCAAACAGCCAAGGTAAGACGGGCCAGGCCTCCTCCCCATCCTGAAACATCTCCATCCTCTCCTGGGGCAACTCTCTGTGCCTAGACCAGAAAGGGCTCACCTGGAGCTGAGAGCAGACACTGCCTAAATCTCTGCCCAGGCCCTGCAAACAAGGAGACCACGTGGGCCGCAGGCGGCGGGCCTTCGGGGGCACCTGGCCAGCCCAGCCTCCCCAGTGCAAACAAAGATTTCCTTGACTAGAGCCCTGTCCTTAGATCACCTCCCAGCTGTGAGGCCTCGGGCGGCAGGCTTGCCCCCGCTTTGAGAACCGTGCTAGAGAGAAGAGCCACTGACAGCTCGTGCTCGCTGGAGCCCACGCCGCAGGTGGCCTGGCCCCTGGCCCACTGCCCCGCAGTGGTGACACCCTCAGAGGGCTGACCGCCCCCAAGACGGAGGGTGGGAAGTAGCTGGGAATTCCACGGCCACCGCACTATCCCTTTTACAAGCAGCACAACCGTTTTCAATTTTCTGGGACCTGAAAATCACTGCCGTGTTTTACAGCCATCTCCAGGGACGGGGCAGGGCGGGGGGAGTTTGGCAAAAGGTAGAACGTTGTCCCACATCTAGTGGCTTCTAAGTCAAGAGTGTAATTTAGCTCAGCATCCAACAGTCCCGCCACCTCCCGATCCAGCCCAGACAGCTCTGGCTCTCGTGTGCGCTGCAGAGCGCCTGCCGGAGATGACCACCCGCCTCTCCGCCCCTGCTCCGGCCCACCCTGTCTCCCAGTGATTACCCTGCGCAACCTCCCCTTTAGAGACAGGTGTTTTCCAGGCTGTATCCTCAGCTCTCAGCCCCTCTCACTCCAAACGCTTTCTGCCCGTCTTTTCCTGTACGATGGCTTCAGCAGATGGGTCCTCGATCCTTGTCCCCAGCAGGCGTCCCTGACCACCAAGCTCTGGGCCTGTGCTCTCCACAACAGTAGTGTCTGGCCCCTGGGGCCAGATACATTAATGACAGCTAAACAAAGTGAAAATTTCCGTTCTCCGTCACTCAAGCACATCTTAAGTGGCTCCCCTCCTGGACAGCACAGCTGGGAGGACACGTCCATGGTTGCAAAGTCCTATTGGACAGCGCTGGTCCGGACCCAGGTGTCCAGCTGTCTTCAGACCAGGTCTCCTCAGTCTGTCGTAAGATGCTCGAGCCCCTTGTTAGCTTTCTGTCTTCTCTCTCAGCCCCCAGCAGCCCTGCTCCTACTCCTGCACGTACAGCTGTTCACACAGAGGCCGCAGGCTGGCACCTGGGAGACCCCTGGACCCCTGCTTCTCCCGCACCATCACCAGGCCTCCTGAAGGTCTTCTCTCCCCGTCTAGGCTGCCATCACCGCTTTTCTCTCAGCCCTGCATTTGTCTCGTCTCTCCTCTGCCTTCCAAACTGCTTGCCAGAGGCCACTTTCAAACCTGCACATCTGAATGCCACCCTTGGCCCCAAAGGCTTCCCACGAAAGTAAAGGAAATGTTTAAACTTCACCATCTATCTCCCATCTCATCTCTGGCCCCTGATCCCCACCCCTGCACCTGTATCCTTCACGCCAGCCACCTAGAGCCACTGGAAGTCCCAACAGAAGTCACACCACGGTCTCATCCTCCATATCTTTCTCTTGCCACCTTCCCCGTTGCCGTGTCCTTCAGACCCTAGCCTGATGCCACCTCTTCCAGGAAGTTTCCTCCCCCAGCATCTGGCACAGAGCGGCTTTCTTGTCTGGTCCCCTCACAGGCCAGGAGGTCCTCACACACAGGTGATGCGTTTTTCACAAGCATCTCCAGGGTCTGGGGTCTGACTTTCAGTACTGACTGAATTCCGCACTCCCTTTCAGGCCTTCTCAAGTAGCAGAGCCATCGTCCAAAGAGGACTCAAGCCAGTGTGTTCAGCTCTGTCTCTAATTTGGAATGTGGGTGGTCTGCAGTAGGGGGAGAAGGGAAGTGGGGAGAGTGACCAAGGACACACTATTATGTGTCATCAGAATGCGGAATCCTGGTGTGACCAGGTAGCCGTCTTTGCCTCAAATGCTCCTCTTATCAGCGCTCAAAGCCTTCTACTTCAAAAAAAAAGTTACGGGCTTCCCCGGTGGTCCAGCAGTCAAGAATCCACCTGCCAGTGCAGGAGACAAAGGTTCCGTCTCTGGTCCAGGAAGACCCCACATGCCATGGGGCAACTAAGCCTGTGCGCCCGGGTGCTGCAGCCACTGAAGCCGCGTTCCTAGAGCCCGTGCACCGCGAGAGGAGCCACCATGAGGAGAAGCCCCTGTACCTCAACGAAGAGCAGCCCCCACTCACCACAGCTAGGGAAAGCCCACGAGCAGCAACGAAGATCCAAAAAGAAAAAAATTTAAAAGAAAAATAAGAGTTGCAACCCACTGCCTCCATCAACCAAAGTTACAAACCACCTCCGAGATCCTGCAAAAGCTGTCTAATCAAATGACGGTACATCCACACAATGGAAAGCTAAAAACGAGGTGGTTGCTCAGGGCGACAAACTCAAGCGCCTTTAGCCATTGACCGTGGTCTGGGCTGTAATGTCATAGGGAGGGGTGGAGACTGCAACAACAAGGAAACACATGCTCCATTTAAAGGCATTTAAATAAACAAATCGGAGAAGGCAATGGCAACACACTCCAGTGTTCTTGCCTAGAGAATCCCAGGGACGGCGGAGCCTGGTGGGCTGCCATCTATGGGGTCGCACAGAGTTGGACACGACTGAAGTGACTTAGCTGCAAATAAACAAATAAATGATGCTGGGAGGTGGGCAACCTCAGCCAGCAGCACTAAGGACTGACCTCTGTCAACAGATGAGTATTTACGGGCATGAAAAGATGTTCATAAAATGCTGATGAGTTTAAAATGCAGGTTGAAAACAAATGTACATAAGAACACATCCACACACGCACATACAGTAACTGCAGAGACCCAAAGGCCACCCACCTGGCTGCTGACAGCAATTATCTCCGAGTGATGAAAATATGGATGTTTGCCATTTTCTTATTTTAGTATCTCTGGGGTTTTCCCCTATAATAGTCACATATTTTTTCACATTAAGTACACATTATTTTCCACTTAGAAAAATGACAAATAAGCCCCACTCTGGGGATTGAGAGAGCATTTTGTTTATTCTGAGGAATTTGAGTCTATTCGAGGGAGAGGAGAACGGGGGAGGGGCTTGGGGACACTGTGGCGAGTTTGGGGCTCAAGCCAGACTGTGTGGAATATAAATTGTCCTCATGTTAAAGTCCCACGTTCTTTCGTAAGTGTGTGTTGAGTGTCTGCTGAGCACTGGGAAGAGGGCTGGGTTCTAGCAATGTGATGGAAAAAGAAGAAGACACAGTGCTCCGATCAGGCAGCAGAACCCTGGAGTTACCGTGGGTACTGGTTATGCGGGAGAAGGTGCCGGAGCGGGGCTAGAATCAGGCTAGCTGGAGAGAACACGTTCTCTAGAAGCAGGGGATTTGTTCTGCCTTTCACACACCAATCACTGGTGACTCGCTACTGAAGGAAGCTGCCTGCAGCCATCAAACAGGAGGAAATGGAGAAAAAGCCATGAGCCCATTGTCAGGCATGGTCAGGCGCATTAATGGGCCCGTGAGCAGCCCTGTCCATTACCAGAGATTGCTTCTAACAAAGCTCTACCGTGACCACTGGTTAACCACCTGCTGCGTGCTGGGCTCTGGGCACATACCTTACGGAGGCTACTGCACTTGACCCCTACAGCCACTTCGATTTCTCCAAGGAACAAATGGGCTCAGAGTCAGGGAGTCACCGCTCAGGCCCTGCTGTGGCAGGTGCTACAGCTCAGGTGAGACCCCGGTGTGCCTGACAGCAGAGCTCCTGCTGCTGCGCCTCAAGGGGGCCTCCAGGAAGAAGCCAGGTAGGATGGGCTGGTTCTACCAAACCACGGTCCAGCGGGGGGGCCCCCACCTTCTGGGCAGGCATTCACTTGCTTAGCTCACACGGTTACCGTGGGAACAGCAGCAGCAGCCCCGGGCCCTGCAGAAATTATCTCCCAGCTGAACCCTCGTGTCCATCCCTCCAGCAGATTGCTGAGGGCCTGTCCCAGGCCCAGCACCATGCAGGGCACTGGGGCATCCCTGATAACCGTCTCATCAAAGTGATGTGCTAAGATCTCTTGGGGTCGTATCTTAACACCCACTGCTGGAGCTGAACTCCTTTGGGTTTAGGCACAGAATCACCAGGAGCCCCCCTCACACCTCAGAATGGAAGGGCATGGGGGCTATGGCCCATTGAATGTACATGTTGAGGGCACTGCTCTTGCAGGGTAGAGAGCAAATGGTGCATGGGTGAGGTCTGGAGGGGAGGGAAGAGGGAAGCCCACAATTCACAGGGATGGTGAACGTCCCATGCCCTCTGATGCTCAGAAGCAAAGGGGTCTGAGGCTGAGTGCAGCTCGCAGAGGGGAATGGTGTAGAGAATTGACTTTGGGGGACTGCCCTGGCAGTCCAGTGGCTAAGACTCTGTGCTGCTAATGCCGGGGGTGCAGGTTCAATCCCTAGTCAGGGAGCTAGGATCCTGCATGCTGCATGGAGCAGCCAAAAGATAATAATAATAATCGACACTGTGGATGCACTGAGTGTGCCCTGTGTCTGCCTATCCCTCAGAGGTTGCCTGGGGTCAGGTGTGGGGGCCCCAGAGGAGAGGTCCCTGCAGAGAGGGAACCGGGAGAAGAATACAGTATCAGAAGGGAACAAAGTGGAAACGGCAGGCATTGAACTCTAGCACAGCTCCCCAGCTTCCCAGGCCTGGGTCTGCTTGTTCCATGGGATATTCTCAGGGTCTCTTTCTCATAGGTCTACACAGATTACAGTACCATGGGTCTTATTCTCGTGTGAAAGTGTGAGTTGCTTAGTCATGTCTGACTGTTTGCAACCCCATGGACTGTAGCCCACCAGGCTCCTCTGTTCATGGGATTCTCCAGGCAAGAAGACTGGAGTGGGTAGCCAGATCCTTCTCCAGGGGATCTTCCCAACCCAGGTCTCCCACATTGCAGGCAGATTCTACCACGTGAGCCACCAGGGAAGCCCCTTGTTCTCATAACTATATCTTAAATAGAGGGAGGAAGGGAACTTCCCTGGTGGTCCAGTGGTTAAGACTCTGCTCTTCCATTGCAGAGGGCATGGGTTTGATCCCTGGCCAAGGAACTAAGATACTGCATGATACACTGTGCAGCCAAAAAAAAAAAAAGGCGGTGGGGAGAAGGGGAAGGTGGGGGATAGATGTCCTGAATGCTGGAAAATCTGAGAGCCAGGGCTACTCTGAACCCCACCCAGATCCACCCATCTCTCACCAGAACTCACTTCAGACTCTTCACAAGCAGAAAGAGCCCAAGTGTTTCCGAGCACACCCCAGTCACCCACCCTGACCACCAGCCTCAGAACCTGCAGGCAGAGGGGCAGAGCCCAGCCCAACCAACGTCTGGCCTGCACCCGCCCGCAGCACCACCAGGGCTGGCAGCCTTCCCAGGCGAGGTCCTTTTCCTCTGCTAGTCCCCAGGGCAGAGGACGGCTGGTAACCAGATGTCCCCACTTGGGAGGGGGTGCAAGGGAGGCAAAGGGTTTGGGGCCTTCCCCCAAGTGGGGATCCACCAGTGGCCAACAGCAACATCTGACACAGCACAAGACGCCATGAACCTGGGGTCCACAGGCTCCCCACACCCCCCACGGCCCACCCCGCCTGTCTGCCTCCTTCCCATCCCGCATCCCTGCCCACAGTCTCCTGCTCTGCTCCATCTCATTTCAAGAAAATTTCAAACGAGCCAAGGAGATGGTCAGGCAGGGAAGTGGTCAGACATGGAGGAGCAGGCAGGCCCAAAGCTCTCCTGATGGCCATCCTGAATGAGACAGGAAGCCAGGACAGGACTATGCTTGTGCCGTCCACAGCTGGAGAGGGGTTCACTCCAAAGGCCTCTGCGCAGGCCAGGGACAGCTGGGTGGGCAGTGGGGGGCCTCCCACACCCATTCCACTTTGAGCTCAGTCCTGGGAAGCAAGCATGGGAAGGATGAGTGGCTTCACAGGGTCTGGGAGTTGCTTCTGCCTCCAACTGCTCAGGCACTGCTCGGTTGCAACCTTGATGAGGACTCAGAGATAAAGATGCCCCCAAAGGTCTCAAGAGCTCCCACGCCTGCTCATGGCACCAAGCCGCTCTCCAAGAGGCAAGAAGACAAAGGTCAGAGGTCACAGGCCGCAGTGGCAAAAGTTTCACCACGGGCTTGGGGAGGAAGGGAAGAGCCAGCGTGCCCACTTCTGCATGTCTGTAGTTAAGCACAGAACTGGTCCTGCCAGGCCGGGGATGCCCAGGCGGCGCCCCAGGGATCCCAAATCCTGGGACCCAGGGGACCGGCTCCCTGGGCTGCCCCGAGAGCACAGAAGGAAGCACCTGGTCAGGCTCTCATGGTCCTTTTCCAAATCCTTCTCACTGTGAGCAGGTGGCCCCTCACATTGTGGGAGAGGTCAGTTCAAGGAGATGTCAAGAGTCCCATCCAGGAAGCTGCCCTGTCTCATTTGACTTTATGAGAAGGCAGATTTCAGCAGGTAAAAACAGGAAGAAAATAATTAGCCTTAGCACACGTGGTAGTTACACCACCAAGATGAAGTGTCCTGGGATGCCATCGGCCCCACTGAAGGTTGCTGGGCTCTCAGAGCGGGGGGACAAGGCTGCTTCCAAAACGGCCATTTCTCTCTCTAGTAGGTGAGCAGGCAGAGTTACCTTAAGTTGTCAGCAGAGTGTGGGGACCATAACAGAAGGGAAACTTTCTATTCTTCCTCTACTTTGCAAACTACCACCTCTCGCCTATGATCCTGGAGCCTCAGCCACCCCCAACTCCGGGAACAAGGACCCACACAAGGGTCCGGCCTCTGAAGACAAAAACCCAAAGACAAGCTCACGTCCAGTGAGGGCGCCCAGCAGCATGACTGTATCTATGAAATTCTTTTCATCTTTGTTTTGATGGGTAAAGTTCAATGCCAGAATATTTGGTTTATGAGTCATGCTAATTACAGCTGGGAAGGGGGGGTGGGTGGAGGGAAGGGAGCGAGGCACCAGGAAGAACAACAGAAAGAAGCATGTTCCAAAAGAATTATGCTGCGCTGGTTGCCCTGAATAGGGAGGTTACGTCCCAGGAATGAGGCGGGAGTTGCCTGCAGGCTTCCCGAGGCCATGTCGGCTTTCTCAGCTCCCACCTGCGAGCATGCCCCTCGCTGGCTGGCTGCACCTGCCCCAGACAGGCAGCGGTGTCCTCTGGCTGAAAGATGGACCATCCAAGGCCTCTGGCACCTGCATTTCTCTGTCTTCCTGACCCGCTGCTCACTTTGGCATCCCAAGAGACTCAAGATGAGAGAAGGAAGGGGGAGAGAGAGCCAGAAGAGAGGGCCAGGGTCCCTGGGAAGCAGAACCTGGCTGTCTTGGCCCCAAGGAACTTTCTCTTTGGGCAGCTGGGAAGTAGAAATCTGCAAACTTGAGAAGCTTGGGTTTTCCAGCCTCCGTTTGGAAAGCTGCACATCCTTGAGCAAGTCACATCCCTTCTGGGCACAGAGATGCAGGCCTCGGGTCCTCCACCTACTGCCTCTGGGCAAGCCACAGTCTCTCTGAGCTTATCAGGGATGACAGTGCCATTGGTAGAATTGTTGAGAATCAGCATTTGCTAATTGCTTACTGTGTGGGAATCACACAGATACACACACGCACGTGTACTGTCATCATTTATATTGCTACTACTATTGTTGGGTCATCCCTAAGCTCCTCTTACGCTCAGGTTAAGAAGGAGAGTGGAGAAGGAGGGCGGGAGAGGACAGCTCAACCCTCTGGTCCCCCATCTCCCCTTCACCTGTGTGTTTCAGTCCCCATCTCCCCTTCACCTGTGTGTTTCTGGCCTCTCTGGTCAGCAGGGACAGTGAGCAGGCCTTGTGGAGCATGTACTTCTTGCCCGGCCTCTCCCGGCAGCACACACAGTCAAGTGCCTCTATGTGTGACCTTGCACGTGGGGCTGTCCGCGTGCTTCCCTGAACTATAAAAAGCAAAGGCCCAGCAGCCTCTGAGGACCTCACATCCTCCCCCCAGGGACCCAGGATGTAGCTGGCGGTTGAGAAAACTCAGTTTCTCAGGACACTCCCCATTTTCAAAGCTTGGGAGGAGGAAACTCCTAGTGTGCCAAACTGCCTCCGTTCTTAGAAACCAAGTGAAAGAGAGAAGAGACAGGAACAAGTCACAGGGCGGGCCGCCCCCCCGAGTGGGTCAGCCTGAAGCACGCTGGGGTCCCAGGGGAGACACAGCAGCTGTGCACGGCGAGGCCCAGACTCACATGACATGTGTGCCCTGGACAGGTGGGCTCACACCTGTGCTATGGAGATGCCTGGCATTTCGTGCTGCACCGAGAGGCATGTTCCATCCAGAGGCTTAAGGGCAGCTCAGCGACTCCAGCCCCAACCAGGGCCACCTTCGTGATGCCGGCAGACCAGAGGGTCCCCGGGAAAGGGACATCATTTTTTCCTGTCCAGACTGGACCCCTCCAGGAACACCAAAGCCGTTAGATGCAGGGGCCAAAGTCAGCATTCCCTGTTCTGTGTGGGGTCCAAGTTGCCCACAGGCAAGGCTGGATCTCACATGATCCAGGAGATATTGGGGCAGGAGCTACTGGGGCAGGAGCTCCCCACCAGGGGTAGAGGGGGAACTTGGGTATCATTCCTTTCCTTTTCACACCCGGAGAAGAATGAAGCAATGTAAACACGCCACAAAAATCAAGGGAGGTCCAACCATTCCCAGGGGCTTCCCAGGTGGCTCAGTGGTAAAGAATCCGCCTGCCAATGCAAGACCACGCGGGTTCGATCCGTCGGTGGCGAAGATCCCCTGGAGGAGGAAATGGCAACCCACTCCAGTATTTTTGCCTGGGAAATCCCATGGACAGAGGAGCTTAGCGGGCTACAGTCCATGGGGTCGCAAAGAGTCAGGCACCACTTAGGGACTAAAACAAACAAACAGAACCAGTCATTCCCAACAGCATCTGCCACGGAGCCTCCTGCTTCCTGGTCACAGATGGAGACCGCGCCACGGCTCTCCGTGGCATCTCCACCAAGGCAGGCAGCAGCAGGAACCCGCACCGGACCCTTCCCGCAACTGGTCTCTCTGCCCCTTGGCAGCAAGTGCCCCCGACCCCTCCCACTATGCTCCTCGCCCGCTGCCCGCCCCAGTCAAGGTACCGATTCTCTGAGTATGCTGAAGACAGAAAAAGGAGCTCCGGGCCCCCCTACCCTCGCCCCGCACAAACACCCCGCCCACCAGGCCACCTACCGCCAACCACCGGCGTCCGGGAGCGAGCTGGCCGCCCGCGTTCTCCCCGCGGCCTCTCTTACAGCATCTCCCAGCGGCGGAGCCTCCTCCCGGCCAGGTCGAGGGAAGACCAGACTTGTCGAAGGAGAGAGCAAGCAGGAAGGAAAAAAAAAAAAAGAAGTCCTCCGGAACAGAGGGCCCCGAAAGTTTGCGGGGGAGGGGGTGGGTGGGAGGGGAGGTGGTGCAGGCAACAGCCGACCCCTTCCCGGCACCTGGATCGCCTGGACTCCGAGGTCTCTTTGGCCAGAAGCGGAAACGCGGTTTCTCGAAAGTAGAGGAAGAGCCGAAGAAAGCGGGACAGACGTGTAAGGAGCAAATCCCGGCCAGATGTGAGCGGCCGCGGAGCCTCGAACGCTCCCAGCGCATTTTATCCAAACAGCAGCCGCCGAGGATTAACTGTGTGTGTGCCCGGGGGGGGAGCGCCCGCGCCGCCCTCCTCCTGGCAACCCTAGGAGCCAGCAGGCTGGGGACTGGCCACTGGGGGTGGGGTTCTGAGGGTCTGGAAGTCCCTCCTGGTGTCGGGGGGCCGGGGGTCCAGGGACAAGGAGAGTTGGGAACTCCCAGAGTTGCTGGGCGGCAGGGGGTTGGGCTCCAAGGCGCTCAAGGGGCACTTGCAGCCACCCCACCCCCATCGGTTCCCAGATGGTGGCAGACCTGAGACATCCAGCTGGGGTGCCAGGGGCCTTGGACAGGTTTGAGGGAATCTGTGAACGCCCAAACAGAATGCAAAATTGCATGTGTGCCTGTGTGTGTGCACACACGGGTGTTATTGGATGCTGACGGTCTAATGCTTTGATCAGATTCTTCGAGGAGGCCGTGATCCAAAGGTTAAGAACCTTGGCTGGGGGTGCAGACTTTCTGGGTGACATGTGAGCCAGGGTGGGGCCAGCAGGGACGTCAGCGTTTCTCAGTCTTTATCGGGCCTTTCATTCCTTGATATGAAAAACAGACATTTTCTCCATCTTATACAAAAGTTCTTTTGCAACAACATCCTTTGCCCCCCAACTCCTTCCCTGCATCCTGATAACTGCCCTGGGCTTCTCAAGAGCTGCCCCTGGTCAAGCTGGTCTCCATCCCCAAAGTCTGAGTCAGACCAGATAGTTCTAGCGTCTTATCATATCAAGAGAAGTAGAACGATCTGTCTTGAGAAACACAACTCTGTTGTGGCGATAAAATTTGGGGGGGAGGGATTTCTCCCCATCTCCCACGGTCTCTCCAATCTGTCTGGATGTCCTCCCTGCACTTTTTGTTTTGTGGTCACTCCTCCCAGGACCTCTCCCACTGGCTCTACTCAGACAGGAGATGTAGAGGCAAGGATGATGGATTGGAGTGCTCATGGCAAAGCAGAGAGACTTCTCCACCTCTGCGCTCCACGTGTCTGCCTGGAAGGCTAAGACATTGAACGAGAGGAGGAGGGGAGTGCGTTTCTGACGCACTCGGCACACCTTCTCACCAGGGCGAGCTGAGAATGGTGGTGATGGAAGAAGAAAGAGGGGCTCTGGGTAGTGGAGAGACCCTGGCCATCAACTTGCTTCTGTGGGAGCAAAGCCACGAGTGGCCCTGATCCTCCGTAGCCCTAGAGAACTTCAAGGACACCATGGAAAGATTAAGTAAATGCTTTTCCCCTGGAGATATGGTTTTATTTCAGCTGGCGTTAGAAGACTCAGAACTGCTCACGATCTTTGGCATGTGTCTGAGACTTGGCAAACCCTACATCCCTGGTAGCTTATCCACACAGGAAAACCCAGAGATAAGCTCGTCTTCGTTCCGTGCATAACCCGAGGACACTTCCCGGTCAACAAGACTCCAGGCCAGCACACCCACTGACCTTCCCCTAGTTGTTCTGTCCTCGAATAACCTTCAAAGCAGGGAGATGGCAGTAACAAAAGAGGCCACCCTGTGGGTTCTTCCTGGACGTTAGAGGATTCAAGTCTTTCTCAGACTCCTGTGAACTGGGAGCTACCTGAGTGCAATGGGAAAGCCCTCCTTTGTCCTACTCAGGAGACTCAGACCTGGGAAAATCCTGGACCAATACCAGAATTCAACGTGCACAAAGCTAGGCACACAGCTTGAAAGAGACACAGACGTGGAGATGGAAGGTTTGTTCCCTTCCTGCCTCCATGCAAGACGGCTTTGGTGTTGAAGAACTAAAAGACAGTCACCTCTAAGATCATTCCAAGGCATGAACTCAGAGGCCCAATATAGAGCAGAGCTCTAGAAATACAGCCAAAGAAGGACCGTCCCTTTCAGCAGCAGTTGGCTTGTCCTAACAGGAGGCTTCGAGTCCGCAGCCAAGGGATGCTGCCCTACCTCGGTGGGTCTTAGTCTATAAAGCAGAGCCAGGTTCAGAGTCTCTTCCTGGAACCCATGAAGACAGATGTGTCCGGAGTACGATGCAACTGTCACAAGAGCATCCTACCCAGTGGGCTTTGGGTGGGGCCCCTTCATCAGATGCCTGTATCGTCTTTAGTGGGATAAAGGAAAGACATGCATAGTCACATAGTCTCACATAGTCTCACTTTAAATCACATTGTTCTTTCAAATTTGTTTCATGCCAAATTTAGGGGAACACTGTGTTTTCAGAATGTTTGTATTGGGGTGATTTGGGGTCAAGTGTGAGAATAGTAATGATAACTATCATTACAAGAATGGTCTTCTTCCCTCTTTCCTGTTGGTTTGAGCCCCCAAATCTCCCAAGAGTTAGAAAGAGATTACTCTTTTTTTTTTTTTTTTGAGGCAGAAACTGGGGGGTGGGTGTGTTGATATTAAATGTGGCAACAAGAGCCTGGGGTTTCCCAAGATATTCATGAGAAACAGAAGACTCTGAGGCATGGGAAGTTCCGGAGAACAGGAACTAAAGTCTGAGTACACGCTGGGTAGTGCCATCGGGGCCCACAACCCAAGCCAACAGACAACTGGGCAAAGATTCGAAAGTCTACACTCCCAGAGAAAGCAAAGTCTGCCCTTAAGAAAAGAAATATTATGTCACGCAAACACAGAGCTGGCCGGGGCCTTCATGCCCTTTGTCAGGTATTTCCTTAAAGTGGTAAGTAGTAAAAATTTTGGCGATGCTTGATTCTCTCCATCACGGGTATAGCCTGCCTCCCCCAGCCCACCCCAACCCCACCCGCAGCAACCAGGGCAGAATGTTCTCAGTTCAGCAAATATCTTCTAGGACAGTCTGGGCCAGGGCTAGGACAAGATTGATAGTTTAAAAAAAAAAAAGCTAACAAATCAGAAGTCAAAGCCAGCAGTCATGCTTGGGGAGAGTTCATCAGCCCTGTGATGGGTCAGAGGCCAAGGCCAACCAGAATGATGACCCTCCACCCCACTGGATCAAGGTCTCTTAGGTTCCCAGAGGAGTCATAGACCACGCCCATCTTGGAATTCCCTAGGAGCCCGCACCTCCTACACAAGGATGTCTGGGCCAAACTCCTAAAGTTTTCCTGAACATTCCCAAGTGGCTCCACATTCTCAGACACGGGTTGCTCATGGGATGTAAAACCCAGCAGCTCACGGTGGGGGGAGGGGAGCACACTGCCCGGAATCTCTGCCCAGAGGCAGCACATTCTGTGTACTCTTTGGCAATTCCTTCTCTCTCCCCGGGCACGTCACGATGCTCACTCTGTTTTCTCCTCCTTGGAAAAAACTACGTGACCTCAGTTAACGTCTGCAAGACGCGCAGTTCTAGATAAGCAAAGCCTGTTATTAGCAGCTCTGTGATTTTTTTTCCCACTGAGGCCTCTCCCAGCTATTTTTGGGCCGGGTTGCCCAGCCACCCCAGTCTCAAGGGCAGAGATCGGTATTGCAAACTTTTGAATTCTGTTCCAAAGGGTAACGAAAGGCAGGCAGGCTCCGCTGGTGGTGTCCCACGGCCAAGGGATGGGGGTGGGAGAGATTCTGTGGAGATCTGGAGAAGGAGCTGAGATGGAAACTTGGCAGCCAGACCCAGCTTCCCTGGCTGCTGGCCCACCCTCACTGCTCCTGGATGGTGCTGCCGGTGTTCTGGAAGGCTCCGGGACAGGTGGGAATCGGACTGATAGCTGCCAGGATGGAACAGGCTAATGTGTGAGTGATCTTCAGACCTGGAGAAGACACGCCCACTCTAAGGAGGAGTCCCCTCACAACTCCACGCCAAGTTGGGCAGTAGGGGATAGAAAAATACAGTCGCTGTCTTTCTTTTGCCTTTTATATGCCTCCTGACTCTAGTCAAGCCACTTAATGCCTCATGCCTCAGTTTCTCCATCTCTCAATGCTTACTCCCGTTTCCTAGCACTTTCAGTTACACAGAGACAGTCCTAGACAGACCAGTTAGGTAAAACTACTTTACTTGATGCACAAAATTGGAGGCCCTCTAGTGGACGGCACAATTCTATGCCTTGCACTATGAGTGAATGAGTAAGTAGACTCATGAATGAACAATTAAAGTGACAAATTTTTTAGTCTTTCATGCAGAGCCACAGAAATAAAAGGAGAAGGGAATTTCCAGGAGAAGGTCGCGGTGAAGTCTCCTGTGATGCAAAGAAGACAAGGACAATGAAAATTAAAGAAAAACCTGGTTGTACATGACTGCTGACTGGGAGGAGGGCAATTTCATGCCACAGGCTTCCAGGAAGGCAGTGTCTATTCACCAGAGGATACAAGTCCCCTTTGACCTAGTCATCTTTCTTCCAGGAATTTATCCTGCAGATATACTTACAATTGGGCTCCAATAAGTAAGTTCTGGGATATGCCCCCTAAGCATCGCTGTAATGCAGAAAGATCACAGATATCCTAAAATGACATCACTAGGGGCCTGGTAAAGTAAATTACAGAACATCCATACAGCAGATAGCACGTGGCTCCTTAGAGAATGAAGCCACTCTATGTAATGGTATAGAACAGGCATTCACGTAAGGTGAAAAATTACAAACTTTATTGAAAAACATTAAAGAAGACCTCAGAAAATGGGCCAACCTAGACAGCATATTGAAAAGCAGAGACATTACTTTGTCAACAAAGGTCCGTCTAGTCAAGGCTATGGTTTTTCCAGTGGTCATGTATGGATGTGAGAATTGAACGATAAAGAAAGCTGAGTGCCAAAGAATTGATGCTTTTGAACTGTGGTGTTGGAGAAGACTCTTGAGAGTCCCTTGGACTGCAAGGAGATCCAACCAGTCCATCCTAAAGGAGACCAGTCCTGGGTGTTCTTTGGAAGAACTGATGTTGAAGCTGAAACTCCAATACTTTGGCCACCTGATGAGAAGAACTGACTCATTGGAAAAGACCCTGATACTGGGAAAGATTGAGGGCAGGAAGAGAAGGGGGACGACAGAGGCTGAGATGGCTGGATGGCATCACCGACTCGATGAACATGAGTTTGAGTAAACTCCGGGAGTTGGTGATGGACAGGGAGGCCTGGCGTGCTGCAGTCCATGGGGTCGAAAAGAGTCGGACACAACTGAGTTACTGAACTGAACTGAACTGAACAGTAAATGGAAAGGCAAACCATGTTCTTGGGTAAAAGACTCATCACCATAAAAATTTCAATTCTCCCCCAATTAATCTACAGATTCAAAGCAATTCCATTCAAAATCCTAAAAAGCTGGGGTGGAGGGTATGTTGTGGGAGGGAGGGGGGAATTGTCCTACAACATATAAACGCTTATTAAAAAGAGGTAATAATGAGGACAGTGGTATTGGAACTACTGTGAAAAATTACACCAGTACAACCTAATAGAAAGCCCCCCCAAACAGACCCACGTATATATGGAAACTTGATCTATGACCAAACAGGCATTGCATACATATCCATGGGAAAAGGATTATTTCCTAAAAAAACCACTGAGATATTGGGGCATCTGTAGAAGAAGAAATAGAAATGACCAAAATATATGATATACAATCTCTCAGTACTCAGACAGTATCCCAGAGAAGATATTTAATGCCATAGTTGGCAAAATTAATAACCTAATAATATCTCTGGAGTGACTTGATCTCTCATCCACTGCATAGTTTTATTTCTTGTTGTAAAAGTTATAATAGGCACTGTGAAAGTGAAAGTCACTCAGTAGTGCCCGACTCTTTGGGACCCAGGCCTGAATACTGAAGTGGGTAGCCATTCCCTTCGCCAGGGGATCCTCCCAACCCAGGAATTGAAACCAGGTCTCCAGCATTGCAGACGGTTTCTTTACTGTCTGAGCCACAAGGGAAGCCCATGAGTCCTGGAGTGGGTAGCCTAGCCCTTCTGCAGTGGATCTTCCCGACTCAGGAATCGAACCAGGGTCTCCTGCATTGCAGGCAGATTCTTTACCAGCTGAGCCACAGGGAAACCCAAGAATACTGGAGTGGGTAGCCTATCCCCTCTCCAAGTGATCTTCCTGACCCAGGAATTGAACTGGGATCTCCTGCATTGCTGGCGGATTCTTTACCAACTGAGTTATCAGGGACGCCCCATATATAGAGAGAGATATCTTAATAAATAAAAGATTTGAAGAATTTAAAGTAATAACAATATATATGGTATATATGGTACTGGAGAAGACGCTTGAGAGTCCCTTGGACAGCAAGGAGATGAAGCCATTCAATCCTAAAGGAAATCAACCCTGAATATTCATTGGAAGGATTGATGCTGAAGCTGAAGCTCCAGTACTTTGGCCACCTGAGGTGAAGAGCCAACTCACTGGAAAAGACCCTGATGCTGGGAAAGATTGAGGACAGGAGGAGAAGCGAGTGACAGAGAATGAGATGGTTGGATCCCATCACTGAATCAATGGACGTGAGTTTGAGTAAACTCTGGAAGATAGTGAGGGGCTTCTGAGGTGACTCAGTGGTAAAGAATCTGCCTGCCAATGCAGGAGACTCAAGAGACACAGGTTCGATCCCTGAGTCAGGAAGATCCCCTGGAGGAGGAAATGGCAACCCACTTCAGTATTCTTGCCTGGAAAATACCATCGACAGAGGAGCCTGGTGGGCTGCAGTCCATGGGGTCACAAGGACTCAAATACTACTGAGCACAGCACAATCAGTCCAGGAGATAGTGAAGGACAGGGAGGCCTAGCATGCTGTAGTCCTCAGCGGTAGCTGAGTCGGACACAACTTAGCGACTGAACAAACACAAACATGGTGTATGGCCAGGATTTAGTTTAGCATGACAGGAAACAAATGAATTCAAGATGGGTCCCCCCACCCTAAAAAAAAAGGCAGAACCATGTCTAGCACATTTGCATTTTTTAAAAGGTAATTTAATGTATGTGTTTGTGATTAGTTTGTGCATCGTGAAATAGCTCTAGAAATAACCACAGAAAACTAGTAATAGTGATTGCCTCTGGGCAGGGAATGCCAAACAGGGTAGTGTGGGGGCGATTATTTTTCACTGTGCACCATTAATGTAATTTGAATTTTTCCCTTGTGCATCTGTAAGTTCTGTACACAGACCTTTTGTTTGGAAACGGATCAACGTTCTGATGTGGTCGATTGGAAGAGCCAAGGAGAGAGGCTCCGGGAAAATGAAAGTGTTAGTTGCTCAGTCGTGTCCCACTCTTGGCGACCCCACGGACTGTAGCCCGCCAGACTCCTCTGTCCATGGGATTCTCCAGGCAAGAATACTGGAGTGGGTTGCCATGACCGCCTCCAGGGGATCTTCCCGACCCAGGGATCGAACATGTTATCTCTTAGGTCTTGTGCACTGGCAAGCGGGTTCTTCGCCACTAGCGCCACCTGGGAAGCTCTAATGAATAAGGAGTGGGGAAAAAGAAAGAAAAAAAAATACTGGAGTGGGTCGCTATTTCCTTTTCCAGGGATCGAAGCCTGCATTGCAGGCGGATTCTTTACCGTCTGAATGAGGGTGGCAGAAAGGGGTCCAAGCTTCCCTGCCTCCAGGAGAGGGATCCTGCAATCTCAGCTGGAGGAATAACAACTCCTTCCTCATAGACTTCATTCCATCCCCTGCTTCCATTTTGGCCAAAATTCTGGAATAACTCGCCGAAAACGGCCTGCGGGTGGAGCACACTGCCCTCGGGCCCCCTCCCAGCGAGCGGCTCCTCCCCCCGGACCTGCTCGCTGAGCAGCAAAAAAAAACCCAAAAAACCACAACTCCCAGAAGCCGGCAGTGGGCGTCGGCGCGCAGCCGCGGAGCGAAGGCTGCCGGGAGCGTGTTGCCCGGAGGCGGGGCGAGCGCGCCGGGCGGAAGTCGGCCTCCCGCTGGGTCCCCGGCGCTACCCGCAGCGAGGCCCCGCCGCCCGCGGGCCCCGGAGCCAGCCCGCACCGGGTGAGTGACGGCCTGTCGGCGGCTCGCCGGCGCCTGCTGCCCGCTCCGACCCCGCCGCGTCTCTCCTCCGACCCCAGGCTCCATCCCTCTTCTCCCTGAGCGGGGCCCCCGCCCCCCTTGACTCGCTGACTAGGGTGGGACGCCTCCCTGTCCTCTGACTTGTAAGACTCTTACCTCCTCTGACCTACGGGACACCTCCCCCCTCTGACTTAGGAGATACCTCCCTCGTGTGACTGCAGGACGACCCTCTCTGACCTGGGGGACTCGTCCACCCTCTGACTGGTACGGTCCACCACCCCTCTGACTGCAGGACTCCTGCCCCCTCTGACTTGTGGACACCTCGCCCCTCCGCCTAGGTTGGGACATCACCCCCTCTGAGCCTGGGGGATGCATTCCCTTCCTGAGGCTTAACTATCCTTGAGGACAACCCTCTCCTGCTCGCTGTGATTTCATTACCAGCCTCTGTGACCTCTGCAGGGTTTCTCCTGACCAGTTAGGGAACCCCTCCCCTCTCTGACTGGCACTTTGTCACACCTGCAGCAGGTCAGCGTCCCTCCACCCCAGCAGGCCTTCCTCTCCTTCCCCTTTTTCCTTTTGCACCCAGACTGTCTGCCCTGCCCCCTCTCCACCCTCTCCTCCCCACCTTCTGGTCAGGATGGGCACCATTCCTAGGACAGGCGCTTTGCCCATCCCTGTGGTTTGTCGTGACCCTTGCGCTCATGTCCCTAGGCTTGGCAGGCACCGGAGGGTCCCCCAGGAGATGGGTGCCTCTTTGCACTCCAGCCCCATTTCCTATGGCTGCCTCAGGGTATGTGCTTGACATCTTTTCCTACCTGTTTCTGAACAAATTGTAGATGTGGGAGCCTGCATCTGCTGAGGTCAAGTGAATCTTGCTGGCCCTTCTGTCTAAGGACCAAACGTTAACAAAAGCACAGGGTCTCTGGGGGTCCATGAAAAGGAAGCAGGTGCTGTAGCCCTTCAGGAGCCCTAGGGTCTTTGCAGCCTCCCCCTCCTCTCCCTTGAGGAGCTTGATTGAGAAAAATCTGCCTGGGCTGGGCTGCGGGCCTTCCTCCAGCCCCCAGCCTCACCCCACAGGCCTGCCAGTGGAACAGCCCAGCCTGAGCCTGTGGTCTCGGTGGGGCTCCTCCCAGAAGAGCCAGCAAGTAGCCAGCCCCTGGGGCGCCTCCCTGCTGGCCTCAATGAGCCCTCTATTCGGTCTGAGAGGCACACCAACCAGCCAGCCACTCCCTCTGCACTTGGTAGGGGCCTCCCATCCTGAGAGTGTCTTTGGGAGAGGACTCAGGGGAGACGGATCGATTTGGTCAGGCACTGTCATGAGGCCTCTGCAGTGGTCTGGGGCCAGGATTCTCCATCTTCTCACTTTTTCCCGTCAGTTAACCTGACGAGATCAAGTTAACCAGTTAACCTGATCACACAAGGCACTGTGATGTCACAGGGTGGTGGAGGAAATCCCCTACGGGCAAGTATGCTTTGTGGCACCGTATGATCTGATTATTCCATTCCTTCTGTTAGCTGAAAGTCTGCTTTCTTCCCCCTAAAGATGTTACCCAAATGTAGTTCACCCCTTATTTTCATAGACGGCAGCAGTGATGTGTTTAAGCTGTTGATACTTGAGGGATTTCTTACCTGCCGGTCTAACTGCACCCTGCGCGTGTGCCCAGCCTCCCTGAGCCACAGATGTGGGGAGGAGGGACCCAGGGTGCAGGAGGAGTGGCTATGTCCGCCCTACTCCCTGACTGTGGCCTTTGAGGTGAGCACTGCAGGCTGCCACACACACACGCCCCTTTCATCTGAGTCTCGGGACTTGCCAGCAGCAACGTGGCAGTCCTCGTGGCAGCTGTGGAGGGTAGGTGGACACATGCTCCAGTGTGTTCTCCTTCAGAAACAGAGTACTTCAGATCTGGGAATGTGGTCTGGAGTCCTGAATGGGTCTACACTGTGATAAGTCATTTCTCTATCGTTCAGATGATTGTGGAATGGTACCTAGGACACTGCAGGGAAAAGGGTAGTGATGTTACTTTTCCCTTCAGTAACACTCTGGACTGTGGAGATGCCTGGAAAGATATTATTAAATGCCAACGTTAGGGGAATCTAAAACTTTCATATTAATCTTTAAGGACACCTGTGTTGATTTCCCGTTTCACTAGACTCAAGATGATCAATTAGAAAAAAATAATCCTGGTGATAGAGAAATCTGGGAAGGTGTTTGGTTTTCTCGTTTCTTATATACCTTTTTTTTTTTTTAAATCCTACTTGTTTACCTGTAGTAGGTCCAGTCATTAAGTGGAACTCACAGTTTCAGGTTCTGAAGCAGAGCCCGACTTGCATTCTTGTTCAGCTAGGGGAACAAGTCATGGGGAATGAGGCTGGAGTAGGGCCCCAGACAGCAGGGATCAGACGGGGCCAGACCAGATACTGTTATGGTTACTGAAGGTGTGAGGTTGAGGTTGGAGCCCCCACAGAAGGGCTCCGAGGGTTGAGTGAGCCCTAGAGGTATCTGCCACTGAGCCCCCACAGAAGGGCTCCGAGGGTTGAGCGAGTCCCAGCGGTGTCTGCAGGTTGGAGCCCCCACAGAAGGGCTCCGAGGGTTGAGTGAGCCCCAGCGGTATCTGCCACTGAGAAAAGTGCCGGGAGGAAATGGCTTCTTGCAGGCGCAGCTCCACTGTCTGGAAGCAAGGCCTGATTCAGATGGATCATGGGATGAGTGTGTCCTCGTATTTGTGGGCTCTCTGCGTAAACTGCCCCAGTGACGTGTGGTTTTGTGTACGGCGCCTCACTTTCAACTGGAAAGATCACTTTTTGCTAAAAATCCTCCAAGTATAGCTTTAATGATACAACTGAAGCACATGCAGCCCTCCCATGATGGCAATAACTACAAGCTGTGGGCGATCCTGACACCGTGTACCCACCCCGGAGACAGAGCCGTGTGCGAACGGCCCTGCCCCTTTGGAAAAGCCGGAGGTTCTTTCTCTGTCTCCCTCCTTGTGGTTGGCAGAATAATGGCCCCCGCAAGATGTCCACATCCTGACCCCCAGAATCTACAAATATATCACGTGGCAAGGGGTTATTAGGGATTCCCTGGTGGCTCAGATGTAAAGAGTGCCTGTGATGCTGGAGACCTGGGTTCGATCTCTCGGTCGGGAATATCCCCTGGAGAAGGAGATGGCAACCCACTCCAGTATTCTTGCCTGGAAAATCCCATTCATGGAGGAGCCTGGCAGGCTACAGTCCATGGGGTCGTGAAGACACAGCTGAGCGACTTTACTTTCACAAGGGGATATTAAGGTAGCAGATGGAATTAGGGTTGTTAACCCACAACCTTAAAATAGGGAAACCATGCTGGGTTATCGAGCAATCACAGAGCCTTTAAACGCGGAAGAGGGAGAGAGGAGAACTTCAGAGGGAGGTGACGGCAGAAAGGCCAGAGCGAGACAGTGTTGTTGCCGGCTTTGAAGGTGGAGGAAGGGGCCGCAAGCCAAGAAATGTGGGCAGCCGCAAGAAGCTGAGAAAGGCCAGCTCCTCGGAAAAGGACACAGCCCTTGATTTTAGTCCAGTGAGACCCATGTCAGACTTCCGTCCTCCAAGACCGTTAAGCGAGTTTGTGGTGTGTAAGCCGCCGAGTCTGTGGTGATTTGTTAATAGCAGCAACAGAAAACAAATTCACTCCTCTTGGGTAGTGACCTTAAAACAAGCCAGAGGGCTGAAAAATAAGTTACCTCGAGCTGTATGTAACCGGATTGAGCACGCAGTTGTGAATGCCTGTATACAGAGTAAGAGGAGCCTGGGAAGGTGCAGACTCGGGTAGGGCCTGGAGTTTCAGCCCTGACCTCAGTATTCATTGGAAGGACTGGTGTTGAAGCTGAACCTCCAATACTTTGGCCACCTGATGGGAAGAGCTGACTCATTTGAAAAGACCCTGAAGCTGGGAAAGATTGAAGGCGGGAGGAGAAGGGGACGACAGAGGATGAGGTGGTTGGATGGCATCACCAACTCAATGGACATGAGTTTGGGTCCTCAAACTCCAGGAGTTGGTGATAGACAGGGAGGCCTGGCGTGCTGCAGTCCAAGGAGTCACAAAGAGTCGGACATGACTGAGAAACTGGACTGAAAAGGACCTTTCCCGTCCTTCCTGGTTTCCTTCCACTGTCCACCCTGTCCGCATTCGAAATGGCCTAAAATAGTACAAAGTAGTAAGCCTTGGCAAGTCCAAAACAGAAAAATGCCTTGAATCAGGTCACTTTTTCCAGAAGCTGAGACAACACCGTCTGCATTCTTTGAGATGCCGTCTCGCTGGAGCTGTGAAACCTTGGTGCCTAGTGCCGTCAATGGGATGAGTTCTTGACTTTCTAACCAGGAAGTGCCCTTTGGCAGTGAGCACAGCAGCAACTCGGAGGCCGGCCCAGCCCACTGTCTGGATAGGGCTCTCTAGGAGCGAGGTGGGGCCAGGAAGGCAGTTGCTCCCTAGGGAGGAGAGTGGCTGCCCCCGAGGCAGCAGGGAGCAGGGAGGGGCCTCCTTATCTCTACACTGTGCTTCCTGCCTCCCTAGATCCTGAAGGGGGGTGGGGGGAGGATAGCCTTGGCAGCTGTCGTTAAACCTGTTTGCCCTGCCACCTGTCACACCCCTGTCCTGAAGGAATCTACAGAAAAAGGCTCTTGGCTGTGTCAGTGTCGCCACCCACTTTCTTCTAAGTCTTGGTAGAGTCCAGTGGTGAAAGGCCCGTGAAAGTAGGGGTGTCAGAGCCTGTCCTCCTCCTTAACTGTAACCAGACCTCGGAGGGGCTGCTGCTGCTGGGCTGGGGAGGCAGCGTCCCCCTGGGTGTACAGCAAGAGGTTCGTGCCGCCTCCCTTGGGTCTGGAGTCCACTGCCCAGTGGATAATCACCAGCACCCCACCTGGCTGTTTCCGGCCTGTCTTCTAAGGAAGTGCTGGTTCCACGGACACTGGAAAAGCAGGAGTGTCAGCAAGCCATTCTTGACACCCGCCCCAAAGAGAGGGGACCCGGAAGGAGATTAGAACACGAACCTCCTGAGTGGTGGTTGCCCCTCGACAGCCAGGGACGTCTTTCCAGAGATGTTTCAGTGGGACTGGCGTGGGAGAAAGGAAGCCCCGAGGGGTGTGGTCCCCAGGGGTTTCTGAATGGGAGCAAAGGCAGGCATGCCCCCTGAACAGGTGAGCCTGGCCGGCCAAAGAGCTCATGACTTCCTACCACAGCAACTTGATTCCAGTTTTCCTGGTTATGTAAAATCAGCCTGGGACCTCCCAGTGACTAAGGCTGCGCACTCCCAATGCGGGAGGCTCAGAGTCAGCCCCTCATCTGGGAACTCGCTCCCACGTGTGCAACTAAGACAGTGCGGTCAAATAAAGAAAACTAGTTTTTTAAAAAATCGATCCATTATGATGGCTGAGTGGGTAAAGAATCTGCCTACAATGTAGGAGAGGAGATGTGGGTTTGATCCCTGGGTCAGGAAGATCCCCTGGAGAAGGAAATGGCAACCCACTCCAGTATTCTTGCCTGGGAGAATCCCATGGACAAAGGAGCCTGGAGGATACAGTCCTTGGGGTCGCAAAGTCAGACACAACTGAGCGACTGAGCTCGAGCTGCACGAGGTGGTGACATTTAAACCGCTTCGCGTTCGGAGGTTCGTGGGCAGGGGGCAGGCCCTCCTGGGAACGGCTTTGTCCATTTCACCTCTCACCTGCGCTGGCTTGTCTCTTGGTTTTCGTGGATGGCAGGTTTTTGTTTTTTTAATGAAAATGCAAGCTCTCTCTTGGAGCTAGGCCTCCAGCAACAAGAGACTACAGGCAGCTCACCATCAGTTTTAGATGATAAACCGGCGGGTCGTGGCACGGCATGAAAACGAACCTGATTGGAAACTTTCTTTTTCTACAAAATAAAAATAATCCCTTGGGATGCCAAAGGAGGGATGGACACCAAGGTTGGGCTTTGATCCAGTGGTGAAGCTGAAGGGGCTTTCTGGAAGGCAGCCCAAACTCTCCGGTCACCAAAAGCAATCGAATAAGTGTTGATGTAGCAAAACGTGATCGAAGCCCAGGCCTCCTTTGGTCTTGGGAGCCAACCTGACTGAGCAGAGCCCCTGGGCTCCTGGGGCTCAGAGTCAGTGGGGAGGCTGAGACCGGGTTGCAGCCAGAGAAACGGCAGAGCCCCAAGAGGTGCAGCCGGCATCAGGTACATTGATTTCTAGGCCTAGCCTCACACATCGCCACAGACTTCTCAGCTGAAAAGAGTACATGTGCCCTCATTGTTCGGGAGGCCAGAAGCAGGTGTCATTTCACTGGGCTGAAATAGTGTGGGCAGGGCCGCGCTCCGCTGAAGATGCCGGGGACAGTCCATCCTCGCCTCTTCCAGCTCCTTGGGGTCCTGTGCGTTTCTCGGCCGTGGTCACATGGCCTCCTCAGCCGTCACGTCCCCCGCCCCGCTTCTGTAAGGACACGGTCACACTGAGGGCCTGCCTGGGCAATTCCATCGCAAGGCCCCCGACTGGCTCTCATCTGCACAGTCCCTGTTGCCATAGAAGGGGACAGTCCCAAGTCCTGAGATCCAGCCCGGCTGCCTTTGGGATGTCAGCCCCTCACAGGAGGGACACTTACAGGGGGGTGGGGGGCACTTCACGTGGACGCAGGGCAGGAGGGGGACAGGACAGCAAGTACTCTCATGAGACAGCCAGGAACTGCTAGGTGGGTGCATGTGGCTGAGTGGAGAAAGCGTCCTGTGCGAGTGTCTGGCACACGGATTGTGGGATCACAACAAGGCGGTGCTGAGCGTGGGGAGCGTGTGCGAGGATACAAAGCTTCTCCTGCAGGCTGAGGAGCTTGTCCTTTGGCAGGAAGGCGCTGGGGGCTGGTAAAGATTCACTTTTCAGGAAAGTCTCAGTTGTGTGAAGGATGGATTGGGGAGGATCTGTTTCTCTGGGGGAGTAGAGCGTGGGTATTCTCAGCTTTGCGGGCCATCTAGTCCCTGGCTCTGGCCATGCCCACACTCACAGGAGTGGGCTGGCCCCTGTGCCAGCTTCGCCCGCAGAGCTGGGCCCCTCAGGCCTGAGCACAGGTGCTCGTAATGTGAGGAGGGACGCGCTGGACAGCAGCGGGTGGTCAGTGCCAAGTCCCACAGCGTCTGACCCGGCGGCCGTGGCCCTGGGAAGCCGGTCCGTCATGTGCACAGTTTACACGTGGAGAGACGGAGATCCAGAGGAACGAGGTCACTTGCTTGAGGTCACGTGGCTGGTAACGGGCAGAGCTCAGGTTGCCCAGAGGTCTGGGTCATCAGGAGGCCAAGGTGAGACAAGACCAGGGCAGAGGCTGGGGCGGGGAGGGGAGTAGTGCGGAGTTGAGGGCTGGGGTGCGGACAGGTGAGGGGGCCTGGCACCCGCCAGGATGTGGCGGCGTGAGCGATTTGACTGCTGCCCAGGCTGGCGCTGAGAGCTGGGAGTGCCTCCGGCCAGCGGTGCCTTCCTGCCCAGAACCTGCTGCAGGCGCGGGAGGCTCAGCAGCTGGGCTCCTGGCCTGGATTCCAGGGAGACATTCGGGCTGGGAGGGTGTGGATTCAGAAGGAGAAGCGGTGGGTGACGAGGAAGGAGCCCGCCTTGAGGGCCGAGAAGAGAGGGAAGAGGACCGCAGACAGGTCACCACTGGCGGCCCCGTGGCTGCTGGCAGGAGGTGCAGCGGGACACCCTGTGTCTGGGCCCCAGGAGCAGGCCTGCCTGTGGGTGGGGCGTCTCCGGGGCCAGCAGTGGACCCTAGCTAGGACCGGGGAGAGGGCCCTCCTCCGGGATGGGGGGGTGGGCTCTGCCTTCATTCACAGAGGCACGATGTCACCCTTTCACATACCGAGCGCTACCAGTACCTGAGAGTGTACCCTGGAGCTGGGACAGTGGCTCAGATGGGAGATACGGACAAGTATAGACTGAGAAGGAACCAGTAGAGCAGGCATGGCTGACCTGACCCTGAGCAAGCAGGAGGTCCTCCCCCAGACCGAGGCCGGGGAGCCGGGTGGGCTCCACTGGGCCCTAGCTGCTGGTGGCGTCCTCAGAGTCTGCTGGGAGCGAGTGACGGGGGGACACCAGGACCGCGAAGCAGAAATGAAGAGCCCACCAGGGGCTGTGAGGGCACACAGCACGATGGAGACACGTCTGCCCTGGCAGGCACTCTGCCCACTGCCCCTGCAGCCCTGTGACGGCAGGCAGCTTGACCGTCCGGCTGGATCCAGGGCCAGAGGTTTGCGTGTACCTAAGCTGGAGCGCAGGGGCAAGGAGCCTCAGCTGCTCAGGAAGTGGGTGTCGTTTTCATTCCTTCGGCGCAGTATGCTGTGGGGTAGAGGGTGGGCAGGGAGGCCTTTCTGAGGAGTGCGAGCAAGACCGTCAGGAGGACGGCGAGCCCTGTCTGGGGGACGCGGGGTAGAAGAGTGGTTGGTCGGCAGGCAGAGGAGCCGGCTTGCCGGGGCCGGGTTGGGGTTGACAGGGGTTGTGTAACTAGCGAGGGTTTGCTCCCAAAGCAGGGAATGACACGCCAGAGGGACTGGCTTGAATGGCAGGTGTCGGTGCCCGCAGGGCACCAGTGGGTGTCGGGGTCGGGGGGTAGCAGCAAGAAGGTGCCTGCGTGGTTCCTGTGAGAAGGGGCTGTGGGAGCCGATGGCGAGGAGGCAGGCAGCCGGGTCGCTGGGGCTGACAGAGCAGATGCTGCAGACGGAGGGGGATCGGGGCCACACCTGAGCTTTTCGAGGTGGTGGTGGCTCATAACTTTTGGTTGAAGTGTGTTCACATGGAGAGTTGTGTCTCCCAGGGTTTTCATGGAAGTTTTGACCAGGACAGCTGTGACTATGGCCATCCGCCATCGCTGCTTCGATTCCTGAGGGAAGAATTGCAGGCGAATGTGTGTCAGAAATCCAGGCAGAATCTTGACCAGGAGGTGAGATGCAGGAGCTGAGAACTCAATGGTGACGGTGGGCTGGACGTGGACAGCGGGCAGCTTCGGCCTGGCCGTGCTTTTGAAGCCGTGGTTTGGCGAGACCAGAGGTGGGGCCAGGACTCCTGCTTTCCCTCGAGGTCCCCAGCGACCAGCTCACATCTCCATGGCAAATTGGGGGACTGCTTCCTGGGGGCGGGGGAGCCCTCTCCCAGGAGGGGAGTCGGGCCCATGCCCAGGGGAGGGGAGGAGGACTCCAAGGCCGTTCCGCAGAGCCCCGATGTCTTACCTGCTCCTTAGAAGTCCCTTTTCTGTACTTGACCCTCTGGCCAAAACCTAAGAATCTGTCCGGAAAGCAAGGGGATGGGAGGCCTGTTTGCCATATGGGCCTGTTGCCTTCATTTTCCATCCCAGGAGCCAGCCCACATGGTCTACAGTGTGGTGGGGGGTGGTTCACAGAACTGCCAAGTCCCCTTGTGAGTCCCCACACCCTTCCCAGCTGCCACCTGGCGGAGCAAGGAGCATCTACGCAGAGAGTCAGCCGTTAGTTGTTTGGGGGCCAAGGCAGAAATGCTCCGTGGCCTGAGGGACCTTTCTCAGGCTGAGACCTGCCAAGTCACAGCTGAAGGTCGAGACTGAGGGTGGCCACGGGCCAGTGTTCTGCTGCTTCTGCCCCTGGTGCTGCTGTGACCTGTGAGCTGCCGTGGTCTGTGCTGGGGACAAGAGCCGCTGTTCCTGGCCACCACCACCTCCCCCGGAGCTCGACCTCCAGCTACACCCAGGGAGCAGGCTGGGCCAAGCCACGCTGTCCTTGGAGCTGAAGTGCTGACAGGCAGGGCTCCAGGGATGAGGACGCGTCAACCTCTGGACCCTCAGCCTTTTGCATGACACAAAGGTGCCAGGGGGCAGATGCTGCCAAAACCTGCACTGTTTCTGTTTGGCTTGATTGTGTTCCATAGTTGATTTGAATGGGCTTCCCCAATGGCTCAGCGGGTAAAGGATCCCCCTGCAATTCAGGAGACAGAGGAGGTGCAGGTTCAATCCCTGGGTCGGGAATATCCCCTGGAGGAGGAAATGGCATTCCACTCCAGTATTCTTGCCTGAAAAGTCCCATGGACAGAGGAGCCCGACAGGCTACAGTCCACGGGGTCACAGCAAGTCAGACATGACTGAGCAACTAAGCTCAGCACGTTTCTGTTTGGCTGATTGTGTTTTATGCTTTATTTGAATATCACAGAAACGTAACCCAGGAGGACGTAGCTCCCTCACTGAGCATGTGTCTGCTCTGTGCACTATTCTAGTAGCCGGGGGCGCAAATGAATAAACTGTAACCTGATGTCCAGTGGTGACAAGTGCCAAGGAAAGGGATGGAGGCTGCCGTCGGGAGCAGAGCCGTCAGGGAGGGCTTTCTGGCTTAGGTGACCTTTGCTTAAAATGGACATGTACTCTGTCTGATAGTTTGTCCTGCCCAACCCTCCCTACCTCCCCGCCTGCCACATGCCCTCTTTCCCAAGACTGCAAAGCACCAGCTTATGCAGAACTTTCTCTCACTGAGCTTTGTGTCTTGCCAGCTGGGACAGAGGACATGGAATGGTTTTGCTTTGGAAAGACTTTTACCTGCTGAAAAGAGTAAACAAAGACACTGCTAGAGTCAGGGTTTACTTAGGCCAAGGGGGCAGCAGTGGCTGAGTCGTGGCCACGCCAGTCACCCTGGACGAGGCCGCCTTGGACCGTACGCCCGCTCGTAGGTGGGGCACTGTGCCCGGCAGGTCGTGACCACTCTCCTTTCCCCCGCGTTGCAGGTCCCGCCGCCCTTCAGTCTGATGCCCGTCCAGCTCTCCAACCCCCCGGAATGGAATGAGTCTATGCACTCTCTCCGGATCAGCGTGGGGGGCCTTCCCGTGCTGGCGTCCATGACCAAGGCCGCGGACCCCCGCTTCCGCCCCCGCTGGAAGGTGATCCTGCCATCCTTCGTGGGCGCCGCTGTCCTCTGGCTGCTCTACACCCACCGCCCCCCTCCTGGCCGGCCCCCCCTGCCCAACACCCACAACTGGAAGCTTGTCCAGCCACCTGCTGCCCGGTACAATGACACCTACCCACTGTCTGCCCCCCAGAGGACGCCAGGCGGGACGCGATACCGGATCGCTGTTATTGCTGACCTGGACACAAAGTCCAGGGCCCAGGAGGAGAACACCTGGGTCAGTTACCTGAAGAAGGGTCATCTGACCCTGTCAGACAGCGGGGACCGGGTGGCCGTGGAGTGGGACCAAGGCCATGAGGTCTTGGAGTCCCACCTGGCAGAAAAGGGGCGGGGCATGGAACTGTCGGATCTGATCGTCTTCAACGGGAAGCTCTACTCCGTGGACGACCGCACAGGCGTGGTCTACCAGATCGAAGGCTCCAGGGCCGTGCCCTGGGTCATCCTGTCCGACGGCGACGGCAGCGTGGGGAAAGGTAAGTCGGGCCGTCTGTCCCTGGGCTCGTTGCGGTGCTGGAGATCAGGTCATCCGGTTGGTTCTCAACACATGCACAGCAAAGCAGTCGCTGGTCCAGGGGTGGACGTCGGGGAGATCTCGTCTACCCCACCTCTGACCTGCAGCTCCCGCAGCCTGAGCAGAGTCCTCGGAGACCTCAGACCGAAGCCGCGCCCAGGAGTGTGAGCTTCTGCTGGGGGCTGGCGGGGAAGCAGGGTCTCTCCCAGAGGAGCGCTGGGCCTTGCCCTCAGGGACAGCCCCTTTCTGCGTCCTCAGCTGTGTCAGTGTCTTGAGCGCACGCTGGGACTGTGCCCTCCACGTGGCTTGGCTTTAAAGCTGGGGCATCAGGTTTGCTCATTCTGAACTGAGACTTTGTTAAAAAGCAAACTGCTCATTTCTGAAAACCCAGCAGGGGAGGGTCTGAGTGTGAACAGCAGTGCCTCCCACCCCGACCTTGAGTGGAGTCCGACCTCTGGCATCGGCTATGCCAGCAGGCAGGTAGCAGAGCTGTGGGAGGGAGCCTGTGTGCCCAGAACCTTCACATGGAGCAGCGGGAGAGTTGACACCAGCTTCCATGCGTGTGGCTGGATCTGCATCTGCTAGAAAGCCAGGCTCCACTGCCAGCACCTGGGGTCAAAGGAGAAATCGCATTAACTCACTGGGCCCTGGGCTGGCTGCCAGGGCCTCCTTCCCTCGAAGTGATAAAAATCTGTCCCGACTTTGCCCGAGGCTGAGCAGGTTGGCAGGACTCTCTCTCAGCCACCATTTTATTGAAAACTTCGGTTGCCCGCTTTCTGCTTTAGGCCGGCCGCGCGTGTCCGGCACCATCCAGCAGTTCTGCTTGCCCTTCGGGTCTGGAGGATAGCGGGATAGAGGGAGCTCGGGGTTGCCCGGTGGTCTGTCCCCCGGAGGAGATCACAGGAAGTCAGTGGGTCCCCCAGAGCCACCTGCAGAGAAGCATCCTGAGGTGAGGGTTGCAGCCACAGCTCCTTGGGCCAGCCGGAAGTTTGCAAAACATTTGGGAATAGGCACAGATTAGAACACAGTGTAGGAACAGGTGAGAATATGCTAGAACAAAGTGCCCACACAGCCTTCACAACTAGGCTTATGGTAAGTGAATCCATCTAAGAAAATAAACACACTGATTGGCGTGGCTACTGTGCGCATCTGTGCTGAGCCCCACTACGCTCTGGCCGCTGGTGCATAAATCCCTCGGGGGTGTGGCTGTGTGACCAGCACTTTGCTGCTCCCAGGGTTGGGCGTAGTCTGATGGGGTTGACATGACAGTTGGGAAAACGGGGAGGTTGGGTCTGCAGAGATTGTGAGTGGAGGGCCACTTTTCTGGCTGGGGGGAGGACTAGGCTGCTCCACTAGGGGGTTCACATGGGTTAAGGAGGCGGGGATCCAGCAGGGTTCCTGGGGTGAGTTTGGGAGGAAGATGCTAGAGGGCAGGGAGAGAGGAGCCAGGAGTCAGAAGGCAGAGGTGGTGCCCGTCTGCCCCACGTGAACGCCGTGGTGTCTGCTCTAAGGAGAGGGGCCCGACCGCCCACCCTCGAACGGAGCTGCGAGCTGGCTGGTCCATCCCCTATCCTCCTGTCGTCGCCCCAGGCTGAGTCCAACATGAGTGACCTCTGCCACCTAGAGCTGCCGGGCCCAGAGGGCTCTCTGCTCTGGCCTGACTGAGCCCATGGGCCAGGCCAGCAGAAGGCTGGCCCTCGCCTCAGCCCCGCCCCTGTCTCCCTGTCCCCAGGCTTCAAAGCTGAGTGGCTGGCCGTGAAGGATGAGCATCTGTATGTGGGCGGCCTGGGCAAGGAGTGGACCACTGCCACGGGGGAGGTGCTGAATGAGAACCCAGAGTGGGTGAAGGTGGTGGGCTGCAGAGGCAGCGTGGGCCACGAGAACTGGGTGTCCAGCTACAACGCCCTGCGGGCCGCTGCCGGGATCCGGCCGCCAGGTGAGAGCCAGGCCCACGGATGGGCACCGTGAGCTTGCTTGTTAGACCATTCAGCTGTCTCTGATGGTTGCTCCCACCAGGCCTCTCGGTTCTGGGGCCAGCGAGCTGTTTTTGCTTTTCACCCAGGCTCACTCGGCGGGCTCAGACAGTAGCCCCGTCAGCAGTGTCCTGGGGGCCGCCCCGAGGTCAGGCCTCGCCCCTGACCTGGTGGTGGGAGCAGGTGCACGAAGCTTTGCTGCTTTGCCCTCATTTCTGGAAGGCATGGTTTATTTTAGGGAGGGGCGGTGCTTGGAGCAGGCTCAAGCACGTGACTAAGGTCACAGCTTCACCTCCAGATAGGCTGAGTTCCCATCCTTTTTGGCTTAGAGGCAGCCTCTCCTACCTGCCCTGCTCCGTCTTCTCAGATCAGACCTAGTGTTACTCGTGCCTCTTCCAGAAGCTCTCTGCTCTGCGCCCCGAGAGAGGTGAGATAGCACCAAGGAGGTGAAGCACAGACAGACCTTGTAGCCGTGGCTACTCGGCAGTGCTGGGGGAGCCAGCGAGGGGGGGTGGCCAGAGAGGCGGCCCAGCAGAGGCTCACGCGGCCCCGTGGGCTCTGTCCTGCTGGGTTCAGCCGCTCTGGACAGACGGACAGCTAAAGAAAAGAACGGTGCTGCTGCCCGGGCGCCGGGCCGCTCGCGGGTGTGCACGCGGGGCGAGGCCGCCCAGGCCCGGGTCGGGCGGGCCGTGACCGGCCTGTGTGTCCCCAGGCTACCTCATCCACGAGTCTGCCTGCTGGAGCGACACGCTGCAGCGCTGGTTCTTCCTGCCGCGCCGCGCCAGCCACGAGCGCTACAGCGAGAAGGACGACGAGCGCCGGGGCACCAACCTGCTGCTGAGCGCCACCCAGGACTTCGGGGACATAACCGTCCAGCACGTGGGGGCAGTGGTCCCCACCCACGGCTTCTCCTCCTTCAAGTTCATCCCCAACACCGACGACCAGATCATTGTGGCCCTCAAGTCTGAGGAGGACAGCGGCCAGATTGCCACCTACATCATGGCCTTCACGCTGGACGGACGCTTCCTCCTGCCCGAGACCAAGATCGGGAGTGTGAAGTACGAGGGCATAGAGTTCATTTGAACCAAGAGAAGTCAAGATGACAAGCCAGGCCGAGGGGTGGACAGTTTTAAGCTACGTCAGGACTCAAGTTTCATAAAAACCCAACGACTGCACTTTGACGTGATGTTTAGTTGATCCTTTGTTCTTGTTTTGATTTTTTTTTTTTTTGGAACTCTTGAGGTGCGTGCCTGGTTTAGAAATTTCCAGAACTGGGAGCTCAGTCCCAGCCTGAGATGTGGCTTCTCAGAGGGGAACAGAAGTGGCGGGGTGGGGGTGTCTCCCAGAGCTGCAGGCCGGACATTTCCCTGCGCCTCCACCTGGTGGTGGAAGCTAGTCATTGCAGGCATCTTAATTTGGGGCCCATCCTCCGATTCAGCCCTTTCTTCCATCTGACCTCCTTTACTTTTCTCTCCATTTCTTCTCCTGCTCAATAAATATTTCTTGAGCTCCTACTGTGTGTCAAGAACTGTGCCCTCTCTGGGAACCCAACAGTGAGTCTGCCAAGTGGGGCTGCCAGCCTGGTGCTCCTGGACCACCCGTCTTCTCTTCCTTGTGAACCTCAGGCATTAAATCCACCCCTCCAGGCCCCTGGAAAAGAACCTATTTACACTGCAGGACCTCACAGGGCTGTGAGGGCAAGGGCAGGCCTCCGGGAACACGTCTGCTCAAAGTGCCCCAAGAGGGGTCACAGGCCCACCATCTGCCCCACGTCAAACTTCTCCATTCAAGGGTCTGGCCCCGTATATTCTGTCTTCAGGAAAATTCTGTGCCTGCGTAGCACTTTGAAGTTTTAATTATTAGCTTATATATTAATTAGTTTCCTTTCTTATAAAATGGAATCGGCTAATCTTATCAAGAGCAAAGTCCTGTAGTTAAGAAATTCATTCCCGGCAGTGAAGAAAATGGTAATTAAGCAGTTACAGTCCATAAGGCAAGTTTTCAAGCACTTCTAAGTCCTTGGCCAAAGGATACAGTGATAAGGACACAATACCTTTTTCTAGCAATTATCAGAAATTGCCATTTCTTTAAAGACTTCCACGAATGACTTGAATGTGTAATTCCTGAGTCAAAGAGGGGCCCCAGGCTCTGGCAAGCCTGCACCTGGCCCCCGACGCTGGGCTCCCTTACCCTGGGACTTGTGGATGAGGCCTACCTGGTCCGGCAATTTCTGTCCTGGCCTTTTATTTCTCCGCTTCCCTGTTAGAGTTTTGCAGCCTCTTCTTTATAAAAACTTCACAGAAACTTTGGCACGTCTTAGTCCCTGTGGTCTCTTCTCCGTACCCCAGGGTAAAGGTGGAGGGTTTGGGACACAGGTCAGCCAGAACCGAAGTCTAGAAGGGCCATCACCATCAGCCCACGGCACCCCTCTCCCAGAAGCTACCTCACCTCTCAGGAGAATGTAGGGTTTGTGATGGCCAGGAAGGGCCGTGTTTTAGGCTCTGGCTGTTGTCTTGTGAACCTCTGTCTTGTAGACTTTTCCCACTTTGGAATTTTAATACAAATGCTCGGAGGGGACCCAGGAAGGATCCCTCGTTCCTGCGCGGTTGTTTCTTCCACTATAACACTAACAGCAGGAGAGTAGAAAACAAGGTTTGGAACAGACATGTCTCTCTAGAGCTCAGCTCCCACTGTACACAGTCTGAAGGCCCAAGTCTTCTCTGACTTGGCTTACCTGGGCTCCCTGACCCACCTCCTTGATAAATATCCACGACATTCAGGGCCGTGTGATATTAAAAATACCAGAGATGAAATTAGGAAGGTTGGAGGACTAGGGACATTCTCTGGGTTGAGGTCTAAGCCCCAGGTGCCCAGAAGCTCCATTTTCACACAGTGATTTTCAAGTATTTTAAAGCTAGACTTTCCCCCACCCCCACCCCTATTCGCTGCTGTAAGCATAATGATTGTGTTCCCTTCCTACTGGAGCCATTGTTTTGTAAACAATAAAGTGAATTCTCTTTGTCTTCTGGTCTGTGTTGGCTTTTGGCACTGCCGCAGGGGATATGAGAGCCAGTTCACCCAGGGGCTCAGAGAAGGGTGCACTTCCTGTGGGGATGAAGAGGGATCCTGGCAAGGAACGAGCCAGAAGCATTCTTGATGCAGGATGGCCGGGGTGCCATGGGAGCTCATGGGATTGGGACCGTGGACCTTTGTGGACTAGAAGCCTTTGTGGAAACCACATCAGCCAGTCCAGCTTGTCCCTAAGCCTGAAGACGCTGTTTTGGTCAGACTGATAAAGAATATAGGTTCAGGTTCCAGTCCTGGCTCTGACACTTTGCAACTGTGTGACCGTGGTTGGATCAGCTAACCTCTCTGTGCTTGTATTTCCTTGTCCGTGAAAGGACAGCGATAATGGAGCTACTTCACAGAGCTGTCATGAACAGTAAATGAGTCCATACACAGATTAGCATCTACTTATCCATTTTCTTGGAGGCTACTAGAAGATTGGCAGGGAGGTGGGCTCCAGCAAGAGTTCTTGACTGGTCCAGATGTCGTTAGGTGTCTGATGAGCCTGCAGGAACCAACTAGATCATTCTGGAGGACATTGGGGGCCCTAAGAGGAAGGAACCTCTAACCTCTAACCCTAACCCTAAGAGGAAGGAACCTGGAAGGAGGCAGGTGTAGGTCAGGGTGCCCGTCCTCCTCCATCCTTTCCCCATCCTGCTCGGCCTCCCCAGAGGCTGACGTGAGTGAGCCTCTGCACCTCATCAGCACACTCTGGGACTGACCCCCAACCAGCAGGAAGCACTGATTCCCTCTCCAGGGCTGCCTGCCTCTTGCACTACCTCCAGGAACTACTTCCTGCCTTTGTTGCTTCCGGCCTGGGAGTAGCCAGACCTCCAGATACCAGCTGCACCAGCTCACTCACACCTTGTAAATAGCTCCCCTGTCTTTAAAGCTTCCTTAGAGTATCCTAATCTGGGACCACCTGCTTCGAGCCTGACCAGGACAGTCAGGGAGGAGACTCAACCGTCAAAACCACGCAGGTGTCAAGTAAGGAGGCCGAGTGTTTCCAGGGGCCCGCAGTGAGGAAGCAGTCCTCAGGAGGACAGTCCCAGGATGGGAGATGGGGAGCCAGAGCACATCGAGCTGAGGAGGGGAACAGGGTGAGCAACTGCACATGGAGGAGGAAGGCAGAGAAAATCGGCGCTTGACTGTATCTTAAGCAGCTGCGACACTCTGGGCTCCACACGACTTGGCCTGCCTAGCACTCACACTTGCAATTCATTAGTGTTAGTCACTCGGTTGTGTCCGACTCTTTGTGACCCCATAGCCTATAGCCCGCCAGATTTCTCTGTCCTTGGGATTCTCCAGGCAAGAATACTGGAGTAGATTGCCATTTCCTTCTCCAGGGGATCTTCCTGACCCAGGAATCAAACCTGGGTCTCCTGCATTGCAGGCAGATTCTTTACCATCTGAGCCACCAGAAGTGAAGTCACTCAGTCATGTCTGACTCTTTGTGACCCCATGGACTGTAGCCTACCAGGCTCCTCCATCCATGGGATTTTCCAGGCAAGAATACTGGAGTGAGTTGCCATTTCCTTCTCCAATTCATTAGCAAAAAAGAAATTCCCAAAAGTCATCTCAGAACTAGGTGAAAGAAAATGAGACTAATTTCTTTCCAAATGTTAATCCTGTCTTCTTTATGCACTTCTGCTGGCTTCCCTGGTGGCTCAGAGGTTAAAGTGTCTGCCTGCAATGAGGGAGACCTGGGTTCGATCCCTGAGTCAGGAAGATCCCCTGGAGAAGGAAATGGCAACCCACTCCAGTATTCTTGTCTGGAGAATCCCATGGTTGGAGGAGTCTGGTGGGCTACAGTCCATGGGGTTGCAAAGAGTCGGACACGACTGAGCAACTTTACTTACTTGTGCACTTCAAATTGGTAAATTATACCTTAATAAAACCATTAATAGATTTGGGTAAAGCAAAAATAAAATACCTTCACACAAAGAAAATTCCGAGGCCAAATGACTTTATTGGTAAATTGTGTCTAAGACATTTAAGGAAGAAGTTGTAAGGAGCCAACACAAAATCTTCCATAATTTTGGGAACTGGGAACACCCTCAATTCATTCTGTGAGGGCATCACTGCCCTGATACCAAAACCAGACAAATAGAAGAAAAATACAAACCCTCGTGAACGTAGAAGCAAAAATCCTTGACAGAAATTTAGCCAGTTGAATACAATGTCCTGTAAAATGGACAATACTTCACGACAGACTGTGATTTACTCCAGGAATGCAGGGTTGGTTTAATATTCTAAAATCCACGTAATCCACCATATTTAACAGATGAAGAAGGTAAAACCGTGTGATAATCTCAAAAGATAGAGGAAAAAAAAACCGGATGGAATCCAGTACTCATTCATGATTTAAAAGCAAACGGAGACTTCCCTGGTGGTCCAGTGGCTGACTCCAGGCTTCTACTTCAGGGACGTGGGTTCAGTCCCTGGCTTCAGAACTAAGATCCAGCACGGTGCAGGGCCAAAAAAAGAGGATTTGTTAAACACTAAGGATATATTTTCTGAACATTTGTCATAATAAAAATGAATTTTCTTAATACTTTAAATATTTTTAATAAATACAAGCGGGGGGGAAAAAAAAACCTCTTTGCAAACTAGAAATAAAAGGAACTTCTTTAAGCTGGTAAATGGTGTCTGTGGAAAAAACCTTTAGCTAACATAATACTACATGGTAAAAAAACTTTGCTTTGAAGGCTGGGAACAAAGCAAGAATCGGCATTCTCCACCTTTTTTTCCCCTACCACTTAACTTTCTGTTTTGAAATCATTTTAAGCCACAAAGAAGTTGCCAAACTAGAATTAGTGTTGCTGTGTTCCCTTCATGCTGTTACACAACCACAGCTCCGTGATCAAACTAGGAAATTGGCAATGTGCTCGTCACTGTTCTTCACCCACCATCTCTTACGAGGTCCCGGACAGTGCAATTAGGCAAGAGAAAGCAGAATCTTTAGATTGGGAAAGAAAGGGTAAAACTGTCTTTTTTCACCAAGGACAAGTTCAACTAGATAGGAAAACCCTAAGGACTCTTCAAAAAAGACCTAACAGCTGAGTTTAGCAGAGCTGAAGGATACACAGTTCACATATGGAAATTAGTTTTATTTCTGTGCAGTGAACAACTGGAAAATTTTTGAGACAGCAGCATTTATAATAGCACCCCAAAACGTGAAACAGATAAAAGTCTAACAAAATATGTACAAGATCTATATGCTGAAAGTATAATATCCTGACATATATCCTGTATATGTATATCCTGACAACTGGCGATACCAAGTATTGGTGAGCATTTAAACCACTGAAACAGTAATAGGAATTGCCAGTAGGGATGCAAAAATGGGTTCAGCCGCTTTGGAAATTTGACAGTTTCTTAAGAAGTTAAATATACACCGACCATGGGACCCAGTAATCCTGTCCCTCCACAAAAGAAATAAAAACTGACATTCATACAAAGACTTGTCTCTAAACGTTCTTAACAGTTTTATGTGTAATACAGTAGCCATCCCCCACCCTGCCCCTGTATCTGCAGAAGATACTTTCCAAGACTCCATTGGATGCCTGAAACTGTTCAGTTCAGTTCAGTTGCTCAGTTGTGTCCGACTCTTTGCGACCCCATGAACCGTAGCACGCCAGGCCTCGCTGTCCATCACCAACTCCCGGAGTCTACCCAAACCCATGTCCATCGAGTCGGTGATACCATCCAACCATCTCATCCTCTGTCGTCCCCTTCTCCTCCTGCCTTCAATCTTTCCCAGCATCAGGGTCTTTTCAAATGAGTCAGCTCTTCGCGTCAGGTGGCCAAAGTATTGGAGTTTCAGCTTCAACATCAGTCCTTCCAATGAACAACCAGTGTCGAGTCCAGCTTGACAAGCAGGGTTTCCGAAAGCACGATACAGCAAGAGAATGAGAAATGAGACACAAGAATTCAGAGAAAAGCGAGGATCAGGGGACCAACGCCGCTCCAAGCTGAAGGAGCCGAAACTGAATCCAAGCCGGCTTTAGTATACTTTCAGCCAGGAATGAAAGAGTAAGTGGGGAGTTAAACTATAACTCATGTGGCCTTCAGGGCCAAAGAACAAAACAATCATTAACCATTGAGTAATTAGGAAATAGCAATCAATAACACATCAGTAACTAAGACTAATATTCTTATCTATAGATTTTCCACCAGATATGTAAAACATATGACTCTGAGACACCAGTTGAGAAATAGTCTGGGGTCCGTCTTCCGACCCCAGGATCATATCCTGTTTTCGAGACTATGAACTGTTCCCTCTGGACTTGTTCCAAGAGTTTCATGCCTTATAGCATCCAGTTTATCAATAATTATAAATTTCTTTTGCGGCCCTTGCCAAGGCCTGCTTTTCTTTTATTCTTCCTGTCTCCTACAAACCAGGACTGATCTCCTTTAGGATGGACTAGTTGGATCTCCGTGCAGTCCAAGGGACTCTCAAGAGTCTTCTCCAACACCACAGTTCAAAAGCATCAAGTCTTCGGCGCTCAGCTTTCTTTATACTCCAACTCTCACATCCATACATGACTACTGGAAAAATCATAGCCTTGACTAGACGGAACTTTGTTGGCAAAGTAATGTCTCTGCTTTTGAATATGCTATCTAAGTTGGTCATAACTTTCCTTCCAAGGAGTAAGCGTCTTTTAATTTCATGGCTGCAATCACCATCTGCAGCAATCTTAGAGCCCAGAAAAGTAAAGTCAGCCACTATTTCCACTGTCTCCCCATCTATTTGCCATGAAGTGATGGGACCGGATGCCATGATCTTCGTTTTCTGAATGTTGAGCTTTAAGCCAACTTTTTCACTCTCCTCTTTCACTTTCATCAAGAGGCTCTTTAGTTCTTCTTCACTTTCTGCCATAAGGGTGGTGTCATCTGCATACCTGAGGTTATTGATATTTCTCCCGTCAATCTTGATTCCAGCTTGTGCTTCCTCCAGTTCAGCGTTTCTCATGATGTACTCTGCATATAAGTTAAATAAGCAGGGTGACAATATACAGCCTTGACATACTCCTTTTCCTATTTGGAACCAGTCTGTTGTTCCATGTCCAGTTCTAACTGTTGCTTCCTGACCCGCATACAGATTTCTCAGGAGGTAGGTCAGGTGGTTTGGTATTTCCATCTCTTTCAGAATTTTCCACAGTTTATTGTGATCTACACAGTAGGAGTACGCAGATCACCAGTTGCCAGGGTTGGGGGGCTGGTAGAGGAGATTGTCAGCAAAGGGCCTAAGAGAACCTTGAGAGATGATAAGAATGTTCTCTATATTACGGTTGTGGTTACCGTCTGTATACATTTGCCAAAGCTCATTAAATTGATGCACTTTATTGTATGTAAATTATCAGATCTCAAGTAAGTCTTTTGAAAAAGTGGTTGACATGCCAGCAGTCCCCCTTCTTGGCTGTGTAACTAGCTGGGCTTCCCTTCTCTGCACCTCTGTTTTCTCATCTATTAAAGAGTTAATAAGAGGATTGCCTGGTGGTCCAGTGGTTAAGAATCTGCCTGCCAATTCAGGGAACACGGGTTCGATCCCTGGTCTGGGAAGAGTCCACATGCCTCGGGGCAACTAAGCCTGTGTGCCACAACTACTGAGCCCATGTGCCTAGAGCCTGTGCTCTGCAACAAGAGACGCCAGCACACTGCGAAGCCCGTGCAGGACAACTGGAGAGTGGCCCCTGCTCACTGCAGTTAGAGAAAGCAGCGAAGAAGCAGCTAGAGAAAGCAACGAAGACCCAGTGCAGCAAAAATAATGAATAAATAATGTTTTTTAAAGAGTTAGTAAGAGTTCCTTAGAAGAAAAGCTATGACAGCATCTTAAAACCTAGACAGCAGGAAAGAGACACGTGTACCCCAATGTTCATCGCAGCACTGTTTATAATAGCCAGGACATGGAAGCAACCTAGATGTCCATCAGCAGATGAATGGATAAGAAAGGTATGGTACATATACACAATGGAGTATTACTCAGCCATTAAAAAGAATACATTTGAATCAGTTCTAATGAGGTGGATGAAACTGGAGCCTATTATACAGAGTGAAGTAAGCCAGAAGGACAAACACCAATACAGTATACTAACGCATATATATGGAATTTAGAAAGATGGTAATGATAACCCTGTATACGAGACAGCAAAAGAGACACTGATGTATAGAACAGCCTTATGGACTCTGTGGGAGAGGGAGACGGTGGCAAGATTTGGGAGAATGGCATTGAAACATGTGAAATGTCATGTATGAAACGAGATGCCAGTCCAGGTTCAATGCACGATGCTGGATGCTTGGGACTGGTGCACTGGGACGACCCAGAGGGATGGTATGGGGAGGGAGGAGGGCCGAGGGTTCAGGATGGATTTTCTTTTAAAAATTTAGAAAAAATAAATAAATAAATAAAATGGATAAAGTAAAAAAAAAAAAAAAAAAAAAAAACCTAGACAGCAGACTTCATTTTGCTGACAAAGGTCCATATAGTCAAAGCTATTGTTTTTCTAGTAGTCATGTATGGATGTGAGAGTTGGACCATAAGGCTGAGTGCCAAAGAATCGATGTTTTCTAACTGAGGTGCTAAAGAAGACTTTTGAGAGTCCGTTGGACAGCAAGGAGATTGAATCAGTCAGTCCTAAAGGAAATCAACCCTGAATACTCGTTGGAAGTACTGATGCTGAAGCTGAAGCTCCCAAAACTTGGAACACCTGATGCAAAGAGCCGATTCATTGGAAAAGACCCTGATGCTGGGAAAGATTGAAGGCAGGAGGAGAAGGGGGCGGCAGAGGATGAGATGGTTGGATGGCATCACCGATTCAATGGACATGAGTTTGAGCAAACTCTGGAAGATAGTGAAGGACAGGGAAACTTGACGTCCTGCAGTCCTTGGAGTCACAAAGAGTCGGACATGACTGAGTGACTGAACAACAACAGCTTCCTGTAGAGGTTGGGAGTATTGAATGGGTCCCATCAAAGACTATAGCAGTGCCAGCTGTCTCTATGTTAGCATCACAGGCAGCGTTCCCCTGTTTGGTGGAGCGGGAGAGGAGGCACAAAAGAAAGTCTAAAGGCTTCATATGGGCTCTGGTCTCTGACAGCCCCAGCACACTCCTGACTGCATTGGCTGTGGCTGCCTGCTTACAGCAGCCGCGTCCACATGGTCCCCACCGGCCCGATTATCTGTGGAGCCAGGCTTCCACGGATGGTCTCCTTATCACAGCTTAGTCACTTCTCTCTGGAGAAGATAGCCTCAATTCTTGTTCCACTTCCCTTAGTGGGCGGAAGACTGGAAAAGCCGGAGGGGAACAGACACCCCTGCTTTGATCCCAAATCCTTCAGCAGCTTGGGTTTTTCCAACGTCGCCACCAGTTCCTCCCAAAGGACTTCCTCCGTGCTCTTGACCCTGACCAGCTCCTTACTGGGGCAAGAACCAATGGAGGCTGGAAGTGACAAGGCCAGGGTTTCTGTGACAGCCAGCACTGAGGGTCCTTCAGTTGGGTCGGATGTTAAAACTCTCCAGTCTCTTCTGCTGCTTCTGTTTCTGTGGCTCCACTCCCCTTTTCCCCCCACGGAGCTTTACAGCTTCTTTGGAGGGGATCACATGAGCCCATAGCCCCCTCAAACCTCACGTTTTGGGCAAATAGTCATTGAATGGTTGACCCGAGGGCTCACTGTCTTGGACTCAAGAGCTGCCAGGGAAACTCTGTCTCCCCACTAATGGTTCTCAGCCCTGGCTGTACATAGAACCACCTGCAAGGCTTCAAGACCAACGCCTGTCCCCACCCTAGAGATTGTGGATGTGAACGCTGGGAGTTCGTGAGACACCTGGGTGATTCTCAGGAGCCGACCAGGGCGACAGCCAGCAGGTTAGAGAGACCTGGGGACATTCCTAGGGGATAACTCTCGTCCAGAACCTGGGATGCAAATGACAGAAAGAAAAGAGGATGTTGATTGCCTCCTTTAACCTTGAAGCCAGGGCTTGGCCTTGAGTTCAGGCCTGGGGGACACAGGTGCTAAAACCATAGCATCAGGACCTGGGTTCCTCCATCTCTCAGCTCTGCCCTCACCTGCATCCCCAGCTGGGCTTTCCTCAGGGCACAGTCAGGGGCACCAGGGGCATCAGCACCTCCAGGCCACCTGCTCCCTACAGGGTCCCCTTCCAGCAATCTAAAACTGACCCCCCAGGTCGGCTGGGATCACAACACCTCCCTGACACCATTGTCTCCAACCTGCCAGACTCAGGCCAGACCCAGTGTGCTTCCCCAGGGGAAAATCGAGGTGCAGGCTCTCTGTCAGAGGGAAGGAAAGGGAGTGGCTGTGAGATGGGCAGAACAATTTACGTCCACTCCAGAGGTTCTGCCCCCGCCCCAGAGGGGTGAGGTGTTCAGGTCAGGCATGTCAAGTGCTTAGAGCAGAGTGAGCACCCCCCTACCCCTGCCCCCAGCAACACGTGAGACCCAGGAGACGGGCGTGGGCGTGCAGTGAAAGAGCCCACGGTCCCTGGATGCAGACAGAACCTGTCCACGCGCTTCCTCTGCTCTTCTGACCACTAACTCCTGCTGCCCCTCCTCTCCCCTCCCCCAGCACCCACCCCGGCGCCGGTTTAGCTTGTGAGAGTGTTGAAATTCAAATACAGCCATCAGCCGCCTTGCTCTGTAACCAGAGCAAAATCAGCCAGACTGCAGCCTTGGGCGGCTGCCATCCTCCCCATCGCCATCCCAGCCACCCCCACTCAGAGCCAAGGGCGGGGAGGGAAGCAGGAAGCCTTGGCAGCAGCCAACCCCAGAAGGAAACAGGGTCAGGTGGTTTCTAGAAATTGAAACTAGACTGAGCTTCCTGAAGCGCTTCCTGGGACCAGCCTGACACACTCTGACCTGGGAGGGTTTTCTGGGTTGGAGGTTCCTCTGCAAGTGGGAGGCCTTAGGACAGCCATCCGCAGGTGCCCCGAGCAGGTAAGGTGGTAACCTTTTGCTCTCAGGTGGGTGTCCCTCTCTTTATACAGTGTAATCTTGCAGCGGCCAAGTCTCCCAGCCTGTGCTCAGTTAGGGATCTGATGCTCCTCCTGAAACCAGGGCCCATCACTGCTGCTCCTGTGTCTCTCTGTCCAACAGTTGGGCAGGTTGTTCACTGGTGCACAAGGACACCACCCAAAGGGGCAAGCAGTTCAGCCGAGGTGCTCCCTCCGATCTGTGCTTTTCAGCTCAGGCTGCTGCTGCTGCTACTGCTAAGGCACTTCAGTCGTTTTCGACTCTGTGCGACCCCATAGACGGCAGCCCACCAGGCTCCCCCGTCCCTGGGATTCTCCAGGCAAGAACACTGGAGTGGGTTGCCTGAAAGTGAAGTCACTCAGTCGTGTCCAACTCCTAGTGACCCCATGGACTGCAGCCTTTCAGGCTCCTCCATCCATGGGATTTTCCAGGCAAGAGTACTGGAGTGGGTTGCCATTTCAGCTCAGGCTAAGCCTGCCCAAAGGAAGAGCACCTTTCCCCAATTTGCACAAGAGTGCCGAATGGCCCCGGGCAGATAATTCTGCCTCATCACTGGAATGAGTCAGGCAAAAATGGGTGGCCACAGACAGCCGGAGGGCAGTGACATTTGCATACCATGAGCCAAGTGCCTGATTGGCCATCTGCCTGGGACCCTGGGTTCCGGTTTCAGGATGAGCGAAGCTGGTGGCCCCCACTCTCTGGGGAGTGCAGAGGGTGACCAGCCGTCCCCATGTGCCTAGGACCGAGAGCATGTCCCAGGACATAGGACTTCCAGTGCTAAAACTGGGACAGACCCCAGTGTGCTGCGTGGTTGGTCATCCTGGCCACTCGGCCAACAGCTGAGGTCAGTGTAATGAAGAGAGGGTGGCCGCTGGGCAGATTCCCCCACGGCCACTCACCACCCACAGCTCCCCAGCTGTGTGAGCAGAGCTGGCTATCCTTCCGGGCTTCAGCCCCCTCACTTGTAAGGTGGGATCAACGAGGTCTTTCTCAGGGTCGTGGTCGGGATTCCGTGAGCCAGTGGTGTGAGCAGTCCAATCCAGGGACTCTGCTCAGTGACAGCGGACCCTCCTGCCTGGGAGCCCCCGGAGGGTCTGGTTACCAGGCCCTGACTCGAGTGGTGCAACAACAGCGGCCACAGCCCTGCTGGCTGGGCCCTGAGGCGGGGTGTGGGTGTCGCAAGGCCCTCACTGGGCCAGAGCAGCAGGGACTCTGCACCCGCTCCATGCCCCTCTTCCCGCCTCACCGTGCTGGTATGTGGACATGAAGGAGGGAGGCAGGTGAGGGCCAGGATGTGGGCGAAGAGAAAAAGCGAGCCATGAGAATGACAGAGGCAAGACAGCCCGGGAAAAGTGGAGAGACTTGGGTGCCCCCCGCTCCCCTTCCCCAGGGCTGGCTGTGTGGCCTTTGCGGTCCCCCGCCTCCTCCAGCCTCTGTTTCTTGGGGACACTGACCTCAGAGGCGGCAGTGCCAGGACCAGAGTGTCCTCTCGTCTCGTTCCCCTGCCCCAGTCTCCCCCAACCCCACCCAGCTGCCCAGGCGGAGGCCTGGGTCTTAGCCCTCAACCCTCTTCCCCCGCCCCCCGCCCACCCCCAGCCCAGTCTCTTCACTGCCGTCCGTCGCCGTGTCGCCCCTGCCCGGACTTCTGTGGCCTCCTCCTGACACATCTCCCCACCCTGCCCACCCTCGACCCCTCCCTTCCACATTCCACATGGTCCATTTCATGCAAAGTTCTTCGGCAGCTGCAGACCTCAGGGTACTCTCGCAGGCTGGCCTGCCTTCTGAGCCATCCCTGCTATCTCTCAGCCACCCTGAACGGGGTCCCCCAGGCTCCCCAATCTCGGCCCTGCACCCTCTGCCTCCTCCCTCCCCGCCCTTCCCACCCATGTCCCCTGACAGTCATGCCCAGGGCCTAGCTTTCTGATATGGGCACCTTTTTCCTCCCGCTGTCCTCGCTGCCCAGAGACCCCCCCTTCATCTGGGCAAGTCTTCCTCATCCTCAGAGGACCACCTTCAGACGAGGTGAGGGCCCCCGCTGGGACACCCAGAGCACCCTCCACGAGGAGGGCCCGAGGCCTGTCCAGCTCCACCCTCTCACTCTGCTGCCTCCTTTCGCTGCAGGACAAGGGACCCCCAGGCAAGGCCATGGCCCCTCTACGGCTCTTCTGGATATGGCTGCTGGTCGTGGGGACTCGAGGTGAGCTGACCCCCAGGAATGCTGAGAGCAGCCGTCTGTGACCTTGCTCTACAAGGTCAGCCCCTTCCCCTTGCAGAAAGTCAAGGCAGTGTTCTGCGCGGCGCCTGGGTCACAGGGGCCAGCCTGGGTCTTCGCTCCTGCGTGAAGCCCTGGATGGCCCAACTCATGGCTTGGAGATTTGGAGAGGAGGTCGGGGGGCTCCATTCTCATCCAGCTGGAACCAGAGGGACCAGGCAGGAGGGGCTCACAGAGCAGCCGAGCCCCGAGGGGCCTGGGGTCGGTGCCCTTTGGACAGTCAGCATCCAGAGTCCTGGACACCTGTCCTCACGCTCTTCACACTCAGAGGCCCTTCCTCTTCCCAGTGACCCCATGGAAGGCCTGTTACACCCCATCTGAGAAGTGCCCTTTGACCTGGCACCCGGCTCCTGCCTGACCCTGTCGGCTCCAGCAGGGGCTGAGGTGGGGCTGGGTGGGGAGGTCAGCGGGCTGAGTCCCAGAAGAATGAATGTGGAGTGGGACCCTGCTTTCTCTCCTGGTCTGGCATACTCTTCCTGTGTTTCCAGGGTGCTCTGGACCTTTGCCCTCAGGCCTTCCCAAACATCCCTCCCAGGACTCCTTGCCATGGTGCCCAGGCTGCACCCCAAGCCCCAGACACCCACAGGTGGGGCCAGTGTGGGCCTGTTCTTCCCTTGGGGTCCTGCCACCCCACTCTCAGGTGGCACCAAGCGCCCCCCTGGCCCGTCTCTATCAATGGCATGAAGGACTCAGAGCTCAAGGACTAGAAAGGGGACGTCTACCCTCAGTGTGTGTATGGGGGCGGGGGGGGTGTCTATGTGTATTTTTCACTCCTCCCAGGGGCTGATCCCCTCGAGGATGGATGGGGTGTTCAAAGCTAATGGTCCAGGGTTCACCCCTGTTGAGGAGAACTCTACAGCCCCCACGAAAGCCCATGGTCCCCAGGAGTGTGGGGTAGCCATGCTTCCGCCCAGGGATGAAGGCCCAGCACCCAGCCTCCATCTTTGCTGACCTCTGCTCTCCCTTGAGAGCCCACAGGCGTGAAAGACGGCGACATGCGGCTGGCTGACGGGGGGTCCGCCAACCAGGGCCGCGTGGAGATCTACTACAACGGCCAGTGGGGGACGGTGTGTGAGAACATGTGGGACCTGACGGACGCCAGCGTCGTCTGCCGGGCCCTGGGCTTCCAGAACGCCACCGAGGCTCTGGGCGGGGCCGCCTTCGGGCCAGGTAACCCACGGGTCCCCGGGTCCCCCAAAGCAGGATGCGCTGCCAAGGAACCAGGCCCAGGAAGGGGTCATACCTAAGGCGTGCAAATGGCATTCCCACCACTGGCCAAGGTTTCCAAGGGGCAGAAGCTCTGCGCTGGCCAAGAGCTGGCCGCCCAGTCTGCACTCCACTTGCCTAGCAGCTGTTCCCTCCAGCCCAGAAACTCCACTCCAGACTTTACCTTCTTGAAACAGTTTCCCCCTAAAAGAAAAGTCTGTGTGCAGTGCCTATGACTCTGAAAAAATGAGAAATCATCCACGTATTCAGCCAGAGGGGTAGATACATAAGTTACGCAGTAATTATTTGATATCTACAAAGCGGACAAACCGGGTCGAACAAGGCTAGTTCATGGTACAAAGTTACAATAATAGATCTGCACCCACGCTCAAGTAGTCACACAACAGTGCCGGGTAAAAACACGTGCCCACATGGACCCACGCTGGAGGGGACGTCACCAACTAGGCCCTGCTTTACTGGGGTGGCAGGATTTGCAGAGTGCTTTTCTCCATCTCTGTGTGTAACTGCGACTGTCCTTTCCTAGGCTTCTCAGGGAAGCAGCTCTGTTGGCAGGGCCTTCCTCCCCGGCCGAGAGCCCCAGCCCCCCTCCAGGCTCAGTTGTCCTTGCTGTGCTTCCAGGATATGGCCCTATCATGCTGGACGAGGTGAGGTGCACGGGGACAGAGCCCTCGCTGGCCAACTGCTCATCCCTGGGCTGGATGCGGAGCAACTGCAGACACGACAAGGACGCCAGCGTGATCTGCACCAACGGTGAGCAAGGGGGCGCGGAGTGGGGCGGCGGGGTGCCCCATCCTGGGCCCCAGAGGCCCGGCCTGGATCCCAGGGACGGTGGTCAGGCCGGTTCCCCGGCTCCATGTGAATCACACACCTACCTGCGCAAAGGTTCACAGGTGATGCCCGCTCTCCAGGAGGGGTGGGAAAGCCTGCAGTTCCCACCACAGTAAAGAATCCCCGTGAGACAGGAAGCAGTTGTCACCGGGCTCAGGCTCCTGGCTCAGCGGCGCCCCCTTGCTGTGACATGGGGAAGTACAGGGAGACTAACTCTGCTCTAGGCACAAGGGCGGGGCCTTGCTGCCGTGAGAGGATTGAAGATGAAGAGTTTTAGGTAAAATAAATATGCATATTTTCTCTCTCTTTGTTTTTTTGAAGAGAACAAATTTAAAGAATGGCCAATCCTAAATATAATAGATCAATGCCATAAAATCAATAAACCAGTGCTGTTGCTTAGTCTCGCAGTCGTGTCCGACTCTGTGACCCCATGGACTGTAGCCTGCCAGGCTCCTCTGTCGATGGGGAATCTCCAGGCGAGGACACTGGAGTGGGTTGCCATGCCCTCCTCCAGGGGATCTTCCCAACCCAGGGATAGAACCCCAGTCTCCCACACCCCAGGCGAATTCTTTACCATCTGAGCCACCAGGGAAGCCCCAGTAAACCAGAAAAGCTAGCAGTAAAAATAATGATAATAATATACACACTTTATTTTTTTTTTAAATAATGTACATACCTTAATTAAACAATACTTTATTGGGACTTCCCTGGTGGCACTGTAATTATGACTCCACACTTCCAGTGCAGAGGACATGGGTTCAATTCCTGGTCAGGGAACTAGGATCCTGCATGCCATGAGGTACAGCCAAAAGAACCCAGTACTTGAGTGCTAAAAATTGCTAACTACCCTCCGAGCCTTCAGCAAGTCATAATCTTTTTGCAGTAGTAACATCAAAGATCACTGAGAATTGCCAAACCATGACACAGAGACACAAAGTGAGCAAATGTCATTGGAAAAAAAAATAGCAGAGCTCAAGACACTGTTGCCGCAACGTTCAGTTTCTGAGAAACATGGCCACGCACAGTAAAGTGAGGTGCCTCTGCACCCCGTGTCTGCACACTGCAGGCTCACCCCTTGAATCGGCAGCCTTCTGTTTCTGCTGGGAAAGGGGGTGCATCACCCCCAAACCAGGCTGGGAGCTTCTAGTAGCTTCTCTAGGCCTCAGTCCCTTGTAGGAGGCTACCAAGGACCCCAAAGCTCTAAACCACATTGCCATGGGACCCTCTTCAGACCAGACGAGGCAGGAGGTTCAGGTTTTAGAAAGTCACATCTGGGTGATTGATTGACTGACTGATTGGGATAGGACCCCAAGTTCTGGAAGTCAGCCCCTCCAGATCCCCCCCAAGATGTGCCATCTGAATGTTGGGTGGGGCAGGTGAGCTATGACATAGGGGTGTTTGACGGGGTGGGGCTCTGGGCCACGGGGGCCAACGGCACCCTACGTTCCAGGGCCGTTCTTTCCTCGTCTCCCCAGGAGCCTTTCTGAGTTGATAAGGCAGGATCCACAGTTTAAGGGAAGAATCTGACTCCGGGGAGCAAAAGTATTTTTGGGTCACAGAGGAAGCGAGTGCCGGGGCCCCTCCTAACATGTGTCTCCCTCCATAGAAACCAGAGGTGTCTACACCCTCGACCTATCTGGCGAACTCCCTGCGGCCCTAGAGCAGATATTTGAGAGCCAGAAGGGCTGTGACCTGTTCATCACGGTGAAGGTGCGTGAGGAAGACGAGATAGCCATGTGTGCCCACAAGCTGATCCTGTCCACCAACCCCGAGGCCCACGGCCTATGGAAGGAGCCAGGCAGTAGGGTCACCATGGAGGTGGACGCTGAGTGTGTGCCCGTCGTCAAGGACTTCATCAGGTGAGTGGCCTCGGGGCCGGGCCCGGGGACTGGGCAGTGTCCCCACCAAAGGAAAACCCCAGGGACCAGGGATGCGGCACCAGCCACAGCTGTGCTCACCTGAACACATGCGAGGGCAACCGCATATGTGCTCTCACACTTGTGTGCTCACACACCCACACACGTGCGCACACGCACCTTCACAGCCACGGGTCCTCACCTTTGCACACACATTCTTATGTATTCTTTCCACAGGGGCTGTGAGAAATGGGTCAGCCCTCACACATACACACACACACACACCCCACACCTGTCTCTCAGGTGTCATAAGCACCCCAAAAAATAACTATTAAAGTCATTCTTCCTCTTCTCACCTTACTGATCTGCTCCTGCGAAAATTTTTTTTTAAAGAAACGGGAATCCAAGTCTGCTGCCTGAAGAAAGTGGGGAGAAAATCCCCAGGCGGCACCGTCCAGGCGTCAGTCTAACCAGCCGGCCAACCACACCGGGAGCCCGTCTCCCATTTGAGAGTGGCCCCCAAGGGGTCAGCCCCTTCCCCCACAGACCATCCTGCTGGGGGTCACTATGTCACCACCTCAGGTGGGCTTCCCAGGGACTGGTGTTCTGGGAGCATCAATTTAAAGAGAGAACCAAGTGTATGAAAAGCCGTTCCCTCTCATGACCCAAAGTTGTAGGTAGCCGAAAGTGACATTTAAGAGGAATCGGCAAATGGCAGTTTAAAAAGATTAAATGGCGTCTTCTCAGCCAAGGATGAGAGCTTGGCAGCTGTCCTGTGCCCCTCCCAGCAGGACCGAGGTCTGTGATGCATCTGTGCCTGGCCCCAGCCTCTCGGCCCGTCAGTCACCGCCCTTGGTCAGAGTCAGTGGTTCTCTGGACTGTCTAGCCATGTGCTCCAGCTCGCTCTCTCTGCCTCTCTCTGCCTTCCTGCCTCTGTCTGCCTGTCTCTCTCTGCCTCTCACTCCATCTCTCTCTATCTTCCTATTGCCCCGTATCTTGGTGTCTCTCCCTCCCTCCCTCTCTCTCTGTCTCTCTCCCTCCTCTAAGGCAGGGAGGCAGCAATGAGCCCCACCCAGGCCCTAGAGGGCCTCTGGAGACCCTTGTTCACTGCCTCCACCGCCCCCCACTCCCGTTCCCTCTGCCCGGCAGCCCCCACGTGGTGCAGATGACCATTTTTGCTCGAGTTCACGTTCAGCAGCAGGATCACAGGATGTACTGAGCACATCAGGGCGGAGCAGCGGTGGGACGAGGGCCGGCCCACCCCGCTGCTGCCACTGGGCTCTGTGGGGTCCCGGCTCCTTTCTGGGCACCTGAGTCTCCATGTTCAGGTGATGGGGAAGCCAGCAAGTCTGAGGCTCCCTGGAAGGCTCGTCATCCGAGAGAAGCAGTGGAGAGAGTTTGTTTGGTTCTTTCCAAAGCAGGGCCCCACTCATCATCTCCCAGGAGACGGCAGGGGCCATCGCCTGGCGTTTCCCCTCCCAGCAGGCTCCCTCCACACAAGTCTTCACAAGCAGAGTGCCTCCTGGTGGCGCACTGAATTACGTGGCGGGTGGCATAGACTGGGTGCCACCCACAGGGCTCACAGCTGGCAAGGATGGCAGACAGGAGGTGACCCATGACGATCCCTATGTCACAGGGGCACCAGACAGGTGCTGGGGCACAGGGGCACCCATGGGCACCCAGTGGGGAACTCAAGAGTTCTGCCCAGGGGCGTGACAGGGGAAAGGGAAGGGCAGAGCCCCGGATGGCCAGCAGGTCCTGGTGTCGGGGCCCAGCCCATGAAGATGATGGTGATGATGGAGGTGGGACCGTCCCCACCGATGAGGATGGAGCAACATCCTCAAGGAGTCTGGGGTCCGCCCAGCTGCCTGTGGCTCTCGGCCCATATGAGCTTAGACTGGGGGTTGACTCAGGAGATAAGTCGGGGGCTCCGAAGGCCCCCTGAAATAGCTGACACCCTGGGCATCAGCAGTCAGCCAGACACCCGCACCAGGGCACACCTGTCGTCCTTCGGGAGAAGGGGTGTGGCCAGGCATCAGCCCTCGTCTCCCTCAGGTACCTCTACTCCCGGAGGATCGACGTGTCCCTGTCGTCAGTGAAGTGTTTGCACAAGCTCGCCTCTGCCTACCAGGCCAAGCAGCTGCAGAGCTACTGCGGGCACCTCTTTGCCATCCTCATCCCCCAGGACCCCTCTTTCTGGACACCCCTGGAGCTCTACGCCTACGCCCTGGCCACCCGGGACCCTGTGCTGGAGGAGATCTGCGTGCAGTTCCTGGCCTGGAACTTCGGGGCCCTGACGCAGGCCGAGGCCTGGCCAAGCGTCCCCCCGGCCCTGCTCCAAGGTCTGCTCTCCAGGACCGAACTGGTGGTGCCCAGCGAGCTGGTCCTGCTGCTGGCTGTGGACAAGTGGAGCCAGGAGAGGCGCACCTCCCACAAGGAAGTGGAGGCCTTGGTGGGGCAGGTGCGGTTCCCCATGATGCCACCCCAGGACCTCTTCTCGCTGCAGTTTAACCTGTCCCTGTACTGGAGTCACGAGGCGCTCTTCCAGAAGAAGATCCTGCAGGCCCTGGAGTTCCACACCGTGCCCTTCGAGCTGCTGGCTCAGTACTGGGGCCTGAACCTCACTGAGGGCACCTACCAGCCCCGGCTTTACACCTCGCCCACCTGGAGCCAATCCGTGATGAGCTCCAGTTACAACCCCTCCCGGTCCTTCCAGACCCCCCAGCACCCCAGCTTCCTCTTCCATGACAGCTCTGTCTCCTGGTCTTTCGTCTACCTCCCTACCCTCCAGAGCTGCTGGAACTACGGGTTCTCGTGCTCCTCTGATGACCCCCCACTCCTGGCTCTCTCCAAGTCCAGCTACTCCAAGTCCAATCCCACCATCGGCTATGAAAACCGGGCCCTGCTGCACTGTGAGGGGAGCTTTGTGGTAGACGTCATCGACTTCAAGGGCTGGAAGGCCCTGGTCCCCAGTGCCCTGGCTACCAACAGCTCCAGGAGCACTTCCCTCTTCCCCTGCCCGTCAGGGGTCTTCAGCAGGTTCCAAGTCGTCATCCGCCCCTTCTACCTGACCAACTCCACGGACATGGACTAGACTCGAGGCTGGAGTTCAGGATGGGCAGGAGTTCATAGAGGCTGGGCACCTCCCCTCCTTCACCTCCTCTCTGCAGCCACCTCCAGTCACCGGCCACCAGGTGGCCCCCCTGCTTCCGTTGATCTCTCTGAGCTTACGGAAATTACTGGAAGACTTCAGCTACTGCAGACTTCCCTGGTGGCTCAGGTGGTAAAGAATCTGCCTGCAATGTAGGAGACCTGGGTTCAACCCCTGAGTCGTGAGGATCCCCTGGAGAAGGGAATAGCATCCCACTCCAGTATTCTTGCCTGGAGAATCCCATGGACAGAGGAGCCTGGCAGGCTACAGTCCATGGAGTCGCAAAGAGTCAGAGACAACTTGTTGCAAAGAGTTGGACACAACTGAGCGACTAACACTTCCTTCCTTCAACTAGTGCACTCACAAGCTGAGAACTCCCACTTCAACTGCCCGGCTAATTTGTTGGGAAGCAATGAGATGTGAGCCAGGAGCTGTGGGGTTTCCTACCTGGCCTTTCACTTTCTCCACCCTCTGCTGTCCCTTGTCTGAGATCATTAAAATTGCACTGTGGTTCCCAAGTTCTCTTGTTCACGCAGAAGAGGCTGTTGAGTTCATAGGGTGTTGGGACAGAGGATGATTCGCTAGGCCCTGGGATCAAGTAATGAGCTGACGTGGTCCCTTCTCTGTGAAGCTGCTGCAGTCTCGTGGGTGAGACAGGCCATCACAAGTAAGCAAACACTTGGGGTGAGGACCAGAGGGAATAATGGGTGATGGAAACCAGAGGAAGGAAGGTGGGAGGCACAGGCTGGAGCTACTTTAGTGGATCTCAGTGGAGAAATGAAGAGTGCGAGGCAGCAGGCGTGGGGGAAATGGCAGGAGGGTGTGTGTGTTCCAGGGAGAAGGAACAGTAGGTGATCGGAATCTTGGCCCCATCAATCTTCCCACTTGTGCACTGGGAAGAGGGCAGAGATTCTCTTCCCAGCATTGTTTGTAGAAATGGAAATTTGCAAAGAGCCTAGAAGGCCAATGGGATGCTTGAGCACAAATAAAAGACACCCACAATGTGGAGGGTCAGGTAGAAGAAGCGTGTACAAGAAGGAGACTGGAAGACCCACCGAATCTAGGGCAAGGCAAGGGAACCGGGCCTGGGGTCCCATAGGGAAATTGCGTTAGAATGCCACCACCGGGGTCTGGGCGCTGGAGGCTGCCCCCACCACAAGCGGGGCAAGAATTCTAAACTGTCCCCGCTTCTTTGTGTTACACACGCTCCAGGCACCAGGCTCTGGTGGAAGCATCTGGTTGGCCAGGCTCAGACCACGTGCCCTCCACTCTTGGCCAGGGTCTGAGAGAACAAGCATCTGGACTGCTCTGGCCTTGAGAAGGGAGGCGGCACTACACTCACCCAGTGGGAGTGAGATTCAGAAGCTGGGCAGCCAGGACAGCAGCTGTCCCCGCCACACATGCCTCTTCCCTCCAGCCCCGAGAAAACAAGAGCAGGGACACACACAGCCTCCCCCTGACCCCACACAGCTTCACCCTTTGCCAGAAGGCGCCCCCAGCCCCACCCCCCTCCCAAGATCCAGGCCCCCCATCTTGGCCACCTCCATGGTGGTCCTTTGACATCTTAAAAATCTACCACTTTGTTTAAACCACACTGATGGCCATCACCACAGTCGAGGACTGTAGCTGGTAAAAGAAGACAGGAAATGTTGGTTATCAACGTGCTCCAGACACACACAGGGGAGCGGCAGTCTCACTGAAGCAATGAGCCACAAACCCACAGCATCCTCCTCTCCTACCCGCTCCCTGGACCTCTGCCCAGAGCCAGCACCCCAGAAGTGAAGGTACAGGCCTGGTCAGGTAACCGGAACCTTTCCTCCAGAGTGCTCCGGGCCCTGGTGGATCCAGACTATAAGGAAGCCTGCAGCCCCACCTCGAGCCGTGGGATCAGCCATTTGAGGACGTGCCCGAGGAATCCCCGAGTTCCTTCCATCCTCCTTGTGGGCGTTCGAGTGGCAGGCTTGTCCCCCTGACAGTCAGGGTCTACCAGCCCAGGGTAGGCCTCCCACCTTCTTTCCTCACCCATCCCATTTGCCTGAACACATGAGTGGTCCCCTTGGTCAGATCTTGGTCTCAGCTTCTGGCCAGTGGAGCCTGGAGGTGTCTCTTAGTGGAAACATTCCTTTCGTGGGTGTAAAAACTCTAAACCAGCAGAGTCCAGAGTTAGGGGGACCGGACGCAGAACGTCTGGCCCTGGGGAAGATTAGCAGGACTAATCTGTCCTGCTCGGCCACCACTGGCTCCCGCACTAGGGGTGCAGGTCGGGGAGGGACTCACCCTGCCACAGACTGGAGCCCAGGGCTGGGTGTTTGTTTGGGGTTGTTTTGTTCTGTTCTGTTCGGCAGTAAATGATGAAAGAATGTATTGAGGAATCTGGAAGTTGGGCGGTTCCAGGATTGGCTAATGTGCTGTTGATGTCTTCAGACCCAGATCCTTCTGTCTTTCGTCACTGTTATCTTGAGCCTTGGGATTTGTCCTCACCCTCCGATTCACAGGCCAGCTCCGTGTCATGGGCTACTCTTAACGACAGCAAATCCCTTGACATCGGCACCTGCGTGCTCTGGGAGCAGCCGTCCAGCCATCGTGCCGGTCAGTGAGTCCAGGGCTGGTAACGCTAAGGTGGACTGATGGGTGGGGAGGACCAATCCAAATCTAGTTAAATGTCGACTCCTTGGATGGCAGGTGAGCTGCCTGCCTTGTGCTCTGACTCCAGGTTTTGGGTCACCACTAACGGCCACAGCAGCACCAAGTGTGGCACACGCCACCTCGAACGTCCAGAGGGGGTGCCCTCTTCTAAGTGGCCAGGGCCACCTGTCCTTCGGCTGTGGCATAGTGAGACGGCAGGGGGAAGGCACAGAATCAGCGAGCTGGCACAGTCCTGAAGCAGGTGGGTGTGTGTGTTCACGTGAGAGAAAAAATTGCTCACAACGGCCGCATTCCAGGTGTTGGGCTCTACCACTCTGCTCCAACCAGGCTGTGCCTGGAAAAATAGGAGGGCCCACTGGGATCTTCAAGATAGTCTGCTAACCAAGCGTGTACAAGAGCCCACAAAGTCTTTCCCGGGAGCTCTCGGTCACTTGGTTAATGGCCAGGAGAAAGGTTGTCAGGACTGCACACTGTTGAAGTCCAGGGCCTAAAAGCCTGACCACTTGCCTCTGAGGGGGCTCTGAGTGACCCAGAAATTGGGAGGGGACCACAACCCTCCCATGATGGCTCTGCTCGGGTTTTTTTCTCAGTGATAAGAATTAAGTAAGAGTTTTGCAAGCTGCTCGTCTATTTTGGTCCTGAGCATCTCATGAACAGCTAGCCACATCCCTCCCATTGCAATCAGGAAGCTCTCTCAATGGCAGTGTCTCTAGAGTGGGCCCTCTCTGGCCTTCAGAGATAAGCCACAAGGGCACTTTCTAAAAGGCTGGTGGCTCCTTTCCCAGTGATTTCACCAGGTCTTGGGGCAAACACAGCTGTTTGGGTCTTTCCAGATTAGAGGCTAGAGATTGGCTGCTCACAGTACATTCTTCAGGGGTTCTGGCTCCTGGATTCCTTTCTCTGTATTGTACCAAGGAATTCTTGGCCCCCAGGGAGGCCAGTTTTCAGTCAATGAATTGAGGAGATAGCTAGCATCACTCTCAGCTGCTCAAGCTAGTGAAGAAGCTAGATACCTGATAGATGTACCTATATTAGATATTTTTAGCTTCAGCTTCATATAATGACAACTGAAAATAGCCGTGGCTTATTTGAGATCCTTTCTTTTTCTCTCACATAGTAGAGAGGTAGGCTCCTTCTCTTTCTACACCATTTAGTATGTGACTTCCATTCTCAAGGTTTCCTCGTGGTCCACAAGGCTGCTGGGGTTCCAGCCATCATGTCTGCCTTTCAGGAAGCAGGAAGGAGGTAACAGAAAAGGACAAAGGACTTTCCCCGGTCATCTATCCCCCGAGATGGAATGTTTCTTAAATTTTTCACCTAAGGTGCCTCACTTCCTTCTTCCTTGCTTTAGTCCCATTAAAAGCAATCATCTCTGACCCTGCAGTGCTTGAACACCTCATTCCAGGGAACCACAGGCAATGACTGAGTCAGCAGCTTCACCACCGGGGGCAATGCCAAACTCCCATCCCTGGCAGACAGTGGGATTTGGAAAAATGACTGTCCTGGGGTTGAACATACACATATACCTGCTGCTGCTGCTGCTGCTAAGTCGCTTCAGTCGTGTCCGACTGTGCGACCCCATAGACGGCAACGCACCAGGCTCCCCGGTCCCTGGGATTCTCCAGGCAAGAACACTGGAGTGGGTTGCCATTTCCTTCTCCAATGCATGAAAGTGAAAAGTGAAAGTGAAGTCGCTCAGTCATGTCTGACTCTTAGTGACCCTATGGACTGCAGCCTACCAGGCTCCTCCGTCCATGGGATTTTCCAGGCAAGAGTACTGGAGTGGGGTGCCATCGTCTTCTCCGACACATATACCTACACATATTTATATCTATGCACACATACAAAAATGAGCTCAGTTCATTTTGGTATTACATCTACATACCATGGACCCACCACTCAGACCCAGACAGTGAAACCTTTCCTCATCCCCAGAAGGCTTCCTCCTGCCTCTCCCCCTGGTTAGTACCACCACCCTCAGCACAGCCACTGTTCTGACTTCTGTCAACATAGATTAACCTTTCCTCTTCTTGAACTTCATATAAAGGAATCAGAGTATATGCCCTTCTGTGGCAGCCCTGTTTGGCTCAATATTTTGTCCAAGATTTACGTGTGTTGTTCCAGGCAGCAGAGCAGAATTCCATTGTCTGAATTCACCACAATTCATCAATCTGTTCTGCAGCTTTGGGGCTGTTTCCAGTGTTTTGGTGTTTGGGATAAAGCTTCTATGAGCATTCTTGTGATGTGCTTTGGTGGACACGTGGGCTCATTTCTCTTGGGTGTGTACCTAGGAGTGGACTTGCTGGGCCATGCATTTAGCTCTCCCAGCCCGCGCCCAGTCTCCCCGGCAGCATGCATGAATCACTTGCGCTATATCCCCAGCAGCACCTCACAGCCTCAGTCTTTTTAACTGTGGCAGCTCCAGTGTGCGTGTGTGTGCAAATGGGTCGTTCTCTGCTTTCAGCCCCTGGTTCCCTGAAGGTCCTTTACCTGAAATCCATTTCTACCACCAATTTCTATACCAGCCAGCCTTCTTAGTTGCTGAAAATAGAAACCAGCTCTGGTGAACTTAGGACTTCCCTTGTAGCTCAGACGGTAAAGCATCCGCCTGCAATGCAGGAGACCCGGGTTCAATCCCTGGGTCGGGAAGATCCCCTGGAGATGGAAATAGCAACCCACTCCTGTATTCTTGCCTGGAGAATTCCACAGACAGAGGAGCCTGGTGGGCTACAGTCCGTGGCATTGCAAAAAGTCAGACTGAGTCACTGACATTCGCATACACACTGGTGAACTTAAACAGAAAAGGGATTTACAGAAGGAAATAGGAAGCTCGCAGAATGAGTGGGGAGGCTAGAGAACCAGGCTGAGGAACTGAGCAGGAATTACGGAAGGTAGTGTTCCAGGTACTGGCGACCCACTGCAGTACTCTTGCCTGGAAAATCCACGGACAGAGGAGCCTGGTAGGCTGCCGTCCGTGGAGTCGCTGGGAGTCGGACACGACTGAGCGACTTCGCTTTCACTTTTCACTTTCATGCGTTGGAGAAGGAAATGGCAACCCACTCCAGTGTTCTTGCCTGGAGAATCCCAGGGACGGGGGAGCCTGGTGGGCTGCCGTCTCTGGGGTCGCACAGAGTCGGACACGACTGAAGCGACTTAGCAGCAGCCGCAGTGTTCCAGGTGGGCTTCCCAGGTGGCACTCGTGGTAAAGAACCTGCCTGCCAGTGCAGGAGACATGAGACATGGGGTCAAAGCCTGGGTGAGAAAGACCTCCTGGAGGAGGGCATGGCAACCCACTCCAGTATTCTTGCCTGGAGAATCCTGTGGGCAGAAGAGCCTGGCAGGCGACAGTCCATGAGGTCACAAAGAGTCAGACGGGACTGAAGCAACTTAGCAGTGGCAGCAGTGCTCCAGGGAACTTTCCACAAGGAGCTAACCACTACGGAACTTAGCGGCTCACTCCCACCACAATTCATCTGTGTGTGATCCACTGGGCTCGGCTGCAATGGGCCATCTTGGCTCTGCACAGGGTTGGCTGGGCTCACTCACGTTGAGGCTTCATCTGGGACAGCAGGAATCGGGGGTGGGGTGGGGTGGGGCGTGGTGTTCCCTCTATATCATCTCCCATCCTGGTGGACAATGACCCAGGATTGGTCACCTGGTGGCAGGGTTCCATGATTCAAGATGCAAGGCCTCCTGAGGCCCAGGCTTGGAACTCAGCCCCAACATCCCGGGGCCAGCAGGGAGCCAGCGGTTGGCAAAACAGACTCCATCTCCTGCTGAAAGGAGTGCTATTTGTAATCAGCTCCACGCACATAACCAGAAAGCCAAAGACGGCAGGACCCAGAGAGTCGGGTTAGAAGTAAAACCACCAGACAGGACTTCCCTGGAGGTCCAGTATTTAAGACTCCAGGCTTCTACTGCAGGGGCATGGGTTCAATCTCTGGTTGGAGAACTAAGATAAAATATCTATATATAAAACTGCCAGCCATGGATGTGCTCACTGCCTCATGGGACCCCGGCTTCTGGATGCTGTCGCTGTGGCCATTCCACCGCCGTCAGCAAGCTCCCTGGACCAGCCCTGTCTCACTGGCCACAGGCTGAAGACTCAAGGCCCTGAGAGGGCATCTGAGAGCAATGACCTGGTCTTTTCAGCTCACTTGATGGCAGGTTTCCCAAACACAGGAGGGAGACTCAGATGCACTGAGGAATAAATATATTACAGGCTCTCTGAGGAGTGGAAGACTATACAGCTGTGCAAAAGGACTTCTGGGACCCCTCGTGTGCTGATGTGAAAGAGATGCAAGACACACCATCAACTTGGACAAACGCAGAACAATCGTGCATTGAATACTCACTGTTGTCTATTTCGTCTCCGTTTCCCACGTGTTCTTTCCCCAAATGACCCAGAGGTTCCTTTGGGACCTAACCCCCACCCCCTCCACTGGGCAGCAGCCCCGGGTGACCCCTGGGAGGGGCCCAGGGGAGCCCCAGTTACGGGTTTGGGGTGCGCATGGTTGGGGGTGAGGAGCTTGTGGCCCATGTTGATGCTTCTGTTGGGGGAGGGGATTTGTGGGCAACTTTCCCCCCTGAGGACACTGGTGTATCCTTCAGGCAAGGAGAGGTTTTTGTTTGTTTGTTTTTTTGTAATTTATTCAATTTACTTTTTCATGGAGGTGAAAATGTCACATAATGAAGTCTTTTTAAAAAGCCGTTTCCTCCTGTTCAGGCCCTCAGCTTCTAGGTTATGGCCACAGCCTCACACAAAGCAGCTCAGACCTCCTGAAATGGCCAGAATTCAGGAGGACTGGTTGGTGCCTCACCCATGTGGCCCTGGGTGAAGGTGGTAGGCCCCGGGGCCTCAGGGAGCGCTGGACAGGAAAGGTCTGATGTGGCAGCAGCTGATGTGCCGAAGGAATGTCGCTGGTGGGGACGCCAGGAGCTCAGAGCCAAGCATGTGGTCGTTGCAAAATGTCAGGGAAGGAATGCAGAGCCCTTCTCCCGGCTCCCTGGTCCCCACACAATCGCTGCCCGAGTGCCAGTCCGATCCGTCTGCACAGATGCCCGCGCCAGATACGTGCGTTCAGGCTGTCAGGACAGGAGGCTCTCCTGGAGGCCCCTCCAGGCTGAGCTGGGGTCTCTGCCTGCAGGAGACAAGCACGTGAGTGGCAGAGATGGCAGAGACAGAGAAAGAAGGACCCACACACCCGGACAGAGGGGCAGTTGGAACCGGTTTGGAGGAATCATGGGGAGCCAGCTGCAGGCTGTGATCTAAAGAGAGAAAAGGTGGGGGTGTTGGGAGAGGGGCTGAACAAGGCTGAAGATGAAACTAGGAGTCTCAGGGAGGCCAGGCAGCCGGTCCAGAGGGGGCGGAGGGGCCCCAGGACGGAGCTGTCCTTGCCTCGCCTGGGTAAGATAGGGAGGGAGCAGGGCCAGAGTCACAGTGGCCCTGCCTGGCTCCTTGCTAGCAAGGGCCAGCCAGGAACAGGCTTGGGGATCTCTGCATTGCCAAGCTCACCATCACCTCTGATCCCTCTGATCCTAATCCTGGAGATGGCCTCGGACCCCAGGAGCATCCCTAGAGGTGGATCCTTCACAAGGAAAGAAGTTTCTTCTCCACCCACCCCCAAATCTTAGCTCTGCTCAGAAGAACTTCTTTTCTTCCTTAGACTACACACAGATGATTTCTTCTTCTGAAACACTCCCCTCCTCCTCACCAGGTTAATTCTTTTTTATCCTTCAGGTCTGGGAGCCTCTCAACCTTGGAGGAGCCTCAGATCCCAGGCTCTTACTAAAAGGGACCTGAGCTTCTGCATTTCTAACCAGCTCCCAGTATTGCCAGCACTCCTGGTCTTCAGGCCACACTCTGGGAACCACATTCTAGGGACCAGTGACTCAGATGCCTGAACTCTTGGGAAAGCCTCTGTCTTCAGCCTGGAGGCAGCTACCCTGTCCTGTGTCCATGACACACTCTCCATCCCCCCACTGAATAATCTTTTGTTTTGCCAAAAGTTTTACTTCATTTTAGGTTTGAAGGGTTTGTTGAGAAACCACTCATCACACACAATAAACAATTTCAACATTTACTAAAAGAAAAGAAACAGAAACAATAGAAGTAACATCACCAATTTGGGTCAACAACCTACATCCAGACTTTAAGTCCCAGTTAGGAGAGTCCCAGGCTGTGTTCACCCCACAGGTGAGACTTCAAATTGCAGCTTTGGGGATGGGGATCCCACTTATCATTCCAGGTAGCAAACTGATAACATCAATTCGCCTGCAAAACTGCAGCTCTGGCTTTATTTTTTACTTTAACAATGCTGTTTGCTTCACCTGGTGAGTCTTGGGATTTCATTTAGACCCCTGGGGGATTGGCCAGGTCCTTGGGAACTTAAGAAATTCCAAGCTTATCTTATCTAAAGCACTTCCTGACTTGGTTGCTTGCAAGCAGGCAGAGAATCTGGGCAGTGTCCAGGAGAGTCAGAAGCAGGTCAGAGGCCTGAGCCCCGGGTTCTGAAGCCTGAATAAGACCTTCCTCCATTTCGATTTCTCTAACATCCTTCCACAGGGCATGGCCAAATCTCACGTGTGTCTCTGCCACCTCTAGACTGATTTCATCTTTTCCACCATCAGATCCCAGGCATGCCCAGCACAGAGCAGCAGCACAGTAGCCTTTGAATCTTGGTTGAATGAGTGAATCAATTCATGCATTCAGACAAAACGTTGATACAAAACTATGCCAGAAGCTCCCACATCTACACCTTGGGAGAAAAAAACCCAAACACTTAGAACTTAAATCTTTTTTGGAGTTGTAAGAAGATGAAGTGTAAAATCTGTGGAACAGCAGCCCAGTGCAGCTGGGAAACTTGTTAGCAGTGCAAATGCTCAGGTCTGCCCCAGTCTCCCTAAGTCAGAAACCCTAGGGATTGCAATCTGTATCTCCGAGCCCTCCAGGTACTCTGGGTCACTCAATTGCAAAGCGCCCTGAAGTCTAGACCAGTGATAGCTACTGGCCGCCTATGGGAGCCACCCAGAAGCTTTGAAAGCTCTTATGCCTTGCCCCTCTGTGCTGTTGTCACAATACTTCTGACTCCAAATAAGAGGCTTCCCCCTCCGAACACCAAATCTGTATTGTCCTTTCTAATACCACGTCTCCAGCCCTCTGACACTACCTGGAGTTATAGCAGACCCCACAAGTTAAGAGCTCAGTCCCTTAACTGAGCTGTGACTCACCCCCACTTCAGATGCCAGTTGCAAGCTAGGGTTGGGAGTTCCTACCACCCCCTCTTCAGGTGTAGGATTTGCTAGAGTGATTCTAACTCAGGGAAATACTGTCCTTACTAATAGCAGCTTATTATAAAGGATGCACGGAGAAGGCAATGGCAACCCACTCCAGTACTCTTGCCTGGAGAATCCCATGGACGGAGGAGCCTGGTAGGCTGCAGTCCATGGGGTCGCTAAAAGTTGGACACGACTGAGCGACTTCACTTTCACTTTTCAATTTCATGCATTGGAGAAGGAAATGGCAACCCACTCCAGTGTTCTTGCCTAGAGAATCCCAGGGACGGGGGAGCCTGGTGGGCTGCCGTCTATGGGGTCACACAGAGTCGGACACAACTGAAGCGACTTAGCAGCAGCAGCATAAAGGATGCAATAGAGAGTCAATTGGAAGGTGTGTGGCAGGGGAGGGGTGCAGAGTTGCTGTGTTCACCTGCTCACCACCCTCCTAGCACCTGCACACAATGATCCCTGAACCCCATCTTTTAGGAGTCTTCAGGGAGACCTCATTCCTTAAGCATGATTGGGTAAACCGTTGGCCATTAGGATTAACTCCAGCCCTGGAGAAGGGAACAACAGAGGACGAGATGGTTGAATGGCATCACTGACTCAATGGATATGAGTTTGCGCAAACTCCAGGAGACAGCGATGGACAGGGAAGCCTGGCGTGCTGCCATCCATGGGGTCACAGGGAGTTGGACACAGCAAAGCAACTGAATAACAAACTCACCACTTCCCAGAGGCCAGGGGGGTGGGGCTAAAATTCTAAGCTTTAATGAAGCTGGTTGGTTCCTGTGGCAATCAGCCCCATCCTGAGGTTACTGAGGGGCCCACCAAGAGCCTCCTCATTCTCATAAGCTCAGTTTTGGTCAAAAAGGGGCTTCTCACGAACGCCAAAGGATGCTCCTCTCACCCTCTCATGAAATTCCAAGGGTCTTGGAAGTTCTTGTACCAGGAACTGGGGGCAAGGACCCAGTATATGTTTCTCAGGAGGTGACATTTTACGGTATCACAGCCCGCCCGCCCCCGCCTTTCTGGGGGTAGGTCAGTTCTATTCTGGGTAGGTCAGCTCTGTTCTGGCTCCCCAAACTCCACCTCCTTTTTGCTGAAATGGGGGTGAGGGAAGGATTAGAGAGGAGAAAGCAGGGGTGAACCAGGTGTGTGGCCAGGACAGCTCAATAAAGCTAGGAGGAGGGAGGCTGTCACAGGTGGGAGATGAGGGGTCGCTGACCTCTTTTCCCAGAACCTTGCCTGGAGGGGGCCGGGGCCCAGGGCAGCTCCCCGTGACTACGTGTGTGGTGTGCTGAGCAGCTGGTCCCCATCAGACCAGCCTCAAGCCTTTCCTAAGGAGGCTTTTGCTTCAGTCACAGCAGACCCTGTGTGGGGATGGGTAACTCGGGAGGAGCGTTGCCTTGGCAACACAACGACTTAGGAGGGTGGTGCTGGTAACCAGGGCTGCTTTTGACCTTCACCATCTTTCGGGCTGGTGGCTTTATCATTGCCTGCTCTGCTGCTGGGGTCTTCCCAAGTCTGTACTGAAAAGCCAGCCTCAGGGGAGGCCTTTGGCTACCCCCTTTCACCCACTTTCTCATCTTAGAGGGCATTGCCTTGAATTACATTTCACCAGAAGGTGCCACTTGAAAGCATCTAAGCCAAAGCTGAGCCCCTGTTTGCCCTGGATTTACCCTGTGGCTGCCACGCCAGGCCACCCCTGCTGCTCATCCTGCAGCTATAACCAGACAAGCAAGGTGACCTCCAGTTTCCAGATGGATCCAACGTAAAAGATGGTGAAACAGCCTCAGCATCACGTATCCAGGTTTGACTCCTCTCAGCTCGGTGATCTTAGGCAGAAGCCTTCACCTCTCTGAGCCTTAGCTTGATCTCAGTAAAGGGGGACCTGATACCCTTCCTCTCTCCAGGGGATGTCACTGGGGCAGCTGAAGGCTTCCATGGGCCACAGTCCCTCGTGTCAGGAGGGTGAGGGTGGGTGTTAGTCTGCTCAGGATGCTCTCACAGAGCACCACAGCCTGAAGGCTTATAAAACAGAAATTTAGTCCTCACTGTTCTGGAGGCTGGAGTCTGATTCAGCGCTGGATGAGGTCCTCTTCTGGTTCATAGATGGCCATCTTTTTTTGCTGCGTCCTCACAGGGCAGAAGGGTGAAGATGCTCTCTGAGTTTCCCTTTATTAAGACATGCATGCATGCTAAGTCACTTCAATTGTGTCCGACTCTGCGACCCAGTGGATGGTAGCCACCAGGCTCCTCTGTCCATGGGGTTCTTCAGGCAAGAATACTGGCGTGGGTTGCCATGCCCTTCTCCAGAGGATCTTCCTGACCCAGGGACCGAACCTCCATCTCTTATGTCCCCTGCATTGGCAGGCAGGCTCTTTGCCACTAGCACCACCTGGGAAGCCCTTTATTAGGACAGTAAGCCCATTCCTGAGGCTCCCTTTCCTGACCAGACCACCTCCTGATGCCATTGCACTGGGGGTTAGTTGTCAACATGTGGATTTCAGGGGGACACAAACATTCAGCCCATGCGAGATGTTTATGAATCTTCTATCATTGTGAGCAGATGTTTGTGAGGTCCAGTTCAGTGCCAGGACCTTCAGGAATATTGACTCTTTCAAAGACCCCTGTTAGAGACCCCAGTGCCCCTCCACCCCGGCCCAGCCATAAACCCTTCCTCACACCCTCCGGCCCACAGGTAGTGTTGCAGGATTGGGGTTCAGGCATCCCAGTAATTTGAAGGCTTTGTGTTGATTGGGGTTCAGAGAGGAGGAGAGGGGAGCTGGCCCCTGCTGGCACGGAGCCAATGCTGCAGCCGGGCAGGCCCCCGGGGGTACCCTCCTCGGTGGCCCTGGCCTTGAGAACGGCAAGGAGGCCCCACCGCTGACTGCACGGCGGGCCAGGCCAGCTCCTCCGCCCCGCTGGGCCGGGCAGCTCCCTCTGACCTTGGCGGGGCCAGCTGGACATGTGCACGGGCAGCCTGCCTGGTCTCATGCAAGGTCAGAGGATTTCTGAAAGTGCTTAAAGCCTCAGCTCCTTCAAGAAGGATTCTCTTCATTGTGGCGCAGTGGGGTATTTCTGGGCTGCAGGCTGCCCAGGCCCGGATGTGCCTGAGTTTATTCACCCTGTCTGGGGGTGAGGCCCAGCTGGGGGGAAGCTTGAATGGCATCCCTGGAGGACTAGGTCTTAGGGACTTCTCCTGAGCTTCCTCAGGGTGGCGGTGAACACCCTGTAGCCAAGGAGGAAAAGGAGGCTGATTAGGTGGCTGCCCCCACCCCATCAGAGTGGCCTGGCCACCACAGTCCCAGGGCTGACCACCAAGGGAGTTCTCTGGCTTGGCAGCCCTAGCTGTCCCGAAGCTGGCACCTGCACCCCACATGAGGTCAAGAGGGCACCTCTGGGAAGAACCCAAGGGAGGGTGTCCCGAGGCCCAGAGGAGGAAAACTAGCCAGGCCTCTTTAAGAATCTGTGTTGCCAGAGGAGAGAAAATGCCGAGGGAGGCCTTCAGTAAACATCTGAGAGCTTGCAGTAACAACTCCCAGCTGTGTGAGGGGCGTGGGGGCTGGGAGGCCTGCAGAGCTAGACTAGAGGGTGGGATGGGCTGAGGTCAGGCTGGGTGGGGACCGGCCAAGAACGCACAGAGGGCGGGCGGCGGGCTAAGCGGGGGCAGAGGTTTGTCCAAGCGCGGTGGGCAGCACATGAGCCTCCAAGCTGCTGGGCCTGGAAGCTTCCACTTTCCTCGGGGCCTTTCCTGAATCCTTTTGGAGATCTGTAGCCCCTCCTTGCCGCCAGTGAGGACACTGATGGAAAGGAAGTTTTCCATCCCGTGGGTGCAGAGGGGAGGGGGCAGGGAAAGGTTGGTGCAACCTTTTCCAAATCAGGGTCAACAGTTCAATTGCCTGTCTGAGTGATACTTAGTATCTCTATCACACAGAGGATCAAACACAGCACCTGTGAACTGCCTTCAGCAGTGCTCTGCAAACAGCACCTGTGAACTGCCCTCAGCAGCCCTCTTCTCCAGACCCATCCCCCCGAGCCCCACCTTCTCTGACCCAGGAGTTGACCTGGCTTGTTTCCCTGCCTCCCAGCTCTGTCCAGGCCAGCCCCATAGAGCCGCCACTGTTACTGCTCTAAGATGCCTCATCAGGACATTTCCCTTGGCTTAAACCCAGGTGGCGATCCTGTCAGTGATACTAGATATCCTAGTTAGGATGCTTTGGGTTATGAGTAACAAATACAATTCAGAAAGGCTCAAATTTTGGAGAGGATATTATTGTTCATATTAACTGGAAAGTATAGGGGCTGTGTGGGTATCATGGATGGTTGAGCCAGCAGTTCAGCCCCGTTTAGAGGACGAGGTTCAGGTCCACCTCTTCTTTCTGTCCTCTGGAGCAGCAACTTTAGCCTCACAATGGCTTCCCTCGCGATGCCAAAATGGCTGCAGTGGCTCCGGCTCTATTTCAAACCTTTAAATGGCAGAGGGAATCTCTTTTTCCAAATTCCTGTTCTGGTTACATTTCTCTGTACAACAAATCACCCCCCAAATTTTTATTTTGCTGATAAACCTGCTATTTGAGCAGGGCTTAACAAGAACATTTCATCCTTGCTCCACATGGCATCAGTTGGAGCAGATAAACTGAGGCCTGGAGAATCCATTTCAAGATGGCTCACTCATGTGGGTGACAAACTGGTGCTGGAGCTGGATGGGAACTTGGTTCCTCCGCATACAGAGCTGCTTGGGCTTCCTAAGAGCATGGCACCTGGGATCCAAGGGAACGAGGCAGGAATGCGTGATTTTCCTATGATCTAGCCTCAGGAAGCCCACAGTATCACTTCCTTTGTGCTCTGCTGGTTGCAGTGGTCGAAAAGGTCTGCCCGTATTCAAGGTGATGGACCACAGTCCTTGTCACTCATGGGAGGAGCATCCCAAGGCCGCATCCATGAAGAGTTGGTGGGCTAGGAGCTATCATTGTCACTGTCTTGGAAATATGATCGGCCACAAACCCCAGCAAACGTCTTCACTCTCTCTGAGCCACCCTGGGGCACATGCCCAGCACTAAACTGATAACCAAGGCCAGAGGATGGGTTGAGTCTCATCCCTGGAGCTGGGGAAGACTTGGCTCTCCCCAGAGTGTCTAGGCTGTGTGGGAGAGGTGTGGGTCCCCCAGGGAAAGCAAGCAGCTCAGGATGCAATCAGTGCCCCCTACAGCCACATTTGTGGCTGGGGCTGTGCTAAGTGTTTGGTCTCATTCACTTCATTACTTCTCACCACAACCCAATGAGGCTGGTGCTGCTGTTCTCTGGACTTTATAGACACTAAGATTTGTAAATTGCCCAGACCCACAAGACCAGAAGATGGCAGAGACAGAGTTAAAGGTTGGGTTTGTATGACTCTAAGCCTATGCTGGTAGCCATTCCGTAGAAAAGTTGAAGGCTTCAGGTTCATGGCTGAAGAAAGCAACTTGAATGCGGAAGCATATAGCCTGGTTGCACTGGCAGCCATTTTGTGACCATGAGGAAATCCAATGTGAGAAAGAAGCAGATGCACAGAGAATGGGTAAGCCTTGATCAATCACAGCATCGTCTACCCTCCATAGGGACTCTTCAATTATGTGAGGCAGTAAATCTACTTTACTGTTTAAGACTGTATGGATATGATGCATAGTTACTTATAATTGAGAATATCTTAACCAACAAAGGAGGCTATTGTAATATTTTTCCCATTTCATTATAGGAATTGTCTTTATGTCTGTCTGTGATTAGATAACAAGTAGCTTAGAAGAAGAGTCCATGCCTCAAACATTTCTCTATGCCTAGTCCTTAGCACAAGTGACGCTCCATATTTTGAACCATCCTTGGAGAGGAAATAAATGAGAACAGGTAGTTTCAGGTGTTATATGAACTAACATAACCCCCTCCTCTGCTTCCTTATCAGGTACTGTTCTATCACCGTCTCTTGTTTTCAAAGCCCAAACACAGAACACGCATCGCAACTGAGCTCCCCGCAGCGTGACTCTGGGGAAAGAGGCGAGGAGAAAAGCAAGTAGGTGCCTGGTGACCGGAGTAGCTGGGCCATGGAGGTGGGTCTTGGCAGATGGCAGTAGAGAGACTGAGGAGAGCCTTCGTGAGAAACTGGGGTGTGGTTGGGATGAGGCGAGCCTGGGTGCTTTTATGCTATCAGCACATTTCATGGCAATAAACTTGGCCTCGTTGCTATAAAAGCCTTCAGCTCAAGACACACAGCCTTTCTTGTTTTCTTTATTGAAGGTTAACTTTTCACAAGTTAAATTTCCTCCTACTCACCCAGCCTCATCAAGGAGCTTTGGCACACAGAGCTTTGCTGAGCGTGATAAAAGAAAGCCTCAAAAAAAAAAAAAAAAAAGATGAGCATTCCGAGTGTGTTTCTGGGAAAAGCATGTTCAGCCAGCTCACTCTGCAGCCTTCCGTTCGCCTGCTCGGCTCCCAGACTCAGGCCCACCCTTGTCAAGTGTGTGGGCAGCAGGGTCTGCCCCACCCCTGCTCAGGGCCATAGAACTTAACTTCAGAGCAGCTGGTTGGAGCCCAGTCCAAAGGCTGATCCCAAAACAGTGGTCCCCAGTCTGCCCCTTCTGTGAGAAACGAGCAAAACAAGGAAGATGTCTCAATCTTTTCAGAGTGGGATCTCTGCAGCTGATGCGGCTGGCTCTTGTTGAGACATTGGGTCTCTGTGCGGTTTGCTTTCCCCAGCAAATCAAAGACAACTCCAGTGCTCACTTCAGCAGGACACATACTACAATTGGAATGGTACAGAGATTGGCGCGACTCCCGCTAATCCCCTTAATGGGAGGGGCTGCCCTTGCACTAAGGAGAACACACACGTTCTTGACGCCTTCCCTGGCGGCTCAGAAAGTAAGGAATCCACCCGCAATGCAGGAGACCCAGGTTCAGTCCCTGGGCTGGGAAGATCCCCTGGAGAAGGCAATGGCAGTCCCGCTCCAATAGTCTTGCCTGGAGAATTCCAGGGACAGGGGAGCCTGGCAGGCTACAGTCCGTGGGGTTGCAAAGAGTCAGACATGACTGAGCGACTTACACTTTCACTTCCATATTAAAAAAAGAAAAGGAGAGGAAAACTCCAGCTCGACAGGTGTAAACAAGAAGAATGGTTTAAAAACCTCATCTGACACTGAGCCCTGAATCAGCACCCCAGGGTCCTCACCCACACACGCAGCCCGGCCACTCACACCTGTCGTTGCTGGGTGTGGTTCTCTTGCTCACAGACCTCCGCATGTTTGCCATTTTTTCCCATGCTAGAAGACACAGAACCATCCTTTATGTCTTTTCTGGGCTGCTTCCCCAAGAAGAGAAGGGAATTGTTGGATCAAATTCTGGATATTCCAGGGGTCAGGCAATCTCTATAGACATGATTCCTGCCACCTGGCACCTTTCTCTCTGAGATGGTCACCCCAATACAGATGAATACAAACTATTGGTGAGAAATTAAAGGTTTAACCCAATTAAACAGTGACTGCATTTTCTTTCTTTCTTTTTGGCTGCAGCATGCATGCAGGGTCTTAGTTTCCTGATTGGGGATCAAACCCACGACCCCTGCAGTGGAAGCTTGGAGTCTTAACCACTAGACCATTGGGGAAGCCCCTGCATTTTCTATATGAATAAAATCATCTTTGCAAAAATGACTGGACAGGTTTTTGAAAAAGGGGGAAGTGGATTTAGAGTGGTCTGCTGTATAAGACAAGCCTGTCATGGTGGTTGCACAGTGCTAGCAGTCAGGACTAACCTAAGGTCAACGTGAGGGAGTGACCAGGAGATGTGTCCCAGTGCTGGCAATGGGCATCTCTCCACTGTTCTGGATGGTGGTCACTCTGTGTCTTCACTTTGCAGGTGTGTGTCCAGCTCATAACTTAAGCTGTGTGCACTTCTCTGTATGTCCTGATATGTTTGTCCCGGAACAAAAAGTGTCTTTCGGTACCTCTCCAGCCAGGGCACCCATGATGCAGGGTACGAGATCAGCTTGCACACAATTCTTGATTGGTCGGTTGGCATCAAGGTGAAGTTTTGAGTATCACTAATCTTTCTGGTTTCAGCTGGTCTGGAGTCCACCTGCTTGTATCAGCAGTTTTCACTGGAGGGGGTCTGCTTCCCATAAAAGCAACTTAGGAATGTGCGTCAAACATTTATTTATCTATATCTTTCAGGGAACTGGGAGTTCAGTGATTCTGCTACGTGGCTGGTTTATAGCCTAAATTGTTACCACTTCCCCTGACCAACAAATATTCTTTGTTTCTACATCTTCACATTTCCTAATCAGGAACTCTTGAGCCAGCCATACTGAGATTCAGGGGAGGCTTGGGAGAATGAGGCAAAAACTTTTGCTTCAAAGGACAAGGACACAGGGCCTGTAGGCTGTTTCAATCCCCCGTTTTATTTGATACTCCTCAATCTTGAGGAAAACAGGTGTTGGATAAGAAAGGGAATCAGGGTTGGTTGGTTGCTTGGGTTTTGGCCATGCCATGCAGCATGTGGAATCTTAGCTCCCTGACCAGGGGTCAAACCTGTGCCCCCTGCAGTGAAAGCTGAGAGTCCTACCCACTGGACCACCAGGGAAGTCCCTGGGAATCACGTTCTGAGTAGCGAGGCCGGTCACAAACTTGGCAGAAAAAAACGATTTTAGGGGGACTCGGTTTCAGTGGGTCTCCTGTCCTCAGCCCCTCACTCACCCTCCCTGCCAACTTTTCCTCAGATGCTCCCTGCCCAGGCCATCCTGTCCTAGCCCAAGTCCATGCCCACAAGCAGGCTATCTCCCTTCTCTGCACACCCCTCCCCACCTCTGCCCAGGGAAATTTTCTCTGCCCTGACTGCCCAAATTTAACCCAGCTTTCAAGATCCAATTTCCATCATTCACATGTCTTTGGGGAGAAAAAATAAGTTATAGGGAGATAGAATTCACATGTCATACAATTCACCCATTTAAAGTATACAATTCTATAGTTTTTTAGTACATTCCCAGAGATGCAGGCGTCTCCATAGGTAATTTTAAAACATTTTTATCACTTCCCGGCTTCTCTCCTTCAGCCCTGAGCCTACTCTGAACACTTCGCATAAACGGAATCATACAGTACGTGGCCTTCTGCGTCTGGCTTCTTTCACCGAGCATGTTTTTGAAGTTCTCTGTGTTAGCGCTTCACTCTTTGTGATGACTAAATCCTGATCTATGGTCCAGAGGCAGCTCGTTTTGCTTATCCAGTCATCATCCAACTGACATTTGAGTGGTTTCCATCTTGTGCTGTGATGAATCCACCATTCACCTTTCAGCTTTTCCCAAGCAGCTGGTCTGTGCATTGTAATCTTTGCCTCCCTCGCACAAATCTTGCCGCTACTAATATTAACTACCCTCTACCAAGGAGATCAGCCCTGGGATTTCTTTGGAAGGAATGATGCTAAAGCTGAAACTCCAGTACTTTGGCCACCTCATGTGAAGAGTTGACTCATTGGAAAAGACTCTGATGCTGAGAGGGATTGGGGGCAAGAGGAGAAGGGGATGACAGAGGATGAGATGGCTGGATGGCATCACTCACTCGATGGACGTGAGTCTCAGTGAACTCCGGGAGTTGGTGATGGACAGGGAGGCCTGGCGTGCTGCGATTCATGGGGTCGCAAAGAGTCGGACACGACTGAGCGACTGAACTGAACTGAACTGAACCAAGGGGCTTCCCAGGTGGCTCTAGTGGTGAAGACCTGCCTGCCGATGCAACAGATGTGAGACACAGGTTCCATCCCTGGGTCAGGAAGGAGGAAAATGGCAATTCACTCCATCCCCAGGAGGAGGAAATGGCAATTCACTCCAGGATTCTTGCCTGGAAAATCCCATGGACAAAGGAGCCTGGCAGGCTACCATCCATAGGGTCAGAAAGAGTCAGACACGACTGAAACGACTTAGCACGCACACACACGCACCAAGCACTTACTATGTGCCAGACTCCAAGTTGGGCTCTTCTTATGTCAGTAGGTTGAATTCTCACCGTAACCCCATGAGTGTGGTGAGTATTGTTTCCCTTTTATGGATGAGAAAGCTCAGGTCCAACCAAATAAAGAGATTGGCTGAAATTACGGTGGAAATGAGACTTGAACCCAGGTCTGGCCTGCCATAAAGTCCTTCTGTTGTGTTGATTTCATTTTTGTCATTTCACCTTTCTTTAACTGGTTTTACATATTTTGGGTTCTCCCTCGAATTGTAAGACTCTTCAGGGTAAGGACCATGTCTCACAGTTCTTTAGTCTTAGACCTACTACCTCGTTGGACATTCTTTCCACGCATATTTATGGGAGCTCCTACTGGCTTGCAGTCTGTGGGGGGATCAGTGCTTTTCGTCTGCTCTGCAGCCCTCCCCTTAGCCTCCTCCTGGCTACAGGATGGGCATGTGCCTCAGGCCTAACCAATCAAAGCCCTCAATCCTGCTGGCCACAGTGATTGGCTTAAGGATGGGCCTAGGAGCCAAGCCCAGCCAATCATAGCCTTCTTCAAGTATTTTGCCATAGTAACGGCTGAGGACACCTGCTTACTCTTTGGGACTGGGAGCTATAGGGACCATCAAGCCTGGCACTGCCATTGGCAACTTCATCCTGCCTCCTGGGCAGAGCCTACATCAGAATGCCATGCAGATGTTAAAAATAGTATTGCAGGGAAATAATCACACAGAGAGATCTTCGGATACCTTCCTGGGTTTAAAATAAGGCAGCTACAAAGTAGAACGTATTATATTACTTGCTACATGTGTGTTCACATACATACATGCAAATGAAAAATGGATAATAGATGCCAAAGTACTAACATCACTTCTGTGTGTGTGAATATTGATTATATACTTTTCTTTCTGTTTGAGTTTTCAAAACTCCAACTGATTTCTATACATCTTAGGGTTCTTTTTTTTTGTTTTTTTTTCTGTTTAGTTTAAGCTAGAGCCCTTCAGTTCAGCCTGAGTCATCTCATTCACCTTTTTAGAACACACACTTCTCCAACAACCCCATCATCTGCCCTGGTCCTGGGCCTTCCCTAATCTTGGCCACTCTGCTCACCTGGGTCCCTCCTGGCCACCAGGTCCTGCTGACCCAGCTGTGCCCGAGTCATGCCATCCCCGGGTGTCTCCCCAACTCTCGGAGGAAGGCAGGCCTCCCTCCCCCACTCATCCCGCTGCGTGTTGTGTTTCCATTCTCGGCTCACAAGGAACCTGCAAAAAATATTTTCTTTGGCAGTCAATTAGAGAGTAGCAGCCCCAGACATGCCTTCCAGGCGACGTCCGAGCCTGGAGCGGCTGCTGCCCTGCCCTGCTGCCAGGAGACACGGTCAGAGACGAGGCCAGTGTTCTGACATCATCGCCTCAAATAGGGCTCTTGCCCCCATCAAGGTGTAAGCGATCTCAGGGCCCAGGAGGTGCAGCCCCCACAGGAATCCCCTGGTGGACCAAACCTCTCCGACCCAATGGCACAGAGCCATCTTCCTGGGTCCAGAACCTGACTGCCTTCTCCCACTACTGAAAGGTTCAAGGGTACGAGAGTCTCACCATCAGGGAGTCAAGGGCCCGACTGTCCCCTACCCCGAGTGTCTCCCTGGGGAGGGCCTGTCCACTCCAGAGAGGTGTCCCTTCCTCTTCCTCTTCTGGGCTAGCCTGTCCTTCAGACCCCAGGACCTGATACACAGGCAGTTGTTGTTCAGTCGCTACGTCGTGTCCAACTCTTTGTGACCCCATGGACTGCAGCGTGCCAGGCTTCCCTGTCCTTCACGATCTCCCAGAGCTTGCTCAAACTCCTATCCTTTGGGTCAATGATACCATCCAACCATCTCATCCTCTTTTGGCTCCTTCTTCTCCTGCCCACAATCTTTCCCAGCATCAGGCTCTTTTCCAGTGAGCCGGCTCTTCGCATCAGGTCGCCAAAGTATTGGAGCTTCAGCTTCAGTGTCAGTCCTTCCAATGAATATTCAGGGTTTATTTCCTTTAAGATTGATTGGTTTGATCTCTTTGCTGTCCAAGGGACTCTTAAGAGTCTTCTACAGCACCACAGTTAGAAAACATCAGTTCTTCAGTGCTCAGCCTTCTTTATGGTCCAGCTCTCACAGCTGTACATGACTACTAGAAAAGAACATAGCTTTGACTATATGGACCTTTGTTGGCAAAGTGATGTCTCTGCTTTTTAATATGCTGTCTAGGTTTGTCATAGCTTTGCTTCCAAGGAGCAAGCATACCCAGGTAGTACCAGAAGCCATAGTCACTGAGCCAGGTATGGGTGTAGTCACCTGACCCTGGCTGGTCCTTTGATTCTGTACTAATAAGAATGATCTGGATAGAAGGGCCAAGAGCGGAGAGCAGTCAGGCCGAGCGGTGAAGATGCAGAGAAGTTTGAGGAGAGAAAGGAAAGAGAGGCAGGCAAATGGTTAAGATGAGCCATTCCTGGGAGTGAGAGAAGCAAGAGGGATAAAGTAGCTCTGAGGGCTCTCCATATTTCAGGGGTTCAGGGGTTAACATGACATTTGCTGCACCGCCTGCAGAAAGCCCACTTTAGTCAACCCATCTCATCTGGGTATTTATTCCTTACAGCCCATAGATTCAGGGTTACACTGAGAGCACCTGTTTCCAGGTGGGAAGAGCTGAACCTCATCCAAGTGGAGGGAGATGCCCTCTCCTCGTCCCTCTCCCCACCCTCCTACAGGCTGGGAGACTCTATTTGCTGCTCATCCCCATGGGCCTTGAGTTCTTAAAGAAACCGCTTCCCCAGGACTCCCAATTCTGCTGTCCAAGAGAGGGGTGTTTCAGGGGTTCATCCAGATCATAACCAAAAGTCACTCAATGGGCCCTAAAAACCATGCTGACTGGGTATGCTGACCATGCCCAAGGTATAAAGTAGGTAACAGGCTTTGGAGTCTGCAGATTAAGGTTGGTATCCGGGTCGCAGCAGCCTCCTAGCTGTGGGACCTGCTTTGTTTCTTGGTACCTTCATCACCAATATCATAGGGACCTGCTAGATGCCTTCCTGGAGGGTACTGTAGGCAGTAGTACCAGTGGGATCTCATTTTTCCAAACAAGGAAGCAGAAATGGGAAGAGGTGAAGCCTTGGACATAAGTCACACAGCTGATGATGGAGGATAAACCCCAGCTCATCTGATTCTGGGAGCTGGTTTTGCCCAAAGAGCAGAAAAAAGTCTCGTGAAAAACCCTCACAAAATGAAGTTAACACGCTTCCCTACCTGGGAAGAGAGAAGGGAGACCTTCAACAAAAATGTTCTTCCAGTGTTTACAGAGGAACTACGACGTCTGGGATTTGCTTCCAAACCGTCCACGGGGGCACGTGTTGATGGGAGCAAATTGGATGAGCTGATCGTTTTCAAAGCCGAGCACTGGGGATGTGGGTGAGCATTACACTGTTCTCTCTCCTTATAAACATGTCTGGAAGTTCTCAGAATAAAAAGCTTTTTTGAATGTATCGAGTAGGAACTCAGCCAGAGTTGAGGAACGTTATCCGGCAGAGGAAGGCAAGGCACAGACAGTGGGCATCAAGAGAGAGCTGGGAGCCCGTGCCCAGCCCCGCCGACTACGCTCCCTCCCCACTAGTCTCCCTCTCGCCTCCCATGTGGTCCAGGAACCCTGGGCTGTGAGTAATGCATGCGCCTCTCTGCGGGACATGTGTTTCCAATCATTCTGCTCAGCAGTGAGTCACCACGGACAGCTGCTGGCTGTCTCGTCTCCCACCCCTCACCTCCAGATCCGCCCTGCCCCCACCCAAGTCTGAGCTCCTGCGTTCTCCTACCTCCAGGACCTTCTGCCTAGAACAGATGTCGTTGTTGTTTAGTCGCTAAGTCGTGTCCGACTCTTTGCTACCCAGTGGACTGTAGCCCTGCCAGGCTCATCTGTCCATGGGATTTCCCAGACAAGAATACTGGAGTGAGTTTCCATTTCCTTCTCCAGGGGAACTTCCTGATCCAGGGATCGAACCCCTGTCTCCTGCATTGGCAGGCAGATTCTTTACTATTGAGCCACCAGGGAAGCCCATCTAGAGCAGCACTCCCCTTGGTCTGGATAACTGTGACCATCTCCGGTCTCTAGCCCAAGCCACCCAGACCTCGCTGGTGCCCTTGCTCCTCCACTGAGCCCCTGACACGCTTTGCCATCATCTCTGTCTTTATTTCTACTGAAGGGGGATCACGCTGTAGGAGGCAAGGGTCTACTTTTGTTCCATCCACACCCCCAGTACCTGAACGTGCCTGGCCCACAGCTGGGGCCCAACGCAAACTTGCTGAATGAATGAATGAGCTATAACCTAAAGAAGTCGGGAGTCTTGGGGAAGGCAGACATGAAGATGAGTAACCTGCAAAAGAAAATGCAAGGGGTCTGAGAAATCCAGGTAAATGGGCTGCAGAAGGGCAGTTTCCATCTCTACCCCTCCCTAGGGCGACCTGCTCTTGGCCCAACCCCAGTTGGGCACCTCCCTGGGATGGAAATCAATCACACGCCCCCTCTGGCTGGCTGGGCTGACTCCTGGGGCATGGTGAGGAAGCTCCGAGGCCGTGACCAGGCTCAGTGGGGAAGGAGTGCTGGAGAGCAATGTGTCTGGTGGGGGCCTGGAGTGGGTGGGTGGGGGGACTGGACAGGGGGTCTCCTGGCCAGCCAGGAGGCCACATCTGGGACATCCCTCTGCTTGCCCCGAGGAGTCAGATCACAATTCAGTGGGGGACCACTGAGGGGGACGGACCCAGGGCACCCTCCACGTCTGCAGGAAGCCCAGCATGCGTGGTGCTGGCTAAGACGCAGCCTCCGCACCCCTGGTGCCTTCTCTGTGGGCATCCAGGTGACCCGGCTCTGTGGTTGGTGACACCTGTCAGGAGAGGCTGAGCTGGAGGATGCAGGGGCCACTCAGCAGTGACTCGGCGTTGGCTGTGTTCCCAGGCCAGGGGACGCTGGGGCAGAACCGGGGCCGCGCGGGAGGAGGGGAGAAGCAGCGGGATTGGGGGGAGGGCTGCACAGGTGGTCGCACTTGTACCCGGGGTTGGCAGGCCCCGGGAGACGGGGTCCCGGCCACCTCTCGCCTGTGGGCCTGGGCTGCCGTCTCGTAGCTGAGAAGAGGGTGTGAGTGCCAAAAACCAGAGAGTCAACCAGCCAGACTCACAGCTCCACACACCAGCTGGAAATGGCGGTGGGATCCAATGAGTCACTTTCCAGGGCCTTTTTGCCGACTCCACTTGCTGTCTTCTGATCTGTTTGTTGGTGACCAGAGCCACAAAGACCCTGATCTCTATCTTGTCAGATAATTCAGCTCAAGGTTGAAGGAGGGGCTGTAGGCATTCTGTCCCCTCGCCCTCACCCTGGACGCCATGGACAACCTCTGGGAGCTGGGACCTCATCCGTGTGCTCCGAAGCTGATCACAGAGGGAAGGAGGCGGGTTAGAATCTGAAGGTGATCAGAAACCGGACTGGGGATGCAAGGAGCTTGGTGATGCCGACCACCGGCTGGCCCCGCTGAGAACCTGAGGCACCCTCAGAGAAGAGAGACTTGAGGGGGCGAGAAGGCAAGGCAGGAACACAGAAAGAAAAATAGGATTGGGGAGAGGAAGGAGAGAGAGGAAATTCTTGGGCACAGTCCTAATCATAGCCTTGAAATGAAATTTACTGCTGCACTCAGCATGGGACGCCAGCCAGCGCCGCCAAACCAGCCCCCCTTCTGTTTGGATTAGTCGATGACATCATGGCCATGGGCCATCACTCCCAACACCAAAGGAAGAGCAGGATGGCGGGCGGGAAACCTGAGCCTCCTGCCTCTGGCTTCCAGGGAGGGGAACCTGAAACCAGGAAAACTCAACCGCAACCCTCCCCTGCTGAGCTGGGCAGCCAGTCCCCCAGCTGTCCCAACCCCCCCGCTCCTGGCCAGCCCCTGGTCCCCAGAACGCCAGCTGAGGCTGCTTCCGGGAGAAAGGCGGCGATGGAGGAGCACGGATCCCATCTCTGCTCGCTGGCCCTGCTCCCTAACCCGCCCATGAGAGGAAGCACATGACCGCATGCCCAGGGCCAGAAGGAAATGGCCCGGGCACCAGAAAATGCAGAGCAGCGCCCTGGAGAGAGCCACTGCTTAGCTCTCGTAGTCCTTTGCTTTCTGTGGAAAGGAAGCCTAAAGGGGGCTCCGAGGGGAGCCCATTTTGGGGATACCTGGGAGGCAGACAAGTGGGGAGCCAGAGGAGAAGGGCAGAGCTCCAGGGTATGGACTCCTGGGGCACAGACTACGCAGGAGGAACAGCTGTTAGGGAAATTAAAATGGACCAGGTCTTGTTCAAGCCTTCAGAAGCAGGGGAGCAGGCCTCAGATTTGTTTCTGAGCTGCCTGGACTCTGCCTGGATTCCATACCTGTCTGCAAGCACAACAGGCCAGGCAATACTTTAGATAAGAAAGGAAGTGAATCTTGGAATCTCTTAAGTCACCCTGGCCAGGTCCCCAGGTCTAAGAAGTGTTGTGACTCACAAGGTGAAACAGACAGCATGGTAAAAGTTAAAGCAGAGCTGCATTTTTTCCCCCAATGTGGATGTGCTGGGTCTTCGTTGCTGTGTAGACTTTCTCTAGTTGTGGCGAGTGAGGGCTACTCTCCAGTTGCACTGTGTGGGCTTATCATTGTGGTGGCTTCTCTTGTTGGGGAGCACAGGCTCAGTGGTTGTGGCCCATGGGCTTAGTCGCCCTGTGGCATTCCCAGACCAGGGATGGAACCCATGTCCCCTGTATTGGCAGGTGGATTCTTAACCACTGGACCACCAGGGAAGCCCAGAGCGGCTTTTTGCAGGCAAAATGATGATGATATCAGTTTGTGGCCTGGGATGATAAATAGGAGCCCTCAGAACTGCAATCTGAAATCCCACCTGTGGGGTGGACATAGCGCTGGGGGACCCTTTCCCAGTTGGGACTCCAAACTGCTATTAACAAGGGACCTCCCATCGCTGTTCAAGTCTGGATATAGGCTGGCTCAGCTTGGTGATGCATATGCTATTACTCGTCTCTATTATTTCTATTTCTTTTCCTTTAATGACTGTATATTGAAATCAAGTCAAATAATCTTCTATAAAAATTTGAAAATTGTTTATTTGTGTGTAGTGAATGGTTTCTTTTTTTAACAAATCCTTTGAATCTAAAAGGATTTTGGCTTTACCCTGGTGGCTCAGATGGTAAAGCGTCTGCCTATAATGCAGGTAGACCCTGATTCAATCCCTGGGTCGGAAAGATCCCCTGGAGAAGGAAATGGCAGCCCACTCCAGTACTCTTGTCTGGAAAATCCCATGGACGTAGGATCCTGGCAGGCTACAGTCCATGGGGTTGCAAAGAGTCAGATAGGACTGAGCGACTTCACTTTCAGTTTCTTTTGAACTTTCTGCTAAACAGTGGCTCCCTGGCCCTCCCTCACTCCAAGAAGGAGAGACGTGTCCTTGCTTAGAGGACTGGAGACCCCTCTGTGTCACAGAGGCAAAACATGGCCAAACATGGAGAAGAGGCTGAAAAGGCTTCCTGGTCCAGGGGTGGAACCACAGCTGTGCCAGAACCGCCTTCCTGGAAGAAGTATTTATGGGCTGTCCATCTAGTCTGTCTGTCTGCATACTTCAGATGTGGCAGTGTCTTCAAGCCAATGACTTACTTCACCGGCTTCCTGTTCACCACCTCTTTTCTTCTGAATCACTCTAGACGATCAGAGCAGCACGGTTGGTGTGGGGACTGTCTGTGAAGACTGTGCACAGTGGCGAGCAGGGGCTAAGGTGCATGGAAGGGCATGCCCGGGTCAAGGCTGCCTTTGCCCAGAGGAGGGCCTGCCTGAGAGGGGAGGGAGGGGGTGTTGACAGGTGCAGACGCAAGGAGTAAAGGAAAGAGGCCAGATGCCACCTTCTTAAAGATGCCTTATAGGATGGCATAAAGTATTAGCCAAGTGTTAGCCAAGGGTGCAGCCAAAAAAACCCCAATGGGAAGCATGAGTCAAGAGCATTGCAGATGATGGAGCAGGGGCCCTGGGAAGCCAATGCCTGGAGGGCAGGTTTCGGTAGTGATGTACAGGAAGTGTAGAAAACTGTCCATATTTCTGCCCCCAGGGGTTGTCCATTTTAGGGTCAGACCATCATCTGAAAGGGCTTCTCTGGTGGCTCAGTGGTAAAGAACCCACCTGCCAATGCAGGAGACGTGGGTTCAATCCTTGAGTCAGGAAGATCCCCTGGAGAAGGGAATGGCAACCCACCCCAGTATTCTTGCCTTGGAGATCCCACGGACAGGGGAGCCTGGCAGGCTACAGTCCCTGGGTTGCAAAAGAGTCGGAGATGACTTAGTGACTCAAGAACAACAACATAATCTAAAAATTGCTCTCCCTACACGACGAGCAGGATCTGACCTCTATCCTGTCACCTAAGTTCCTACCACTCAGAGACATGCATCACACTTTTCGGTGAACACCTATTTATACATCTGTCTGCATCCCTGCATATGCATGCTGCTGCTGCTGCTAAGTCGCTTCAGTCATGTCCGACTCTGTGCGACCCCATAGATGGCAGCCCACAAGGCTCCCCACTCCCTGGGATTCTCCAGGCATATGCATACTTTTCCATAAATGAACTATCACACATTTGCTCCTGGACCCTTTTACTTTTTTTTTTTTCCGGCTGTGTGGCTTGTGGGATCTTAGCTCCCCAACTAGGAATTGACCCTGGGCCCTCAGCAGTGAGAGTGTGGATTAACTGTAGCGCCAGGAAATTCCCGTGGGCACTTTTTAAACAACAATCTTCTTACTATTTCTTGCCTTCCCTCTCTCCCTGGAGAACAGGTGTGGGCAGAGTGCCATCTCCTAGCCTGTTCTCTGGGTGATACGTGGGTACAGGGACCCCCTGCCCCCTCTGTATTACTATCTGCTCTACAGAAATGGAACCTTGTCGTTTATATCTTTGCAGTTGGTCTCAAGACCTATGGTTTTCAATCAGTTTCCCTAGTTGGACAGGGAATCCTGGAGTGCTGCAGTTCATGGGGTCACAAAGAATTGGACATGACTTAGTAACCAAGATCCCCTGGAGAAAGGAAAGGCTACCTACTCCAGTATTCTGGCCTGGAGAATTCCATGGACTGTACAGTCCATAGGGGTCATGAAGAGTCGGACACGACTGAGTGACTTTCACTTTACTTGGTGACTAAACACACGAGGGGTTCTGCTGCCCCTAGGATGTTGGGCAATGTCTGAGGACAGTTTGGTTGGGGGTGGGAGATGCTATCACATCTCAAGGGGAAGACCAGGGATACTGCTCAATACTCCACCTGGCACAGGGACAACTCCCCCAGAGAAAGGTCTGGCCCCAAGGTCAACATTGCCAAGGCTGAGAAGCTGGCCTGGGCTGAAGAGGATTAATAATGAAATTAATGAAATCAAAATCAAAATGGCCTTGAGAGTGTTCCTGCCTGATCACAGAGCTGCTTACGCAGACTGTGCGGTGACGTGCAGCCTGTCTTCACGCCGCACACAGCCCAGTCATCCTTAGTCACCTTCTTGTCACCTTTGGGATGTCCTATGATAAACAGCCCCACCACGGAATGGAATGTCAGGGGCTGAAGTCTGAGCTGGGTGGTACCACCCACCTACTGTGGCCATGAATCTGATGCCTGGATTTGACTGGGGTGGTGGCATGACCCCAATGCCAGCTGCCCATCCGTCTCCAGGGGCCGCATATCACAAACAGCTGGGCACATGGACACATCTCCCACCCTTGCAAGCCACCCAACCCTGCTGACCCCATACCTTCCCAAGTGACGCCCACAGCCCATGGGGCCAATGTTAACTCTGTATACCGGAGTGCGTCTGGCTCTTCAGAACCTGCTGGAAGGAGTGTGGGGGCTTCATCTGTCTCTAGGGAGAGAGCACTTCAAGCTCAGAAGGAAATGGATCGTCTCCAAACTGGGAGAGTGGCTCTACCGAGAAGAGGCCCCGCTGATGCCCGTCTCCGTGCTGGGGGGACAGAACCTGGTTCAGCAGCGCCTCCTGCCTAGGGCCGTGAGGTCATTCTGACTCTGCTTACCTGCCAGGAGCCAGAAGGAGGCGGTGCTGGCACTTCCTCCTGGCCCTGGACGACGCTCACTCTGCCAAGCCCAGCCCAGGACATGCTTGCTGAGCGTGTTCCCATGTGGATGGGACCACCCAATAGTTCCGCTGGGTTCTGCCTTGAGACAGTCTCTTTAGGAAGGAGGCAGGGGCAAAGTGGGCGTTCCTGGTGGGAAATAGGGACCATAGGAGTGTGATCTGAGGGTCCTAGAAGCCCCTCCATCCCCAACTAGTCTGGTAGGTGCTGCCCCCTCCTGTCTGTCCTGAGTCCTGCCAGGAGCCACAGACCCAGGCCAAGGTCCGGCAGGCTGTGGTCAGCATGCATATGGGGGCCAGAATGGGGTCTCCGGTGTGATCGGGGTCTCCTGTTAAGGCTCCCCTGTTAGCCTGCCCCCTAGGATCAGGGTTGCAGAGGCTGGTTAGGAGAGAAGCCCACAAAGGGAGCTGTCAGCCCCAGGGTCCTCCTTCTTCCTGAGGCTGGGATGTGTCCTGACCCTGACCTGCCTCCTTGTGGCAGTGGTCAGAGTTGAGCCCTCTACCTGCACTGCCCCAGCGGCTACCTGAACTCACCCCCAGCAGCTGAGCCCTCTTGTCAGCAGAAAAGAGAGTGTATGAAAGGGCCACTGTTAAGTAATCTACTTCTTATGAGTATCTCTGGTAGATTTCTCATCAAAGGGCTCAGTTCCCATGGTCTGAAGATGGGAAGATTCTAGCTGGGAGCACAGGCAGAGGATAACGAGGAAGAATGGAGAGGTCAGGGCGGTGAGGCAGGGTGCCCAGCAGCCAAGGCCACATGGGCACCATGAAAAGGCTGGGCAGGTCAGGGTGTGGAGAGCTTTCAGGGGCCATTCTGAGTGCCAAAAAATTGATGCTTTTGAACTGTGGTGTTGGAAAAGACTCTTGGGAGTCCCTTGGACTGCAAGGAGATCCAACCAGTCCATCCTAAAGGAGATCAGTCCTGGGTGTTCATTGGAGGGACTGATGATGAAGCTGAAATGCCAATACGTTGGCCACCTGATGCGGAGAGCTAACTCATTTGAAAAGACCCTGAGGCTGGGAAAGATTGAGGGCAGGAAGAGAAGGGGACGACAGAGGATGAGACAGTTTGACGGCATCACCAACTTAATGGACATGAGTTTCAGTAAACTCCAGGGGTTGGTGAAGGACAGGGTGTTGCAGTCCATGGGGTTGCAAAGAGTCGGACACGACTGAGCAACAAGTGGATTTCTGGGCATGCCTGACCATGCCCAGAAGGCTCTAAAATCTGGTGCAAGTGGTAGCTGACAGGAGGCACTGAACATTAAATGATTTATTGACTATCCCAAAGCCTTTGACTGTGTGGATCACAATAAACTGTGGAAAATTCTGAAAGAGATGGAAATACCAGACCACCTGACCTGCCTCTTGAGAAACCTGTGTACAGGTCAGGAAGCAAGTTAGAACTGGACATGGAACAACAGAATGGTTCCAAATAGGAAAAGGAGTACGTCAAGGCTGTATATTGTCACCCTGCTTATTTAACTTATATGCAGAGTACATCATGGGAAACGCTGGGCTGGAGGAACACAAGCTGGAATCAAGATTGCCGGGAGAAATATCAATAACCTCAGATATGCAGATGACACCACCCTTATGGCAGAAAGTGAAGAAGAACTAAAGAGCCTCTTGATGAAAGTGAAAGAGGAGAGTGAAAAAGTTGGCTTAAAGCTCAACATTCAGAAAACGAAGATCATGGCATCCGGTCCCATCACTTCATGGCAAATAGATGGGGAAACAGTGGAAACCGTGTCTGACTTTATTTTTCTGGGCTCCAAAATCACTGCAGATGGTGATTGCAGCCATGAAATTAAAAGATGCTTGCTCCTTGGAAGGAAAGTTATGATCAACCTAGACAGCACATTAAAAAGCAGAGATATTACTTTGTTAACAAAGGTCCGTCTAGTCAATAAAACAGAAATAGATGGTTTTCTGGAACTCTCTTGCTTTTTCGATGATCCAGCAGATGTTGGCAATTTGATCTCTGGTTCCTCTACCTTTTCTAAAACCAGCTTGAAGATCTGGAAGCTCATGGTTCACATATTAGGAAGGGGCTTTTATCCCCATGTTGTAGATGGGGAGGCAGAGCCTTGACAGGGCCACTGAGGCAGCTGGGCTGCTGCATCTCTGAGCCACAAGGTGGACCCTTTGCCCCCACTCCTGCCCATCCCACCACAGAAAGCATCCTTTCAGAGGGGATTGCTTTGCTCCTCTGCTGTAGAAGCTCTGACCTCAGAAGAAGATGAGATCCCCTCCCAGACCCTCAAAAGTCTCCTCCGTGGCTCCTCTCCCTTCATTTCTTTCCTCCTCCACCAGCTCAGGAGTCTCACTGGTCCAGGGATCGTTGTCTGTCCGTGGAGGCCTGACTGTCCCACTCTTTGAACAGTGTCTGCTGTCGATGTTTAAGAAAGCACTCCTGATGGAAGGAAGGCCAGCCCAGGCACCTCCTTTCCTGCCTTGTGCCCAGCGTGGACCCTAATCCCCTCCTGTACCACCATCAACCTACCTGTAATGTACTTCTCATCCTCTGTGTACTTGATCATCTATGTGTCTACCTTGCCTAAAAGGCTGAAAGCCCCTAGGTTATCTATTTCTTTCATAAACTGACAAATGGATTTTAGCTTCTGTAAAGTTCAACAGCACTTTGTTCTACCTGCAATAACAAAGAAAGAAGAGGCCACAGACCGCCAACTTGTCATAATTTTCTGCATTAACTGTACTCACTAAGTTAGCATCAAACATCATTTCACAAATGATACTTTATTTTACAGAAACAGAAGGTGAAGCACTGACTTTGGAATTGTCCGGATTCTAAGGTATTAATAACTGCTCTACCAGTTTAACTTTTCTCTAAGTTGTCTGTTTCCAAGTGATCCGGGGTGGCCACGGCTGCAATGGCTTGAAGCGGGGCTTGGGTTCCCAGCCAGAGATTGGCGCCAAGTCGCAGCAGTGAAAGTACCAAGTTCTAGCCACTAGACCAGTGGTCATTGACAAGGCTCTGGCGCTTCAGCTTTGCAGAAGAGAATCCCCACAAAGACAGAAAGTAGTGACTCAAAGGATTTATCATAAGGAAAAAGAGTATGGTATGTGCGGATAGAGACACGGGCAGACTCAGAGGGAAAGTCCCTGAGTTGCACCTTGTGGCAATTTAAATCACTTAAATGGGGCGTTTCTTTCTGGTTTCCTTTGGCCGATCATTTTGATTTGTCTGCTTCACAGTCTACATTTGGTGTGTCTCAGAATCCTTCTATATGGGCGCATGCATCTCTTAGCCAAGATGGATTCTACCAGGAAAACCTATGGGTAGCCTGGCATTAGGTTAGCATCACTCCGCTTTGACCTCCAACAAACCTTTCTGTGCCTATGTGGTTGGGAGATCTCCTGACCTCCAGAATGAGAATGACACAGCAGAGCCCAGCCTCCTCTCTTAATTATCCTGCTGTTCTCCACTTGGTTTTCAGTTCGCAGGGAACGAATCTCCAATCAATTTACTCTGGGGGTGCCCATCTACTGGCTCAAAAGCATGCATAAACAGAAGGCAGCCATTTTTAAAATTTCTTTCAGTATTTTCCCGTTTCATATCTTAAGTCAGCATCACATAGTGGAGTGGACAATGATTGTTTGTGTCATTTTCTCAGTTTACAACTCCTGGGCTAGATGACAAGAATGAGGCCCTAGGTGTAACAGTGCTCACCACAGAGGAGGCTCAGAGACAGACAGAGATCCCCGGGGGTCACATTTTCCATGCCATCCACACCTCTAAGACCCTCTGCCTTTCCTGGAACACAGAACTGTTTTGGATAAAGTATTTCAGCTTCCACATTTGTGGGCTAAGGGAGGAGAGCCCAGAAAACACCTTCATCCAACCTTCTTTTCTTCTGGGCCAGCTCCTCACTCTTGCCGGCTGGTCAAAATGACGGCCAGTTTATATGAAATCCTGTGTTGTTCATAGTACCCACATCCCCCCGCCCCGCCAAACTCCCCCCCACCCCCGCGCCCCCTGACTCTACTGGCCAAGCGCACTTAAAATTCTAAGGCCTCTAATTGAAAAAGGTGTTCTCAGTAAGTTTCAGGAGTCCACCCAGCCACAGGGGGAAGGGAGAGGGGCGGCAGAGAACGATCCGATCTGTGCTCCAAAGTGGCACATCCTTTTCCTCAATCCCTGGCCAGAATCGCAGGGATCCCAGGGGTGGAAGGGAATCAGGCAGTGTACACCTCCCGCGCCAAGCTGGAGGGGAAGGGGTGATGGGTGGGTCGCCTGGTGCCCTGGAGAGGTGGACTGCGAGTCCCGAGTGCTGAGTCAGGGTCCACTGGGCGCTGTCTGCCTGCAGTGTCCTCCCTCCCCCAACCTCTGGCGATCTGGGAGGCTGCAGGGGTGCGGCCCCGAGCGGTGGGAAGCCAGGTGCGCAGCTGGGAGCCCGGGCCGTGCCAGGCTGGGCACAACAAAAGCCGGACTTGGGGGAGGGCCGGGAGGCGCGGGAGGCGCGCTGGGAGGGAGGCGGCCGAGAGCTCCCGGAGCCGGCATTGGCCGCCCGCCACCGGGGGGCGGAGCCAAACCGCCTCTGAGCGCAATAAAAGGCCGGCTCGGCCCGCATCCGCAGCGCACACATCCATAGAAGGCAGTGGAGCACTCGGGACCAGGTCCGCGGCGCGCGCACTCGCTCGCTCGCCGCCCCCCAGCCAGCTCTCGCTTCCGCGCCGCCAGCCGCGCCCCGCGCCCTCCTCGCTGCACCCCGCGACCTAGAGCCAAGAAAGTTTGTGTGGCGAGTGAGGGCCGGAGAGGAGAGCGCGCCCGCGGAGTGCCGTCCAGACCAGCGCGGCCCCGGCGCGAGAGGGGAGCGCCCCGAGCCCAGGCGGCGGCGGCTAGCCCGAGTCCGCGACCCCCGCCCCTCCGCCCGCCATGGGCGCCGCGGCCCGCAGCCTGCCGCTCGCGTTCTGCCTCCTGCTGCTGGGGACGCTGCTCCCCCGGGCCGACGCCTGCAGCTGCTCCCCGGTGCACCCGCAACAGGCGTTTTGCAATGCAGACATAGGTAAGGACGGCGACCCCGCCCCGGCCGGGCGCCCACCGCCCCCGCGGGGCGCGCGGGACCTCGAGATTTCGCCAGCGCCCCGCCCGCCCGCATCCTGCAGAGGGACCCAGCGCCCGCCTCCCGGGGGCCTTGGTGCTTTCTAGAATCCTGCAAGTTGACACCAAAATCGTACTTTCTTTTTCCCCATTCCCTCTCTCCCTTTCTTTTCCTCTCTGCCGAGATGCTTCTCAACCTCAAAATTCCACCGAAATTCCGCTGCATTTCCAGCCCCAGAAAGGGAGCCAGGGAACGGATTGGGTTTTGGCAGGCGGAGGGCCCCGGGATGCCAGCGAGGGGGGGCGGGGAGAGTGGGGGCCACAGCGCGGGGGTAGGGGCCCTCTTGACCTCGGTGGGTTGAAGGACGGGGGACCCCAGGAAGAAACTTTCACAGGTGAGATGGGACTTGGGCTCCTTTGGGCTTGGAGCTGGGTGGGGAAGAGCTACTCCGCCTGGGCCTCTGCCAGCAACCCCATGTGGGGTTCACCAGATCCGGCTGGGGCTGGATGGAAGCGTCCCTCCCTTGGGCAGGTTCCCCACGGGCTCAGTGGGGCAGCCGGAAAGATGGGCCCAGCCCCAGGGCCGGCTCCTTCCCTGCTCTGCCCAGGAGGCACACCTCTGCAGGGACAGGCAGGATGGTCCTTGAGTGGGGACCGCTTTTTCTGGACATCCACACAAGCTTTGGTGACTGGAGATGGCAGGTAGGGTTGTCTGGCTGCCCAGAGTCCTCAGCACATATCCTTTCCCCTCCAGATTCCTTGTCCCCCAAATACGAGAGCTGGCAAGGGAAAGAGAGCCCAGTTATTCTGAGCCACATAGGGGCAGGAGGCAGAGTGGGGAGAGAGAGCACCGCAGAATGGGGAGAACCAGCTGACCTTGGAGGTTTCCATCTAGTTCTGTCACTTGCGGGCCTCCACTGCCCTGGTTTTCCTGGGACAGGTTTCACCAAGACGACAGATGTACAGCAGGTGGGTCTCTGTGGCTCCCTCTCACTTCCACACAGGTTTATTTTCTGCTTCTAAGTCTCAGCCAGCCCCGCAGCCTGTTGCCAGGGGTGGGGAGGCTGGGCTGCCCTCACCTGTGCAGGCTCAAAGTCGGGGTCTCTGGGTTTCTCCCCTTGTCAGCCATAGTGCTCTGATCTCCCCACGACTCCTGGCCACACCCCAAGTGGCCCTTGGAGCTGCCACCACCACCTGCTCCAGGAAGTCTTAAGGTGATCCTACCTGTGCGAGTCACATAGCTCACGCCAGCCTGCACTTGGGGCCCGGCATGTGCTCCCAGAGTGGTTCCCTACAGCACCCCAACTGCGGGAAGCTCACCAATTTGGCTTCACTGCTCAGGAAGATTGGCATGGGGAGGAGAAGCTCGTGCCAGTGTGGGAGCCAGGATTGGCCCTCCAAGGGGTGTTCCCTGGGAGTCCAGACCTGTCCAGGCCCCTTGCAGAAAGAGAAGCTGTGTTTCTGGGGCAGGATCAGGCCCAGGCCTGGAAGGAATCCATGAATTAGAAGATTCTAGGAGCAGGAAGGGGTTGGGCTTGGGACCACCTCACACTCCTCAGCTGCACAGAGAGGATGTCCAGCCAGCCATTCCCCTCCTTGCCCAGCATCAGCTGAGGCAGCGCTGGGGCTGTTTTCTGCTTTAGATTTGGATCAAGGGCAGCACAGGTCCTTCAGGGTCCAGGAGTGTCCATATGCCTCAAGGCTCCTTCTTGCTTTGTAGGTTGCCCTCTCTTCCACCTGCATCTCCTGGCATTTGTGTCTCAATCATTGCATCAGAGTCATCATAGAGCCAAAACTTTTCACCTCAGCCCAGCCCAGAGGTTCCACAGGGCGTTCTGATGCCAGGGTCCTGCTGCAGAGCCCAGTGTTTTTGGTCCCCATGGTTACTGTAACAAGTGACCACAAACGGGGGGCTTAAGACAGCATAAACTGATCTCTCACAGCTTAGGGGCGTCACGTCCAAAATGAAGCTGTTGGCCCTGCAGGTTCCTTCTGAAAGCCCGGAGAGAAAATCTGTGCCAGGCCCCTCTCCTGGTAGCTCCAAGCAGTCTTTGATGTCCCTTGGTTTGTAGACACATCACTCCCATCTCTGCTCTGTCTTCAGGTGGCCGCCTTCTCTGTGTGTGTGTGTTCTCTCCTCTTACTAGGATACCAGTCACTGGATTCAGGGCCCACCCTAGTCCACTGACCTCATCTTCGTTTGATCACATCTGCGAAGACTCTTATTTCCAAATAAGGTCACATTCACAGCTTCTGGGTGGACGCGAATTTGGGGGGAATGCTGCCCAGTCTTGTTGCTCGGGCAGCCCTTCTGTGCTCACTCAACTGGGGACATGTCGCAGAGACAGCCCAGGGTGTCAGACCTGGGTGGCTGTGGAGGAAATCTTGTCTTTCCACCTCCACTTTACATGGTACAAGTTCATGACTTCCTTGATGATGATTTCCTACTCTGACTGACAGCAGAATTGCCTGGGGTCTGGAGCTCTTTGCAGACACAAAATCTGGCTCAGACCTTGGCTTTTGTAGTTGTCAAGCTCTACAGGTGACTGCCACCAGGGAAGTGGGTCAGGGGTCCGGGAAGGGTGATGGCCTGTTGCACACTGGGGTTACCTAAAGACTGGTCTTCAATGCAGCGTCCCAGCTCCTTTCATTGTTGGCTGGATGCAGGCTTAATAAATGGCTTGGGGTCAGCAAGAGGCAGTTGGCTTAAGCAACAGTCATGTTTCTGTCTGCCTGTGTAGAGATTACTGGGGGAAGGGTGGGGGATGGCATCTCCTTAGCTCTTGCAGCCTATGGGATTGGAACTGGGGTTAGCACAGTTTGTTATGAGGTTGTGCAATTGAGGTGGAAGGGGTGGGAAGGGGTGACCGGGGCTCCTCCTGGGAGGCCCTGCTCCCTGACCTTTCTAGGAAAGTGGATATGAGCCAGAAGCCTTTTGGGTCTCAGAGCCCTGCTCCAAAGTGCTGCTGGCCTGGCCCTATCTCATCTAATGGATGAGTCCTTCGCCATCTCTGCAGGCCTGCATGGCTCCAGGAATCTGGCTGGAAACCAGCATTGGGCTTGTTCTTTGGGCAGTGCCACTGTGAAGGAGCATGGAGTTCCGTAAGCCAGCTGAGTGACTTGGCAGACCTGGGCTGCTCCGGCTGGTTTCTGGAGTCACAGGTAAATCCAGGAGCTCCCTGGACCCAGAGGGTAAAATCTCCACCAGTCCCCACCCACCCTGGCCCGGGTAGTGGTGCCCAGGGCCACTGTCTTCCAGAAGAGCGCCTCCAGTCCATCTTTCTCAGAACACTCCCATCTCCAGTCACTGCTATCTGCAGACCCTCCAATGGTCTCTAGCACCAAGTGGGGCAGGGCCTGCAGCCAAGACCACATGCTGGTTGCCAGGGCAAATGGGCTGGCCTGGGGCACACGCCGATGGGTTCCAGGTAGTGGGCTCTCGGGGAAATACACAGCAGGCACTCAGAAAGGGCAGTGCCCTCTCCAGACACGTGCTGGAGGAAAGCAAGGCAGAACTTCCTGTGAGCAGAGTGAGACCTTGAGTGCAGTGGGGGTGTGGGTGGGTGCTCTTTAAAGACACTGTTGGCAAGTCCGTTTGCAAAGTGTACAATCAGCTGTGTTTTATAATCCCAGTTTGCCTATCGGGCTTGCTCGTGTTTCAACAAGCAGTTACAGAGTGACCCGCTCCACCCCAGAGGATGGCAGGGAGATGCAAGGCATTTTCCCTGCCCTCGGGAGGGAATGCCAGGACTCCGGCTCCAGGCAGGGTGGAAGTGGGTGTAAGACTGTGTGGATCAAGGGGCACTGAAGCCCTGTAGACCCCCCCTACCCCAACCGACTGCCAGGGGATGGTTTAAAGTAAACCCGACTCCATGTGCTTCGGGCAAATAATGAACAGAGTAACTGGGTCACAAGATGAAAAGCATTTGGGGTTCTGAAGAGAGATTCCAAGTTCTGATGGGAGGAGGAGGAGGGTACCGGGGCAGGGGTGGGGCACTTGAGTTCCTGGTCCTGGACAGTGTCCTTGGACGGATGTATTCTCCAGGGGGTTGACTAGAACCTGGGTTGGGAAGTGGGAAGAGATGTGTGCAGGGCTTAGAGGCTGTGCTGTGGGTGTGGCACGTGGCTGGGAGGGCGCTCTCCTACCGTACATATTCTTCCCTCTCTGATCTGAGGGCATGGTGCCAGCTTGCAGCTTGGGGACTGCCGTGTCCTCTGGAATCAGTGGTCTTGGATGCTAGTCCTTGAGCTGCAGATGGGCTGGGATCCCGCTATTCCTCTTTGCCATCTCTGTTGAGTTGCCATATGTGCGGGTGTAGATGAGTCCCAGGCTTGGATGGGGGCATGCAGCCCTCCTCATCCTGATGCAGAGCCAGTGATCAATGCCCAAGGGGCTGTGGGAGCAGATGAAGCTCTTGGCTCCCAAAGCAGCTAAGAGATACACTTGGAGGACCCCAGGCAGTCTAGACGATAGGCAAAAAAAAAAAAAGGCAGAAAAAATAAAAAGTGTGTATATTCACTGAACCACTTTGCTATACACCTGAAACCATCACAGCATTGTTAATCAACCATACACCTGAAACCATCACAGCATTGTTAATCAACCATACACCAATGTAAAATAAAAAGTTTAAAAAATAAAAAGCAAGTACTAAGGATGTAATGTACAACGTGATGCCTGTAGTTAAGACGGCTGGCTGACAGACAAGAAAGTTGTTACGAGGGCAAATCCTAAGAGTTCTCATCACAGGAAAAAAAATTGGTTTTCTTTTATTGTGTATTTATATGAGATGATGGGTGTTAATTTCATGATATATGTAAGTCAAATGATTATGAATGCTGTACACCTTAAATTTATACAGTGCTATATGTCAGTTATATCTCAATAAAGCAAAAAAAATACACGAAAGGAGATAAAGAGAAGGCAGACCGGGGATAGGAGTGTAAATGCCACTGATTCTTCTCCCCTGTCCTGAACATGCCTCCACCCTGCGTATATGCACACACACACCCGGAGCCAAGATCAAATGGTCCTGTGGCTAGGACGGACTTTCTGAAAAGAGAAGGGCAGACTTAGGAAGCCAAGGTTGGAAGCATAAAGAACCCTAAATTGGAGGATGGAGCTAGGGGAACATGGACTAGGCATGCTGCTGCTAAGTCGCTTCAGTCGTGTCCGACTCTGGCGACCCCATGGACGGCCTCCCACCAGGCTCCCCCATCCCTGGGATTCTCCAGGCAAGAACACGAGTGGGTTGCCATTTCCTTCTCCAGTGCATGAAAGTGAAAAGTGAAAGTGAAGTCGCTCAGTCGTGTCCAACTCTTAGCAACCTCATGGACTGCAGCCTACCAGGCTCCTCCGTCCATGGGATCTTCAGGCAAGCATACTGGAGTGGGGTGCCATTGCCTTCTCCGTGGACTAGGCATGGTTAAGTGCCATTTCATGGTGTCAAAGTAAACAGACAGGCTACTTGGGAAAGGTGAGAGTCTGGGTACATAGCAGGCTCTTGGGCAGCAGAGCCCAAGAGGACGAATGAGACTAGACATCTGGTTTATCACGTGGAGTTTGCATTCCATCTCAAAGGACCTGAGGAGAGGCATTGATGTTGTGCACCTGTGGCGACAGTGGGCATCGCTCAGGGAGTTTGCCAAAAGGCAGATGTCTGAATTAGCGTCCCATACTGGGGCTTTCCAGGTGGCTCAGTGGTAAAGAATCCGCCTGCCGATGCTGGAGACACGGGTTCCATCCCTGGGTCAGGTAGATCCCTTAGAGAAGGAAATGGCAACTCACTCCAGTATTCTTGCCTGGAAAGTTCCATAGACAGAGGACCCTGGCAGGCTACAGTCCATTGTAAAAGAATCAGACACGACTGAGTGCACACACAGACACACATGGGACCCTGGGGACCCGGGGCTTGGGCATTGGTATCTCACAGGGGATTCTGATGCCCGCCAAAGTTTGCACAGAGCATTCGTTTCCAAAGTGGGAACCAAGGCAACTTGGATTTGAGAAGAGAACCTCACAGATGCTTGGTGTGCGGACTGACAGCGGCACTTGTGCCTAGTTTTAAAACGAGCGGGTAGATTTTGAGAGTGATTGGCTAGGTTTCTGTCTGGTTGCTACAGGGTCCGTAGACCATGAGACCACAGGGTGTCAGGGTGCAGGAGGGGCATGCCAGATGCCCTGGGATGCTGGGAGGAAAGGCAGTCAAGGGAAGTGAGGCTGGGGAGGACTTCCAGCTTGAGAGATGGTCAGGGGCACCAGCATCTCAGAAAGGGCAGGAATGAAGCTGGCTTCCCCCAGCCCGGGGCCCACAGTCCCGGGCCCCCGAGGCCTGGTCTGGCTGGAATCCTGGAGCCTTCGGTGCCACCATCACTGCATGGATGTGCAGCTCCAGTGGAAAAGTGATAGAGACCCAGGGGAATACCATTTTGTAGCTGATAAAGTTGGGGTCAGCTGTGTGCAGTTAGCCTCCTGGGTTAAGCTTCTGGAGACCCCAGCAGGGTGGACGGGGTAAGGGTTTGCTGTAAAAATCAAATTGAGGGGCTTCCCTGGTGGTCCAGTAGTTAAGACTCCTAGTTTCCATTGCATGGGTTTGAACCCTGGTTCGGGTACTAAGATCCTACATGGCCTGCAGATCAGCCATAACAAATTTTAAAATATAATAAAAATTTTTTAAAAGTTTAAAATCAAATTGAGATGTTACCTCCAAAGAAGGGTCCTAACCCGGGGGGCAGGGAGCTTCCCAGATGCTGCAATGTGGTAAAGAATCCGCCTGCAATGCAGGAAGCACACGAGACTTGGATTCGATCCCTAGGTCGGGAAGATTCCCTGGAGGAGGAAATGGCAACCCGCTCCAGTATTCTTGTCTGGAAAATCCCATGGACGGAGGAGCTTGGCAGGCTACAATCCATGGGTCGCAGAGTTGGACACGACTGATCCTTTGCATCCTTTGAACCCGGGGGGTGTGGATGTGTGTCCAGAGATGGGCCGGCAGGACAGCCTTGAGCCCTGAAGCAGTCAGCTCAGCTGAGTGTGTGCGTGCCCGTTTTTGCGGCTTCCACCAGATTCTCAAAGGGGTATGTGACCTCTAAAAGGTTGGCCACTGCCTTAGAAGGCGTTCTTACGGCCTGTGGGGGGATTAGGGGCTCTGGAACCAAAGGGTGGGCAGCCTTGAGCCCCAGCAGTGAGGACCAGGGTGAGGGTCTTTGCTGTCCTCCTGAGAGCTGTTAGACATGGCAGGGGAGGAAGAAGGAAGCTGCAGGCAGGAGAGCCAGGCTAAGGGGCTTCTAGTCACCCAAGTGAGCAGAGCAGGTACCTGATGGGGGAGGAACTCAGGAAGGAGGGAGGGTGACAGGCTGGAGGGGCGGGGCGGGGTGCGTAGGGGGCCGCCTCTGGGGTCTGGCCTCAGGGCTGGGGCCATGCAGCCCCTAATGTGGTCAGGTGGTCAGCAGGGGTGCATTCCCTGCCGAGTTCTGCTGGGAGAGAGAGACAGAGGGGTCTCCAGCTGTAGCTCCAGCAGATCATGGGAATGAGTGAGGGGCTTGGAGGGAAGAGGCAGAGAAGGGGGTTGGGGCACGTGGGTTCGGAGCAGCGTGGTCAGGATGGCCGCTCTGCAGCCCACGCCTCGGTCCAGGGGTGAGACTTGGGCAGGTGCCCTGTGCCTCGGTTTCTCCATTTCTGAAGAAGCGATGATCCCTTCCTACCTCCTAGGGCAGAGGTGCAGTGCCTGGGACGGTGCCCATGGCGGCTGTCGGGGTTGGGGGGGTGTTAGCTCTTTTTGTGCTCGATGTTGTGCTGGGTGTGTAATCCTCCCCCCACCCCGAGAGCGGGCCGTGGCTCTCACACAGATGTGGGGGGTGCAGAGACGCACAAGCTGGGCTCTGGTGGCTCCAGGAGGGCAGCCAGGAAACTGGGAGGGAAACGGCGATAGGTTTGTGACGGAAAAGTGACTGACGACGGTAACAGCAGCTGTCACCATCGGCGCTAAGGGCTCGGAACCGTGTTCACACAGTCTTCCTGTTAATTCACCTAATTTATAATTATCCCTATTTTACAGATGATCAGATTGAGGCACCAGCTGATTCTTTTGCTCGGGTCACATGACTATCAAATAGCAGAGTAAGAAGACAGGGTTTTAAAATGAGACGAGGCGTACGGGGGAAGCTGAAGGCGACCATTTCGGTCCACCTTGGCTTGGAGGGGGTGGTCTCTGTGGAGCATGAAGGATGGAGGACCATGAAGGAGAACTCTTGAGAGCTGACCTTGTTCGGGAGATTTCCCCATCAACTGGAGATGAGCTAAATTAAATTAAGCTCTATCCTGACAGCAGAATATTAAGCAGTCATTTTAAACAGTATTATAGATTCATGATTATGACCTAGAAAAATGTTCAGAGTGCATTAAATTTAAAAGCCCAGTTACATCTGTATGCTTTCGCGTTTCAAACCCTGTCTAATATAATTTTTAAATGCACAGTGCATAACTGTACACTGTTAACAAAGTTATCAAGCAAATACTCAGGTTAAGAAAAACAAGACCCTGCCACCCTAAAAACTCTCTTAATTCTTCCTGGTCCCTAAGGAAAAGGGGACCTCCTTTTCCTTAGATAACCACTGTCCTGGGTTTTATGGTGAAAATTCCCTGGCTTTTTTAATGTAGTTTACTGATTCTGTATTTATCTCTAGTCTATTGTTTTTTTTTAAATTATGCTTATACATGTAGAGAAAAGTCTAGAAGGATGTCTGTCAAAATTCTAGGCAGTGGGTGAGATCAAGGGTAATTTTTATTTCGTTTTGCTTATCTGTATTTTCTAAATTTTCTGTGATTAACATGTGTTCGTCGTATAGTTATTTTAAAGTGAAAAGGCAACAAGGAGACTGGGGTAGGGGTGTCTTCAGGATGGGAGAGGCGGAAGAGAAGGCTTCGAGCGAGGCCGTGAAAGCCCTGAACCTAGAGGGTGGGGCTCACGTCCAGGGCTGCCTCCCTTTTGCCTTATTCCTCGGAGAAGCAGATTGGGGAAGGGTTTATTGCTTCATGAAAAGAACTGTTACCGTTTTTCTGCCTCAGAGACGTATGCTTTTTATCTGCTTTGTTGAGGTATGATTCTACTGTTCACCCATTTAAAGCGGGCAGTTCAGGGAGGGACTTCCCTGGCGTTCCCATGGTTAAGACTGCATTTGCACCGTAGGGCGGCACAGGGGTTTGATCCCTGGTCAGGGGAACTAAGATCCTGGTATGCCGTGCAACATGACCAAAATAAATAAATTTCAGTTCTCCTTTATAAGTTATTAATTAATTTATAAAGTAAATAAAGTGCAATTCAGTGGTTTTTTTAGTGCAGTCACAGAGCTGTGCAGCTTCACCACTATCTGATTTTACAGCATCCCAAGGACCCCTGTGCTGGGTTCAGTCTGATATTTCCGATGAGACTCAGGTAGTATGTTTCCACCTGGTGCTGCAGCAGCAAAGCCGTGCCCTGCAACAGGACGCATAGAATGTAGCCTTTCAGGGCTTGGCAAACAGTACCCCCACTACCCCCCGCCACCCACCTCTGATCCCCTATTACGGTAAATACGGTTTTACTGGAATGCACCCACACCCATTCCTAATACAAAGTCTGCAGCTGCTTACCGGCTGGAAAAATGGCAGCCTTGAGTGGTTGCAACAGAGCTACGTGAATTACCATCTTGCCCTTTATGAAAACTTTCCCTCACCCCTGGGTGTGAAATTCCTGGGGCCGACTCACCTCTCACCTGGCGGCCTGCTCCTTGCTTTCCAGAAAGATTGATGCCTTGGGGTATCATTCTCTGAACTGACCCTAAAGATGCAGTGAATCTTGAACCTGTGAGCCCAAGAGAGGGAGAGATGAGTTTCAAGGCTGTAACCCTCCTGCTGTGAGACATTCTAGGGTGGAGAGTTCCCGGGGACAGAGCCTGGATTGGGATGAGTCTTCACTTGGCCCTTTCTCATCTGTGGTCTGGAGGTCTTGGTTGGGCTTCCTGGAGACCCTGTAGGGTCAGGTCATCTTCACGACTTGGCTCAGCACTCAGGCTCTGCATCAGGCTTTGCTTTGACTGACTGATGACAGTCAAAGGCTCTAGTTAGGAAGGACTTCAACAGCTGATTCTTAACCAAGGACAGGATGGGGAAGTGGACTGACGTTTTAGAGAAAAAAAGATGAAGTACAAAATATCAGAGGAAAAGCCTGGGTCTTTGGAGCCTGCTAGAGCTGGTTCTGAGTCCTGACTCTGTGCCTCTATGAGCCTCAGTTTCTTCTGTAAAAGCAGAATTAAATGTCTCGGGGACTTCCCTGGTGCTCCAGTGGCTCAGACTGTGTGCTCCCAATGCAGGGGGCCCGGGTTCAGTCCCTGGTCAGGGAACTAGATCCCACATGCTGCAACTGAGTTCACATGTTGAGACTAAGACCTAGCGCAGCCAGATAAATTGAAAAAATATTTTTTGAAAAAAGAAACTCCTCAGGGCTGGGCCACAGCAGATGGTGAGTGAATTTCTGATGAATGAGTAAAGTGTGCGAAAGCATGGGAGGGACTCAATAAATGTCAACCCCGCCCACTCCATCTAGATTTCTGAGATCCTGGATAATGCTTCTGTGAAACCTTGTGGGCCTCTGTCCCCAGAGCTCCTCAAGAAGAAAGTCATGTGCATAAAAAAAGAAATAAACCTCCTCTGACATTCCTGGCCCCCTCTGGTTTTTTTTTTTTGGCTCTTCCTTGTTGTTCAGTCACTCAGTCGTGTCTGACTCTTTGCGACCCCATGGACTGCAGCACGCCAGGCTTCCCTGTCCTTCACCATCTCCCAGACCTTGCTCAAACCCATGTCTATTGAATTGGTGATGCCATCCAACCATCTCATCCTCTGTCGTCCCCTTCTCCTCCTGTCTTCAACCTTTCCCAGCATCAGGGCCTTTCCTAATGGGTCGGCTCTTTGCATCAGGTGGCCAAAGTATTGGAGCTTCAGCATCAGTCCTTCCAATGAATATTCAGGGTTGATTTCCTTTAGGATTGACTGTTCTTACATGGAGAAGGAAATGGCAACCCACTCCAGTGTTCTTGCCTGGAGAATCCCAGGGACGGTACAACGTGGGAAACTCAGCCTGGTTTTTCTCTTCGGCTCAGCTCACTTCTGCTGCCCTTCCTTTGATCCAGATCAAGAATTCAGGGCCCCTGGATGGGTTTTTAGTGCAGGCACGTGATATGAGGGTAGTTGAGAATTCACTGTGCAGAGTTGGTTGACACGCCCCAGACCACTGTGACCTCACATGGGGTCACGTGACACATGAGGTAGTGAAGAACAAGGACCGGGAGGGGAGGATGCCAGGGATGCATTAGACACGGAGATGCATAGGAATGATCCTACAGGGCCCCAAGTCTAGAGCGTTTGCACACACACGATGAAGTGAGTGCCCCAGGCGCTGGAGTCCAGGAGGCTGTCAGCAGCGCTCCAGGGACTTCCTTGGTGGCCACTGGACCACCAGGGAACATGGAGTCTCTCAGGGCAGGGACCAGGGTTCAGTCCTTGGTCAGGGAACTAGATCCCCGCATATCACAACCAAGAGTTTGAATGCTGCAACTGAGACCCAGCGCAGCCAAATAAATAAATATAAATAAATATTAGACAGTGTTCCATGTATCTAGGAGAAAAGACTGGGGGTCACTCATGGACTTCAGGTCTGTGTGGATTTTTCCACTCCCAGGGAAGCGTCCCTTTTCAGAAGGACTGTTGACCCTGTGACAGGACGGCTTTGAGGGCAAACACAGTTCTCTCCTGGGGACTTTTCTCCGCAGCCCCTCCAGCATTTACCCTTTAACCCTCAGAAGCCCCTGCGAGAAATGGCCCCGCTAGGCTCTGCCCAGACAGAAACCAGGTATCTCGGGAAGAGAGGCATTGGAGCGGAGAAGTGATAAGCACGGCTGATTCTCTGTTGTGATGAGCACAGTCTCTGATTCTCTGTTGTGACGTCTTGGCCTCTCAGGCCCATTGGCTCCAGGAGGGGGCTTCCCTGGTGGCTCAGATGGTAGAGAATCTGCCTGCAATGCAGGAGACCTGGGTTTGATCCCTGAGTTGGAAAGATCTGGAGAAGGAAATGGGCTCCCCGCTCCAGTATTGTTGCCTGGAGAATCCCATGGACAGAGGAGCCTGGCGGGCTACAGTCCATGGGGCCGCAAAGAATCAGACACGCCGCAAAGAATCAGGAACACATTTAAGGAAGTGTTTATTTCTTATGCGCCAATTCTGGAAAGCAGGGAAAAGCGACCGGCAAATAGTCTCCAATCAGAAGTCTCTTTTTTGGTGCAAAAGGACTTTGTCTCTTCCTGTTGACAAGGACTCAGGAGGAAGGTGGTAGGTCAGGCAGGTGTCCTCCCTGTCTGGATGGGGAACAGTCGATGACTCACCCAAGGTCTCGTGGTCGACTCGGTGCCAGGACTCTAATGAGCCAGAACCTGGCTCAAGTCTCTGGAAACAGGTTGGACGTCACAGCTACGGCCTTTCCATTGCTCTGTTCCACGTGGCCAAGAAGCGTGTTGTCCTTGGAAGGGCTGACTCTAGGTGGGTGTGTTTTATCTTAACCTGAGCAGTTTAGAAGTTTGAAGGACATTTTGACAGCGCCGGTCTACAACTTTAAGTCTCCCCTTGAATGTAAATTGGTTCAATCTCTATGGACAACACTGTCGAGGTTCCTTAAAAACCTAAAAGTGGAGTTGCCATATGATCCAGCAATCTCATTCCTGGGCTTGTATCTGGAGAAAGCTGGTTTGTAAAGATACATGCACCCCAGTGTTCAGAGCAGCACTGTTTGCAATAGTCAGGACATGAAAGCAACCTAAATGTCCAACAGATGAATGGATAAAGATGTGGTTTGTTTATACAATGGGGTACTACTCAGCCGTAAAAAAAGAATGAAATAATGCCATTTGCAGCAACACGGATAGCCCTAGAGATTATCACACTAAGTGAAGTAAGTCAAAAAGAGACAAATATCATAGGATGTCATTTATATGTGAAGTCTAAAATATGATACAAATGAACTTATTTACAAAGCAGAAACAGACTCACAGACGTAGAATGCAAACATGGATGCCAAAGGGGAAAGTGGGTGGACGGATAGGTTATATAAACCAGTATATATAAAGCAAAGTCCTATTGTAGAGCACAGGGATATATTCAACATTCTGTAGTAAATCATAATGGAAAAGAATATGAAAAAGAATATATGTATAATCACTTTTCTGTATACCAGAAACTAGCACAATATTGTAAGTCAACTATACTTTAAGAAAAAGAAAGGGAGAAAAGAAGTCTCCCCTTTGGGCAAGCAACTCTAAATCTAGAAATTTTTCTGCAGAAAATAATAAAGGATGTGTGCTAGCATCTCATCACAAGGGTGCTCACCTCCATCTTGTTTATCTCAGTGTTAGATACATCATAGCCGCAGATGCTCTGCAGGACCAAAGGTTGCAGATTTTTTTTTTTTTTTTGGCCAAGCTGAGCAGCATGTGGGATCTTAGTTCCCTTCCAGGGATAGAACTTGCGCCCCCTGCAATAGAAGCATGGAGTCTTAAACTCTGGAGTCCTCCTCAAGGACTTCTTACTGAATTGTAAAATGTTCAGATAAAGGAGGAGGAATTAGACTTGCTTCTGAAATATGGTTTTCTAATTTTTCTGTGTTGAACTTGAATGACATGTGTTGTTTTTAAAAGAGTTTGCTGAAGGATGGGTCTGATTGTGGGCAACAGTGGGATGGGGCCCAGACTTTTAAAGCTGGTTTGGTCCACTTTCAGTGATGGGCCCCATGAAGAAGGGCCCACTGAGCAGAGCAGGATCATCCAGAGGGTGGGAACCATGTTCTCGGAATCACTAAGCTGGAGAGCCTGGGCTTGGGAGAAATGCCTTCAATGCAGGATCATCTGGAAGAGGATGCCAGTGGTGGCTGTGCTGGGACATTCTGGAATGCCATCAAAGGCCCCACAGGCTGTAGGTTTTAGTCGTATTATCTGCCCTCCCCCCTGACCCCACTCCAAACTTGTCCCATGCTAAAGGTGAGTATCCATGACCTTGCTGAGAAGAGGCTAACAGACTGGGCGCTGAGTATGCTCTGGGGAAGGAGAAATAGACATAAGATTTTTGTATCTAGGGGGCCTGGAAGAGGGACCCAGAAAGTGGGTGGGGTGGGTTGTGGTTGAGGGGTTCAGAGGCAGAAATCCTCCCACCACGTGCCAGGTCAGGGACCAGATGACCTCTCCAGAGCCCTTCCAGCCCCACACAAAAGAGTTTCGTCCTTGGATCTGCTCTGCCTCCAAGATTCCAAGTTCCTGCTATTGACTTTGTCAAGAAACCAAACCCTGAGATCGGTTGCCATAACATCTCGGGACCAATATCACGTCCTCCAAACTAAATTTCTCAATTGTCATATTTGTGGTGAGTGCCCTTAGTCCTAGCCGTGAGGTCAGACTTGTATGATTTCTTAATTTGGGTGCTCAGTGGGGGCCCCAGGCCAGCATTCCATCCTCCCACCTCCAGTCAGCTCGGCTCAGCAGTGGATCCTGGAGGGGCAAACGCCCCCAACCTGAGTGGGACCAGACACCCTCCCTGTGGGAGGAGGGGTGGCCAGCGTTGTCAGGGAGCCCTGACCTTGAGGTGCCACAGCTCAGAAGAGAGACGCCCTGACGAGGACCACTGTGACCATGCTGTCAAGCTGGAACAGGAAGGGTTTTCTCCCTGCCAGGCCATCTTTAAACATCGAAAGCACGCAAGCGCGCTCTCAACAGGCATCTTCATGGTGCCCCTCTGCCATCCCTCTGCCCATTGCCATCCCTCTGCTCGTTACCGGGCACTTCCCAGGTGGCGCTGTTGGCAAAAAACCCGCCTGCCAGTGCAGGTAGACATAATAGACATGGGTTCAATCCCTAGTTTGGGACGATCCCCTGGAGAAGGAAGTGGCAACCCTCTCCAGTATTCTTGCCTGGAGAATCCCATGGACAGCAGGCTACATTCCATATAGGGTTGCAAAACGAGTCAGACACAACAGAAGTGACTTAGCATGCACGCATGCTGCTCATCGCCCCAGCTGTTTAAGCCAAGTCTTCTGTGATCAGTGGACCCACAACCGGTGTGCTGACACATGCTCACCCTCTGGCTGGCCCATCACTGTCCCTGACTTCACCCCTGGTCTGATGTCACAGCACAGCAGCTCTGTCGTTTCCATGGCAGCGGCTGCCAGAGTTCACCAGCTAGGGCGGGTGCTGGGCTGCTGGCGAAGGTGGGGAGCTGCGATTCCAGCCAACTTTGGTCAGTGGGCCCCAGAAACCCTATGCAGACCACCCAGGGCCGAGGTTCTTGGGTCCGGCACCTTATCCATTGTGGGGGCGGTGTTCTCTCTGTGGCCAGTGGTTTGGTGAGCCTCTGAAGGGGGCCCTAGGAAGTGGGCCAATAAGGATGTCCAGGCCACATGTCCAGAGGCTAACTGAAAGTCCTTGCACCACGGGGCTCTGCATCTACAGTTCGACTGGGGAGGATGGACAGTGGAAGCTAGTGGGACAGGGTTGGGAATGAATGTGGTGGTTTGCCGGGGGCGGGGATAGGTCATTATACAACAAGAACAGTTGTTGGCATGGGGGACCCCTGACCTAGGCGGGGTAGCCACAGTCATAAGGTTGGAGGGAAAGCGATTGACATTATCAAGTGACATTTAGCTGGATCAGCCATAAGCAACCCCCCACGCAGCTAACCTGGTGTCTCCCGTAATTTTGGAAGAGTCTATGCCTTATGACTCTCTTAATGAAGCTGGTTGGGAAGGTAACAGACACAATGACCGAGGCTTGTTCTCCTAAGAGGTTGGCTGCCTGGCCATCTCAGCTTTCTAGAACTGTCCTGGTCCTGAATGTGCATCAGGGAGATGGTTAAACATACAGGTTTACAAACAGCACACCAGGAGAAACCTGTGGTGGGGCCTGGCCAGGACTCATGGTCTCTGTCCATGATCATCTCCTTGCCAGGTGATTCTGATACAGCTGGCCTAACACCCAGCCGGCTTTAGGAACCACCACTTAACTGAGGGAGAGTTGCGAAGTGAGCAAAGACAGAAACTTCCGGGCAGGGAAGTGAGCAAAAGACGGAAACTCTGGGCAGCACCCGGGGTGTCACGAAGTGTGCTTTTAGAGGCTAGAACTCAGAGAAATGGAGTTTAAAGATGTTTCTGATGTGTGTTTTATCCCGGCTTGACTTGGATGTTTCCAGTGATGGGTGTCTCACTACCTATCAAGTCAGCCCAATGATTTCAAGACAGCCCTGTAGAAAGTGCTGCTTTCCATCTTGGCCAATTTCTGCCTCCCTGTAATGTGTTCTCAGTGGTCTGGTCCAGGCATCTGGAGACACGCACAGTAAGTACCACCCTCTTTTCTAAACAGCTTGCCAAACTTGTGGGTGTTTCTGATAGTGATGAGCATCTGCCCAGATGGATGTTGCTGTTATCATCCCCATCTTACAGGCAAACACACTGAGGCGCCTAGGGTTAAGAAACATGCCCTAGGTCACACAACTGCTCAATACTCTGAACCACCAGAGTATACTGTTCTAGACTTTTCTACCACCTGCAAGCATCCCTCCAAACATTCTTGGTTCCATAGGGCTTTCCTTCCTATGACCTGTTTTTGTCTACTTTTTTCATTCTCCTGAACTTTGAGGCCCTCCTCATCCGTAAGCATTCTCTGTCTTTCTGAACCCTATCTGGGAAGAGACAGCCTCTCCCTTACTCAGGTTTTCTCCTTATCTAGTAAATGTGTCGTTCTTATTTAGTATTCATATATTTTTTATATATTGTTTTATTTATTTATTTAGGCTGTTCTGGGTCTTCGTTGCTGAGGGCTTTTCTCTAGCTGCAGTGCACAGGCTTCTTCTCGGTGCGTGGATTTCTCATTGCGGTGGCTTTCTTGTTGCGGAGCACAGGCTCTAGGCATTTGGGCTTCAGCAGTTGCAGCACGTGGGCTCGGTAGAGGTTACGGGGCTCTAGAGCACAGGCGCAGCAGTTGTGGCACGTGGGCCCAGTTGCTCTGCAGCATGTGGGACCCTCCCAGACCAGGGATTGAACCTGTGTCTCCTGCATTGGCAGGCAGATTCTCCACCATTGAGCCACCAGGGAAACCCTGCTGTATATTTTCTGTTAGGTGAATTCCTAAACATTTCAGTAATTATTTTTTGATTTTGAAACTTCCGGACTATTTTGTTTGGATCCTCACACATCCTGTGGGGTGGGAATGGCGTGGATATTCTTCCAAGTACCTATTTCACGGGGCTGGGCTGGATCATTATCCTGCTTGTCTTTGGCACTTGTAGCAGAACAGGTAAAGATCACGTTGGCTGTTTTGGTGGCCACAGGTCTCTGCCGACTCTGAGCTCCTAGCTGGCTCAGACCCTCTCGTTTCCTGCTTTGCTTCTTTAGAAACTATGGTCTCCCACTTGGCACATGCAGGGTTGGACGTGGAGACCCACATGTGGGTTGTCAATGGGTTCCCAGGACACTTGGCCTTGTTAGATCTGACCAGGTGTTCAAACCTGTGCAAAATCTGAGCTGAAGCCTTGCATTCCAGCAGCATGGCTGCTGTTCCATCTCCTTGTGGGTTATTGTGTGCTGGGGATGTCCCATTCGGCGACAATGGACTTGGACTCAGACGCTTGTGCACTTGACTCATGGAAAGCCCATCAGAGCCCCAGACTCTGTTCAGTCTTCTGGCTTTAGACACAGTTTTAAGACAGTTCTCTGTGTGAGTCCCAGTCAGTCCAGAGCAGTTTAGAAGCTGTATGAGAAAAGGGGGCTAAGACGCCGTCAGACCTCCCAGAAAGTTACAACTATGGAGGAAGCTGTGAAAAGGCGACTGAAATTATATTCTGGGGTTATTTCGTTCAGAGGAATTGTGTCATATATGTATGGTTTTTGATGTTGTTCAGTTCCCAAGTAGTATCCAGCCCCATGGACTACAGCCTGCCAGGCTCCTCTGTCCTCCACTATCTCCCCGAGTTTGCTCAAATTCATGTCCATTGAGTCAGTGATGTTATCTAACTATCTCATACTCTGTTGCCTCCTTCTCCTTTTGCTTTCAATCTTTCCCAGCATCTGGGTCTTTTCCAGTGAGTCAGTTCTTTGCATCAGGTGACCAAAGTATTGGAGCTTCAGCTTCAGTAACAGTCCTTCCAATGAATATTCAGAATATTCAGAAATGTTTTTTGAGGGGTCCTATATATCTTCAAAGCCCTTGAGGGATTTTCTATATTGTAGTTCTAAAGGTAATCCAGAGTTCTAAAAAGGTCAAGTTATATCTCTTCTGTACACTCAGGAGACAGAGAAATGTTTAACTTTACGTGTGAAAGAGCTTTAATTACATGGAAAGGTTCTCTCTGGCCATGCCACTAATTGGGGGCCCTTTTATTTCTATTTTTAAATGTTTCAAAGAAAATGTGCTAAACCATGTCACCTGGGCGTTGAGTCTGTGAGCCTTGGGAGAAAAGCCGGAGCATTTTTCTCGTTGCTGTGGAAATCAGGGGCCACCTTGTCAGGGAGGAGGAACCAGACCAGGTCTGGGAAAGGTGGGCGGGTGGCATGAGGAGGGGTTCTGTTTGAGGAAGAAGGACGGGATTGAGCACGGTGAAGGCGCTGGACTTGCGTGGGGGGCGTTTGGGATGGCTCGGAGCCTGGCTGGCTGCGGAGAAGGGGGCAAGATCATGAACTGCCAGAATGTTCCCAAGCCTGCAGATCAGGGATCGACCAACTGACTCTGGGAGATGGTTAACCGAGCACATTCCTGGGCCCCCTTCCCACTGAGGCTGGGGTGGGATCATCAGTCTGAGGCAGGGCCCCAGAATCTGCATTTTAGCCAGTAGCTCGGGCGACCGTGATGCAAGTGACCTCACATCCTGCTTGGAGACTTGCTTTGCGGACCAGGGAGCTGGTTGCAGATGCTGAAGGGACACAGCTGGCTGAGTCAGAACAGTGGCTGTAACCACAGTGCCGGGGAGGAGGGCAGGGGTGGCGTGGAGATGGGGGAGGTGACAAAAGCCTGGTTAGGAGGCTCAGGTGAGACCCTTCGATCCAGCCTACCTGGCATCAGAGCCTCACCGCCTCCCTTGTGGTCACTATTCCTCCTCGTTGGACTGGGGTTGCCTTGGAGGCTCCGTTGAGGGGTTAGAAGGCAGGAGGGCTGCTGTGGGCCTGGGTGCTTCCCGGTGGCCTGGGAGGGGGTCTGCCTTGGCTGAAGAGTCATCTGAGCCGCTGCCCAGGTGACCACCGAGGGCTGGCTCTGCGCACCAGGGACGGCAGAGGGTGAGAGGAGAATGGGCCCAGTGTTCCTCACGGCGGCCGTGCTGAGCGGGCCTTCTGTAAGGACGGGGCTGTGGCTTCCTGAGGGGTTGAGGGTGGCGGTCACAGCCCAGCCTGTCCCCCTCTGGGGGAGCAGGAGCAGAAGACCCAAGGGAGAACTGGACGCCCAGAGCATTCTGGTCTGGTCAGTGAGCAGGGCAGGGCTTGGAGATGAGGGCCTCAGGGAGCTGGGGACATGGGCAGAGGGCCAGGTGCATCTGCCAGTTGCTCTAGGGTTTTCAGTTCCTGAACAAGGGAGCTGACTAATTTCTGGGCTTTTTCCCCCAAGGTCACCATCCAGATGTTATAGGTTTTCATCCATTTGCATGTCTCTAGGAAAATCAACTGGCCTGCACTGGGGCGCCTGCCCCAGCCGCCCTGGCTTGGGCTGTAACGGGGTGATTGAGTGGGTGGGGGCCCTCCAGAGTGGGAGACGCTCGTCCAGGTTATGCTGATCGTCACCCGTTAGCAGTGCAATTTACGCTGTTCTCTCCAGCTGTCTTCCAAGATGGACAAAGAAACCTTCACAGCTCTGTCCCTCTCCTCATCTGTTTGGACACCCCTATGGGCATTCCTGTGCTGTTCTCAGTTACTCGGTCATGTCTGACTCTTTGCAGCCCCATGGACTGTAGCTGGAGAGGCTCCTCTGTCCATGGAGATTCTCCAGACAAGAATACTGGGTGGGTTACCATGCCCTCCTCCAGGGGATCTTCCCAAGCCAGGGATCAAACCAAGGGCTCCCTCATTGCAGGCGGATTCTTTGCCATCTGAGCCACCAGGGAAGCCTGTGGCCATTCCTAAGGGTAGGAAAAGCTGTCTCTGATGTTTGGGACTCAGATTCAAACCCAGCTCGTCCCTGTGAGCTGGGACAGTTACTCAGTTTCTGTGCTTCCCCTTCTTCGTGTAGGGACATGATTTCCTTTTCCTTGGGCATGTACTTAGGTAGATCTACTTTTACCTTTTACTTACGGCTGCACTGGGTCTTCATTGCTTGGCATGGGCTTTCTCTAGTTGCAGTGAGCAGGGGCTACCCTCCAGTTGCAGTGCTTGGACTTCTTACTGCAGGGGCTTCTCAGTTGTGGCACGTGGGCTTAGTTTACCCCGAGGCATGTGGAATCTTCCTGGACCAGGGATCAAACCAGTGTCGCCTGCATTGGCAGGCAGATTCTTAACCACTGGACCATCAGGGAAGTCCCATACATTTACCTTTGTATAACACTGCGAAACTTTTTCAGAACAGCTGCAGCATTTTGCATCCCCACCAGGAACCAGAAGCCTGTGAGGGTTCCGATGTCCCCAGGCCCTCGCCAACATTTGTCATTGCCTGTCTCTTTCATTGTAGCCATCCTAGTGGGTGTGAAGTGGTATCTTCATTTGGCATTTCCCTGATGAGGGTTGATGTTGACCATCTTGTTATGGGCTTTTATCAGCCATACATAAACCTTCTTTGGTGATGTGTATATTTCAGCCTTTTGCCCATTTTTAAATGGATTGTTTGTTGTCTTCTTACTGGGTCGTACGAGTAGTTTATACCAACTGATTCAGGTCTTTTGTTGAGTGTGTGATTTGCAGGTATTTCCTTCCAGTCCGTGTCTTATGTTTATACCTATTAACAATGTCTTTTGAAGTGCAAAGGTTTTTAATACTGATGATGCCAAACTTATCAATTTCTTATATTGTTTTTGCTCTTGGAGTTGTATCTAAGAATGTGTGCCTAGTCTGAGGTCAGGAAATTACACTTCTGCTTTCTTCTAATTGTAGCTTTAGACTTTACATTAAGGTCTATGATCCATTTGCATTAATTTTTGTATATGATATACAATTTTGTATATGGTAAGACAGGGTCTAAATTAATCTTTTTTGTATGTGGATACCCGTGTCACTTTGGTTGAAAATATCAACCATTGTGTTTAACGCCCTAGCTTTCTCTTTCTCTCTCCTCTTGCTCATCATGGGGGTTGGCAGACTGGTAGAATATGGTATTAACCAGGTTTCCACATGTCTAACTGCATGATCACAGTTACCAAAAGCTGGTGGCTATGTGACCATTGGTCAAAGACAAGATGTCTACCTGAGCAGCAGCTGCCACTTGCCAGCTGTGTGATCTGGGTCAAGTTTCTCAGTTGCTCCCTGCCTCAGTTTCCCCACCTGTGAACCAGGGGTGCACAGGTTCATTCACCCTTGCACCCTCGATAACTCCTTACCTCCAGGGTTACTGGAAAAAAGACAAGTGGAGGGCAGCCCGCACAGTTCACATTAGTTGTTCCAATTGATGCAGTGGGATTTCTGGGGACCACCATTACTTTGAGCTAAAATTTGCTCAGCCTGACTCCACCCCTCATACCCTAAGATGAAAGAAGGGAAGGGAATCCTACACAGCTGAAGTGGGCTCCGCCGTCCAGGAGGCGGCTCATGTAGCCCACAAATAATGGCGTTTTTGGACACCAGCTGTGAGTGGCCACAGGCTCCATACTCTTTTTTTCTGGTATAAATGCAGGTCCTTCTTTAGGAAGGTCTGGTGGAGCACGTGTCCCTGCCTGATGCCAAAGAGATGTGAAAAAAGAGATACCACCAGCTTAACCTCTGTTTGCACTGAATTTTAGTACAAACATTCGATCCGCAGTCATCTGTGCACCTCCCCCCACCCACGCGCACACACGCACACACCTTTCTTGCCGGGGTGTGTTCCTCCTACACTCCTTCCTCCTTTCATTTATAAGTAGCTCCCTCCAGAGGGCCAGGCATTTGCACACACCCCCCTGACCCGAGCCCTAACTCGTCTCCTAAGGTGGGGTCTTAACCTCAGCACTGTGGACATTGAGGGCCAGGTCCCTGCTAGTCGCAGGGCCGCCGTCCTGTGCATCACAGGCTGTTTCATAGCAGCCCTGCATCCACCCACTAGATGCCTGTAGCACTGCCCGCTCCTCCAGGTGTGGCAACCAAAACTGTCTCCAGAAATGGCCACACGTGCCCCTCTGAAGCAAAACCACCCTCTGCTGAGAATAGCTGCCCTGCAGGTCTTGTGTGGAGGCTTGTGAGACAGAAATCGGGAGCTGAGAACGGGCCCTTGCGGGTGGGGGTCTGGAGGACAGTCTGAAGGGACGGGTCACCTCCCCTAGGCACCCCCAGCCCGCCACACTCAGAGTCCCCCCTTTGCCTTGTCTCCAGGGTCTCGCTTTCCTTGGAACACTCAGGGCAGCTCTGTGCATCCTTCTTCCGGGTGGGCTTGACCCAGAACAGCCGTGGCAGCTGTGGCCTCTCGGCCCCTGGTGCCCTTGAACCTCCGCTCTCTCGGTTCCTACCACCTTCTCTCCAAAGCTGTGTCTGTACAAGTCCCTGACATGCGAAGAAGCTCGGAGAGAGCTGCTCGACAGAGCCCCAGTCCCGACAAGGAAGCCTGGTTCTCGAGGCAGAACCTTTCGGACAGATTGCTCCAGGTCCGAGAGAAGGGAGCCCTGGCCCCGCAGAGAAGACAGAAGGACCCCCAGCAGCGGAAGACACAGCTGCTCCAGCGCTTGGTCGAGGAGCTGAAGGCAGAGTGGCCGGAGGCCCTGGACCAGCAAATTCGAGGCCTGGGGCGGCTGTACTTAGCGCATCTGTTGGGCTCGGGGGGCGAACGGGCTGAGGACCATGAACCTGACTCAGAGGGCTCGGCCCAGCGGGGAGCAGCCAGGTTGCCCAGGGCCAAGGGGAAGCACAGAGTGGCCGCGCGGGAGGAGAAGGGACGCAGGGAGGAGCTGGCCCGACGGCAACCCTGGTGCGCCACGTCCCGGAGGAGAGCAGTGGACCGAGAGAGGCAGGGGGCCTCCAGAGCCACGGGCCCATGTCCCCCTTCCCTGAGCCCCCCGGAGAGGAGCAAAGGAAAACGAGCGCCTTCCACGAAGACCGGCGGGGGCTGCCGTCATGGGACAAATGTGGAGAAGCTCTTGGCTGCCCCGGAGGGGATCAAGCGCCTGGAGGAACAGGAGAGTGACGCAGCCAGGGAGGGCAGGAGGCAGCTGGGGAAGCGGCCAGCTCGTCGTCAAGGCCCGAAAAACAACTGTCTGGATCAGAGCCCCGAAGGCAAAGCCGACCACCTGGAACAGCTGTGTCCAGTCGGCTCGACCCACAGAAGGGGGGCCTCGCCGCCCGCGAAGCTCGGGAACAAGAGCAAGTGGCAGAGAGAGCTGGAATTTGCCTTCGAAGAGTTGTTTGATACCAACAGGAAGCTGAAAAAACACCTGACCTCGCAGCTGGATCTCAAGCCCGGGGTGGAGCAGAGCCCTGGGGAAGACCAGAACTTCAAGGAGGAGACGCAAGCACGGAGAAGGGAGAGCCAGAGAGAGAAGGTGGAAGGAGATGCAGAGATTCATGTGGTGTCTGCCGGGGAGCCCACGAATCCAGTGGGGATGGAAGCCCACCTGACGCCGTCCAGAACCAGCTTGCAAAAGTTTCTAAGCAAGCTCGAGAACCAGAAATACCATAGGATGGCCAAGGGCGTGGTTAAGAGCGACAGTACACTTTGGTCTCCTGGAGCAGGAACCTCTCTGGATGAAAAGGACTGGCTCTTCTGCAGCCCTGGATCCGGATGGGAACCGGCCCAACTGGATGCGCTGGTGCAGGGCTCCCTTCAGCTTCACCCGCAAGAACAGGCAGACAGGGTTGGCTTGATGGCAGCAATGCAGAAGCAGAAGATGCAGGTGGAGCAAAGAAGCATAAAGCAGCTGGACCTGCTCGAGCAGATCGAACACCACAAGGTGAGCTTGGAGGCCGACCTCCAGACGGAGCTGAAAGATGGCAGGAGGGGACAGAGGCAAGCTCGTCTGGTTCATCCGAAGCCTGACTCCCCTCCAGACCCAGAGAAGGAAGGCGGGTATGACCGCAGCCCCACTTCCCCCTCGGCTGCCATCGTCGACGATGACAGGCACAGTCAGATGATCCGTGACATTCAACAGCAGATTCTAGAGCAAAACAAGTTGCACAAGCAGTTTCTTAAAGAAGCCAGGAAACGCTTGCTGGAGTTTCAGAAAATATGTTAAAAGTGAGAGTCCCACCCATGGTAAATACATCGCTGATAACTGGGCGTTCTGCCGGAACTGGTAGTACCCAAGCCTGTGCGATTGTATTTGCGTCATCTGCTCAGAAACCCGTAGCCTCTTTAAAATGGGCCATCAGTCATCCTCCTGTGCTTTTGGCCCGAGTTCCTCTGCAGAAATCCTACTTACTCCCAATCTTGCCTTTAAAAACTAAGTCCTATTCGGAAAGAATCCTTAGCACGAAAATAAGAACCCGTGTAGGGCGCGGTATGTGGGTCTGGCCAGCGTTAGCCCAGAGGTGTGTCCTGGAGCTGAGGCTGTTTTCATGTACCGCGAGCGCAGATGGAAGTGCCAGGTACATTTAAGCGCTTCAGATGTTTTAGTCGAATAAACACTGGACTTTGAGGGGCATCCAAGGTCAGACGGGCGCAATTTCAAAAGATACATCATTGGTTGCTTAGCCAGTGGCTGAGACGTTCACGGAGAGGTCTAACGAAAATCTTTCCGTCTTTTCAAAGCAACGTCGTTTCATAGGACATCACTTGGTAACATTCTTGTAAATTTACTATTAGAAAGTGGCAGAGAGGGAGAGAGGGGGGTGGGAGCAAGAGGAAGAAAGAGGAAAGAGGAGAAAAGAAAGGGGAAATGCTTCTCAGTGACACAGCCCTACAGACTCCTTTGGGGCTGGCAGTGGTGGGGGAGGGAGGCGGCGGGGAATAGGGTGTCTGATCGGTTGCCTTTTTCCCAGCTGTACTCCTGACCCAGAAGCCTCAGTAGCCACAGAGACCCTACACTGGATGGGGCTTTATCTACCAGTTGCATACTTAAGGATTGGAATGGAGTGGACAAACCTTTTCTGCAAGGAGCTGAGAGTAGCATTCTAAGCTTCACTGGCCATATCGTCTCTGTGGCAACTACTCAATGCCTGGAAGGCAGCCATAGACTACATGAATGGGTGTGACCGAGTTCCAATAAGACTTGATTTACAAAAATAAGGGGTAGGCAGGCTTTGGCCCTCAAGCCAGCATTAGCTGACCCCTGGGCTTAGCATATCAAGGAGATGGGCCTCCCTCCCTCCCTTCCAGGAACCTCAGCTGTCCTGAGTAGGAGCCCCTCTTCAGTCATGGTATGTGGGCATCACTGGGCCATCAATGGCCTTTTTAATCTTACGTAGTTTTGCACCAGAGCCTAGCTGTAGTGACCAACAGGGAGTGAAGGCAGGGTCTGTTGGGACCCCAGCCTGCCCACATGTAGACGGTATAATCATCACCTATGAGCCCACCATTCAAATCTGAGATCTGAAATATTTGCCGAAAACCAGCTTTATCTGTGTGCCCCTTCCCTCTTCTGTATGCTGTTCCTCCTTAGCTGTACTGTGTATCCGCAGAACTTGGGAGTTGTCCCCACTTCACACACCAGAACACACCCTGTATTGTTCAGCTTTACTTAGGCTTGACCCCTATAAAAAGGATGTTACAGCACATGTGGTCTTTTGGAAGCTCTTTTGGACCCAGCGTAGTGAGTTCGTCCATCTCACAGGCAGGTGTCAGGTTTGCTGCTGCGTCCCGTTATCGTGGGAGCCTCTGAGCCTCCTTCCCACCGCTGCCTGTTTTGGGCCAGTTCCCGAAATGAGAATAACATCCCTGATGCACGGGGGTCAAAAGGCCTGGCATCAGAAAGTGCTTTGGGGATGTGTGGCCACCCCAGCTGGGACGGAGGTGTGGGAAAGGTCTCCTTCCTCCTTTCCTTCCCATTTTCACCTCTTTTTTGCCTCTGGAAAATGTTGGCCTGACCTTGCACCATTTTTTCCTGTGCAAATATTGACTGGCAGACACTGCCTCACAAGCCTGGAGGTGAACAGTGAACAACACGCACACGGAAACATTACATTCTGGTGGAGGATACAGGTAACAAGTGACCACAGAGACTTAGATGGCGATGGAAGAATACTCAGAGAGGCAGGGTGAGTGGCTGGATGCGTGTCTCTGAGCATCCAGCCCCCAGCCCCTGAACGTGCCCGTTTGTATGGAGCAGTAATGGCATCCAGCAAGGTGTTTGGTGGGTTTTTGTGTTTTTTTTGGTTTTGTTTTAAAATCAATAGTTTTGAGTGAGGATCCTCCCACCATCTCATGTCTCCAGCATGTGGGTCTCTGTTGTCTGTGGCTTTCCCATTTGAGGTAGAGAAAATGTTTGATCCCAGCCCCATTTCTCTGATCTGCTTCTGCAAAGTCATGGGTCAGGGCTGCAGAGCCGCTCAGTGTGGTCTGAGTCCAGCGTGAATAAAAACAAAAGTCCTGGGGCTGGGAGACCTTTGTCACTCCTGGGCCAAATGAGTATTCCCTCCAGGGAGGGGCACAGGCCTTCAGCAGGTGCTCAGCCAGAACTCCGTCTGTCGCCATGGGATTGCCTCGGTCTGAGGGTGGAGGGGACACCCTGGGGTCACCGGGTTTAAAGCCGTGGCCACGATGGGACCCAAACACTGAGTAATGGTGTTCTCCTGACTCGGCCTGGAAGCCACAGTCTGATGAAGGGGCAAGCCTGCCTTTGAGTGCGTTATTTTTGTTTCCACTTTCAAAGGTCGTGTTTGCGCCTCGTGTGTTCTAGGTGAGGAATCGTCCCCTCTTGGCCACACTTGAGCTAAAAGTAGGTGTCGGGGAAGGGCAGTGAGACATGGTGGAGGGTGACTCATCTCTGCCCGGACGGTCCCTCCCACACTGTCCCCCAGCAGCTGTATGAGACACCTTGCCCTTCTCCGCCTGACCTGCGGAAGACCGAAGCGGGGTGGTCTAGAGCACCCTCTTGCCCGGACCAGCAATGTGAGCAACAGAACAGCCCTCCAGGACCACCTCCCCCCAAACAGGTGACCCTCCAGTGGTTCCCAGCAGAGGCGTCACCGGTCACTTTGATCTCAGTGGTGTCCCAGGGGCCCACTGTGGCGTCTGCGAAGACACCGCCTTCACTCCTTGTTGGTCACTTTGATGCGACCGGATGCAGGTGCCAAGGACCCTGGGGCAGCGCCCCCAGGACAGTTTCCACCCAGTCCTTCCAGAGAGCAGTGGGGACCCCGACATGGTGGCTCCTCCTAGGGGGTCCTCCCTCCTTCCCCCATGGGCTCTTCCTCTCTGAAATTGCATCTTCTAGAACGTTCCCCTGGTTGTGTGCTTCCATCCCCACACTTGGGGCAGCTTCCTTGTTCCTGTTTCTCTCTGGGTCATCAGGTCACGTCCTTGCAGCCAGATGGTGGCCCCTGGGGAAGGCCTCCATGGCCGATGGGCTGGTGGACAGCCCCGTCCCCCCCGCCCGTTTGCCCAAGCAATCTGCACGGGGCAGGCAGCATCTGTGGTACCTGTCACAAGGTCCACTCTCCACGGGCACATGTGAGCCGGCAGTGACGGATAAGAAGCGGGACAAGGGACAGCAGTTCAGCCGAGATGGCGGGACAGGTCCTGCCCTGGTGGGGCCAGGGGGGCACCCTTGGTTTTGGATGTGTCCCCGCATTCCGTGGGTGCTGCCCTGGGGGTCCTCGTGCCTGTCCCCTCCCCCATCCAGCCAGGTGCTGGGTTGCAGCGTGCACGAGAACATCCAGAAACTCAGAAATGTAAAATGACGGGAAGATAGGTTTTTAAAATTGAGGCGTGGGGCAGGGGTGCCTCTTCCGGTGAGCCGAAGGAGGCCATAAGGAGCGGCCACTTCTTGCCTCCACGCTATTTGCTCTGTAACAGGATGGAGAGTCGATGGCAGAGCGTAGCCTACCCTCATCCCGGCCTGGAGACGAGGTGGGGGGGTGGATTGCACCCCACACACCACCCACACACCACCCACTCCAAGGGGCAGGTGAGCTAAGCTCACGAGGACTAGCTGAGGAGTGGGCGCATGACCTCCCAGCCCGCTCACCCAGAATCCCTCCACAGTGGCAGCTGGAGGTGTGGTCCTGGGATTCCCGCCTTCCCTTCCCTGCCCCTGGCTCCTGAGCAGTGTGGTGCGTCAGGGTCAGCCCACAGACCACGTGCTTCAGCATCCCACGCCAGGGCCGCCGCTGCAGCAGTGTCCACGCGGATGGGGCCTGAGCCACCGGCCCTCTGTGTGTGTTCACACCCTAAAGTGAGACCTGCCCAAGGTCCCGGCCCACCAGTGAGGATGCGACCTTTGTCTGCTGCCCCTTGCTTCTCTGCTGTCCATCCGGCCCCTTCCTCAGCCTGCGGGCGGGGAGGGATGAAGGCAAGGCGGGGTAGCCCGGAGTCCTCCCAGCGTCTCTCCCAGCCTCCCACTGCCCCCTGCCCCGCCCAGTCCTGCTCCTGCCCCCGCTCCGGGCTCCAGGCTTGGGTTTGCAGGGCTGAGCTTGGCTCCTCCTCAGGGTCTTGGCGGAGAAAGTGCAGAGCAGCAGTTCCCTCCACAAAGCCGCACTGTTCTCAGCAAATCCTCCCAGGAGCGGGATGCATTTTTTTCAAGTGATTCAGCAGCACGTGAATGGGAAGGGCCCCGAGCCCAAGGCTTAGGAGACCGTGATCAAGGCCTCTGGCGTGAGATCCCACTGGGCCGACAGCGAGAAAGGAGGAAGGGTGGTGGGGCTTGAGTCGCGGTTCTATCCGGGTCCTGGGGGGGGGGGGGGGGGGCGGGGCGGTCAGGAGGGCAGCTTGAAGTGGGGCAGTGAGGCCTGCAGCGTGTGTCTGCATGGCAAGGCTCTCCTAGAGTTGCTTCTCTCCTGCTTCCCAGGGGAGCCAAAGCAAACGAACAGAAAATGGAGATGGGCAAGCTGGTCTCCATGGAGACGGGGCATCCAGTGGACAGCCGCTCACGTGTGTGTGCTAGAATCTTGAGCAACAAGGGCGGGCCTGGCAGATCCTCAGGTAGCAGGCTCTCAAGCAGCGTGGACCAGGGCTGGGGCTGTGGTGCTATTTCCTGTTGTCTGTCTGCACCGTCCCTGCCCCACCCTCGATTCCCGAATAAACACATCTGCGATGAGCAGTTATCATTCCAGGAGTTTTTGACCTTGGCCTGAGTCATGCTGGCCAAGTCTTGACCTCACCCTAGAGAGCCCAGCCCTGCTCTGCCCTGGACATCTGTTGGCTCCTGGAGTTGGGGAGGTCTGGGAAGCTTTGGGGGACCTGGTGGTGGGGGCAGGGTGCAGTCTCTCACAGCTGCTGCAGGGACAGATGAAACCCTCAGTTGCCTGCAGCATCTCAGGGCTGTTTCTGATTACTTCATTTCCCTGAAAGCAGCGAACTTTGAGGTCTCCCCCAGCCGGACTGAAAGGGGCCCAGCCTTGAGGCCAGGGAAGGCAGAGCTGAGTACCCGGGGAGAGCTCCCAGGGCTGTGTCCACCAAGGGACATCTGGGAAGGTGAGGGCTGGGTGCACAGTGAGGCTGGAGGGGAGGTGGGGCTGGATGCTCCCAGGGATTTCCAGGCACCAGGCCAGCGCTGACGTCATGCATTCCTGTGACATCTCCCAGGACCCGCAGCCACACCCTGTTTCCATGTGCTGTTTAGTAGGGAGGGGCGTGGCCCTGAAACGTGGGGCATCAGAGCAGTCTGCAGTCCCTGTGAGCATGACCCTGTCTCTTAAGTCACCATCTACCCTCCCCCCATTGCCACTCCAGCCAGAGAAGTTTGTCTCCCCTGCCCCCACTAAACAAGCAGATGCAACCCCATTCCCAAGGCTCACAGCGTCTTTACCACACACCCCACGGCCCCCTGAGATGATTTAGTTACATGCAAGCAGTTAGAACTCTTTCAGTAATACCAGGCCACAGCTCTGAAAAAATATAATCATTCCATTACAGCTTCAGAGGGCAGAGCAGCCAACTGTGTGTCTGGGATGGTAGATGCAGGAAGAGGGTGCCCCTCGCTCTCCTGACTCTAGCCTCAAAGGTTAGTGGCAGCTAGGATAGAGGTGCCCCCGTTCACATCCCCCTGAGACTTGGAACACGTTCATCAATCAAAGGTTAAGGGGCCTCAGCCAGGTCAACCAGCCTACAGTGTCACTGTGTTCACCCAAAAGGGACAGGAGACCGTCAGCTAAAGTGGCAGCCCCAGGATGTCACTGCAGGGATTAAGCAAAGACTTCGGTGGCTCTGTGATTTGAGGGTATAGATGTCTACACTCGAGGTGCCCATTCTCCAGTGAGTGTAGACAAAAGTGTGGAATCCTCCAGCCCCCTCCCAAGTACCCCAGTGGAGCAGAGCACAGCTGGAGAGTGGGGGTCTGGAGCCCAGCCTGAAATGAGTGGGGGCTAGGAAGGACTGATGCTGAAGCTCCAGTACTTTGACCACCTGATGCTAAGAGTTGACTCATTGGAAAAGACCCTAATGATGAGAAGGATTGAGGGCAGGAGGAAAAGGGGGCAACAGAGGATGAGATGGTTGAATGGCATCACGATTCAATGGACATGAGTCTGAGCAAACTCAGGGAGGTCGTGAAGGACAGGGAAGCCCGGCGTGCTGCAGTTCACAGGGTTGCAAAGAGTCAGACATGACTTAGTAACTGAACAAGGTCCTGTCTGGAGCAAAATTGTTTCTATCTGAACTGTTCTGAAACGGTTGGTGCGTAATTCTTCCCAGAGACAAGCAGATGGACCAGGCGACCGTTCTGTTTGCAAACCAGGGCTCCCATTCCAGGCACAGCAACAGAGCGGCCCCCCATCCACTCTTGACTGGGGCCAGTAGGGTCTTTGGCTGATGTGCTGGCCAAAGTCCCCTGACCCCTCCCCTGCAGTAGGTGACTCTCAGGCCGTGTGTCCCTCACCAGGGGGACCACTGGGCATTTTCCATGTGACTGTGAGCAAGATTGAAGAGCAAGGCAGTGGGGTCCTGGTTAATGCCATCTCCCTGGGCAACCCTCCCAGGTCCAAGCAGAGGCTGCGGTAGGTGCGCTGGCCTGGGAGAGGACTGGTGGCTTCTGTAGACCCTGAGCCACCCTTGTCAGCTTGAGTCAGTACACACGTAAGGTTCAGATGGTTCAGGCCGGATTTTGACCTTGTATTTAGATGGATGTTTTTCCGAATCCTGGAGATGCCCACAACTCTTCCAGGCAGACCCGTGATTTTTTTATTAAGCTGGAAGCTGTGCAAGGGCTGGCACTGGGCGCTTGGGATTCAGGGATGTTGAGTGTGTTGGGGCAAGGCTGTGAACATTTACAAGTCAGAGTCCTGACATCCAGGGGCTTACCGTGCTCTGGGGTCGGGAGCCCATGCTGGCAGAGTGGCCTCACTGGGAAAGGTCCTATAGTATATATATGTAGCATATGGGGTGCCTCCAGAGAGCATTTGGGCCCGTGGCAAGACAAGATAATTCAGTTTATTTCAGTGTGAAATAAATGAATTTCAGAAAGGCAGTTCTCCTTGGGGGGGTCTGGCTTCCCCACAGACTATGTCCTTGGCTTATTCTTAGCCTCCATTGCTTCCCCGATAAGGTCCGCAGACACTGGAGGATTCATGTCAGTGGGAGAGACTTGAATCAACATGGGCCGGTCAAGTGTGCTGTTCTTCTGGCCACACCATGTGCTGGGGACACCCAAGATTTCCTGCCCGTCCTCTCCGTGTCCCCTCCCCGGCTCCCCACCCAGGGCAGTGGCACAGTCTGGCCTCCGTTGGTTTTGCCTGGGCTGTCGTCATCTCTCCAAGTCTGAACGTCGCCTGTGTTCCTTGGATGGTCGTCCGCAACCTTGACTTTCCATCCACTCCGTTCTTTTCCATCCCATATCTGGCTGGGCGGACTAAGGATTGTTTTTGCAGGCTCCTAGTGGGGGAAGTGACGTCGTGTGGTGTCCACAGCCCAGGGGTGGGGCCGGGTGCTCTGCGGTCGCGTGTGCTTTGAATTAAGTCCACGGTTGTGCATTCCAGTAGCCAACATCTGGCGGTGAATTCATCAGCCAGCAAATCACCCTTGATCTCAAACCCAGATGTTGTGTTCACAGCCGAAGGGAAAGAAACAGAAATTTGAGCAGCCTGGGGAGAGGCCATCATTTTGGGGTGCAGAGCAGTCAGAACAGGGATCTTTGTAAAGACCCTCCCTCCTGCTGCTGCCTTTGGTTCTTGAGGGGCAGGGCGGTGGAGCAGAGCTGTCTGCTCTTGGGGGTAGACAGGACATAACCTGATCCCCAGCCCCAGGGCCAGACATTGGGCTCAGCACGCAGCAGGTGTTTGGTAAACAGGAGTTCATGCCTCGATTTTAATTTCTTCCCAGATTCTTCGGGTCTCTTCGCTACTCCCCAGCCCTGTCCTTTGGGCCTGGGTGTCAGAGAGGCCCTTCCCTCACTTGGAGTGGCTCCAGTCCAGAGCTCAGGGTGATGCCATCGTTCTGGGTGCAGGAAACGTGTTTCTGGAACGTTCTCCTTGTGTCTTCCTCTGTCTGCCATTGGCAGGTAGAGATGGTGCTCCTCTGTTTTCCAGCCCATCATCCATCTGTCTTGCCTGGGTTGGATCTTCTTGAAGGCAAGCTTTCTTACTGAAGACTTTCCCCTATCTTGCACCTTTTTCCCTTTGGACAACAGAATGGGGGTCCGGGTTTGTCCTTAAAAGGTAGCCCAACTCTGAGCTTGGCAGGGAAGACAGTCCCCACTCTGACTCGTGCTGGGGGCAGAAAGCTGAAGGTCAGGATGTCCGTGGCTGAGCTGGCTGGGGTCCACTGAGATGCCATCTCGCCCTTCCTCTCATGTGGGGCCTAGACATCTGTTTCCCTTTGGGTCTGCTATCTGTAGCTTGCCCATGGGATCCTCTGGTTGTAATCAGTTCCTTTGCCAATACTTACATGTGTCTCCCCACCCCCACCCCATGCAGAGGGTGCTGAGCCCAGATGGCACCTCGCATCCAGGTGGACAGGAGTGTGCCCAGCCTCTCTCCTTCGTGGTTGGAGGGTGTTGATGCTTTGGGGAAGGTTTTCCATAGAACTGAGCTCTTTTTTCTCTCTTTCTTCTCACTTTCTTTCCTTCTCTTTGTCTTTCATTCTGTAAAACATTGAGACTCAGTTCACAGACCCTGAAGAATCTGAACTCCTGTTCCGTGGTGACAAGCCCAATCAGAGATCCTCCCCACCCCACCTCCGACCTCCCTGCCGGGAGCTCAGGGGCCAGTGAACGTTATAGGCTTAACTCTCTTCTTTTCTGACAATTTTTTGAAGACGAGCATGTGGTCTGTAGCCGCAGAGCAGGTCCTCCAGGAAGCTGTTACCAGACCCAGATCTGGTGTCCGCGATGCCCAGGGTGGGTTCCCTGGGCCTGAGCAGTGAGTGTGGTGCGGGTCTCCTAACTCCTCGCCCCCCTGGGGAGTGAGAGAATCGGTGCCATTCTTCCCCGTGGGGCTGTGTTTGCGCTGAGCTGCGCATGCATTGTGTGCCAGGCATCTCTTAGGCCCAGCTCTTCCTCCCCTCCCTCACCCTGAGGGTGTGCCCATTCTGGCGATGGTGGTGTTTCTCTGTTTCAGAAATGAGTAACTGTGTCCCAGCAAGACCAGGGAGCTTCCCTGAGGCTGTGTCGCAGGGAGGGGCTACGGCAGGATGGAGTCCTGGTGCTGCCCACTTTCAAATAAGGACCCAGACTGCCCGAGAGCTTTAGGAGCTTTTACGAGAGAAAAATGCATGGACCTTATTGTGTGGAATGGAATGGGGTCTCTTGGCTATTTGGGAGTACTTTTTGCTTATTTTCCTTTAAAAAAAAAAATTTGTTTCAGTGTAGTTGATTTAAGTGCTGTTAATTTCTGCTACACAGCAAAGTGATTTGGTTATATTATATACATTCTTTTTCATATCCTTTTCCATTAATGATTTATCACCAAATATTGAATATTATTCCCCGTGCTGTATAGTAGGACCTTGCTGTTTATCCATCCTGCATATAATAGTTTACATCTGCCAATTTCAAATTCCCAATTCCTCCCTCCCCCCACACCCCTCCCCCTGGACAGCCAGAGTTCTGCTCTCTCTGTCTGTCTGTGTTTCATAGATATTGTTCATTTGTGTCTTTTTTTTGGATTCCACATGTAAGTGATATCATATGGCATTGGTCTTTTTCTGACTTGCTTCACTTAGTGTGATAATCTCTAGGTTGATCCATGTTGCTGCGAATGATGTTATTTTATTCTTTTTTATGGTTGAGTAACATGGATGAAATGCTACTCATCCATTCATGTGTCAGGGGACATTCGGGTGGTCTCTGTGTCTTGGCTACTGTAAATAGTGCTGCTTTGAACATGAGGGAGAGTCTGTGTATCTTTTTGAATTTCAGTTTTATCCAGATATATGCCCAGGAATAAAATTGCTTGATCATAGGGCAACTCTAAGTTTTAGTTCTTTGAGGAACTCCATCCTGTTTTCCATAGGGGCTGCAGCAACTTACATTCCCACCAGCAGGGTAGAGGGTTCCCTCTTCAGCATTTGTTATTTGTAGACTTTTTAACGATGGCCCTTCTGACTGATGAGCGGTGTCACCTCATGGTAGTTTTGACTTTTTGCTTGTTTTCTGATGGTCAGCAGAGTGTTCATTGAACACCTGTGATGCAGTAAGCATTGTGCAGAGTGCTGGGCCTCTGAACAATAGTACCAAGCAGCTTCAAAAAGCACACAGGGCTGGGTACACCATAACACAGTTTGCCATTGCTTCTTGTAGACTCATGATCTCCTTTGGATGTTCCTGGTTCATTTGATAGCGTGCACTGAGGACGACACTGTGGAAGAGCAAACTTGGGACAGACTGATCTGATGTTTGCTGATGCGCAGAAAAACTTCCGTGTAGTGTGGCGATAAGGTGTATAGACTAGGCAGGCTGTAAGGGGGACCAAGACAAACCTCACCTGTGTTGCCATCCAGTTATCTCAGGTTCAGCTCAGCAAATAGAGCTAACTGTTCTATGGTTAGAACATAGCTTCTGCCTGTTAGATGCTCCCTGGTCTCTGCATAAACAAGGGCACAGGTGTTTATAGCAAAATGGATGAGAGGTGTGGGATATACATCAGGTGCCACGAGAGGACAGGATTTCCCGACGGAAGATGGAGAAGGGCTATTTCAGCTGGGTCTTGAAGGATGAATAGAAGTTCTCCAGGCAGAGAGGAGATGGCATTCAGGGCTGAAAATATGGACACCTCTGGGCAGGTTCAGATTCAGGAAGTATTATGGACTGGCGGAACAAACAAGAGCGGGTGACCCCCAAGGCAGCCGAAATAGTCACTGGCTGGTGCCAGGTTGCCAGGAGGATGTTTAGAGGGCGGCAGCGGGCGGCCAAGGAAGATGCTTGAGCTGGATGGGGTGTGGCCGTGAAAAGGCAACACGTGCTGGGGTGGGAAGATGGGTGGAGGGGTGGGAAGAAACGCTGAGATCAGGACGACCTGCTACAAGGGCAAGGCCCTCTGTTCTGGCGTGGCCCACCGCTTGGCATTTCCTGGATGTGGCTTCGTAGGTTGGGGCCTGGCTCAGCCTGGGAAACAGGAACCTGTGGCCTCCACCAGTCATGACTCAGCGCCAACAGAAGGAAAAATAAGGATGGCTTTGCGCCGGGGCGGGGAACTGGAGCTGGGGCGGGGCACTGGAGCTGGGGCGTAGGGCTCTGGTGCCAGGCTGGGATCCAGAGAGCATTTGGGGGATCCAGAGGGGTGGGCACAGATGGGGGTCTGTGTCCTGGACCTCCCTGCTCTGTAGGAAAAGACCGCCCTGACCAGGGGCTCTGGAATTCCAGCCGCTCACTGGGGTGGAGGGTGGGAGGCTCCTCCAAGCCAGGCCCTGTCTGCTCCTTGTTTCTCTATCTTGCTCACACCCATGCTCACGTGACACTCATCCACAGTGACCCTGAACAGCCAAATCTTGAAGGACAAAGCTTTTAAAGCCATTAGAATGGCCTGTGCCACCAGCTGACGAGCCTCAAAATGAAAAAAGGGAGGGAGGGCTCTGCCCAAGTGACAGTGTGAGCTGCTGATCCCCGCCTGTCAGGTTACAGGGCAGAGCAGGGTCCCGGCTTAATTGCTGGTAGGAAGCCCTGGGTTGCAGGGCCCGCGAGCAGCCTCAGGCCTTGGGGAACATTCCGGAACCTTCCCAGCCTGACCTCTTCCCCTCTCCTCCATCTCGTGTCAAGGTCCAGGACCATCCTTCTTTGTGTTTTGGCCTTTTCCCTCGGCATCTGTCCCTTTTTTCTGCCATGGATGCTCTCAAATGTTTCCTTCTCCGTTCCACGCACTTTGGGTTAAAATGTTTGACCTTTCTCTGCCATTGCCTCTGATAGAATGTGTGTTATTACAAAAAGCAGCCCCAGGATGTTTCTCAGGGACATGCAGAGGACGGATTCAGAGGCTGGCAGGATAGACTTTTTTGATGTCAGACCCCCAACCTAAATATGATGGGGCCTGTTGCAGGAAGGTAACTCCCCCTCTACCTTCAGCCTGAAAAAGCCTGACTGACCATAGGCTATGGGAGGAGGCGGGCAGGGTAGGACTTTCACCATCCTCAACTGCGTGAGCAGGATGGCAGGCCAGTCAATGTGCTCATCTGCTTTCCCAGCCACCGGTACGTACACATTGGAGAGAAAGGGAAAAAAGCCCCAGAGTCCCATCGTGTGAGATCCACAGTGATCCGTGTTCAAATCAGTGATGGCCTCAGCCACCCCCAGGTCTTGAGGGACAAGAGCTGCTCCGGGGTCCTGTCAGCAGAGGGCTCTGGCGTCATTCCTGGTCTGCCCCCTCTGGATGGGGTCCAGTGCTGTGCCCAGGCTGGGATTACCTGCCCTCGCCTCCTGCCTCCCTGCTGCCACCTCCACCCTGCCGCCCCAACCTCGGAGCCAGGACAGTCTTGTGGGGGACTCTGCTCACCTTTGCATCTTTGTTTTGCAGTGATCAGGGCCAAAGCAGTCAATAAGAAGGAGGTGGACTCTGGCAACGACATCTACGGCAACCCCATCAAGCGGATTCAGTATGAGATCAAGCAGATAAAGGTAATGGTGGCCGTCCTGGGCTTGCTGTGTCCGGCAGAGCCGTGGGAGGTTTGGGAGCACGGCAGGGTGTCCCGCTGTCTCAGTGCACCTCTAGGTCCCTAGAACTGGCCCAGCCATGCATGGGGCGGACGGTGAGGAGCAGGGGCGTCAAGCTGCAGGTGGATCTGATTCTCCTTAATCTGTAAATGCCAGAGAACTTGGGTGTACATGGTATATTCCCATTGGCTCAGTTCTTCCAGAAATGTGTTATCTTCATTCTGATGGCTATAAATCAGTGGCAGAGCTTCAGTGTTAAGTCACCAACTTCACAGCTTCTGTGGAACATTCCATGAGTGCCTCTCCGCCTCTTCCATGGTGGGTGGGTTCATAGGCAGTGGGAACTTGGCCATTGTTTCTGGGAGCCCACAACCAACGGGGCAAATGACCTAATTCCCCAAAAGTGCGAGTGGGCTCCGGTCTTGCCTGGTTAGCTTTACTTTCAAGAGGAGTGAGGATTTGGAGAGAGGCCGGCTCCTATGGAGAGATGTGCTGGGACATTACCTAAGAGAGGGGACTTAGGGAAGAAATGGACTTGGCAGCCCAGCCAGTGATGGAGAAGATGCTTTGCCAGGCCGGATAGGACCAGAGGCATTGAGAGCTGTAGACCCAGTGGGAGGTGACTGGTATTTGTCAGTTTTTCAGAATGTGGATTGTGTTTAAGGTAATATGGCAAGGAGCCCATATTTGGGAGGGAGGGAGGGAAGACACGGGGCAGGTTGGGAGGACAGGACCGGTGCAAATGGAAGGTTATTACTGACAGTAACTAATGGAAGAGACTGTGATACTGGAAAGATTGAAGGCAAAAGGAGAAATTGGTAGCGGAGGACAAGATGATTAGATAGCATCACCAACTTAATGGACGTGAATTTGAGCAAACTTGGGAGATAGTAAAGGACAGCGGAGCCTGGCTTGCTGTAGTCCATGGGGTCGCAAAGAGTCAGACATGACTGAACAACAACAAAACTTGGTCTGTAAGAGGGAAGAAGATTCTAGGCTGTAGCTGGAGAGACAGCTTTGTGACCTGGTTAGTCATTGTGGCCGTCCATATTGTTACAAAAATAGAAAATACATGTTACCAGAAGGTCAGCGAAATGCTTAATCATTATGTCTGTGTCATTTAAAGGGGTGCCCCGGTCTCTCAGTGCCAACGTCTCTATTTATGAAGCAGTTAAGACAGTATCTCTGCTCTAATGACCCACTGTGGGGTTATGAAAAGGGAGGTGTTGACAATGAGGCAGCACAGCACTTTCAGCCCTTTGGTGACAGACATCATTCATAACCTTCCTTGGCATGGGTTGGGGTATAGCTCTTGCAGAGCTGGTTCATTGTGACATTGGGATGACCCTGTTCCATTTGGGTTTGCTTCTTGAAGCTCTTCCCTCCCCCCAAACCAAACAATACCATTAACCTGGGTTTAACCACGCAGCAAGAGTCCTGACGCGGTTCGTGTGGAATTGTGGCGCCTCAGTGGTGTGTGTTCCACGGTGCTGTGTGACCACCTGTGTTGTGTCGGTCCTGGCACGTGTGCCCTCCCCTTTCACCAGGCTGCAAGCGAGCTGTACCCCTAAAATCGGAGTGGAGGGCAGTTCTCAGCCCACACTCACGTCCCCGCCTGTCACTGGCCCTGGTGGGGCAGCAGGAACCCCCTGGCTGGGGCTTTCTCAGTTCCTGCCCAGATGCTGGAACAATGCACCCCTTCTGAGCAACAGGTCTGTTCCCAAGGGGCTCTAAGGAAATCGCAAGTTGAACTCCTCTTGCCCAGAGTTACATCCTAATTAAGAGGTGCCTCTCTGCTCTGGAATCAAGTAGCCAGTACTTGATTAGAATTCCTGGAAAGAGATGAAAGTGGCTGTCCTCCGTGGTGGGTCAGAATCACCTGGAGGTATCCGAGCCCCTCCCTGGAGATTCTGTGATGACCTCACGCGTGTTTGGGAAGGCAGGTGTGTCTGAGGCAGGTCCTTCTGGATGACCAGGTCATCCCCAGCCTGGTGACAACTGCCACCCTAGGCAGTGAATCACAGTGACTCCGGAGAACCCTGTGCGTTAGGAATAGTTGTCTTCCAGCCTGTCTGACTGCTGTGTCCCCATCCCCTTTCCGTGCTGGCAGTACCCCGGGTGCAGGTTGGGGCACGTGTTCAGGGAGGCATCCGGATTCCTGGCTGTGCTGCCCACGTTCACTTACATTCCTCATCCTCCTTTTTCCAGATGTTCAAGGGACCTGATCAGGACATAGAGTTTATCTACACAGCCCCCTCCTCTGCCGTGTGTGGGGTCTCGCTGGACATTGGAGGAAAGAAGGAGTATCTCATTGCAGGTGTGTACACGGATATGGGTGTGGGCTGCTCTTCGAGGGCTCCCAGGGGAGCGGAGGCGGGGTGGCTGGAGGTGAGCCAGAGCCTTGACGACATGCATGGTATACACAGTGCTACTCAGAAGTCTCGAGGATTCCCAGCTTTTTCCCATCAGAGGACTGATGAATTTCAACCGTCCTCCACATTCCCCTTGTTAGAATAGTGGAACCAATGTGACTTAAGAGAAAGAATAGAGTAAACCAGTGTTCATAGGAAATCTGAGGTCAGATGGACACGGATGAGAGGCTGGAGGTGCTCAAGGCTGGGCAAGAGGCGGAAGGCAGAGTTGAAACCTCGTTTTGTTATTTTTTTAAGTAGCTTTTTATTTATCTGGCCATGCCAGGTCTCAGTTGCGACCATGCAGGATTTTCGACCTTCGTTGCAGCACACGAGATCTTTAGTTGCGGCATAGGGACTCCTCGCTGCAGCATGTGGGGGCTAGTTCCCTGACCAGGGATTGAACCAAACACCCCCCTGCATTGGGAGCTTGGAGCCTTAGTCACTGAACCGCCGGAGAAGTCCCAAAACCTTGCTTTAAATCTCTTAATATTACTGTGTGTGCTACTCGCCTGTTCCTTTGTTCATCGTATCCCTCTTTCATTTATTGTGATAAAACATACATAGCTTATGGAGAAGACAATGGCACCCCACTCCAGTACTCTTGCCTGGAAAATCCCATGGATGGAGGAGCCTAGTAGGCTGCAGTCCATGGGGTTGCTAGAGTCGGACATGATTGAGTGACTTCACTTTCAGTTTTTCACTTTCTTGCATTGGAGAAGGAAATGGCAACCCACTCCTGTGTTCTTGCCTGGAGAATCCTGGGGATGGGGGAGCCTGGTGGGCTGCCGTCTATGGGGTCACACAGAGTCGGACACGACTGAAGCGACTTAGCAGCAGCAGCAGCAGCCGAACATGAAGTTTACCATGTTAGCCAGTTTCAGGCGCCTAGTTCAGCAGCACGAAGCACGTTCACACTGTTGCACAAGCATCACCACCATGTGTCTTCAGAACGCTTTCATTTTCCCAAACAAACCCTGTGCACGTTAACCTCCCCTTCGCACAGCCCCCTGGCAAAGTTCTGCTTTCTGTCCCCGTGAAATCTGACTCCTCTGGGGACGTCATAAAAGCGGAATCGAGCACCCTTTGTCCTTTAGTGATTGGCATATTTCACTGAGCGCAGTGTCCTCGGGTCAGCCATGTTACAGCAAGTGTCAGAATTTCCTCCTTTTTTCAGGCTGAATAATATTCCATTGTGCAGATAGACCACAATTTTATCACTGCATTTCTTTTAAAGTTTTATGCTTTTAGTCTTACATAAAATGACTTCTCTTTTTTTTTCTTATTATTATTACTAGACTTTATTTCTTAGAACAGTTAAAGATTTACAGAAAACTTGAGCAGGTTAGTACAGTATAGCCAGCTCCTTTAGGTCTTCCTACAGCTTCCTCTGTTATTAATGTCTTAACATTAGTATGGTACATTTATTACTATGCATGGACCAGAATTGATACAGAAATCCCTTTACATCTTTCCATTGCCTCCTCTGCCTGCCCCACTAGCTTGCACCCCAGGGTCCAGAACAGAGCTTCTCAAAATCAGTACTATTGATATTTGAAATCAGATCATTTTTTGCTGGCAGGCTTGTCCTATACATGGAGAATATTTAGCTGCATCTGTGACTTCTTGGAGTAGGAAATGGCAACCTACTCCAGTATTCTTGCCTAGAAAAATCCCATGGACAGAGGAACCTGGCGGTCTTACAGTCCATGGGGTCGCAGAGTCAGACATGACTGAGCACACGTGCACACGTGGTTTCTACCCACTGATTGCTGCAACATCCTCCCCCGAGTCATGGGGTCTTCCACATCACCAAATGTTCCCTGTGCGGGGAGCAGAATCACTCCCAGTTGAGACCCACGGGTCTAACCAAACCTCCACTGATGCCAGAAATGCCCTATGTCCGAGCTGTTCAGTGTGCTACTGAGCACTTGAGAGCCGTGGCTGGTGCAACTGAAGAGCTAGGGCTTTAATTTTATTTATTGCAATTGATGTAAGTGTGAAGGTGGGGCCTTCTCTGGTGCTCCAGTGGCTAAGACTCTGAGCTCCCAATCAGGGTGCCTGGGTTCAATCCCTGGTCAGGAGCTGGATCCCACATGGTACAGCTAAACACTGAAGATCCTGCGTGCTGTAACTAAGATCCAGCGCAGCCAAAGAGCTGAACTAAACAAAAATAAATATTTAAAGAGATTATATTTAAGGAGTTTTTTTTTCCTTCTCTTAAAGGGCCTTCTGAACTTCCTAAATGTCTTATTCTGAGCATCTGTTATTTAAACTGTATTAATTCAAGGGTCAGGGTGTATTTATTATTGAGTGTATAATTCAGGGGTCAGAGTGCAACCATCACCATGGTCTAAAAGCAACCCTGTACCTTTTAGGTATTACCTTCCTGACTCCCATTCTCCCCCCACCCCCAGCTCTCAGCCACCACTAATCTCTAGATTTCTTTACTCTGGAGTTTCTTATAAGTGGACTCATGTAACATATGGTCCTTTGTGTCTGGCTTCCTCAGCATAATGTTTTGGTGTTTTAAGTTTTTAATGTTTTACTCATTGTAATATGTATCAGAAGTTCACTCCTTTTTATGGCCAAATAATAGTCCTTTGGATGGGTGTGCTACATTTTGTCTATCCATTCAGCATTTCACTGGGGCTGTTTCTACCTTTTATGTACTGAGTGATGCTGCTCTGAGCACATGTGTTCTAGTTTTTGCCTGGATATATGTTTTCATTTCCCTTGGGTAGATACCTAGGAGTAGAATTGCAGGACCTGTGGAAACTCTTGTGTTTAACCATTTGAGGAACTTCTAAACTGCTTTCCAAAACGGCTGCACCATTTCACACTTGCAGTATCTTACTGTTTTTACAATAGGAGAGATAATATTAAATAGAAGGGAACAGGGACAAAAATCACAATGCAGAGAGCTGACGATCTGACTCTGAGATCACAGTAGCCCAACCTCTGTGGTGTAGAGACCTCATTGCCCTAACAAATCAACAGCTTCTAGTTTTCTGAGTCCTTTTTTTTTTTTTGGTCCTTTTAAAGGCTATTGTTTAGTTGCTAAGTCATGTCCGACTGTTTCGCAACCCCCTGGACTGTAGCCGCCAGGCTCCTCTGTCCATGGATTTCCCAGGCAAGAATACTGGAGTGGGTTGCCATTTTCTTCTCCAGGGGATCTTCCTGACTCAGGGATTGAATCTGTGTCTTCTGCATCGGCATGTGAATTCTTTACTGCTGAGCTACCAGGCTATCAGTTCAGTCGCTCACTCGTGTCTGACTCTTTGCGACCCTATGGATTGTAGCATACCAGCCTTCCCTGTCCATCACCAACTCCCGGAGCTTACTCATATTCATGTCCATTGACTCGGTGATGCCATCCAACCATCTCATTCTCTGTTGTCCCCTTCTCCTCCCGCCTTCAGTCTTTCCCAGCCTCAGGGTCTTTTCAGATGAGTCAGTTCTTCGCATTAGGTGGCCAGAGTATTGGAGTTTCAGCTTCAGCATCAGTCCTTCCAATGAATATTCAATAATCAGTCCTTCCAATGAATATTCAATAATCAATCCTAAAGGGCTGATTTCCTTAAGGACTGACTGGTTGGTTCTCCTTGCAGTCCAAGGGACTCTCAAGAGTCTTCTCTAACACCACAATTCAAAAGCATCAATTCTTAATTCTTTGGCGCTCAGCTGTCTTTATAGTCCAACTCTCACATCCTTACATGACTACTGGAAACACCATAGCTTTGACTAGATGGACCTTTGTCAGCAAAGTAATGTCTCTGCTTTTTTATATGTTATCTAGGTTGTTCATAGCTTTTCTTCCAAGGAGCAAATGTCTTTTAATTTCATGGCTGCAGTCACCATCTGCAGTGATTTTGGCTGTAACACCCTTTAAAATGAGAGCCTCAGCCATCCCTCTGGGTCTCCACACTGCCCTCTAGGGGCTATGTGGCCAAACCGCAGAGCTGCAGAAGCCCTTATTCAGAAGGGAGAGCCCGCATCCTGTTGCTGGTGGCTCCTGGTGGGAAGGTAACTTTGGTCTGGGCCAGTGTCTGCCTCCAGACATGCACAGATGAATCTGTCTTAAAGGATTCTACATCAGGCCCTACCAGCTTCCTATTAATAGAAATAGGAGTGCCCTTTTCCTGGCACTGATGTTCTTCAAATGCTTTTCATGGGGGTTCCATTTAATCCTCACTACCCTATCACGAGAAGGAAATGGCAACCCACTCCAGTGTTCTTGCCTGGAGAATCCCAGGGATGGGGGAGCCTGGTGGGCTCCCGTCTATGGGGTCGCACAGAGTCGGACACGACTGAAGTGACTTAGCAGTAGCAGTAGCACCCTATCACGAACCCCATTTTATAGATGAGGAGTGGAGGATGGAGCCATGTGCTCAGGCCCCATGGTGTGTACCTGAACCCACTTTCACTTTCAGACCGATGATTAAACTTTGGTTGATGTCATGTTGGTAGCTTGAAATTGGCCAGGGTAGGAGTATTGATACCACAGAATTCAAATGCTACACAGTTAATCCCAGGAGAGCTACTGGTTAGGCATTTCTCAACACATCCCTGCTGGCGTCACACTGCCAGGGAGTGGTGCCATGGAGCTGCCAGAAATTAGACCCTGACTAGCCTAACCCTGGGCTTCCCTGGTGGCTCAGCTCATAAAGAATCCAACTGCCACGGGGGAAACCTCAGTTCGATCCCTGAGTTGGGAAGATCCCCTGGAGAAGGGAAAGGCTACCCGCTCCAGTATTTTGGCCTGGAGAAGTCCATGGGGTTGCAAAGAGTCAGACATAACTGAGCAACTTTCACTTTCAGCATAACTCTTGGTGGCTCAGGGGTACAGAATCTGTCTTCCAAGGCAATGTTAGATTCCTGGGTCAGGAAGATCCCCTGGAGAAGGAAATGGCAACCCACTCCAGTATTCTTGCCTGGAAAATCCCACAGACAGAGGAGCCTGTTGGGCTACAGTCCATGGGGCTGCAAGAGAGTTGGATACAACTGAGCAACCACACAACAGCAGCAGCCTGACTCCTGGGTCTATCACACTCTGCTTCTTCCATCACTGATCCAGGTTTAGAAGTCTCGCTGCCCTGACGCCTAACCCAGTGGTCCTCCGCCTCCGCTGCTCCTTGGAATTCCACAGGGAGTTTGCAAAATTCCTGATGCCCAGGCAGCTCCCCAGACCAATTCAAGCACCATCTCTGGGGGTGGCTTCCACCCCCAGAGCATTGGTAAAGTTCCCCAGGGGAGTCCAGTGCACAGCCAGGGCTGAGAACCTGCCCTGCTCTGGGTCAAAGGCAGACCTTTTGTTCTAGAGGTGCCAAAGAGCCAGTCTGCACACACTCAGGAGGGCCGAGCCTTAGCAGCCAAGGTCAGTCGCCCCCCTTGCACAGTGGCCTCTGGGCATGATTTTCATCTGCTGGGGCCCTTCCCGGGCGGTCAAACCTGCCTTTGGCCCAGAGATCCTGAGGAGTGTGGCACTGCTCTTTTATTCCACGAGATGGGTGGTCCAGACCGCAGGGCCCTTTGGCTGGATCCCAGGGCAGGACAGGGAGAGGGCTTATGTCCAGCAGTCAGGAGCCCTGGCAAGGTCTCTCTGGAGCATGGGGCTTGGGTCCCCTCCTGCCCTGTTTATCACTGGAGTGCGAGGAAACCACGGGGCTGCTAAGAAGGTGGATCCACGACAGGCGTGGAGGGTGGTGCGATGACTGTTTTGCTGGTAGTTGCTTTTCTTTCTCTTGGGAGATGTGATAGGAACATCCATTGTCCTCAGACCCTTTTCTGAAAGGGAGAGGCTTCATGTCCAAAGGGAAGATGGTGAATCAAACGCAGAAAGCCCCATAATTTCAGTCATTCTCTGATAACATTTCTTTTCACTCACGTGTCAGCTCAGCTATTCATATCTGCCATCAAAGGCTATTTAACATGTAATATGTACGTGACCTGTGAAACTGCTCCCACACCCAAGCCCCCTCAGTTGTCCCCAGGCTGAATGAGAAAACAGTTACATGAGTAACTGCCACACACATCTCAGAAATTTCAGAAAGCATCCAAATTGTAGCTCCACTTACAGGGAAAACTAAAAATGTTTGCAGACGCACTCAGTTGATAACTGTGTGCCTGTCACCTTAGTGCGAGCACACTCAGTCGTGTCCTGCTGTTGGCGACCCCGTGGACTGCAGTCCGCCAGGCTTCTCTGTCTGTGGAATTTTCCAGGCAAGAGTACTGGAGCAGGTTGCCATTCCTTTCTCCAAGGGATTTTCCGACCCAGGGATCGAATCTGCATCTCCTGTGTCTCCTGCATTAGCGAGGGGATCCTTTCCCCCTGTGCCACATGAGAAGCTGTCATCTTAAGCTGCCATACATTTCACATCGGAAGCAAGCAACGTGGGGCACAGTTTAGTTTCCTGACTGGCCGTGGAGCGTAAGATTAATAAAAGGCCCTTCCACTGGCTGCTGACTCACCTCATTACAGAGGAACCTCTCTAAGCCGGCTTCGTTCCCTGGCTCAGTGAGACGGCTCTGGATTCAATCTGGTGTTTACTTTCTGAAGCACAGAACCTAGATCTTGTTTTCCTGGAGTCACAACGGGCTAACCAAGAATCACGGGGCACAGAAATCACTCAGCCGGTGCTGGCTGCGGCCCCACGAGTGACCACACAGCTTGGGGCAGCCCACCTCCTCCTGGGCTGATGACTCAGCCTCACATGTCGAGTTGGCACCGCGAGACGCTTGTGTTCAGGAACTGTTAGAGATTCGGCCCTGTCATTTTCTTCTCCAGTCCTCATCTCCGGGAAGAAAAGTAAACATACAACCCTCAGTTACAAATTTTAATTAATTCCTGTTTTTCTGTGTCCAAGAAAGACTTTGCTTTTTTTCCAAGGCAGACAGATGCTCACGTACCAAATCAAGTCTTAATTATCTCTACCGAAAGGCATCTCTTCTTAACATTCTGAGATGCTACACCATTTACACTTGACATTTAAAAGCTCATGGGAACTGGGAACTGGGGCCGTTGAAAATACACAATTTCAGACTTCCCCGGTGGTCAAGAATCTGCCTGGCAATGCAGTGGACATGGGTTCTATCCCTGGTCCGGGAAGCTCCCATATGCTGCAGAGGACTAAGCCCATGTGCCACAACTGCTAAGCCTTCATGCTGCAACTTTTGAAGCCCGTGCTCTGTAACAGAAGAAAGCGCTGCAGTGAGAAGCCTGTGCACTCTCTGCAGCTAGAGAGTAGTCCCTGCTCGCTGCAACTACAGAAAACCCGCACGCAGCAACAAAGATCCAGCACAGCCCAAAATAAATAAATAAACATTTTTTAAAAAGAAAAAAATCTGCATTTCATCTCCGTGCCCTGCCTTTGCTCACTCTCTGTGGAAGCTTGAATCGGTGGTGAAAAGGTTTAACAAGGAAGACAGCAAAAAAAAAAAAGATATTGGAACACATTGTTAGAACAGATAACCACGTCATCATCAGTAAACTTTTACTGAGCCATTATTCTGTCCAAGGAACTATGGATAAAAAATGATTAAGACACAACCATTACCCTTTGTGCTTATGACCTGATTAAAGAACACGATATGCAAGAGAGGCAAAGAACAATGTGATGTGGTAGACTGATGCCAGTCACGTGACGCATGGGAAGTTGCTACGTAAGTTTGGAGAGAGGAACTGGAATGAGTACTCAGCCTGCCTCTAATGAATGACCAGGCCGGGCAAGGTCAATGCCAGAAGAAACCAAGATGTAGGAAAGAGTTATTTGCCATTGTCCATTTAGCTCCCTGTCTATTCTGTACTCTTTAGAGAATGGCTGTGTGTGTGTGTGTTGGGTTGTCAAGTTGCGTTCAACTCTTTGCAACCCCACAGACGCCAGGCCTCCCTGTCCCTCACCATCTCCTGGAGTGTGCCCAAGTTCGTGTTTGTTGAATTGGTGATGCCATGCAACCATCTCATCCTCTGTCACCTTCCTCTCCTTCTGCCTTCAGTTTTTCCCAACATCAGGGTCTTTTCCAGTGAGTCAGCTGTTCGCATCAGGTGGCCAAATTATTGAAGCATTAGCTTCAGCCTCAGGTCTAGAAAAAATTACAGCTGTTTTTGAAGCTTAAGGTCACCCAGATACATCTTTTTTTTAGTTATTAGGATCAGAATGAATGCAATCAAGGAGTCCTCCTGCTTCTTGATCCTTTTCTTTACCTGAAATGTCAGACAAGTCCAAGAAAAAAATAGAAGGCTTGAAGGTTAGAGGCGTGGTTAAGACAGAAAGAAGAGCAGGAGAATTCACACCTGGGGAGTGCTGCCTGCCACCCGCCCAGCACAAAGGGTGTCATTGGTGCAACTTGCAGCCTCAGGCAAGCCGGTGTCTTTCCCCTGATGACAGGTTTCTGTTTCACTTCCTCCTGACGGGATGTAGTGGATAAGCTAGCTGCGTCAGCACTTCCTTGAGCTGTATTTCTGTTAGCGATTGTTGGTGGCCAGGGCTGTGCCTGAGATCATTAAGCTGGACGCACTGCAGCTTTGTCAAGCCAAGATGCCCAGGGTGCAGCCCGGGGCTCCTGTCTGCCTCTCGGGGAGGCGCGTGTCACTCTCTGCCAGGCTCCGGTGTCATCACTGGGCATCTGTGTCTCTTGACAAGGTGCCATTGTAACAGGAAAGACAAGATTTTAGACAACCTCCCCGGCCCTCATTAGGTCCTGTCATTCACCAGAATACACTGGTCTGTCTTTTTCTTCTGCTCTGCTAATGCCTGGGCTGTCACCAGTGAGAACTCTTCACAAAGGGAGGAAGGGGGCTGAGTTAGGAGTCTAAGGTGCGAACAGAGTCTTATCAAGCGTCTCATCATGCTCAATACAGGGAATTTAGGGCAGATTGCTGATTTTATAAAATTCTGCTCTTATTGTTCATAATGGGACCACCCAGAATTACAAGTTCAACATCAAATGGAGGAAAGGCTTGTGAATAAATATTTGGTGGAAAAAAAAAAAACAAACAGGAAACAATATAATCTGCATACAATAGTGACGTTTTTCACTTGAATACATGTGCATAAAAGAATATTGGAAGGAAATGCATCAGAATGTTAGCGCTAGGTAATGAAAAGAGAGACGCTTTAAAAAGTTACTTTCATAAGTTTTCTACAGTGAGCTTGCATTGTTATACTCAGAATAAATATTCCATGGTGTATGAGTCTTCTCAGGCTGCTATAACAAAAACCGCGGACTGGAGGCCTTAAGCAGTAGAAATGTATTTTCTCACGATTTTGGAGGCTGGAAGTTCAAGATTAAGATGTTGACAGAGTTGGTTTCTTCTGAGACCACTCTCCATGGTTTGTAGATGGCCAGTTTCTCCCTGTGTTCCCATGTGGTCATCCCTGTGTGTCTGTGTCCTAATCTCTTCCTCTTACAAGGGGACCTACTGGATTCAGACTCATCCTAATGACCTCATTTTAATCAATTCTTTAAAGACCTTGTCTCCCAATAGAGTCACACATCCTAAGGTGCCAGGGTCAGGACTTTAACCTCAGAGTTTTGGAGGGGACACAAAATAGTCTACGCCTCAGGGTACTGTCAGAACTAACCCTCCCCATGCCTGAGCCTCATCCAGATGCAGGAAAAAGAGAACGTGTAATTTCGTTCTGAGCTTGGTGACCCCTGTCTCCTCAGGGAAGGCCGAGGGGAATGGCAATATGCATATCACCCTCTGTGACTTCATCGTGCCCTGGGACACCCTGAGTGCCACCCAGAAGAAGAGCCTGAACCACAGGTACCAGATGGGCTGTGAGTGCAAGGTAAGCCGCCGCCACCTCCTCCAGGTGGACTGCCGGGCTTTGATGCCACTTTCCCAGGGCCTCTCAATCCACAGGGTCCTGACTCAGGACAGGGCTCTGGGGAGGTATGACACACCTTGCCCACAGGTGAGGGTGTCCGTCCAGGGACTTTGGGGAGGTAAGGGGAATCTGACCACGTGGGCTGTAGCTTCTAGGAAGGGAGCCTTCTAGCAGGAGGAGTTTCGTGAGCAGAACATGGGCCTTAGGAGTGTCTTTCTACAAACGTACAAGTGCAGAGACTTGGCGTGCCTTGTGAAAGAACATCCCAGGTGTTATGGTTTTGCCAGTGTACCAGCCATTTCCACGCATAGGTCCATGTAAACATGGGGTCTGTGTGATGAGAACCCCTGAAGCCCCTGCCTTTCTTCTTGAAAGCGCCCCAGAGGCGGTGCCAGGCACAGTCACAGCAGTGCTAATGCTCAGATGCGGCATAGACGGTGAGATCTCCGTGGCCCCCAGGGTCCCATTTTGTTGTCTCCTAACGTCCCTCGGTCCCCGCCGCCCCTCCCCCAACCCCAGCACAGCGTGTGAGTCTGGGCGCGGTGTGGCCCAGAGATTGGCCTGTGCCCGTTCACACTGCTTGTGTGGCCTTCTGCCCATCCTGGTAGATCCTCGATAGCCCACCCCTTAGCTCATTCATAGTGTGAATTCTGACTCACAACTACTTGTAAGTCTAGCAAACTCCCCCGTGCCTAAGGTGAAGTTAATAAAAAACAAGTTCCACCTTTTTCTTTGAGCTCCCTGAAGGTTTGCACCCTCCTGTGAACTCAGGTTCTTTTGCCAAGATGCTATTAATCCTTGCTGATCCCCTCGAAGCATCCATGTGCTTGGGAGCAAGACGCTGTTCTTTTTACCTAAGTTGAACCTGTCTGATAGTCAAAACTCTTTATTGTTTTTTGTTTTATTTATATATTCTGAGACGTCCACTTCCGTATTTGTGGCTGTGCCATGAGGCATGTGAGATCTTAGTTCCCTGACCAGGGATTGAATGCATGCCCTCTGCCGTGGAAGTGCAGAGTCTTAACCACTGGCCCATGAGGGAAGTCTCTCAAGGCCCTTTATTGTTGTTACTGTTATACTCTCTGGAAGGCTGGGACTAAGCTGAAGCTGGTTTGTTGTGCTCAGAGAAGGTAAACCAGATGGCCCAAAGTAGAGGGCGTGCTTGGTAGTTGGGGGGTACAGAAAGGTTTCTGTCCTATCTTGGACAGACTGCCTGCTGCCATTTGGAGAGTTTGGAGCTCAGGAAAGCCTACTGGTGGAGCAGCTCCATCCCTCCTTCCCTGCTGCACTTACCTGATCATTCATTCTGCACATTGCCCTTGAACACCTTCACCAGGTGAAGGCCAGGTTCTGGAGACGCCCCATGAATGGCCTCGGTCCCCAGCTGAATCCATCTCCTGTCCCCCTTCCTAGATCACTCGATGCCCCATGATCCCATGCTACATCTCCTCTCCGGACGAGTGCCTCTGGATGGACTGGGTCACGGAGAAGAACATCAACGGACACCAGGCCAAGTTCTTCGCCTGCATCAAGAGAAGCGACGGCTCCTGCGCCTGGTACCGCGGAGCAGCACCCCCCAAGCAGGAGTTTCTGGACATCGAGGACCCGTAAGCAGGCCACCAGGACTCCTGGGGCCAATTGACAGTGTCCAAGAGTTCAGACTGGTCCAGCTCCGACATCCCTTCCTGGAAACAGCATGAATAAAAACAGTCATCCAAGTGGCTTTAAGTTAGTGTGATTCTCCTCTCCACCCCCATCTTCCTTTTAAACACACAGCTGTGGGTCTGGAGGCAGAGATGGGTCCCACACCCCATCCGCCAGCCTGGGCACCGTGCGTCTCAGTCTCCCGTCCCTGGGTGCGGGCAGGGGCCAGACGCACAGGCGTCCCTCCCGGGCCCAGCCCTGGCACTGTCACAAACGCTGAGCAGACAGCACTTGGGGTCCCCAAGTTGGTCAGGGCAGAGCCTGGAAATGTACATTTTGCAGGAATTTTCGAGGGTCGTTGCCAGACTGTGTAGCAGGCCTACCAGGTCCCTTTCATCTTGAGAGGGGCATGTCCCTCGGTTCCTGCAGTTTCCACACCTCTGGCCCTAGGGTGGTGGTCCCTGTGCACCCCCTGTCTCCCCCACGCCCACCATGGACTCCCAGCGTCTGACTTCGGGAGCAGCCCTGGATCAGTGGCTTGCTCTTGAAGGATCCCCAGTTAATCATATTAATCTGCAGGATTCCAGCAGGAGCCTCCCTCCCTGGCCTCGTAGAGACGTGAGGGCGGCAGGCGTCAGCTCCAGCCAAGTCCTTTCGGTTCCATCCCCGGCCCACAGGACCCGCCCCAGCCCTTGAGGGAGTCTATGACGTCATGCCCTGACGCAGACGTTTGGCAGGGAGGCCTGGCTGCCCCTAGAGTTTGTTCCTGAGCTGCTAAGGCCCCTCTCTCGCCCTCCTCTTTCTGGCCTCAGGCACCCAGGTGGAGGGACATGAATTGGCTTTGCAAGGGGTTCTGTGTGGCTGGTGGCATGAACTCCCCCTGCTGTCTGGCACATCTTGAAGACGTCAAAAGCTGGGTCCTGCCCTGTCCCCCAACACACCTCAGAGCCCCCCAAGCAGGTGCCAGAGTTTTTAACAGTGTGAGCTCCCTGGAAGACTGACTTGTCAGTGTGCCCCGGGAGTGCAGGGGTTCCCCAGAGTGAAGTCAGTGAAGCGCAGAATGAAGTCCTCCCTTGGGAAGGATGAATTTTGGCGGGGAGGTAGTGTCAGTAAAGCGCTCACGGCTTTTCTGGGCCTCCAGAACACTGTGGCCGGCTTTAAGAGACATCTCATTCTGCTAAAGATGAATTCTTAGAGAATAGGTGAAGCCAAATTTACCAGTGTACCCGCCCTCCTCTGCTTATATTTCTTGTATTACAAAGATCTCCAAGTAAGAAACTTCATAGGGAGCTAAGGAGCCTAGCTGTTCCCTAAAGGTAGTTTCCTGATGCCAGTAAATCGGGGGTTAACGGAGGCAGAAATTTCTCAGAAACAGTAAAGATAATCTCCTTTTTCTCCCCACTTGTGTTGTGAAGGTCAACTGCCCTGAGTTTATCATGCACGCTATGCAAACACACACAATGAAACTGGAGTCTGTTGGCCCGGGAGTAGTCATTCTGCAGAGTTCTTCCAAAGTCATCTTCTAAGCCTGCTCTATTCTGTGGTGACCCCAAAGCACCTCTAAGACTCCTGACCCTCCCCCGCCATGGCATGCAGCCCGCATGCCCACCCGGGGGTCTGGTCAGCACAGATTTTGATGACCCCCTTTCTAGGGCAGACTAGGGGACTCTCCAGGAATTCGGCCCGCTCCAAGGGCATCTTCATGTTGTGCAGTGATAGAAAGTTTGTAAGATATCATAATGGACCAGTCCGTGTGATTTCAGTATATATAAGAACACCAGACCCTCCAGTCAATATAACACCCCACCCCCGTCTGCTTCCTGTATGGTGTTATCATATGTAACATTTACTCCTGTTTCTGCTGATTTTTCTTTTAATGTTTTGGTTTGTTTCTGACATCAGTTGTAATCATTCCTGTGCTGTGTTTTCTATTACCCTCGATAGGGGTTAGACTCGCACCTTTTTTTTCCCAAAGGTTTCTGCATCGTGGGAGCTTTGGATCCAGAGTGGAAATGGCATGGTAGCTAGCCTATGATGGTGATTCCTTCAGACCTTTTCTTCCGTTCTTTGAGTATCATTGCTTTTCTGTCTCCTATTTTTTGTTCTCTGGTTCCAATTATCACAAAGCAAAGAATCTTTTTGTAGGTTGGTTCTAAAAGATGGCCTTTATATTCAGTCCACACACATGATCTTGTAGCCATGCTGAGCAGGAAAAAAAAAGTCAAGATGAAGAACACAGTGGTGGCCGAGAAGCCACTCAAATACCCTCACAGTCAATAATTGCCATATATATATAGTTTAAGAAGGCTCTCCATTTGGCATTAATTTATATGTTATGTTCTAAGCACTGCTCTTTCCTCCCTCTATTCTTGTCTTCTGCAAGCGACTCAAAATATTTAAAATAAAGTTTACATTGTAGTTATTTCCAAATCTTTGCTTGATAAGTATTAAGAAATATCGGACCTGCCGCCGTAATTTAAAGCTTTGTTGATCTTGTTCGTTTTTGTTTGGATTTTTTTTTTTTTTTCGTTTGTTTGTTTTTTCAATTTTGGGGCAATGTGATTTTGCTGGAATATGAAGTCTTGAGACCTTCCTGTGCTGGGAACACGCGAGAGTTGTTGAAAGTCGACAAGCAGACACCGCATGTCTCCGATGCTTTGTGTCGTTCTCCAGTGGCCGCTCGGCCTGTGGACAATAAACAGTATTATCAGTGAGAACGCTGGCTGTCTCCGTGTGCTCATTTTCGACGTTTCGAGCCACCCCTTTCTAACTTTGGAACGGGGGAGGGTGGGGGCTGGCCTGTTGTCTAAGTCATGTCCAACTCTTTTGGGACCCCACGGACTGTAGCCCACCAGGCTCCTCTGTCCATGGGATTCTCCAGGCAAGAATACTGGAGTAGGTAGCCATTCCCTTCTCCAGGGGCATCTTCCCGACCCAGCGTTGGAACCCGTGTCTCCTGCATTGGCAGGCAGATTCTTTACCACTGAGCCACCAGGGAAGCCTGTGGGTTGGTTTATCTCCTGAGCAACAGGCCTGAGGGCTTGGAGGTCTACGTGGGATGTGGCAGACGACAGTGAATGTGGTTTCTTAAATTGGCCAAGAGGCAGGACAGGGTCCCTTCGTTTGCCACATACATCTCCTTTTCTGTTGTGGAGCATATCTTAGACACACACACACACACAGACCTACATCCGTCTCGCCTCTCCCACCATCGACCCACTGTTTTCTTTCTCTGCACCTACTTGCCCAACCATCTGCCCAAGGTTATCAGGAAGTTTCTAGACGTCAGTTTTGTCTGTTTTCAGTACGTATCTCTAAAAACAAACAATTTTTAAAACCTTTCCAAAATACTTAAATCACAACTTGAGAACATAATTCATGAATGTCATGGACTAGTCGGTGTTCAGACACCTCTAATGGTCTCATAAATGCTTTTTTACAGTTTGTTGCTTTGAATCAGGATCCAAATAAGATCCATACGTTGCAGTCGCTCCCTCAAGTCCCATGTTTACAGGTCTCCTCCTTGCCCCCTCCCTCCTTGGCATCGGTGCCTGTTCTGACCTGCAGGCCACATTTGGGGTCTAGACACAACCATTTCATTTATTTTATGTATTTAGGTCAAAACGTGACTTTTTAAAAAGCACTTCTTATGGAAATTTTCAAACACATGCAGAAATGCAGAAATGACATCATAAACTCCATGCATCCATGATCCATTTTCAACAATCTTCCCTTTTCTTGATCTTCGCAAACAGTTTTCAGTCCACCTGAAGACCCACATATGGGGTAAGCAGATTGTTAGGGATCCTACCAGACACCACTGTTCCCCCACCTCAGCTTTGCTCATTCTGTGAAAGAAAAGCATTGGGGGCAACTGAGGACAGCCTGGCGCTCGGGTCAGAACCCACAACAGACACATGTGGGTTCAGAGTGGAAACACAGAAGCCTCTGTAGGACCCAGTTTAGGATGAGGGTTGGGGGCAGAGGGTGGGAAGGGGGTGGGGGAGCCACCCGGGCTGGTGAAAACCCTTCAGATATTTTCTTTTCCCCCCTAAATTATTTCTGGACATGTTTATCTGATCTAACTTAAACCAAGTGAGCAGAACTTGAATAATTTTTTAAAATAATTTTATTTATTTATTCTTGGCTGTGCCTTCCATTTCTAGGAAGGGCCTTGTAGTGAGTGGTTTGTTTTTAGTGTGTTTGTTTTCAGAACAAAGGCAAATTTCTCTCCTTTATTTATGAATTTTGCAGCAACGATGACAGCAAAATCCTAGTCTCAGTGAGGACACTTGATCACATCAAGATGCCTTGTTGCGAGTTGTAATTTCCAAACTTAAAGGATAAAGTTCAATGATCTGGGAAATTCATCTCTATATTCTGCATCTTCCAAACCAGGACCCTTTTGACAGAGAAAGGGGGTGCTGTGAACAATTAGTGGGGCCGGTAGGTGTCCAGCCTCCTGTCCTGGGAAACTGTGATGCGGGATCACCCTGTCATTATGGGACATCTTCCAAGCACACAAGGAATACCACCCGCCACCCCATGCTGTATTCCCAGGTGCTAGGGCTCATCCTCAGATGTAGCACTCCCACAACCCTGAGACCCAAAGGCTTGCCCTGTGGCCTGGGAGCAAAGCTTAGCGTACCAGCTAAGGCAGCTGCTAAGGCAGCTCTGGATGCCAGAACAAATGACCCCAGAGACCCAGGGACTAACACAAAGGAGTTTATTTCCTGCCAAGACCAATGGAGATGGTTTGGCAGACTTCCTCCACGGCTGATTTGGAACCTGGACTCCTTCCCGTGGTGTCCCCCACTACCTTCCAGAGCCTCGGAGTCCTCTGTTTTCAGCCAGAAGGAGGAGGGAAGGAGGCACCAGAGATCTCAGACTCTTTGGCTTGGGGGTGACCCCTACCGCCTCCTCTCGAAGGCCCTGGACAGACTTGAGTCACCATTCAGCCATTCAACACCATTCAACACACAGCTTCTGCCCATGGCCCCTCTGTCTCTACCCACCTGCTTCCCAAGTAAGCCCAGATGGCACGGAGAAGTCTTGGTGGGCCTACTCTATGTTCCCTGGGCAGTGCTGGGGGTAAGGGCCTGCAAGCAAGGTGGTGTCTTGAACACTCTTGAAAAGTTTATGCAATCTAGTCCTGAGGCCAAACAGATACACGCAACGCTTTGAGGAAAGTAGCAGAGCCATGCAAAGGACCACTGTGCTACAGAGAATAACCAGAGCCACCGAGGGGGAAGGAGCAGACCAGACCAGACCCAGCAGCAGGAGCAACACTCAGCTGGATAAGGCCTTGTGGGAGAGTTTGGGAAAGGGAGGTGGGTTTGCAGAGAGGAGGGGGAAGCGTGATGAAAGCCGTGGGGACTGGGGATTGCACGGCTTCTGTAAAGATTCAAGCAGGATTTCAGTATTGGCAGGTGAGGGAAGCGACTCCCAAACACAGGGAAAATACACACCCGTGGCATTCACTCTGGGTGAATTTTCCATTTTATTTATTCATTTGGCGGCATTGGGTCTTCATTGTGGCACGCAGGATCTTTAGTTGTGGCATGCGGGCTCTAGTTCCTCAACCAGGGATCGAACCTGGGCTCCCCCTTCATTGAGAGCCTGGGGCCTTAGCCACGGGACCGCCAGGGAAGTTCCAGGATGAGTTTTCTTAGAGAAGAAGCTTTGCCTGGGAAGGGGAGGAGGAGGCAAGCGTGTGGCCACGGCCAGCACAGGGATTGAAGGCCCATCGGCTACTTTTTGGCCAAACCACCAAACGCCGGCCCAGTCCATTGCAGGATATCTGCATGCAGGCGAAAGGGCTAAAGCAAAACTCTGGGAGCCCTGCCACGTGGCTATTCCTTGGTGAGTTCAACCAGACGGGGTTTAGATCTAATTTGGCAGTTTCTAGAAACTGGAAATTGTAAGGGTTGTGTAGGCCCAGCAGGAGCAGCTCATAGGAAACTTAACAATGTCTGATGTAAAAGAAACAATGATTAATTTACAATTAGAAATGTGACGTAGATATTTCCATAAATTAGCATAAATCTTTGGTCATCTACAGGCTGTGAAATGGGGGGGAAGAGGGGTGGGGAGCATCTAGTCCCTTTTACCTCAACCTCCAAGGTAAGGAACCCCCAGGTGACTTCTGGGCAACAATACTGTTAATTTGTTAACCCACCTCTTTTTTAAAGTGAAAGTGAAAGTCGCTCAGTTGTGTCTGACTCTTTGTGACCCCATGGACTATATACAGTCTATGGAATTCTCCAGGCCAGAATACTGGAGTGGGTAGTCTTTCCTTCTCCAGGGGATCTTCCCAACCCAGGGATCGAACCCAGGTCTCCTGCACTGCAGGCATATTCTTTATCACCTGAGCCACAGTTCAGTTCAGTTCAGTTGCTCAGTCGTGTCTGACTCTTTGAGACCCCAACTGAGCCACAAGGGATGCCCTTTTTTTAAAAAGGTAATTTCTAATTAGATTCATTTCAGTTACAGCTTTATTTTTTTTAACTGAGAATACTTCGTTCTTTCATCTTCAGTGTTTCTCTGGTTTCCTCCTTCAGGATTTAGAGATTATTCAGTTATCTCATCTCTAGCATTTTATTTGCCATTTAGTTGGATTTCACATTTATCCACTGTACCTTTGTGTACCAGGCCCAGGGGACACACAGATGAGATAAGGTATGGTGGGGAAGGGAAGAGAAATCCAGAAAATTTCCAGCTGAATGTATAAGTGGAATGTTCTGCCAGCCAAACGCAGCACCAACCAAATGACAGGGATGGGGGGAAATGGGGGGAATCCAGAAAGACTTCTCGGAGAAGGTGGTGCCGAAGGAGGTGGTGGCAGGCAAGGGAATTTTAGGCCAAGGACCAGCCTGAGCCTGGCGTAGAGATGGCCTGACTGGGGCCTGGTAAGGTTGGGGGTGGGGGGGCGGGGCGGACTAGCTCTACTGAAGGAAATCAACCCTGAATATTCTCTGGAAGGACTGATGCTGTAGCTCTGATACTTTGGCCACCTGATGTTACGAACCGACTCATTGGAAAGGACCCTGATGCTGGGAAAGAATGAGGGCAGGAGGAGAAGGGAGCGAAAGAGGAGGAGATGGTTGGATGGCATCATTGACTCAATGGACATGAGTTTGGGCAAACTCCAGGAGATAGTGAAGGACAGGGAAGCCTGGTGTGCTGCAGCCTGTGGGGTCACAGAGAGTCAGACATGACTTAGTGACTGAACAACACCTGCTGAAGGATCCAAGGCTGGGAGTGGCTGGGGAGGAGGGGGAAAGGCAGGCAGGAGCCAGCCCCTACCCCCGTCCCCAGGCTATTAGAGACCATGCTAAGGAGCTTGGTTCTCCTATTAGCAGGGCTGGGGCACAGCAGGCAGTTTCAGGAAAGGATTTCAGACAGGAGTGAAATGGGTTGGGTAGGCCTTTTAAGTACATCATTCTGTTTGGCAGTTTGAGCAATGGACTCAGCTATAATCCAGTAAAGTAGGGGAAAGCAGAGTGGCTTTCCTTGGGCAATTGGATGGAGTGGAGGGAATGGCTTGAGGAAATCTTTGGAAAGTAAAATTAGCAAAATTCATTGAGAATTTACATGGGGTGAGGGAGAGAGGGGAACCCAGGATGCTAGCCAGGCAGGTGGATGTTGGGGTTACAGTCTGCATCAGTCCAAGTCCAACCAGGAACCCCCAAACCACTCTGCACAGCCTTTAAAACAGCAGGGATTAAGGCAGGGACTGGTTACATTCTGATGGAAGAAACTCTGAGAAGCCAAAGGAACAGCAGGAAGCTGTTAGCACCTCGAGGGTGGAGGGGAAGAGACAGGAGGCTGCCCTATCACAGCCCAGGGAGAGGACAGGTGGGAGGCGGCAACCGCAGTGTGCCTCCCTGGATGGAGCCAAAGCCACTGCCAGTCTCAGCAGTGCCCCCATGTGGCCAGACTCACCGGGAAAACAGCTGAAAAGGGCAAGGATTTGGTCTGAACTCCAGCACACCAGGCCCAGTGGGCAACAGGGCAGAAAGGCGAGGAAGCTTAGTGGAGCGTGGGGAGCATCCATTTCTGGGCATGATGAGTTTCAAGATGGTCATGGGCCCTTCAGCAGAGGTGTCCAGAAGGAACTGGATAAGGGCAGGAGAGGTCTGCACCTTTGGAATTTACCAGCCTACAGGCAGTAGTTCAGTTGCCATGGTGACAGCAATGGATGTGCTCATAGGGCAAGTATGTTACATAAAAGAAACATTCAAATTATTTTCCCAAATGGTTGCATCATTTTCCAGTCTCTGCAGTTTTACAATCTATCCACTCCATTCTCTCCAACATGTAGTCTTTTAGTTTCCAGCAGTTCCAGAGAGTGTGGAATGCTAGCTCACTGTGGTTTTAATTTGCATTTCTCTGGTGACCTTTGAGATTGAGCATTTTAGGAAAGACTTGCATATTGGCCATGTGAACGCACCTCTAGATTTCACTCAGAAGGCTTCTAGGAGGGTATTTGAAAGGGGAGTAGGGTGGAAATGTGTGTGGCCAAAGGTTCCTCCCGACTTCCAGGTCTCATATCACATTTTAAAGCAGCATGTGGGCCTTTCAGGCAACACGTTTGTCATCTCAGAAAAATTTGGGGGTTACCTCTGAGTGCCTGAGCTAAAAGTGTGAACTTGGAGCCTGAGAAACCTGGGTTTAAACCACCACTTGCTTGCTGGGATGCAGCAGGCTCAGTATTTTCATCTGTAAAATGGGCACGGTATCTTTTTGTAGGGTTGCCATGAGGATTAAATCAGATAGTGTGGGTAAGTGGCCAGTTCGGTATCTGGCACATAATATGAACTCAGTTAACAAGAGCAAATGTCATTGGCATTGTTACTAGAATCAAAGATCTGCTGGAGATTCTATATTTCATAGATGATCACTTGGAGGTCTGGGCTAGTTAAGTCTCCAAAGAAACCTGCTAATTAGCACAGAGCTGGGATAAAACTGAGGTCTCCTCATTCTCTAGCTAGTTACTAGCCCTCTGACCACCTGTCTCCAGCTTTTTATCACTCATTTATACCCTGTATCAGGCTTGGATTAGTGAAAACAATCTTTGTCTGAATCATTGTTTTAGGGCACAGAATGGACTCAGTGACAAATTCCAATCTGAATCTCTGTAGTTGAGGATTCTTACAGACAGGGCAGAGCTCAACATCAGGCTCTTGCCAGCTTATGTTTGCTTTTTCAAAAAAACATCACCCCCGCAAGTGATAACTACAGGTAAATTTTGTCCCAATTACACCCATTCTCTTTCCATCGCCAGCCCCACCCCCCTCTGCCTGAAGGACTGGGCGGGAAGGAGCATGACAACTACTAGCTCAAGGCTTCTAGTTGCTTCACCCGGTATCATCCATCCTGCCTTTCACATTTGTCTCCCAAAGACACAGCAGATTGGGTTGAGTACTCCAGCGCTGCCTTTTGGAAAAAGTCGTTTACTGTGGAGTAACAATATTCCTTTGCTTCTGTTAAGTATTTGGAGGTCAGGCCTAGGATCACACTACCTCCACCTGCCCTGGAGACCAGGATGGGTGGCAACCAAGAGGATTCAGGTGAAAAGGATTTTTTAAAATACGAAAAAGAGAAACGTGTTTGCAAACATTCAACCACAACCTTAACGCAGTTGTCACGGGATGACGGTTCTGAAATGAAGCAAGGGAGCGGGGTCAGGAAATTGATCAGGGCCCGGAACACGGCGAAGGTCAAATGCCATCACTCCCGACCCCTTCATCCCAAGATCTCTCGGTCCGCTCTCGGGCTTTACTGGGCCTGCTACCCTCTTATCGCCCGATCGGTGTCTCGGTCACTAAATGCCCTGAAGGGTGCGACGAAGCGCCCGCCCCACGCCACCGCCGAGACCGCAGGCGAAAATGAGCGGCCCTCGAGACGCAGCCCAAGGAACGCCCCGAGCGCCGGACCCGGAAGCAGTCACTTCACGTGCCCTGCGAGAACTTGCCAGGTACCGGCCTAGAGAGTGGGGCGCCTCCGACTCTGCGTGCTTACGTCATCGCGTAGGCTGGCGGGGCCGCGAGATAGGGGAGGTGACGTATTGGGAGCGTCAAGCGGCTGTGGGCGGACCCAGGGGCTAGGGCGGAAGATAGCACCGCCTCTTAAAGCCGCCGGGGGCCTCTCGGGGTTCCGCCGCGCGGGCCTCACGCCGCGTCTGCTTTAAGAGTCGCCGTGACACGTGTGTGAGGCGCCGGAGACCCGGATGGTGCGTGTGCGGGGCCCGTGCCGAGTAGACGCCAACGCCGCTGGCCTGTAGCCGGGCCGGCTGAGGGCCGGGTAAGCTGGGACCAGGTTGGGGGGGCGCGCAGTCTGGCTGTGGGACTTCCCCCGGGAGTTTGCCGCCCGACGCGGGGCGCACCCGTGGACACTCGTGGGGAGACATGGGTGTTTGCGCGGGGCTTGGAGGTCCACGGGTCCTCAGAGCTGCGCAGTCCGCGAGGGGCTCCGGGGTCCACGGGGAGGCCCTGGGGCGTGCGTACGCCAGGGGCTCTGGGGCCCATGGAGCGGACCCTAAATGCCTGTCCACGAGGAGTTCTGGGGAGGCCCTAGGGCTGCGCAGTCCCCGAGGGCTCGGGAGTCCACGGGGAGGCCCAGGAAGTGTGCCCTCCGTCCGGGCTGCCCCAGGTCTGCTCTCTGCTCTTTCCTGCACTTCCAGAGCGACCCACGGTGCAGGGGAGAGCTGGCCCGATCAGGAGCCCAGGCAGGCCAGGAGGCAGCAGCCTGTGACGGTGTCGGGCAGGTCGTTACGGACAGAAACATCATTTATCCAGGGTTCAGATTTTCTCTGGAGTGGCTTAAGTTAGAATCAGAGGGAGGGCATTCGATTTGGCAGCCGGGCTGATGTCTTATTCCTTTATCTTATTTGTGAGAAATGTGGGAAGGTTCACTCCTGGAGAGAATAATGTTCCTCATGGTTATGGTGAAGGGGTGGATTCAAGATGGTGAGTTTTTAAAATACCCATTTCTTTGGTCTGGTAGTATTGGGTCTCCCCTGGGGTTCCCGGAGCTAGAGCAGCCTCCTAAAATAAAGATGGAAGAGAGGAAAAACATCCTGATCCTGCCTCAGTCCACCGTCTGTAAGGGAGGTGGAGAATCAGGTCTCCGGGGAGACGGACATTCAGTTTGCTCTTTCCTGGCTGGGGCCCGGAGCTGGCTTTGCTGCAGAGGCCTCAGGGAGGCCCCAGCCTCTGGGACTCCTCCCCGCCAGCACGTGGTTGACCCTGTGAGTCTTGAGCGCATTTTATGCTGGAAAAGTGCATTTACAGGGAGGAGGGAGAGAAAATGTGTTTGAATGGCGATGGAGAAAGCTCTGTTTGAGTAGAAGTAGAAATGTGCACGGAAAAGTACGAGCCTAAGTATGAGCCGTTCCTGGACAGTGGGAAACGTGGGCTGGAAAGAGCATCCTGCAGAGTTTTGAAGAGTGTGTTACCAGGTGTGTACATCAGAGGCCTTTTGATGGTGTATTACAAGAGCATTTTTCTCAAGGTGGCTGCACCTTGGAGAGAAATCATTTGTAGGTTGTTGCTTAATGTTTTGGGTGGGATTGGTGATGTAGAGGTTGCACCTTTCTGTCAAAACTGGAAAAATTCGATTTGTTCAAAGTCTCTTGACTACACATTGAGGAGTGGGCTCTGTAGGATAGGCGTTCTCTGAGTTGTTTATCTCAAATGAAATGTTAAATCTCCCAAGTTCTGCTTATCCTCTAGCTTCAAGAGTTTCCCGAACCCATGTCTCTGCTCATGACAGTCCTCAGCGATACAGGATGTTGACAAGAAGAGGGACATTGTAGGATGTTTTCATGAGAAAAATCTTTACACATTGACTTCATTCTGAGATCGTGTTCATTGTGTCTTTTTTTTTGAGTTAATATGCTTTTATTTATGGACATCAGACATGGTGTAGTACCTAAAACTTGCTGTGAAGTAATGGGGACAGGAGAGGAATTGCCTGATCCCACCCAGTAATTATTGAAGCTGAATAAGGGGATCATGGCGGTTCCCTGTGCTGTTCTCTCTACATTGTATATGAATGTTTTCACAGTAAAAAGTTTTTAAGTACCTTAATTTTCTGTAATCATAGTGATTGTGGTTGGTAATTCAGGAAAAAACCCACAGACTTAGCTAGAGTGAAAATTTGGCAACTGTCATTGCACGTTCGCTTTTCTTTTTTTTTGAAATCTTACTGGCTCATGAAAACTGAAAGTTGGAGATGATTATCTATTATCTCCTACTCTTTGCAAATGCAGTGAAGATTGGAGTTGACTAGTGAGTGTGGGGGAGATATTTGTTCATTGGGCTTGTCGCTGGCATGAAGGTTAGGGTCTCTAGTGGAGGGCAGGGTTTTCGTATTGTATCCATCAAAATCGTTTGCAGCTAGTTAGCTCAGCTGTCCTCCGCTCTTCCTGTGTCTCGCACTATCCCTATTCCTTCTGCCTTAATGCTGACTGTTACTGGAAGATGGTTGGCCTTCCTGCTTGACATCCACGGAGGAGGGCTGGTGAGATGTTGGGAAGAGAGGTGGCTTCATCTGGTGCGCTTTCATCCCACAGATTCTGCCACCCCTTCCGGACAACACGCTTGCAGCTCTGATGATTTAACGGGCCCAAAGCTGGGAAGCACGTGATTTTGAGGGCCCAGCACCCTGCCTACCTACTCCGGCCAAGCATCTGACCCCACGCTGCAGGAACAGCACTCCAGAGTTCAGACACCCCAGGTAAGCCCGCTAGTGATCCAGCAGCCATTGTTCAGTTTGGTGGGCTCTCTTAGATAGTTCTTAGGAAAGCTTCTTTTATTTTTTTTCATGTCAAAGAACTTGTGCTTGCTTGCTTTTTTTTTTAAATAATGTTTTTACATTTCTGTTCTCTATAGAAATTTTTATAGAAAAAGAAATTTGATCCATATACAGAATTAGGTGCCCCATAACTTAAATCTGGGTGATTTCATCAGAGGTTCTGGAGGGAGTCTTTTCACTCCAGCAGAATTTTGGGTCCACCTGATCAGTTGGGTCTCCTGGGTCTGGCCACAGACCACATACCCAAGGAAGTCATCTTTTTTTCTGATGGGAGTGAGTTATATAAGGAACCTCTTATCTAATTGTGACTCAAATAGTCCTTGAGCTTTGGCCAGATGGTTGAGAGGTAGTGGATGGGAAGGAAAAGTGGTAGGTCCACGTGTAGCGGTCAGGGGTGTTGGGGGTTTCTGGTTTGTTACACTGCGGTTCCTCAGCTAGTACTCAGCTCTTACCCAGTGTGTGTCTCCCCATTAACCTCACAGGCACCTTTAATGCTGTTCTTATTCCTATTTTATAAAGAATAGGCTCTGGCAGTCACAGTGATTTTTTTCCCTGGAGTTTATAGCTAATCCAAGATGGAATAACACAGGCATTCCGGAGTCTAGGCTGCCGCCACGCCCCTGCCTGCTCCACCGCCTCAAGCTTCCGCATCTTGGGTATACTTTTCTGGTCCTGTTACTATCATTTGTCTTCTCTCTCACTTTTAAAAAAGATAGCCTGCACAAGCGCTATCCGATAACGCAAGCAACAGGTATCATCGGGTTTTACATTGGCCACGTTAGAAAATGAAGCAGGTGGGATGAATTTTATTTAACCCAGTATACGTAAAATATGATCATTTCAGGGCTTCCCTGGTGGTCTGGTGGTTAAGAATCAGCCCGCCAGTGTGGGGGACATGGGTTCGATCTCTGGTCTGGGAAGATCCCCAGTGCTGCAGAGCAGCTAGGCCGGTGTGCCACAACTGTGGAGCCAGCGCTCTAGCGCCCACGAGCCACAACTACTGAAACCCGAGCGCCTAGAGCCTGTGCTCTGCAGCAGGAGAAGCCGGTGCAGTGCGAAGCCCGTGCCTCGCAACTAGAGCGTAGCTCCTGCTCGCCACAACTAGAGGAAGTCCGGGGACAACAAAGAAGACGCGGAGCAGCCGTAGATAAACGAATAAAATAAAAAGTACACTTTGGCTTATGACCAGTCTTAAAATTACTGAGACGTTTTACTTTGCAGACTTCGAAGTCCACGTGTTTTACACTTGCAGCGCATCCCAGTTTGGACCAGCCTCCTCTCTTGTGTTTGGTGGCCCCTTAAGGCTCATGGCCTTCTTGGTTTTGAAGACTGTGGGTCTGAACACACACACTCACTCTTATCTCACTCACCTTGGGAATTCCTTTATTACGTGGATTTGTGTGTGTGACCAGAGTGTCTTGCAAGGTTAGCATTTCCCTGGTTTTGAGCAGATGTTAGCCCACGTGGCCGCCCTTTGAGGGAGATTACACCAGGCGTGATGTCCAGAGTCACTCGATGATATTTCCTTCTTTTTATTTAAATTTTGTGTATGTATTTTACTTTTCGTTGCTGCATGCAGTTTTCTCTAGTCACACAAGCGGGGGCTGCTCTCTAGTTGCAGCGTGGGCTTCTCATTGCAGTGCCTTCTCTTATTGCGGAGCACAGGCTCTAGGCTTACGGCCTTCGGTTGTTGCAGTGCGTGGGCTTAGTGTTAGGTTGGTACAGAAGTAATTGCAGTTTCGGACCGTGAATTATAAATCATTATAACTAGGCTTAACCACGTCTTTATTAATCAAAATAGGAACCCTTACAATCAACACATTTTTGCTGATGAGAGGTAAGTTTGTTTATTCCTGTAGCATAAAAAATCCTTGCTTCCGGATTCAGCGAACTCTTGGAAAGCAGTTTCTGCCTCCTGCTGGTTGCGAAAACGTCTTCCCTGCAAAAAGTCGTCATGATGCTTGAAGAAGTGGTAGTCAGTTGGCGAGAGGTCAGGTGAATGTGGTGGATGAGGCAAAACTTTGTAGCCCAGTTCGTTCAACTCTTGAAGCGTTGGTTGTGCGACATGTGGTCGGGCATTGTCATGGAGAAGAATTGGGCCCTTTCTGTTATACCAGTGATAGCTGCAGGCATTGCTGTTTTTGGTGCATCTCATCGACTTGCTGAGCATACTTGTCAGATGTAATGGTTTCACTGGGATTCAGAAAGCTGTGGTGGATCAGACCCAGCAACAGACCACCAGTGACCATGACCTCTTTTTGGTGCAAGTTTGAATTTGGGAAGTGCTTTGAAGCTTTTTCTTGGTCCAACCACTGAGCTGATGGTTGCTGGTTGTCATAGAAAATCCACTTTTCGTTGCACTTCGCAATCCAATCAAGAAATGGTTTGTTGTGTAGAATAAGAGAAGATGACACTTCAAAATGACATTTTTTTTCCAGTCAGCTCATGAGGCACCCACCGTCTGAGCCTTTTTCACCTTTCCAGTTTGCTTCAGATGCTGAAACGTTGAGCTCTTAGGCAGCTTCTTGTGTAGTTGTGAGAGGAGCAGCTTTGTTGATGGCTCTTAATTGGTCATCGTCACCTTCCACCGGCCGGCCACTGCTCTCCTTATCATCCTGGCTCTCGTCTCCTTTGCAAAGCTTCTTGAACCACCACTGCGCTGTACATCCGTTAGCAGTTGAGCCAAATGCATTGTTGATGTTGCAAATTGTCCCCACTGCTTTATGACCCACTTTGAATGTGAATAAAAAAAGGCTCGATTTTGCTTTTTGTCTAACATTTCTATAGTCTAAATGTAAAATAGCAAATAATTTAGTTCATTAGCAAAAAAAAAAACAGAAAGCGAGAAATATGCATTAAAATGATGTATAGCATAATCACATTTATGTAAGAGTGTATTTCCAGTATCAAACCGCAAAGTGCAACAATGCAAAACCGCGATTACTTTTGCACCAAGCTAATAGTTGCGTCACACAGGCTCAGTGGTTTTGGCATAGGGGCTTAGTTGCCCCGAGGAGTGTGAGATCTTCCTGGACCAGGGATCAAAGCCGTGTCCCCTGCATTGGCAGGCAGATTCATCACTGGCCCACCAGGGAAGTGCCTACTCCATGCTACTTCTTGAAGAGATGACATGAAGAGGGTAGTCTGACCTCCTCAGGGAGGTCTGTCTATTTAGCGCTGTTGGCGGAGGCACTGTGTCTGTTTTGAGAAGAGAGGGGTGGATGCTGCTGTGTCTGAGCGGTCTTGTGTCTTCCGCTTGCTCTGTAGGATCGGCGGCTGATCCAGAGCTGCTTTCATGGTGGGACCCATCCCTAAGGCTCAGGAGGGGGTTGTCAGAGAAGGGACCCATCCCTAAGGCCCAGGAGGGGTTGTCAGAGGAGGGATGCTCTGCTCCCGGGGCCTGCTTACCCGCTGCTCTGTGTTCTCGTCCCCCAGTGATGCACCATGCCCATTGTGGACAAGCTGAAGGAAGCCCTCAAGCCTGGCCGCAGGGATTCGGCTGACGATGGGGATCTGGGGAAGCTTTTGGCCGCCTCTGCCAAGAAGGTCCTTCTGCAGAAGCTGGAGTTTGAGCCGGCCAGCAAGAGTTTCTCCTACCAGCTGGAGTCACTGAAAAGCAAATATGTGCTGCTGAACCCCAGGACAGAGGGAGCCAGGTGCCACCGGAGCGGAGATGAACCACCGGCCCGGAGACAGGGTACAGACGCAGAGGGTGGTGCCGAGAGGGCCCAGCCGTGTGCTGACAGGCAGAGGGACAAAACACTGACCAGTAGTGGGAACAGAAACAACAGTGTGGTCAGCTGTGAGGGTCGGGCGTGGGGCCAGTAGGTTTTAGCCGCAGGAGTAACAGAACAGGGTTGGTGAGAGCGAGCTCTGTCTCGAGAGGTTCAGGAGCAGGGCTTGGAAACTAGAAGGCAACGTGGGTGGGGTCAGCGCCAGGGCGTGCTGACTCCAGCTGTCCGCAAAAGCTCGTGCACAGAGGGGCTCTGGGGCTCCAGGCCAAGGCCGTCGAGGAGAGCTGTGGGGTCACAAGCTTCCTCCTGCGCTCTGGAGTGGGGACCCAGGTACCCCCAGATGCCGCCTCCTGAGCTTGCGCCTGTGGACTGTGTTGGGGCTCGGACATCAGGCTCTCCTCTATCCTGTCCCCCCACTCCAGGCAGCGAGCACGCCTACGAGAGCTGCAGCGACGGGGTCCCCGCGCCCCAGAAGGTGCTCTTCCCGGTGGAGCGGCTGTCACTGCGCTGGGGGCGTGTGTACCGCGTGGGCGCTGGCCTGCACAACCTCGGCAACACCTGCTTCCTCAACTCCACCGTGCAGTGCTTGACCTACACGCCGCCCCTGGCCAACTACCTGCTCTCCAAGGAGCACACGCGGGGCTGTGAGTGAGCGCGGGGCTGGGGGGTCTGTTGCACATGCGCGGCTCTGAGCGTGTCCTTGCCGCGGGGCCGCTGTGGGTGCTCAGGACCAGACTTTCCCTTATTTGGACAAACCCGTGTTCTCCTGGTGCTGCCATTCTTAGCCTGGGTCAGATTTGGGAGTCAGGTTCATGCTACGTAGTGACTGATAAATTGTAAATTTGAGGTGTGCCGGCCGCAGGATGGGCAGTGGAAGAGAATCCAGGTAGAGTAACAGTCTCTAAACTGATCTGAAAGTAATCACCTAGACAGCAGAAAGGGCTTTTGGAAAACACCTCCAAAATACGTACGTTCAGTTATCACATCCATTATAGTAGCACCATTTTTCGTGCATCATAAAATGTTCTCCAAAGTGGAAATTGAATATCAGTAAACTAAAGATGAAAGAAAGGATAACTTCGCCAAACAGAACAGAACAGAAAGTCTGACTAACCTTTCAACCGTTAACAAAATTAAATCAGTGGTTAACTTTTTTCCCCATGAAGAAAACACCAGGCTGAGACAGTTAGTGAATGAGTTTTACTGAAACTTTTAAGAAACAGATCATTTCAATGCTTCACAACCTCTTCCAGAGTAAAAGAAAAAGAGAGAAACTTCCTAGCTCATTCAGTGGGGTTCTCTTGATTTGGGTAACAAAATTAAACCAGCACAATACGAGAAAAATTAAAGTTCCATCTCATTCGTGAATAGATATGTAAAAATTCTAGGTAAAGTACCAGCAAATTCAGGAGTCTTGTAACCACTGTGAGCAGCTTGTGCTCATGCTAGAAACGTGGGGATGTTCTGACGTCAGGCAGTCTCCACGTGTGACTGTGGAGCGAGCGGAGCACAGCAGCTGCGGGAGCACCCCGAGGCCGGCCGGCCTGGCTTACGTCCTGGCTCTGCCACCCAGTGGCTGTGTCCTTGGAAGTCACCTGACTGGTCCCCCATCTGCAAACTAATAATAATATCGCCTTCGTAGTGTTTTTATAAAACTTCAGTGAATCACATACAGTGCTTAGAATAGCCCTTGGCACACAGTAAGTTCTACATGAAAGTGTTAGTGTCTCACTCGTGTCCAACTCTCTGCGACCTCATGGACTGTAGCCTGCCAGGCTCCTCTGTCCATGGGATTCTCCAAGCAAGAATACTAGAGCAGATAGCCCATTTCCTTTTCGAGGGGACTTTTCCAACCCAGGGATCGAACCCCAGTCTTCCGAGTTGCAGGCAGATTCTTTAACGTCTGAGCCGCCAGGGAAGCCTCAGGTTCTATGTACGTGACTGTTAGTTTTGCTACCTTAGTTGCTGTCACTTAATTAATAGATTAAGTTTTGCTACCTTAGTTGCTGTCACTTAATTAATAGATTAAGAGAGAAAGGGCACTTGGAAATAGATGTCCCCCCAAAAAAATTATGATTAAAAGAAAACTCAGCACAGTAGCAACAGAAAGAATTTTTACTAATGTTTATAAAAGGTGTCTTGCAAAAACTACAAAACATTCCAATTAGGAAAATACCAGAAGTACATTTTTAAAGTAAGGAGAGAAGCAAGGAGGGCTGCTCTGGGCGCTTGCGTTTGATGTTTGATGTGCTGGTCCCGGCCAGAGCAGTGACGCAGGAGGCAGGAGGGAGTGACGCTCTCCTTGGTTGAAAATGATATTCCTGCAGCAGAAGTCATAGACAGATTGGAAATTGGGGGGAATTCCTCGGCAGTCCAGTGGTTAGGATTCTGAGCTTTCAGTGCCAAGGGCCCAGGTTTGATCCCTGGTCGGATCTGTTTGGGAAGGACATGCCCTATATTTGAGGTTACAGTATCTTGAAGAACTAGGGATGTGCTTGCCTTTGGGCCCAGAAGTGTATCTTGTAGGTGTGTGCCTTAGAGAAACCCTCAGGCATACAGGAGGTGGGTACGGGACCATTCACCCCAGCGTTGTGACTGTAGCAAGAGGGAGGGGTTGACGTGAGTGAGTAGGGGACTGTGTGGGTGGACTGCGGTCTGGAGGGAGGGCTAAAAGGCAGCTTGGTACAGTTCATAGAAAGCGAGCTTAAACATGCAGCTGCAGTGCGCTGGTGAGTGCCACGTGTGGAGTAGGGTGAATCCATGACTGGGAACAGCACTGACCTGTCAGCGGTCCCTGCTGCCAGAGGTCAAGGGACAGATGGAGGACGTGGGGCGCGGGGGTGTGAGAGGCTGAGAGGGGAGTTCAGCTGTCACACCTGTGCTTGCCTTACAAATCACCTAAAATGGGGTGTCGTCTTTGCTCTTCTCTTTGTATTTAAGATAGTTCATAATTAGAAGCGTAGCTAGGATCTGCCTGCCAGTGCAGGAGATGGAAGAGACGCAGGTTCACTCCCTGAGCCAAGAAGAGCCTCTGGAAGAAGAAATGGTCACCCACTTCAGTATTCTTGACTGGGAAATCCCGTGGATGGAGGAGTGGGCTACGTACAGTCCAGGGGGTCACAAAGAGTCAGACACGACTGAGCACACACACGCACAGAAGTATAGCACTGTCTAGCCTAATGCCTGGGGGAACAAATAGTTTATCCCAGAAGGGGGCTGGCCCAGCCTAGGGGGCACCATCTGGTCAGCAACAACTGGTCCCGCCTCCATGTAGGTGTCCCCTGGGGCAGCAGAGCCGCAGAGTCGGGCAGGTAGACTGGGAGGGAGCAGGTGCCTGGGGTCTCCCCGGAGCTGGCTGAGCCCAGATGTCTCCTGGGGGCAGCAGACCAGAGGTTCCACGGTGAAGAGCGAGTGAAGGGGGTGTCTGTCAGGAAGCCCGAAATGTTCTCTGTCATTGACCATGTGATGCGATTTGCAGGTCAGAGGACACGTTCTAAACCGAGCTTGGCAGCTCACACTCCGTGGGCTGGGTCTCACGGAGAGATGGGTTCCCAGGTGCCGCCAGCCTTGCAGGGCTTGGGCGGGCTGGGGGGCTCTGCTTTCTGCCAGCCAGGAGGCTGTGTCGTCAGCTCTCCTGGGAACTCCCAGGGCCCTACCGTGACCGCGTGTCCACGCCCGCAGGTCACCAGGGCAGCTTCTGCATGCTGTGCGTCATGCAGAACCACATCATCCAGGCCTTCGCCAACAGTGGCAACGCCATCAAGCCCGTGTCCTTCATCCGGGACCTGCGAAGTAAGAGCGGCTTCCTCCTGGGGAGGGCGGCATTGCCAGGGGTGCTGGCGGAGGGCAGGAGGCGGGAGTAGGCTCGAGCCTGGAGGCCTCGTGCACAGAGTGGAGCAGACTAAAGCCGGCCCTGGGGTTGGATGGACATGGGGCAGTCCATGTCAGCCAGTGGCGACCCCCACCCCCGGCCCCTTCCCCCAGGATCCTGCGGGTTGGCCAGGCCAGGGGCTGTGTGTTTCGGGTGGGGAGCTAGGTGAGGAAGTGCTGCGAGACCTCTTCTCAGCGTCTGAGGAGCCAGGGTCCATGTGTTGTGAAAGTCAGGTTTCTGTTTTGCTTGGCAGAGGTGGGTCCTTAGTTTTGTTGCTGTTGTGTTATTTCATGTATTTATGTATTTATTGGGCTGCACTGGGTCTTCGTTGCCGCTCGCAGGTTTTCTCAAGTTGTGGCAAGTGGGAGCTACTCTCTGGTTGCGGCATGTGGGCTTCTCCTTGGAGTGGCTTCTCGTTGCTGAGCCGGGCTCTGGGGCGCACGCGCCACCGTAGCTGGGGCCTGCAGGCTCTGCGGCGTGTGGGCTTCTCCTTGGAGTGGCTTCTCGTTGCTGAGCCAGGCTCTGGGGCACACGCGCCGCCGTGGTTGGGGCCTGCAGGCTCTGCACTCGGGCTCAGTTGCTGCGGTGCATGGGCTTAGTTGCCCATGGTACGTTGGGTCTTTCTGGGCCAGGGATTGAACCTGTGTCCCCTGTGTTGGCAGATTTCTAACCACTGGACCACCAGGGAGGCCCACCCATTGGCTTTTTGAAGCCTGTGTGTGTTGTATTGGGCCGACATGGTGGTGATCTGCCATGGTCTGTATTGGCTCCTGAAAAGCCAGCTTAATTAATTAGCGGAGCTCATATCCTTACTGCTTGGTGTCCATTCGTGCTTTCTGTTACCTGTAGAGGGTCTCACTGGGAAGATAACTGCCATCAGGGAGGTGCCTGGGACATAGGGCGTCACGCAGGGCTCCATTTCCTCACTTGGGTTTAGTCCTGGGTCCGCTAAGAGATGGCCACAAGACCAGCGGGAATGGGACATGCGAAGAGAAGGCGGGGGCTCTTCTCAGCTGGCCTGACGCGTCTTCCTTCCCTCCTTAGAGATCGCCCGGCACTTCCGCTTTGGGAACCAGGAAGATGCACATGAGTTTCTGCGGTATACCATCGACGCCATGCAGAAGGCCTGCCTGAGCGGCTGTGCCAAGTACGTGCTGCCCTCCCCCCATGCTGCCTCTGTGGACATCCACACTGGACCCCTGAGCATCCACAGCGGACCCACCGCTTCCCCAGAAAGGGCCTCTCCTGCTGCAGGTCAGGTGGCGGCGTCTCTCCCAGCAGCTTGCAGAGGGACATGCTCTAATAGATCTCTCCAAGGACCTTCTACTGACAGGGGCTCTCCCCATCTTTTTAAAACTGCCTTGTCATTTCAGTCCCGAGGATGGGGCAGTGGGAAGTGTAATCTTTAGGCAAGAACTTGAAAGTCTGCAGGAAAACTCAAGGGTAAGGAGATGATGATTTTTGAGGTTCGCTCCGCCCAAATTTGGGTGCATAGACCAGTGTTCCCTTTTGTGAAACAGCTGCTGCAAGAATGTTTTTGTATCATTCCTGGGTTTGTGGGTTCACTTGAGAGAAAACAGGCAGGAAGTGCTGCTGCCTGGGCTTGGAATGGAACTGAGTGCTGGACTCTGAAGTATGGCTGAGGAGTCATGTCTGGAACGCCCTTCAGGAAGGTTAAGTTGAGTTGTAGCCGTGAGGATGGGAAACCTCTGTTTCGGAGGATGAGACTGATGGAGTTGAACCTGACGTGTCTCCCGGTGAAGCCACCTGTCTTCGGTGACCTCGCCCTGGCTGGGAAGTAACCCTCCCCTCGGGAAAACAAGCTGGCATTGCTTTTGCTGGTGTTAGAGGTCCCTTTTCCCTTTAATTCCTGGGAGTGTTTCTTGTATTCTGGTTTATGTATTTGATCGTACGGTTCCCTTTCTGGGTGTTGGGCTGTTGGTGGTCTCGCATCTCAGCTGTCCCTGCCACACTCACACTCACACACACACAGCCTTCCCGCCCTCCCCTTTCCCGTGCCCCTCAGTCCCTCCCCCACGGGCACCTCGAAGTTCAATCCTCATTTCTTTTCCGAGTTGAGTGAACTTTCTCTCCTTTTGGTCATGTTGGTTTTAAGGCTTGTTCACAGTGGTCTTCCATCTCCCCATGCGCTCGTTTGGGGTCTTCAGTTCACCCCGGGGTTTTGGCACTGCCCCCAGGGGCTGGTTCTTATTTTGTACTGGCAGCCCCCTAACTTTCAGATGCTAATGAGGATTTGGCGATTGGCCTGGTTCTTACTTCGGGCTCCCCCTTCTGGCCGCGCAGTGAAGCGCACGCTGGGGGTGGGTGGCTCTTATCCGGACTGAGAAGGGGTGTGGCCTTGGTATCTTTTGTTTGTTTGCTTCTTGTTCAGGACACTCCTTTTTCCCCTTGCCCTGCCTCCCGCTCCCCGCAAGGAGCCTGTCTGCCCCTGCTGCCCCCGGGGAGCACGTCCGGCTGCCAGGACTCCCAGGAGCCTCCCCTCAGGGGAGGTGCCGCACAGGCCTCAGTCCGTAGTTCCTCCCGTTTCCTCCCCACCTCAGTCTCGGGTGGAACGCTCAGTGGCAGCGTCTCGGATAGCTTCTTGGTCTGGCTCTGCTGTCCTGCTTCTGGGTAGTTGAATGTCTGCGCTATCCCTGCATCCCGGCTGGGCTGAGAGTATGTCCCTGTGTGGTCCTCCGGGCTCCTGTCCTGACGGATCCTGTTGTCTTGGGGGCATCCCACCCAGAGGGTCTGGGTGTGTCTGAAGTTATGTCCTTGCCGATCTTTGGACCGATGATGTCCCTCCTCTGATGAGTGCTGGTGACAGACGGTGGCAGTTGCTTTTCGTTTCCTAGTTTTGCAGAGCAGAAGTCTGCTGGCCCCGTGTTGGCCCCCGTGTGTTCTGGGCTGTACTCCTTGGCCAGCTGCCCATGTGTGGGCAGCACAGCCATAAACAGTCACGTGGCCTGGACGGGAGGCTGAGACCAGGGCGCCCTGGCTCGCTCTGCAGGAGGCGGGAAGGGGCCGCCTACAGAGAGAGGAGCAGGGTTAGCAGCACGCGTGCAGCCTCCAGAAAGTGTGGTGCCCACGCGGGACTGAGGGCAGAGCTGGAGCGGAAGCAGGGAGCACTGAGGCAGGGTTGGCCTGCAGGCTCATCGGGCCTCTTGCTCCCAGTGGGAGGTGAGGCCGCCTGCTGAGAGGGCAGGAGGGCGTCCCACGGGAGGTGGCTGCTCTAGGGGAGATCTCCAGGCGGAGCTGCCGCTGAGTAGGTGATGGGATGGGGCCTGGTGGGGTGCCCGCCTGTTTCTCGGCCCCTTGTCCTCCACCTGAAGGCCGTGGCCTTTCTCCAGGTTGGATCGTCAGACGCAGGCTACAACCCTGGTCCATCAGATTTTTGGAGGCTACCTCCGATCTCGGGGTAAGTGGAGAAACGTCCTGTGTCCCTTCTGGCCGGGGTTAGAGTATTAACCCGAAACGCTTCGTGTCGGTGCCCAGGCTGACCCGCCAGGCCCCCGAGGCCTCCAGCCTGCTCTGTGCCCCCCAGCCCTGCCTACAGCCTTCCTGGGAAGGGGTTTGGAGGAGCAGAGTCCAGAGTCTGTAGACACGCTGGTGTTGCTCTTCCTTGGACTCTGTAGTTAATCAGACGTGGCTGCTGCCCTTGGGGTGGGGGTGAGTGCCCCTGGCCAGGCCAGCCAGGCATCTCAGGGTTTGCCCTCCTCTCCTCCTGAGCACTTCCTGTCCCGGGATCTTGGGGAGCTGGGAGTGTGCCTCCAGTTCTCAGACTTGAAAACCTGGGCGACCTGGGGGTGGTGGCCCGGGGCCCTGCACCCACCCCACCATTCCCTTGTTCTCTCGCAGTGAAGTGCTCCATGTGCAAGAGCGTCTCAGACACCTACGACCCCTACTTGGATGTGGCGCTGGAAATCCGGGTACACACCTCATGCTGGTCGATGTTCATTTACGTTAGGATGGGGAGGCCAGAGGGCAGAAAACCCAAAACAGGAAAACCGATCAGGGCATGTGATCCAGGTAGATCAGGAAAGAGATACTTGGAATCCTCCATTCTTGTGTGTTTCGTCTTAGCCATCTTCCTCTGTGTTCCTTTTTTTCTTTCTCCGAAAAAAAAGGGGTTAAAAAAAAGTTTGTGCCCTCAGATGTGAATAGCGACCCCACCACGTGCAGGGCTTGAGCAGGGAGGCCTGCATGGTGCGGGGAGCTTCCACACAGAGGGCGCACAATTCCGAGCGGCCTTCCTCTGTCCCCGCTCTGAGGCTGCCGGAGCCGAGCTCACCTCAGCTTGAGGTTTGGATCAGACCCACGCGGCCGTGATAAACCCCTGGGGCTGTGATCCCGGTCCACAGAGAAGGAGTAGCAGCCTGGCTCCCTGTTGCCTGTGATGGGATGCTCTGACTCCCAGAAGGCGGCAGCGAGCAGGCCAGTTCTTAGGCAAGTGAGGTGCCGTGATCTGCTGCCTCAGCATGAAAAAGACCTTACATTTGGCATTTCTGGAGTCAGCCTTTTTCTTCCGCTGTTCACTGTACTCCCTGTTTCTGTCCTTCTCAGCAAGCTGCAAACATCGTGCGTGCTCTGGAACTTTTTGTGAAACCAGATGTCCTGAGCGGAGAGAATGCCTATATGTGTGCAAAGTAAGTTTCGGTTTGATCGTGGCCAAAAAGATCAAGCCAGCCTGCAAGGTAAAACACGTCACCTAACCTGACCCAGGTGCCGTCCCTCCCTCGCCCCCGCAGGCGGCGGCCGTCCACGTTCTCTCTCTGGCCAAGCCTCGTGGCTTGTGGCATCTCGGTTCCCCGAGTAGGGGTTGAGTCAGGCCACAGCAGTGACAACGCCGAGTCATAACCACTGGACTGCCAGGGAACTCTTGACCACTGTCCACGGTCTTGAGTGGTGTAATATGTCTTAAAACTAAAAGCCTTGAAACAGCACAGATGAAGAAATAATTGTGGCTGTCCTAGCTGCCACTCATGTGGCACTTACCCCAGGCTGCTCTCTGTTCTGAGGGGCTCACGTGCACGCGCGTGTGAGGCAGGGCCTGTTGTTACTCCATTCCACAGGAAGAAGAACTGAGGCCCAGAAGTGGGGTGATTGCATGTGGAGGCCATCCTGCTGCCTCCATGAGCCATGCTCTGCAGCTTCCGGTTTGGACTTGAGTGGTCCTCGGGACTTTTCCATTTCAGCAGACATGACTCTGACCTTCTTCTCTTTAGGGTTGTTCAGTCTCTGTGAGTGTGTTACCTTACATCCAGGTCATTTTTTTATTTCAGCAGACGTGACTCTAACCTTCTTTTCTTTAGGGTTGTCTAGTCTCAGGGTATGGGTATGTTACCTTATATCCAGGTCATTAAAAGCCATAATCACTAAAGAAGGTTTCCCTCCCTGTGTTTTCTTAGGTTTATGATTCTGTGCCAGAACCCTGCTTTTTGTCCCTCTCAGTTCACGCCCCTCAGCTCTAGACGCTGTTCACTTTAGCCTCTCTCTTCTCCCCCTTCATTTCCTCTTCTTCTGGCTTTGCTTTCGGTGATTTCCTGCCTGCCTGTTTATCTCTTGGCCACATCTGCTTGAATTTGTTTTTTCCTGTGTTAGCCCCGTTATTTTTCCATGCATCTGACTTAGTCTCCCGGTGGGAAAAGTGCTTCGTTTTTGTGTTAGAATCTTCACCTTTTTTCTAGTCCTTGTCCTGTTGTTGCTTTCCTTTCCGTAAGTGACGTTGATTTGATTTTTAGGGGTGCAGAGTTAAGTGCCACGTGAGTGGCAGCTAGGACAACCACGACTATTTCTTCTCATTCAAGAAGACTCCTTGTTAAAGAGCAGGTCTCAGGAGACTTCCTGGTCCAGTGGTTAAGAATCTGCCTTGCAGTGCAAGGGACGGGGGTTCCATCCCTGGTCGGGGAACTAAGATTCCCACGTGCCTGGGAGCAACTAAGCCCTTGTGTCACAACCAGAGCATCATCCTTGCACCACAACGAAAGCTCCCACTTGCTGCCCCTAAGACCCGATGCAGCCAAATAAATAAAAATTTTTTAAAAAGCAGGTCCTGATGTTCTGATGCTAACCCTGTGTGAGGACAGGAGTCCTCAGAGCACAGGCCAATAGCTCTTCTTCTCCCCTTCCTCGCAGATGCAAAAAGAAGGTTCCAGCCAGCAAGCGGTTCACCATCCACCGGACATCCAACGTCCTGACGCTCTCGCTCAAGCGCTTTGCCAACTTCAGTGGGGGGAAGATCACCAAGGTGAGCCCTCAAGCCAGTGCCCTGGACCTCATGGTCGGCCTTTTTAAAATTCAGATTCCAGGCTCTGTTTTAGAGAGAGTGGATTCAAGTCTCTGGAAGCCAGGGCCCAAGAGCCTGCATTTCTGCAAAAATCCCTAAACGATTGTTAGGCAGTCAAGTTCAAGAATGTCTTTTTTCCCCCCAGACTCTGCTTGTGCTTGGGGTGTTCCTGCAATGGAGGGTCCAGGTGGCCTTAAGAACCAAGGTGATGACGGCTGCTCTGTGTAGCTCCCATCTCCCGAGTCGTGTTTGCCCCAGAGCAGGTGCAGCTCCATGCTGCGCTTCTCTGTGGCGTGTAGAGGAAAAAGCTTCTGCAGAGTGCTGGTGTAGTAGATGGTGCCTTGTTTTATAAGGCTCCGAAGACCTGTTCTCAGTTGGTGGAGCCTAGCTGTGTGATTTCGGGCAAGGTGCTTGTCTCAGCTTCAGTGTCCTCACTGGTGGTGGTAGGGGCTTGTTTAGGTCAGCATTTCCCAAACTGCTGTTCTGCAGGATGGTTGCATGGTACCCTGAAAGATATTCTGTGTTCAGCTGAGCTTGGGAAACGCCACCCAACATGAAAATAATTCTTTTTTTTTGTTTTGTTTATTTTGGCTAAGCTGAGTCTTGCGGCTGCTTGGGCTTTTCTCTAGTTGCAGGGAGTAGGGGCTACTCTTTGGTTGCGGTGCTCGGACTTCTCATTGCAGTGGCTTCTCTTGGGCTTCACAAGTTGCGGCACGCGGGCTCAGTAGTTGAGGTTCTTGGGCTCTAGAGCACAGGCTCAGTAGGTGGGGCACATGGGCTTAGTTGCTCCGTGGCATGGGAATCTTCCCAGAGCAGGGATTGAGCCATGTCCCCTGCATTGGCAGGCAGATTCTTTACCACTGAGCCACCAGGGAAGCCCCTAAAACAGTTGTTTTTGATTGAAGGCCTTCTCAGAGCCTTTATTAAGCTGTGTTGCATTTTGAATCTCCCAGGGGAATTTATTATGAAGAGTTTCTTAGACTCAGTTATTGAGGGCATCACTCATTCCTCCATTTTACTGACACTCACGTGTTCACATTGCGCTTCGCCATGCGAGGCTCTAGGAAATCGGGGAGATGATCAGTGCTAAACGAGGTCTCATTGCTTCTGCCCAGAGGAGCTCACGTTTCTCCATAACACCTCCTGGAACCAGTTTGCTGTTAGAACACAGTTTGAGAGACACTGGTCTGTTTGATTTTGGCCCTGTGTCCGGCAAGACTGGACTGGGGCTCCTGAGCCTACTGGGTATGTTTGCCTTTAAGCAGTAGATGAGAAAAGACATGTTGATGAATAGCATGACATTCTGTTGATCTAAAGAAGCCAAACACAAATAGGTACCGACTGTTCCTGCGAATCCCAGGAACAGGCAGCACTAACCACTGGCCGTGGGCTCGAAACAGGCAGGATGGGGGCATTCACTGGAGAGAGGATTTTCTGGGTCCGTGTCTGTCTCTAGAATGGAGCGTGGGTTACCATCAGTGGAGATGGGTCAGAACTCAGCAGACTGTAAGCTCCTCAAAGAGCTACCTGTTTCATTCCACGTAAATTGTGCCTCGTTTTTTAAAAAAGTCCATATGAGCACAGGCAGTAATCGCAGTACATTATACCCTTGTCGTTCAAGGCTCACTTCTGATAGTATTTGCTTACAAAAGATTGTTCATTCCTGAAATAAACTTTGGCATGACCTTTGTTCTGATCCATTAAAATTTTAACCTGCTGTTGCAATTGCCCATATGGGGTCAGCCTGTTTTTCTGAAGCCCTGGGTCCCTGCCCTGTCCCCTGCCCTCCCCTCAAAGTCTTCTGCTTGGGGGCGGGAGGGAGAACTAACAGCTCTCCTCCTTCTGCACGTGGGACCCAGGTAGCAAGAGAACCAGTCTGGGCGTACGGCCAAGACAGGAGACCGTAAATCGCTTGACAGGACAATAAAGTAAGAGTTTCTCAGAGAAACTCCCTTAAAAAGGATGTGTTTTCTGCTTTCTTTTTAAATCACTGACCAGAGGAGGCTCCTGCCTCAGCCTTGCATGCCTGTCGCCCCACATAGTTCAAGACCCACTGATTGGGAGGGCGAGTTGACCCTTACTCTCACTGATGAATTGTAATTTCCTGTTCCTTGGCTCTTCCAACAGGATGTGGGCTACCCAGAGTTCCTGAACATCCGCCCGTACATGTCCCAGAGCAGTGGCGAGCCTGTCATGTACGGGCTGTATGCTGTCCTCGTCCACTCGGGCTACAGCTGCCATGCCGGGCACTATTACTGCTATGTGAAGGTCAGTGGCTCTGGTGTCGGCATCTGGCTGCTGCAGGGGTGGTGTATGCGCTGCCTCCTGGCCGGGGGGTGAGGAGAGGCAGGTTGGCAGAGCCTGTTTGCACACCTCCAGGTGGGCCCTCATTATACTCCGGGAAGTGGCCCTGCTTTGTGTTACGTCCAGGTCCTATTGCTGCTTCTTCATGGAGCACAAAGGCGTCCTTCTGACCTGTCCCACTCGGATCGGCCCCACTTTTGACGGCCTAGCAGTGAGACACGAGGGGGGCTGCTTTCGGTACCCTGTTCTTAGACCCCTGAAGAAGTCTCAGAAGGCCAGATGTTGGTGGGAGAGGCTTTGCCAAGCAGACCTTCGAAAAGAGCCTTCAGGAGGGAAAGCTCGCATCTTTGGGGGTGCCAGGAAGGAAGGGGGGGTCTCCAGCACACTTGTGGGGGCACATTCAGAGGTAGCTATTTGGTATTTTCATGTGAAATCATTGGAAAAGACCTTGATGCTGGGAAAGACAGCATCACCAGCTTTATGGGCGTAAGTTGGAACAAACTCCGGGAACAGTGAAGGACAGGGAAGCCTGGCATGCTGCCGTCCCCGGGGCCACCAGGAGTCAGACCCGTCTAGGCGACTGAACGGCAGCATTTGCTAACTCAAACTCGGATATATGTGGCAGTTAAAAGGCTTGTCCTTCGCTTGTTATAAGTAAGCCTCACAGAAGTGTTGACCATTGGTTTTCGTCCTCACCCTCTGCTGCTTCAGGCAAGCAATGGACAGTGGTACCAGATGAACGACTCCTTGGTCCACGCCAGCAACATCAAGGTGGTTCTGAACCAGCAGGCCTACGTCCTCTTCTACCTGCGGTAACCGACTCCCACCCCACCCCTTTCCCCCAGAGCCCACACCCCACTCTCGACCTGACAGGCCTCCTTGGCCTTTTCCTGCGTGAAAGTAACCGAGAAATCTGAAGGACGTACAGCTGTCCTCCGGCCAGTCAGGGGTAACAGAGCGCGGCCACCGGGAAGGACGCTTAGACCACGTCTGCCTGGCTGCTGAGTCAGAGCCCGAGGGAAGGTCGGACTGAGTGCAGTCCGTCTGCCCCACATGGAAGTGACTCGGCACATAAATGGGAAGGCCATCTGGCATTTTACATTATTGCCCCCGAATAGCTGTGCTCCATCTAGATATCGGCTCACCCCACCGCGTCCTCTTTGCGGGGAGTGGTCGTGGTGGGCAGGGAAGTGGGCCATCAGAGGGTGGAGGCCTCGGGAGGTGCTTCTTTCTGGGACTGGTGGTCGCCACCCGGAGGATGAGAACAAGGCGAAGGGCAGTGCTCTGCTGCTTCGGGATGGCGTTGATAAACTGAGAGTCTAGTTTTGGAAGAGCTCTCGCGTAATTTGCTCTCTGCTCATATTGAGCGGAATCCAGAGCTATGTAGTAAGTTCTCGTGGTCTGCCTTTGCTTGGTCCCCACTGCTTTTTTTGGGGGGGGCCGTGCCACTCGGCTTGAGGGACTCAGTTCCCAGACCAGGGATTGAACCCAGGCCATGGCTGTGAAAGCCTGGAATCTTAACCACTGGGCCACCAGGGAACTCCCTGCTTGCCCCTCCATGAAATTGTACTGACTTGGGGGTATTTTGACTTTGGTATTTACCAACTTGACTTTGGTATTCTGATTCCTTCTCTCGCTCACTTTGGGTCAAGCCTCTGCAGCTTCAGTAAGGCAGTCCCTGCCTCCTTCTGTCCCTTTGACAGGATTCCAGGCTCTAAGAAGAGTCCCGAGGGCTCCATCTCCAGGACTGCCTCCCTTTCCAGCCGCCCCGGCGTGGTTCCGGACCATGTCCGGAAGAATGTCAGCAACGGAACCGCGGCCTCTCCAATGACCGGAAAGGTACTTGTTTAATAGGATCGATGTAAACCCTGCTGTTCTTGCCGCCTGTGCCTCTTGGGGTGTCATGGAGCACCGCCCCCACCTCTGTGTGCCGGGGTGCTTGGCCCAGTTGAAGGAGGCACAGACGCGGTCCTGCTCTGTTCCATGTTCTTTCTGAAGAGGGTTACAGGGCCGATGCTGGTAAGGAAGAGGGAACAGTGAAGAGAAGACGCGACTCAGCAGATCAAGACTTAGCTCCCAGCTGCCTTATATAAGTACAATGACAGGTCCCCCAAGCACACCTTAAGCACCTGGGAAAAAATACTTTATCCCCACACTTTAATATCGAAAATGTGAATAGATTGTACCAGGGTATAACCGTTGCAGTTTTACTATGGTGGTGGTAAGAGAACATCCTTTCTTTTGAGAAATACTTGCTGTATTTGGAGGTAAAAGGACGTCTTGTCTAAAATTCATTCAAATGGTTAGAAAAATATATATGTACATACACACGCATATGTTGATACGTATATGCAGGGAGAGAGAACAAGAAACTTAATGTGGTAAAGTTAAGGAATATCCCTTGAAGGTTTTTTTGTATGTATTGGAAAAAGTTAAACTCAGTTTTATTACCAAGATAAATAGCAATTTCTTTTATTACAACATAATTCGTAATTCAAAACTAGAACAACCATCTCTGTTGACTGCTTCTGTGACCCCAGTCTGAAGATCAGATCAAACCCAGACTGTCAACGGCCTCCACAGCCTGCAGGGTTTTTAGTCTTTTACGAAAATCTGTTTCCCCGCCAATGTTGAAGAAAATAGAAGCTGAAATAGAAGCATTGGAATTGACACAGCAGTGATGAGCTATGACCCAGTTGCAAGGGTGATGGTCACTCTGGCCAGAGCAAGAAAGCCAGATGCCTCAGTCACAGCTCAGAGGAACAGCGAGGGGCGCAGGGGAGCCTGAGGGTGAGCATGGGTAACCCTGGGTTAGGCTGGGTTAGCAAGGCCACTCCACTGACAGTGTGTGTTTTCATTACGAAAGCAGCTTTCCAAATACACTGTGGTTACCCAGAAATCGTTTTACTTTAAATAACATCGTATGGTCCCAGGGACTTAAACGCTCAACAGTTGAACAGGTTGTGTAGCACAGTGGGAGGGTGTATTCCCTTTAGGAGGAAAATTAATAAAGAGATAAAAAATGACTTCAGTGACTTCAAGTCACTCTGTGGCCTGTGCAAAGGATATGGGTGCTTAATGATTCAAAGTAGTATGAATTTAGCAAACGTTTTGGGAAAACCTCATTGCTGGTAAGAGGATAGTAAATTCAGTGTGGCAATATGCATCCTAATTTGTGAAAATATTAATAGTCTAGTCATTCTATTTCTAAAAAAAATGAGTATGGAGTACTAAATACAGGAGAAGATTGTTTTTGATTTTTCATTGACAAGTAGTTACGAAGCGTAGGACCTTGACCTGTTGGGAGGGGGAGGTGACCGGTTACGGTGAGTAGCCCCGGTGCAGGCCCTGGGGAGCGTTTCAGGGTGTGGGTGGTATAGACCTGGGTGTAAAGGTGCTACGGAGACGGATGGGGCACTTAGCACCCGGCTGGTCATTTCAAGGCTACCTGGAGCTAGTCTAGTTTATAAGCTCTTCACACAGTGAGCTGTCTGCTGCTGCTAAGTCGCTTCCGTAGTGTCCGACTCTGTGCGACCCCATCCCTGGGATTCTCCAGGCAAGAACACTGGAGTGGGTTGCCATTTCCTTCTCCAGTGCGTGAAAGTGAAGTCGCTTCAGTCGTATCTGACTCTGTGCGACCCCATGGACTGCAGCCCACCAGGCTCCTCCGTCCATGGGATTTTCCAGGCAAGAGTACTGGAGTGGGGTGCCATTGCCTTCTCCAAGCTGTCTGCTAGTCAAACATTAAGACCTTTGTTGAGGGCCTGAGTATTTAAGTGATACGGCACATGGTTAAAACTGAGGCGCCCCTGTGTTGGCAGAGAAGCCCACAGGGAAGGACACCAGCATATCAATCAAGGTTGTGTTTAGGTGATGGAACTTGGTAAATTCTTTCTCGTTGTACTATTTTTGTATAACTCAAATCCTGATGAAAACGTCCTGCTTTCATAGTCGAGATGCTTATGGAGATGCCCCCACTTGTGCAGAACTCAGGAATTGCTGAAAAGCAGCAGCGACATCTGTATCATGTGCCCATGTCAGTTTGTTTGGAGCGGCTCCTCCAGAGCTCCCGCCTGCTGCCTCCTCGTAGGGGCCGGCCCAGCTCCCTCTGGCTTTGATCACATCCTTTGCTTTGCTCCTCTCTTAGAGACCAGACCCTGTGACGATGAAGAAGCCACAGACCCCCGAAGAACTTGGAGTACCCATTGCCAGGAACGGCTCTGTGTTGGGCCTGAAGTCTCCGAATGGATATGCTCCTGCCAAGCCCCCCCTGGCGTCCCCTTCCCCCAAAGTCTGCAGAACACCCACCCACGCGCCAGCCATTCTGGATGAGCCTGGAAAGAAAGTCAAGAAGCCAGCGTCCCTGCAGCACTTCTCCCCTCCACCCAGTGCCAGCGCACCGGGAGGCAGCAGGAGCGAGGGTCGCAGGCCAGGCTCCTGGGACGGCCGGGCCGCTGTCTCTACCTCACTCCGGGCCCCAGCTGCGGGGACGCCCAATGGGCTTGGGCCCCAGGCGGGCGACGAGGGCCCCACCCCTGAGAGGGGGGGCTCCAGCCCTGAGCACCCCACCAGCAGGCCCCCGCAAGCCCCCCAGAGCGGAGTCACTCCCCTCGGAGATTCTCAGGGAACCCACTCCGTCACTGCCGGCCCGACCAAGGTGCTGCCGGCCCGACAGGATGCCGAGCCGGAGAAGGCCAAGTGCCCCGTCCCGAGCAGCACCAGCCCTGAGCCGGCCAACACCATGTCTCCTCCTCCGGCCAAAAAGCTGGCCCTCTCTGCCAAGAAGGTGGGTGTGTGGGCAGCTCGACCCCGAAGGGTGTTGGTAGGAGCCAGGAAGTGGGGCTGCTTTTAGCTTTGGGGAGGGCGGTGGGACAATGGCTGAGGGCGTCCGCCAGCGTTGGAGGGCTGTCCTGGCCTGTGCGGGGGCAACAGTAGTGTGATCAGATGAGGCTGGGGGCCGGGCCTCCTCTTCTGTGGACAGACGTCCTAAGGGAGTTCGGGGATGGGCCCTGGCCGGAGCTCAGCACAGGGGACACCAGCTGACCGGCACCTCTGTGTGCAGCCTGACGCGCTGATGTAATTGTCGTGCTGAAGTTTCTGTTTAAACTTCCTTCCTTTTTTCCTTTTTGTTTCTAACCAAAAACACTTCTGATTCTTCTTCTATCATGCCCCCCCACCCCTCACGCTCCCTTTTTTTGTTCTCCTGTCCTCTCATCCTCCCTTCTGGGCTCTTTTTTCTTTTCTTTTCTTTTTTTTTACTTTTATTTTTATTTTCCTCCTCACTCACGGCAACCTTTTTTAGACCACCAAGTTTTTATTTATGTCAATAACTGCAGGCCAGCACCCTGCGGAGGGCAACCGGCAATGACCTCCGTCCACCTGCCCTCTCTCCATCCTCCGACCTCACCTACCCCCGGAAACCCACTCACCCCATCGTCGCCGCCCCCTGGCCTGTCCGTGCAATACGGTAAGCAGGGCAGCCGCTCCTCCCCGTGGTGCCGGCGCAGAGGTCTACCAGTGTCCCCTGTCTCCTCCTGCCCGAGGGGCTTCCGCGGGGCACAGGCAGCTTGGTCTCTGCGGTCCTGGCCTTTTTGACTCTGTCTTCATCTCCCGTCTGTCTGCCACATGCCCTTGGTGATGGGTGTGCTGTGAACTGATGTGGCTGGGGGTCCCCAGCGCCGAGACAGGACCCCAGAGTGGACGGCTGGCGTTGCGGGGGTGGTGGGTGTCTGGACAGACGCCGTGTGAGCTCAGAGTCCTGTATGCAGGTTGTGTCTCCCAGCAACGCTCCAGGGCTTATCTTGGGGCAAGGTGGGGTCTGTTGCCCTGGCCCTCAGGGCACTCCCAGTGGGCTCTGGGGGCTGCTGCAGTGGACGTGGCTCCGTGGGGCTTTTCAGCATCCTGGGGAGATGGCCCTCCAGAGGCGTGGGCTGTCGCCTCCTGGCCCGCTCTGCACCGGAACGCTTGAGTCCCTTCAGGTGTCGAGGGCAGAAGGCCCAGAGTTACTGATAAATGGCTGTCTGAGGAGTGAGAGACTTCTAAGGCCTTTGACAGCTGTGGAGGGAGGGAGGAAAGAAGGAAGACGAGGCAAAGCCACGAGGTGCTTTGGACGGGTTCAGCGTTTACATGGCGCCATCATGCCCTCCCTGCCCCCCTCATTCGAGGCCCTGCGCTCGGGTCCCACTGATCCCTTCCCCCAGCCCCCCTCCTCCTACTCTCACTGCTGGCACAGGGGTTTTGGACTTGGAATGTCCTTAAATGTTCACGACATATATTTGGTATTTTTTTCTGTGTTTCTTTGACGTACAACTTTTTTTTTAATTTCCAAAGTGCAGAGTAACGTGACCTAGTAATGCAATTTGTGTGACTATCAGAGTTTGTTCTGATTTAGACAGTGATGAGACAGTTCTGTTTAATTAATAACCCTTGGAGGTGGGCATTATTGTCATTCATTCACAGATGAGAAAATTGTGGCTCAGGGTGGAAAATTGACTTTTCCATGGGTGCATGCATAGTTGACAGAAGGGCTTCCCAGATAGCTCAGTGGTGAAGAGTCGGCCTGCCAGTAGGGGACCCGGGTTTGATCCCTGGGTCAGGAAGATCCCCTGAAGAAGGAAGTGGCAGTCCACTCCAGTATGCTGGCCTGGGAAATCCCATGGACAGAGGAACCTGGCGGGCTACAGTCCACGGGGTCGCAGAAGAGTCGGACGTGACTTAGCTACTAAGCACACACACAGACACAGTTAGCGACACACACATTCGACAGAAAGGAGAGCCACGAGTCTCGCCCGTCCGGTCCTGCCCCTTGCTTGTCTTGCTGTATAGCTGGCTGGAAAGTCTGTCTCCCTGATCTTCATAAACCCCAGGTTTCAGAGGAAAATCCTGGGAAGGTAATAGCAAAAGTCAGGTAGGCTTGTATCTGCCTTTCGTGTAAGACTCAGCTGCCTGTGCTCAGACACGTGATGCTTGTGGAGGCTGGACGTTTACTGCTGGGTGGAGCTTTCCTCTGAACACATTTGTATTGAAAGGTTAAAACACTGGAGTTTGTAAAAGTACCTTGGACTAACTGGTGACAAGAAACCGAGATATGTAGTGATTTTTATGAACTTTGATCTTGAGGTTTGAATTTGCTTGTTAGCCTGTGTTTTCTAACTTCTCTGAAACGTGTACATATCTGAGGTTTACAGGGGAAAATCATTGAAAATCCTTACTTGAGAGGGAGGGGGGCCGAAGGAGGGCAGGGCGGAGAACTCAGCCTGTCCTCACTGCCTGCCTCTCCCTACAGGGCTGTCTCGCCTGCTCCCAGACCCTCCAGCCATCTGAAGCCCCCCTTCGGCCCCTGTCCCCCATCACTGTCCAGCAGCCCCCATCCTCTTGGGACATCAGACCCACAGAGCTGCTCGCCCACCTCTGCACCCCTGCCTCAGGTCAATGGGGCCTTCCGGGCCCCGCTACACCAGCTGCCAGAGGCCAGTGAGCCCCTCCGGAGCCTTGGTAAAAAGAGGAAGAAGACTCGCGTGAAAGTGGGGGGCCGTGTCTCGGAGACCTGCACGGCCGTGGCGGCCCAGCCCGGGAAGAGGAGGAAGAGGAAGAGGAAGCACATGGGGGACGTGGACGCCACCCCCCTGCAGGACGAGCGGACACCAGGGCCGCCCTGGAGCCCTGAACGCAGGAAGGAGGGCCGGGCGGAGCCACCGGCAGACAGATCGGAGGAAGAAGGCAGACAGCAGCCAGGGAGTGGCCAGCGCCTGGAGAACAGCTGGCCAGTGGGATGCATGACCAATGGCCCCCATGTGAGCAGCAGGAAGAGGAGGAGAAAGGGACTGGAGAGCTGTGACGAAGAAGACTGCCTCCCCGGGGACCCACCTTGGCATGGGTGAGAGCGGGGAGCCAGGGGCCCTGTACCTCCACTCACTCACACACAGTCTGCTCCGGGTGGGTGCTGTCTGGAAATACAGGTGCCCAGACCTCTGGGATATGACCATGTTGTCCCGGGGTTTGGCGAGTGGAGGCATGTCCTGGATCTGTCCAGTACCATGTGTGCTGGGAGGTCTCACGTGACCCGGGCAGGGCTGGGCTGGGGTCCTGTTGTCCAGTAGGACTTGCCTCAGTGAGGATTAAAAATGCGCTCATGTGCTCTCCTGGGCTGTGGCCGTGGATCGCTGGCGCGGTCTGTCTTCGTTGGGTTCGGGTGGTGTCTCCCGGGGCTCTTCTGCAGGGCTGGGCACATGCCAGCAGAGTTCTCGAGGTGTCTGGGCTTCGGTTTGCTCGGAGCTGACTGTCCAGTCTGACTTCCCAGGAGCTGCGTGCCCTCGGACGTCGTCCAGCCAGAGACTGTTGCAACATCACCGAGGAAAAAGAAAAAGAAAAAAAAGAAGCAAGAGCCACGACAAGAAGTAGAAGAGAAGGAGCCCGAGGGCCAGAGGGGCCCCGCTGTCCCTGGGTGCAGCCCCCTGCCAGCTGTGAATGGCCAGGCTCCCAGGGGCCCCACAGGTGTGCATGGGATGAGGAGGGGGCGCTAAGGGTAGGAGCCAGCCTGCCGTGTGTGTCCAGAGGCAGATGCAGTTCACTGGGGAGCCCTCTGCCCTGGTGCGAGCCGTCTGCCCACTGGGCCTCCTCACCTGGCTGATCATTCAGCAGGATCTGCCCCACAGGAGAATGCAGGACACACGTAAATGTCAGCACGTTCGTGAGCCCAGCGTTTCTTCTGATTCAGGGCTGTTCCCTTCTGGACCTTCCCACTGGAATGATTCCTGGCCGTCCACCTTGATGTTGTCCTTTGCCACTTGAACATGGAGCATTGAGTTCAGAAGCTCACTTCCCTCTGCCTCTCTCAGTTGTGAGCCTGTCTGACGATCATGTGGCCTCTTGCATTTGGGGTTCCGTGTGCTGTGGGTCTGCCTAAGCTGAGGCCCCCACCAAGCAGCTCATTCGTGTTTTGTCTTCTGTCTTTCTTTCTGGCTGGTGGGACTCACTGGGCTCTCCTGGTGGAGTGTGTCTGTTACATGAGGGAGGAGAAGGTCCTCAGCTCCTCTGGAAGGGGCCCAGATCTCAGGGCATCAGCTGTTGTGTTAGTTCTTTGGGGGCACAACCACCCTGGGGATTGACCTGGAGTTTGTATCGGACTCCAGAGAAACGCAGCCATGAATGAATGTAGGGTTTTGATAATTACATAGCAAAGTGCTAACTGCTAGGCGAGGAGTGGCTGCAGCAGGCGGCCAGAGCATAATGGGAGAAAAGGCGGCAGAGAGTGGCCGCCACCAGACCACAGCATTGCTTTGTGAGCCCGCTGGCCAGGCTGGGGTGCTGGGGCTGCAGGGAGGCCCAGTGCCATGCGTGCCCGCTCACAGTCCCAAGGTGGAGACGGGCGTCAGTGGCCGAGAATTGGCTAGAGCTGCAGTCGTCCATGGCTCCACGTTACCACTGGGCCCGAGCTGTGCTGAGGAGCAGCCAGTGGGGCTGGTGGGAACAGGCTGGGGGTGGACAGTGGAGCTCTCCTGCTCAAAGCACTGAGCCTGAAGGACACAAGGTCACTGCCAAGTTGGCAGCCCGGAGAGACGAGGTGAGGCTTGTGTTTAGGACGGCCAGTCCATTCAGGCGGTTGGAGTTGGTTGAGGGTCAGGGTAGAGGCCAGGGCTAGCTCAGATGTCATCTCTAGAGCCATGATGAGGGGCAGTCAGTACTATCTGTGCAGATGTCCTTTCTTGCTGGCCAGGCTCTCTGAGGACAGGTCCGGCAGACGGGAGCTGCCCCACCAAGCTGCGGTGGCGGTGGTGGCGCTGGAGAGAGGCACCTCGTCCCTCCAGTTCCCTCCGCTCCATGTTTCTGCTGGTTCCCTACAGGCGAGGAAGAGAAATCATTAATTCTCTTGCCACAGGCAGGCATAAAGAGCTTGCTTTTACACATTCTTTCAGTAATTTGTGATTAGTAAGTTTTGCAGTGCTGTTGTAAATAAAAGGTGTGTGGTCATTTTCTTGGTGACTTAAATGTATGTAAACTGTTCCTCTGATTGCAGGGCTGGGACCGGCTCCACTTGCATCCTGGGACAGAGAGAGAGAATCCGATGTGGTCCAAGAATTGCTCAAATACTCATCTGATAAAGCTTATGGGAGAAAAGGTACTGTTTTGAGACCTGACTTCTGTTTTTCTGCTATTGGCTTCTGTAGGAGATAAAGAGGCCTGAAGCAGGCCTGCAATTTTGAGCCTTGTGCACAGAGATTGCTTGGCTCTGAAGACAGGAAAAGAAAGCCATTGCATGCAGGTCAAGAACCCTGCAGTTGGGGTTAGTCTGTGGAAGGATCCAGAACAGCTTCCCCCTGGGCTCTGGGAGCGGGGAGAGGATGAGTGTGTGTCTCGGGGCGGGGATGGCTGTGGCAGGGATGGCTCGTCTGGCTCGCGTGCTGTACGTTCTCATTTAGAACATTATTTTTCTAATTTGGACTTGGAGAACACAAGATCTTTGTCTCTCAAATGAGAGCAGGGGTTTATAAAAACTAAACTTTGAGGATCGGTGGTAGAGTTAACAGTGTTTGCTCGTGTGACAGAATCATTGACTGTCCTGCAAACCAGAGACCACCCTGTCCCTCTTCCTTTTCCTTCTGTGTGTCCATTTTCACCAGAAGGTGGCCCTCAAAAACGGTGAATCGTTAGGAGCAGACCAGCCTCGTATGTAAACTTCACCCTTGAAGTAAATCGCCAGGGCAGCTGGGAGCCCACCCAGGTCCTGACGCACGTGTCTGCTTTGCAGTTTTGACGTGGGACGGCGCGGTGTCGGCCGTCAGTCAGGACGCCATTCAGGACAGCAGGCTGGCCCGCACGGCCACGGTCATTGACGACTGGGACGAAGAGTTCGACCGAGGGAAGGTGTGACGCGTGGTGGCACCTGGCAGGGGGGACTTGGGTTTTCAGGGCGGTTTGAAGTGGCCGAGGGCGAGGCTGGAGCCTGGCTGCCTGGGAGCACGTGGCCGGGTGCAGGGTTTCCGTCCTGCAGTTGCTCCTGCTCTGCCATCAGTGAAGTTGGGGTCATGAGGACACCTCCCGAGGGCCACGTGGAGGACAAATCTGTTTAGGTCACACGTTGAGACTCGAGCTGGTGTGCAGTAAGCACTCGGAAGGAGCCACCAGGACCTGGGGGAGGCCTTTGTGGGAATTGTGACACTGTGATTCTTGACATAGGAGAAGAAATTGAAAAAATTCAAGAGAGAGAAGAAAAGAAACTTCAACGCCTTCCAAAAACTTCAGAGTAGACGGAATTTTTGGTCTGTGACTCACCCAGCTAAGGCTTCCAGTCTGAGCTATCGCCGCTGAATGTGCTGCTGTCAAGATAGGTCAGTTTGTGTGCATGTGGCGGTGGGGGCGGGGCGGGGTGGGGTGTGTTTACACACGTGTGTGGAGTGTGGTGTGTGTGCTGTGTTTCTGGGCTCCCTCTGAGTCACATGTCGTGGCCTGTGTGGGACGCACACTTCAGGGATGGTGGTGGGACCCTCAGGGTCTCATCTCTCTCCATCAGGAGCCATGTTCTCTGCTCCCACAGCCTCCAGAGGCACGGCATCCCTCCCCGCGGACGGTCTGTCTGGACAGAAGAGCCGCTTGCCGTGGACTCGCTGGCCTGTTGGTGGGGGAACGCCCGCAGAGGCCCTGGGCTTCTGCCCAGGTGAACACGACGTGCACTGTGACAGACCGCGTGGTGACGCACGGAGCAGGGGCAGCACAGCGACGGGGACGCGGGGTGGGGCCGGCGCCCTGTGATGCTGGCCGGCAGCGGCCAGCCTGGAGCCGCAGGGGAGGGCGGGGAGGACGCAGCCGAGCCTTCCAGGGCGCCCTCGAGCTCCGGAGGCAACAGCATGCGGCCGGTTGCCCTTCTCCATGGATCGTGCGGCTCCCACTTCTTCCCGCGGGGGCTCTGTATGCCTTACCAGTCAATCCTCGGGAAGTCAGAGCCCCAGGCTGGCCCCACGCTGCAGCCTCTCCCTTCTTTTGGAGTTGGGCGGCAGGGGTGGAGGGCAATGCATCTCTCCATCTCAAGAAACTCCTAGACCTCCTCTGGAGAGCGGACGGCTGGGGTGGGGCGGGGTGGGGGCTGAAGAGATGCGACAGCACATCTGCTGCTCAGGCTGCTGCTGTTCCGAGGTGGCTTTGCTGGACTCCCCCTCCTGCCCCCAGCCCTTGCAGCTGCAGTAACCCCGGGGTCCTTACCGAGGTGGTGTTCTTGGGGTAGATTCCTCCTTTTATTTTACTACTTGATATAAAACGTTTATTTTTGACCAGGCCTGTGGCTTCCATTAGCAATATGTCTCCTTTCCCTAATATACAAATACCGGCTTTGTTTGCTCAATTTTGTGAGTGCTTTTGAATTGAAGATGATTGTGTAACTGGAGACGATCACTATCCCTTTTTTTTATCCCGCTCAAGCTGTGCCTGCAAACTTGTAATTTAATAAATACGGGAAATCCTCAGTGAGCTGATACTGTCCAGAAAAAAGACTGGTGTCCCAGTGGTAGAAGGTACAGAAGTTAAGTCTGAAGATTATCCCTCAGCACACGTCCTCTTGGGATCACTTCTGGCGGGCGTGGCTCAATGTCTGGCCTGGTCCTGCGCTCCAGGGGAGCTCCTCGGCCTGAGCCCCAGTGCACACATCCAGCCCCTGCTTTCCTCCTCACTGAGCTTTGCCCTTCGTTCTGTCCTTTGTTCTGGGACCTGGGGGATCCAGGTGGTATCGAAAAAGCGTTAAGCATTTTTTATACGGGGAGATAAATTAATTTTTTCATGTGGGTTGTTGTTTTTGTTTTTCCTGGTTTTGTATTTCTCTCTTAAAAGGTGGGGAGGATAATATCCCATGGCCTGAGCTAGGGCTGCTCTGGCGCCAGCAGATGGGAACCAAGCTCTGCTTGGACTGGCCAGGGAGCCTTTTTCTGGAGGCCTGACTCCTGCATGTCAGCCACGCCTGCTCAGAACTGAGGGGCCCGCCCCAGTGCCCTGTGACTGTCATTTGTCATGTCAGTAGGGAAGGCAGGTGCCTCCATGGGCAGGGTTTTCTTCTCCCCATCTCAAGATGTCAGCATTCATTCCTGTGTGAACTGTTTCCCCGACCACGTTCTTGTCCTGTTTTGTTAGTTGAAAAAAGAAAAATTCTGTTATCTGCTCGCACAAAATTTATCTCCTTTTTTTTCTCTCCCTCTTCTCCAAATCAGTCTCTTCCTCTCTCCACTATATAATTACAATGCCTTTTTCTGAGGAAAACATCACCCGTTTTCTCCCAGGCAGTGATGAGCACTGGCCTGACTCCACAGCGTTTATCACTGTTAGCTAGGCGAGTCCTCCCCTTTCAAGGAGAAGCATCAGCCAAACTGAGAGGGAAAGGAGCGGCCCAGAATGCGAGCCCAGATCCTGGGTGCGTACACATCAAGGTGAAGAACTGAAGCTTTTAGGGTGACACTTGTTGACTGAGAATGTGGGTTTAATTTAACTTTATGTTTGTGAAGGGGGCGCCTCTCCTGGTGGTCCCAGGCCTCTCCCTGCCTCTCCGCTAGGGGCCCTGGTTATACTGAGGCCCCACGTGTGCGATGAGCCCGCAGCTCATGGCCAGGGACCGAGGGGGCCACAGATGTTGCCAAGATCTCAGTGCAATAAAATAACGAGTTTTTGTGGGACCTGCCTCTGTCTTTTCCCTTTGGCTTTTTTGGTTTCCTCCCACCCATACTTCAGTCTGCTGGCCCCGTTCACATGTGAGGTCAGCCTTGGGTGCTTTCTGTCACCTGTCCGTGAGTGGGAACCAGGCACTTTGGGCAGTCTGTGCAGGAAAGCTTAGAGCACATTCCTATTTAATTAGGAATAAAGAGGTTTATCTGAATGTCTTAATGTTATACATACACTTATCCGAATTTAAGAAGGCAAGAATCCTTTGAAGTGGCCCCCTGAGCTTTGTGGATGATTTTCAATGAGCATCAGATTGAAACACGGAAACAGTATCATTCCACTGAGGTCTGTTTGAAAATTTTTGTAACCGAATGTTTGGATTTCTGCAGGTAAAGATGAGGGAGACATCATAGGTTTTACCAAACTGAGTTTTTCTGACAGCTGTCAAGGGTAACGCAGGCCTCCAGTTTGGGGACACTGCCCCCACTCCCAGCCTGGCCTGGGTACAATGATGTAGTCAGGTCACCTTCAGCCCTGGACGTGCCCAGCTGCTGCCTCAGCCACGTGCTGGAGGCCCTGGTAAGGAAGGCTTGGTTCCTGCATGCACTGGAATTCAGTGGCCCACATGGACATTGCTGGTCTGGTCAGGCTGGGCCTAACAAGAGCAGGAAGATCATGTCTGGCTGATTGGACGTGTCCTGGAAGTTGGTGCATGGCCCGGAGGGGCCTAGGACCCTGTAGAGCCCCCTGTGATTGGGAGGTTACAGGTGGCAAGGGCAGCACCAGTGAGTGGGTGATAGTCCAGGGTAGGGGCAGGTTTCCGGTGGGTGGGTTTTGGTAGCCAAGCCCCACAGCTCCTCACCCCTTCCTTTCCTTCAGGGATGCCCTCAGACACAGGACTCTACCCTGGTCACTGTGGGGGTATGGCCAGATGGCTCAAAATGACAGCAAAGGAAGAGGTGAAGCGAGGCATCAACCGGACCCAAACCAGAGGGGGTGGTCGGCAGGTGGGCGAGAGTTTGGGGGGACAGATTACAGCTCACAGGCCTGTCTGACCAGCCGAGCTTTTGTCCAAAGGCTGCACATCACGGGCTGGGCGGCAGCTGGAGTTGATCCACCACAAATCTGGGCATGGGTCATACAAGCAAGACTATAGCTCTATCCATATTGTGGTTCTGCGTGCATGGAAGACAAACAGCCAAGTTTCCCCCGTCAGCCTGTGGTCTCAAGCTCAGAGCTGCTGTCTCCAGTGGGAACCAGGAGGAGGCCCAGCTCTACCAGATGTGGCCTCAGAGACGAGGGGACGCTGTGAACGGATCCTTGGCTGGTGAGCAGGCTCCAGCCAGCCAGGCTTCCTTGACTGACATGGTCAGGTGACAAAGCGGAAGCCCAGGCTATTTGTCATTTGATAACTTCAGCAGGAACTTCGTCCCTCCAGCCTTAGTGTGTCTTTCAGGCTCTGGTGAGTGCCTGTGGTATTTTCAGCAAGAGAATACAAGGTCTGATTCACTCTTTACACACCCGAGCCAGACGACAGTGTGTGTGCCGGCCAGGGGGTGGGGGTGTAGAAGACGGGCGAGAATGACCAGTCCAACAGGCTGGCCAAGAAGTGCTCCTGTCTGGAACTGTGACATGGCAGTAACTAAACAGGTGGGGCCACCTGGGCACTTGGAATCGAGAGCAGAGGTAACAAATGTGGAAAGTTCAGGGCCAGGGGAAGACCACTGGCTTGGGAAGTCGAGTGGTAGGGCACCGTCGTACCAGAGAGGCAGGTGGGTGACAGGTTCCGGGGCCATGATACAGACAAGCCTGCAGTGTTAGCATGCTATCAGAACAGGAAATGGGGAGAACCACAGGTATGAGAAGGACGTGACCCAATTAAGAAAAAAGCACAGTTATCTGAACACCTGGGGAACTAGGCAGGCATCCATTAGAAGTGCGGCCTAACCTCGGGAGTCAGGAGTGAGCAGTGAAAGGCTGGCCAGTGTGATGGGGTGGGGAAGGCCTGGGTGTGAATCCTGCCCAGTCTTGGTAGCATGGACAGCCTCGGTATAGACAGGACCTGGGTGAAACGAGGTTCTGGGAGAAACGAGGTTCTGGGAATCCTCTCCCCCCACCGGGGGGCAGCCTGAGGATGTGTCACGTGACACCTGGTGGGAGCTCAGCAACGTGATTTCTTCTTGGCCTTTGGGACCTTGTGGCTAGTCACCTGCACCGGCTCCTTCCCTTGAACCCACAATCACACGTGTTTGATTCCTGGGTTGGGAAGATCCCCTGGAGAAGGGCATGGCAACCCACTCCAGTATTCCTGCCTGGAGAATCCCATGGACAGAGGAGCCTGGCAGGCTACAGTCCACAGGGTCGCAAAGAGATGGACACGACTGAAGCAACTTAGCAGGCACACACAGGCCTGGAGGGGCCCCTGCTGCACACACCCTGCTTGGTCCAGTCCCAGCCACGTGCTGCTCCTTCCTTCCCCACTCCCTCAGGACCAACTGCTTCTGTTGGGGAGGACCATCCGGCTGCAGAAGCTGGTAGCCATGCTCCGTTAGGCTCTGTCTTTAGACAGCCCCGCTCTCCCATCCCTTCTGCAGTTACCGCATATTTGTCCCCTCCCAACTGCCTGTGTGCCCCTTTTGCAAATGATTTTCATCCCACTCCAAAGTAAAACAGCGAAACACGAGGTACCCAAAACTGAAACCAGCTGCTTTCCCTCCCCTTGTGATCTATTCCCCTTCTAACATAGTGGTTCCAACACTCACGGAGCAGCAAAATCACCTGGGAGAATTATTTAATACTAATTTAATTGACAATGAATGTGCCAGAAAGGAGACTCTTGAGGGTGAGGCTTGGGCATTGGCATTTGAACCCTTCCTGAGTGATCCTACTGGGCAGCCAGTGTTGAGAGCCGCTGTGCCAGTCCCAGGTTTGAGGGTCAGAATCACCAGGGGGGTGTGAAAACACAGGTTGCTGGGCCTCAGCCCCTGACATTCTGTTCAGCAGGTCTGGGCTGAGGTCTGATAATTTGCGATTATAACATGTTCCTGAAAAGTCAAAGTATTTGTCGCTCAGTTGTATCTGACTCCTAGTCCATCAGGCTCCTCTGTCCATGGGATTTTCCTGGCAAGAATACTGGAGTGGGTTGCCATTCCCTTCTCCAGGAGATCTTCCCAACCCAGGGATCAAACCCAGGTCTCCTGCATCAACAGGCAGATTCTTTACCATCTGAGCCACCAGGGAAGCCCCTAGGGATGCTTACCCACTGCTGGGTGGGGACCACACTCACAGTTCTGATCTAACAGTTCTGACATGGAATGGTCAGTAGGACCCTCTGTGGGACCTCAGTGTGCTCTCCAGACCAATCTCTTCCACCCCTGGGGACCTCACCTTCTAGCTGCCTCTTGTGTCTTGCTCTTCCCCCTTCCTTCTCTCATGAACATGTTCAAGTGTCTGCCATCCTAAAGAAGACCCCTTGTTTCCATGTCCCTTCCCAGCCACCCTCTCCCTCAACTTAGCTTTGATTTGCCTTCTGCTTCATTCTCCTCTTAGTCTGCCTTCTGCCCGCGTCACTCCACTCAAGTGATCCAATTCCCAAATTTGATGAACGTTTGCCACGACTTCTTTTCAGGATTTGACACTGTTCATCCCCCTCTCCCTGAAGAGCTCTTCTTTTTCTGTCCCTTAAATGTTAAATCTGTTGGATCTGATGAGCCCTGGATACTTAGATGGAGCCAGGATCAATCCACTCCAATCAATATACCCCGTTGTCTAATCAATGTATCCAGAGGATGCTCATGGGTATCCTACTGGCAAATTTGTGGCCCAGACAGAGTTCATAGCTCTCTGCCCTCCTGCTACTTGTGTCCCCGCCGAGGCTGGGGGCCCACCATCCACCCAGATGCCAAAGCCAGAAACGTGCCGGCCAGGCTCAGCACCGTCCTCATGTGATGCCCACGCATCAGTGATGGAATTCTGATCTTTCCACCCGGCTGTCTGGAAAAGTCCTCTTTCCTGTCCCCACTGCCTGGCTCTCAGCTTGAGTCACGGCCATGTTTCTCTTAGATTCGAATCGTCTCCTAACCAGTTCTCCCTAGAGAAGGAAACCAGCTTTCTGGTCCGCCTTCCTGGCCCCCAGAACAGTCCTTGAAGACAAGAAGCCCTAATCCAGTGACTCCTGTCCTCAGGTGTTCCCAGCACTTGTCACACTGTGTTATTGAAAGGACGTGTCAGTCTTTATCCTGTGCTAACTGTGGGGACTGCTAAAATGCACCTTTATGTGGTTTTTTGCTCTTACAGTATTAGAAATGATCCGTGTTTCATGCACTTTATTCTCCCTTCTTATGTGTTATTACCTGGAGAAGGAAATGGCAATCCACTCCAGCACTGTTGCCTGGAAAATCCCATGGACGGAGGAGCCTGAGAGGCTACAGTCCATGGGGTCGCAAAGAGTCGCTACAGTCCATGCGGTCGCAAAGAGTCACCTTTGCATGGCCTTGGTGAGATGCTTTCCCTTGGCAGAGACCAGTGGGCATTGATTCTATCAGGTCTCATTTTCCAGGCGCCCCCAACGAGAAGTCTTGGTGGAAGGGGTGAGTCAGACAGGAGCGTGGTTGGTGACTGTGCCCTGGTTGAAAGTAAAAGTTGCTCAGTCGTGTCCAACTCTTTGCAATCCCATAGACTATACAGTCCATGGAATTCTCCAGGCCAGAATACTGGAGTGGGTAGCCTTTCCCTTCTCCAGGGGATCTTCCCAACCCAGGGGTCAAACCCAGGTCTCCTGCATTGCAGGGGGATTCTTTACCAGCTGAGCCACCAGGGAAGCCCAAGAATACTGGAGTGGGTAGCTGATCCCTTCTCCGGCGGATCGTCTCGACTCAGGAATTGAACCAGGGTCTCCTGCATTGCAGGCAGATTCTTCACCAACTGAGCTACTAGGGAAGCCCCTATTCACAGCTCAGAATGGAGCCAGCCTGCCTCCGTCGATGTCCTTGGCCCAGAGGCCTTGCCCAGTCCTCCTGGCGCTGCCGTCTCTGAGCCCCTGCCCCCCATCCCCCACTTTTGTGTTTTTTTTTTCCCGCAAGTGAAAACATTTTGGCAGGTCTGGCAGGAACCAGAGCATTAGCTCCTCTATTTGAAGTGAGAGCCTGGACTGTGTGGCACGTGGCCAGCTGTCTTTTGGGCGGCAGGGGAACAGTTGGTGACAGCTGGATACAATCAAGATCCATTACAAACAGATTTCCAAGTGCCATTCACACACAGAAGAAATTGCAAGCTTTAGCAAAATAAAATCTGGGGGTTTTCAAAGCAAGACAATGCCCCAGCCTCGGCCCGTGCGAGCGGTTTAGTTCCTCTCTCTGTAACCACACTTCCTTCCCCACCCCCACCTCCCTCTTGAGTGTAGGCTTAGGGGGTTGGGGGAGGCTGGCAAAGCTGGCAAGGGTTCTCCCTAGGCCAGGGTGTCCATGCCCTGCCTTGTATTACGAAGGACACTCCTGTCTAAACCTGGGTGGGAAGGGGTCCGAGGCTGGCTTCTAGCAGGGCCTCTGGCCAGCCTCAGTCAGGCCTCCCACCTTGGTCTCCAGGAGAAGGAAGGGTTCACAGAGTGGTTGGTGGGTGTTATCGGAGGTAGCTATCTGTCAAACCCCGGCCCTGGCCTTGGCAGAGCTCTGAGCTGTGGCTCATTAGGCAGCCGATTATGGTTCTGTACGGAGGGGAGGGCTTAGGATGCGGTTCTGTTGGGTCTGTGGGTCTGTTGGCCTCAGCAGACCGTGTTCCTTGACCCCATGGTGGTGGGTGGTGGTGGCGGGAGTCGTTCCTTTGGCACGTGGAAGGGGTATCGATTCATGGAGGGAGGCGACACTGTCCTCCCTTTTCTCATGAGAACCTCCAGCTTGTATCACCCGCTGGGGCCCCTGCTGCCTCATCCTTTTTTTTTTTTTTTAAACTTTTGGCTGCACTGGATTTTTGTTGCTGTGCGGGCGTTTCTCTAGTGGCAGCGAGTGAGGGCTACTCTAGTTGCGGTGCACAGGCTTCTCCATGCGGAGGCTTGTCTTGCTGAGGAGTATGGGCTTCTCTGGGGCACGCAGGCTCAGGAGCTGCAGTTCCTCAGCTCTAGAGCTCAATAGTTGTGGCACATGGGCTTAGTTGCTCTTTGGCATGCAGGATCTTCCTGGATCAGGGATTATTCACCTTGATGGGAGAAGAGAGAGAGAGAGAACAAATAGAATCATTTGTTTTAGAAAAAGGAACCAGATAAAAAAATATGGGCATGAGGAAGAACAGAAAGGTCACAGTAAAATCCCTTGCCATCGTATCTTATATCTAAGTCCACTCTAAAGGTTTTATTTAAAATAGGTAATAATATCATATCACTTACATGTGGAATTTAAAATATGACAAAAATAAACTCATTTACAAAGCAGAAAGAGACTCACAGACATACAGAACAAACTTACAGTTAAGAAAGGGGAAAGGGGGTGGGTGAGGAATAAATTAAGAGTTTGGAATGAATAGATACTAACTACTATATATAAAATAGATAAACAACAAGACCCTACTGTGTAGCACAGGGAACTATATTCAATATCCTATAATAACCCATGATGGTAAAAAATATGAAAAGGAATATATATATATATATATATATATATAAAATGGAATCACTGCTGTATACCCAAAACTAACACAACATCGTAAATCAACTTTGCTTCAATAAAAAATAAATAATATAAAAAATAAATTAAAACAGGTAATACCTGTATATGGTACATCATTTAAAAGCTGTGTATTTCCCAGGGCCACCGCAACCAAGTCCCACAGACTGGGGGGCTTAAAACAACAGAAATTTATTCTCCCACAGTCTGGAGGCTGGAAGTCTGAAATCAGTGTTGGCAGGACCCCACTTTCTCTAACGAGCCCTTCTTTGCCTCTCCAGCTTCTGGTGAGCCAGGCGTTGTTAGCCTCTCAAATGGCTCTCCATCTCCACATGGCCTTTTCTGTGTGTGTCTGTGTCCTGATCTCCCCTTCTTAGAGGGACACCGGTCATTGGATGTGGGCCACCCTTATGATCTCATCTTAACCTGGTTACATTTGCAAAGATCTTATTTCCAAATAAGATCACAGTTGACAAGTGCTGGAGTTACGGCTTTAACGTATCTTTTTGGGCTCCCAATTCAACCCCTAAGAAAGGTGTATGTAATGAAGAGTCTCCCAGTCCTCTTTCCCTGGCAGCTGACTTTCCTCCCAGAGGCAGGGTGGCCCCCAGTACCCCGTGTGCCCTCTTAGCCATGGTCTGTGCTTGTCCACTAGTTTGGGAGCCCTGAGAAGATATGGCTTTACAGCTGTTCCCTTTGTTGCTGTGTCCTCAGTATTTTGAACCATGCCTGTCACAGCATCGTCCCCCCGTCCTGCATATATGTGGAATGGCTGAGTGTACAGTGTAAATGTACATCACATGTAGATGCATTTTTGCTAGGAATAGAAATACATTATACACCCGTGTTCTGTCCTAGCTTTTCACACAGCTTGGAAACTGGCTCACTTTGGTAAACGCAGAAATCAGCTTCAGTCTTTTAAAAGACTGTGGGTGCTCCCGTGCATGAAAGTACTGGTATCTAGTAACCTGTCTCTTTTTGAACACTGTTTCTAAAAAAGTTCAAAACATCACAGTTTAAGCATGGGATAAAAAATAGATATATTTTGGGTTACCTCTCTCAAAAGCCATCCTTCATCATTCTAATTTTTTTTGGCTGTGCAGCACAGCACATGGAATTTTAGTTCCCTAACCAGGGATCGAACCCTCATCCCCTGCAGTAGAAGTCTGGAGTCCTAACCACTGGACTGCCAACAAAGTCCCTCATTATTCTAATTTTTGGGATTATTATGTAAGGCAAGGACTTCGGAAGGGAGGCATCAACTTAAAAAAAGTTGTCAGGCTGATCAACCCACTAAAGAGAACAGACCACAGTGACAGGCCTGCAGGGAGCCCCAGCCCATTTTCAAAGTTCTTACTGTGGGTGGGGAGGGGGTCAGGGGAAGGAAGCAGCAGACCAGTGGATTCCAGACGCTGGGTCCTCTCGGCTCCTCCGCTCCGTCCTCCCTTTGAGGCTCTCCCTCGGAGGTCTCCCTCTGAGGTCCCCAGGAGCTGAGGACACAAGTAGTAAGAGAAACTGACCTGCTGGCTCCCATTTTATACTGTGACCTCTGTGGGCCTCAGTTCCCAAATCTGCAGTATGGAGATAAAGCTCAACAATGCCCCCTCCCCTGCCCCTGACACCCCCAGCCCTTGAGCCAGGAACGTGAGCTAACAGAGGGTCTTTGACAGTCACCAGCGGTCAAGTAGGGATTCCCAGATGACGCTAGTGGTAAAGAATCTATCCCTGTGAGAGATGCAAGAGACATGGGTTCCATTGCTGGGTCAGGGGAAATCCCCTGGAATAGGAAATGGCAACCTGCTCCAGTATTCTTGCCTGGAAAATTCCATGGACAAAGGAGCCTGGTGGCTACAGTCCATGGAGCTACAAAGAGTTGGACATGACTGACCATGCATATGTTGTCAAGTACATTTTACATCCCTACCCAGTGCATTCATTTACAACCAAACCAAACATCCTTATGGTACGGGGTGGATGCTGATTCTCTTTTATTCTACCTTCTCTTCCTTCAATGGAGATTGGTTTTTCAACCATTCAGAGTCAGGACCTGCCATTGGAAAACACTGTTGTAATGAAACAATGTAAGTTAAGGGGATTTGTTTACAGTCAAAAACCAGGCTAATCGAAGTGATTAGCATTCATGCCCTTCCCATCCAAAGGTTTGGGAGTTCAGATTACAGGGAGAATTAACCTGTGGCCTCAGTTGCTTTTCTGCCCAAGTTTTGGTCATAGAGCAAGAGTTATGTAAAATCAGTGAAGATTAAACTCCTAGGTCCACCAGAATCAACCTTCTATGGGTAAGATAATCTCTGAGGGAAGTATCTGATTCTGGAGCTATTGGAAAGAAACACTTGCCTAAGGAAATAAAGCCCATCTTCTTGGACATACGGGAGACATCAAGCTTCACCATCAAAGCCTGGGTCAGACAGCTCAGGGAGTAACAGGGATATTTTTGTTTGTGAATGCACGGTTTTCTTAGCCACCAGAAGGGTGGGCCAGAGCTGTGCCCTGATGGAATGTGAAGATTGGGATCCCTAGACTGATAATGTTGGAATCCGTCTCATCTAACAAAAACATTGTCAGCTGTGCTTTAGTCAAGTAGAAGACAGCAACAGATCAGAGATCAATACTGGGCAGGAGCCTGGATTTTATAGGCAGATACTTCATTTCATAGGTGTGAGACAGGTCCAGGGGCTGAGGTATTTGCCCAGATCACAGAGCTAATAGGAAGCAGATGTGGAAAGAAAACCTACAGTTTCCTCATTCATTTACTCCTTTTCCATGAGAGGAAAGGGACTTTCCTTTGTTGTCTCCTGAGAGGCATGTTTTGGAACAGTCTGTAAGGAAACAGACTGCTGAGGAGGGTCACAACTCCCCCTGATGGAGATATTCCCTGACCTTTCAGGGGCATTGCCAGGACCTTGGGCTGAGCTCTTCTCTCGCAGCACCCCCAGTACAGCACATGGTGCTAGGGGGTCCAGGGTCATGCCCCCAGGAGGGTCCGGGACCATCCCTGTATGATCCTTCTAAATGACACACTTATAATTTTTATGTGTAGCACCAAACCAAGAAAGAGCATATCCACCCAGGAACAACTAGAAAAGCAGCATTTTCCTTTATTTTTCTAAATTAAAAATTGGTGATGTCCCCACCTCCAGGTGCAGAGCTACTGCCCAGGCTCCTCAAAGGGCAGCTCAGTCTAACCAGTGGGTGGGGATTGGTCGGTCGGCCCAGTGCAGGCAAATTAAACATGTAAGGCACAGCCTAGAAACGTATGAATCTAAGAGTCGCAGGAGTCAAGGTCACCAAAATCCTGACATGCTGTGAGGCTGAGGTGCCTCTCTTTGAAATTTGATCGGGGTAAATTCAGAGGACAAAGAAAAGGAAGTATATAAAGGCAATGAACTCATGACATTCACGGTGCTAAGGTTCAGACTGCAGAAATAATGAACTCAAAATATTCTGGTATTCGGCCAACGACTAGGCGGACCTGCGAAACTAACGTCAGCGAGGACCACCCTGCCCTTGAGTGGCCGGACACGACCTCGGTACCTTTGTGGGCGGCCAGGCTCTGGTCTGTTTCCCAGGCCTGCGCCACCCTTAGGAAATCCGAAACCTGCTGGGCCCCCGGAGGCGGCCGAGGCGGGGCCTCGGGTTGGGGCGTGGTCAGAGGCGGGGCCTTGGCGCCAGGGGCCAGCCGGAGGGGCGGGGCCTCAGCGGGCGCGCGTACGCAGTCCTGGGCAGAGTAGAGGACGCGGCCCCAGGGGTGCGCGCGCGGGCGGCGGGGGCGGGGCCGCAGGCCCGGGGGCGGGGTCTGGACGGGCGCGCGTGCGCAGGCGCGGGCCGGGAGGCGGCCGCGTGCTGGGCTGTGTGAGTGTGTGCGCGCGCGCGCGTGCGCAGGCGGCGGGCGGGGCGCCCCGCGGGAGACGAGGGGCGGGCGGCGGGCGGCGGGCTTGGGGCCGGGGGCGGGGCTCTGAGACGCGCCGGGCGAACGGGGCCGGGAGCTGCGGTACCCGGGGCGAGCGGCGAGCCCAGGCGCGGAGCCTGGCGCCGGCACCATGGACGAGGACGACAGCTACGGTCAGTACGGCCCTCGGCCCGGCCGGCGGACGCCCCCTCCCTCGCTTCCTCCCTTCACCGGCCCGGCGCCTTGGCCGCGCCTCAGGCGACTCACGTTTCCCGGGGACTGGTGCCGGACGCGAGCCGGGCGGGGCGGGGCGGGGGCCTCCTCAGGGCAGGGGTCACCGGCGGCCCGGAGTGTTAAAGGCTGAGGGGCGCTGAGGGGCCGACGTCGGCGTGCCCGGGTCTCGGGGGCCGGCGCTGGGGGTCGCCGGGCTCGAGTCTCTGGGGCCGGAGTCCTAGGACCGGGGTCTCGGGGCCTGAGTCTCCGGGGCGGAAGTCCTCCAGGGTGAGGGTCTGTCTCGAGGCCGGGGTCTAGGGCGGGGTTCGCGAGGAGAGGAGGGTCTCGGGGTTGGGGTCTCGGGCGGGGGTCTCCGGCCGCTGTCCCGCGCAGGCCCGGCCTCCCCCGCGAACGCTCAACTTCCCCCGGCCGTTCTCCGTAGTTTCCGGCCCCTTCGGTGCTGGCAAGTTATGTACCCCGGTCCATGTCTTTGTTCAGAAACAAAAATGAGAAAACACAGGCAGCGAACCCCGAGTGGACAGGCTGCCACCTGAGGGTGCCGTCGGGGCCGGGATCTCCGGCCGCCGGCCACCCCAAGGTCCGAGGCTGACCGCCGCTCCGTGGAAACTGGGCTGCTGTTCCCCCAACGCCTGCGGGGCGAGCCCGAGGGGCGCCGAGAAATCCAACTTTGCCTTCTCATCTGTGCCCAGAGACGCGGCACAGCCCTCACGCCACACCGACAGCGAACACTTGACAGAACTACCCGTTTCCAAAGCCGCCTTCTGCTGACCTCACCTAGGAACTGTTGGCCATCCGCAGGGCATTCGTCTGTCAAATGGCTTCAGATTGCCAGGGTGGCAGAAAGCTATGTGGAATGCTTTAGTTAAATTATTTAACGTTTTTTCCCCAAGAGATGAAAGAATGGCAGATAGAACAAGTGGTGAAGTTTGTGGTTTGGTAAGCAGAGTACAGACAGCAGTTTGAAATGCTTGTGTGGCTTAGTGGAAGCGAATCCGCTTTCTTGACTAAGTGACATAGGCGACGTTTGTTTCTTAAGCTCTGAGGGAGCAAGCTTTGTTGTGGGGTATGTTAAAATGTGAAAGGTGAAGCACCTTGTTACTTTTCTGTTTATTTAGAGTAAGTCATTGAGGAACCGCTGACCGCGATAGGTGGGTTTATGACCCACAGTGGCAGACAGGGGAAAGGCCGACACTTGTGGCCTGAAATCCAGAGCACGTGGGATCGGTATCCATCAGATGTCCCCTGGTTACCTTCCAAGTAAAAGCAGTGTGTGCTTTTCCTCTGTGATTGAAAAAAAACACACCCGCACACCCACGGATTGATCCCAAAGGACTTTTCAGCCCCACTTAGGCGTCTCTGTTTCTGCCCACCCAGGAGAAGCCTTCTCCAGCTTTGCGTGCTGCTGTACCATCTCTTGCTGTTTAATCCAGGCTTTCTTCATGCTCTCTCCTGGTGTTCTTACCTACCGCTGGAGGCAGGAAGCTGTTGGTCTGGTTGCCTTGAACACAATGACTGCTTTGCCACCAGGCATGGCATGAATTCGTGCTCAGAAAGGGTAAATGGAAGCAGGGTGTATTTGTTTCCTGTGGTGGCTGTAACAGATTGGCACAAACAACATAAACTTATTATCTTACAGTTCTGGAGGTCAGAAGTCCAAATTTGGTCTCACTAAGCTAAAATCAAGGTGCTTACAGGGCTGTGTTCCTTTTGGGAGGTCGTAACAAGAACGTCCGTTTCCTTGCCTCTTCCAGCTTCTAGAGACTGCCCACGTTCCTTGGCTGCTGGCCACCTTCCACCTTCCAAGCCAGCAGGTAGCATCTTCTCAGTTCTCTCTGACTTCTGCCTCTGCTAGTTAGGGCTCTGTGATGTCATTGGGCCCACCTGAATAAGGATAAGGATCAGCAGCCTTAGTTCTACAATAGTAATCCGCTTTTTGCCATGTAGGGGCGACGTGTTTCCAGGTTCTGGGATTGGGACAGGGCCATGTCTGGGGCCCGTTATTCTGCTGACCACACATAAAGATGAGAAAGAAGTTCTTCTTTTCTTTCTATTTATACAACTTAAAAAAAAGATTCATATTCTTCGTATATTGGAGGAAGCAGAAAGGTTAATTTAAAGATTTCCCCCATTCGTTGGGTTTACCACACAAAAAGTACCTAATGGTTCAAGATGATCATAACAAGAAAAATGTTCCTAGTTCTTTTTAAGGTTTGCCTCGGTCTCCAGAACTTGCCATTTCTCTCCTAGGTTTTACAGAGAATTTACCTCAAAAGATAAGACAACTATTCAGATTCCACGTTTCAAAAGAAAGTGGGTGCTATGGACTCAAACAGTGCATAGAATGCCAGGTCCAGGGGGTTCCCTCAGAACCTCCATCGGTGGTTCATGAGTCAGCCTATGTCACTACCATGATTTTTTAATGTTGTATCTTAGGGGACATGGTTTATGATTTCCATGCTATCACCTGGCTAGATAAAACCTTTGAAACATACCTCATTTATAATAAGCTAAAGAAAGAGAATGTGTCTTAGAGTTTGTTCAACGAAAGAGAATTTCGAAAACTTACCAGAAGGCTTTTCCTAACTGCATACTCTTTGATGTCCTGTGCTAACCCAGAGACCACACCACTGAGTTCACCAGCCCTTTCTCCTGTACACTCCCTTTGATCCTGAGTTGTTTATTTGGTCTAGTTGTAATGCACTAGATCCGTACAGCATGGTTCAAACTACACGCGTGGTGTGATAAACCGCACTGCGAACACCTGTATAAAGTTGGGGGGAGGTTAAACAAAAGTCAGTTTAAAGGTTTTTTTTTTTTTTCTTTTAGGAAAAATGTAGAATTAGTGGTTTTCTAAAAGCTTAATTGACACTTTAAGAAAGAGGTTCCTAATGTGGTTGGCTGGTCTTTATCTCCCCCCCAGCTTTTTAAACCCTGAAATAGTTGGGATTTTTGGGGGGTCATTTTACGTTCTTATTAGATGACTGTACTTCCTGGATGTCGCAGTTCTCACTTGCAAAAGGAAGAGGTATTTTTGCCTTCATAGGGTTCCCTGCCCACGAAAGGACTCAGTGACTGTATTCCTCTTTGTGACTTCTGAATTCAAGCAGACATTTTTAACATGCAGTCTGCTTCTTAATGGGCTTTCAGGCCCCTCTGAGATTGTATGTGAGAGTTTGTGAATGTGCATTTTTGGAGTCTTTTGCTTTAATCCAGTTCTCGAATGGCGGCTCTGACTCTGGAAATTGCTGCTCCAGAGGTTTGCCTGCGTCTCTCTTACGAAACGTCTTGAGGTGGAGATGGGCAGAGTCCATCCAGTAGTAACATGGGAAATGTTAGTGGTGATGATTCTATATCACGACTCTAACGAAATAATCGGATTTCTGACCATAGGTTCTTAAGCTCCTTGAACCCATGGTGCTATTCAAGACCTTTACTTCTCAGATACAGACCTTACTCCTCTCGGCTTTTATTAGCTTCGGCTTATCCCTTTTCTGCTGCATGAGGGAGAAGCAGCCTTTAAGAAATAAGCCTCTCTCGAGAGAGTGGAGATGTTGATCTTAACCAGGCACACCTGCCGTCCTCAGATGATAACAGTGAGGTGTGGGCAGTGGTATGTGTAGCAGTGGCGTGCATGGGTGCTGCTGCAGGATTGGCTGTGCGTGGGAGCCTGTTGCGTCCAGGAGAGATCTGCTGTTTGGTCTTTGTGCCTTAAGAACAAGCGTGGGGTCCGGTACCCAGTGGAAGCAGCTCAGTGACTCTGGAGGGAATAATAGATTGAGCCAGTTTCTATGTGGCAAAAGTTAACATTTGCTGAACTTGAATTTTTCTCCTTCCCCCATCCCAAACAGAAACTGGAACACTTTTATGAATGTGCTTGACCCTATGCCAAACCAATTTTCTTCGTTTTTCTATGATATTGATGACTTTCATTGTTCCCAAATGTAGTTGCACTCAGTGATTTGCGTTTATTGAAAAGGATACAATTACATAAAGTCAGGGCTTTCTTAGAAAATCTGGAACATAAGGTTACCATAATTACACATTTTGTGGTCTATAAGGTAGATTTCCAGGGGTGACATTAACATGTCAGAGGATATAAACATTTTGGGAATTCTTGATGGGTGGTGTCAATTTGCTTTTTCAAAAGGCTGTATCAAGCTACCCTGTTCTTAGCGCTATATGGGGGTATGTGTTCCAGTATCACTACCAGTGTGCCACTGGGGAGGATTAGCATATGAAAGCTTTTTTAAAGAAAACTAATTTAATGGTTACAAAATGGTTCCTCATTATATCTGTTGATTACTAGCTAGGTTAAAACAATTTCCTTTGTCTATTTGTGTATTATGACCTGTATTATGGCTGTTCATATAAGATAATGGTTCATCGATTTAACTGAGATTAACTCCTTTTTTAAGGCCTCTATTAAATCAACAGATTTATGTTTTTCTCACTCTGATGTTTTAAGCATGGGGAAAATATATACTTGAATTTGATTGGGGTTTGGGTCGGATTTTGACCATTTGTAGCAGTCACTCATTTACTTTTCCTTTGTTTTTTTCTTAACCCATGTATTGTCTTCTGGACAAACAAAATGTTTCCTTTAGGGGAGAAAATTGTGAGTTCTGTAGTTTTTATTGGTTGGGTGACAATGATAAATAGTTCAGTCTGTGGGATCTTAGGACACATACTTGCCCCTTTCTGAGAGTCCTGTGTTAGTCAAAAGCCATTTTGCCGAACAGAGTTTTTTCTTGTGTATTTCATGCCTTCAGAATTAGGTAGTTGTCCAGTATGAACTAGGAGGAGGACGCCTTCTCATTCCAAGGGCGAGAGCAAACATGTAGGTCACTTGGTGGGGAGGAGAGTGGGGATGTGTATGAGAGACGGTGAGGCAGAGGATGGAGAGCTTGAGCCTGAGATCCGTGTTGCGGGTAGAGTCTCCTCTCCGCCCTTTTCCTGCTCGCCCTCCAAGACTAAGTCGTGGGCCGGGGGCTCCGAAAGAAAAACGCTTTGCCCAAGCCTGTCCCTCTGCTCCACTGCCACACAGCCTCTCAACTGTCTAATTATTGTTGCTCAGTTTCAGTTGCAATAAGAGGCCTGGAGGAGGTGGAAAATTATTTAGAAATGTTTTAAGTATTGAATCCCACATCCTCTGAAACTGCTGGTGGTGGTGTTTTGCTTCTCTCTTTGCATGGACCAAAAAAAAACACCAAACACGTAATATAGGGTGAAGGCTGTAGGGGATTTTTGCTACTCTTCATTATCCATGATGGCGCGAGCCTGTGTCTTTCTGCTGCTGTGGTGGTGAGAGGGTTGAGAGCTGCTTCCTGTGAGGCCTGGCTCCTTTAGCAAGGGTCAGGATGTTCCCTTCCTTAGCCGGGTGCTTTCTGTGTCTTCCATCTCTCTCTCTCTCTTTTTTTTTTAAAGTCTTCAGGAAGGATTCAGTGGGAATTCCCTGACAGTTCTGAGCTCTCACTGTCCAGGGCCCAGGTTCCATCCCTAGTTGGGAAACTAAGCTTCCACAAGCTGCGAGACCAAAAAAAAAAAAGGTTTCTCTTTCAAAAACATGTCTTAATCTGACATTGTTGCAGTCTACATTGTAATTATTAAAGTTGGATATAAATGATGGAATAGGTTTAATGTTATTAGAAAGACTTCCCCTTCCAGTAGTCCTAAAACTGGTTTGGGCTCTGTGAGCAATTTGTAAAGGCTTACTCAGTCAGCAGGCACTCGCGACCACATCGTACAGCCCTTGCTATCACAGATGCTTGGAGCTGAGCAGGAAGAGACAGATGTAGAAGGAGGCTGTGAAGGGGAGTGTCAGAGTGGGTGTGGCAAGTGTGCAGGAAAACGTAGGCACAGAAAGGAGAGCAGTTCTGCTTGGAGCTGGGGTTGAACTGGATGGGGCAGAAGACAGTTCATGCAGGAGCTGGCATTTGGGCTGGACTTTGAAAGATGAGTTGGTGCCAACTAGGCAAATATGGCAAAGACATCCATTTCAGGCCAAGGATGAACCAGTGTGGCTGGAGAATCTGGCCCCTTTGGGAAGCTGCCAGTGGCTCTGTGTGCTTGGATGGCCTCCTGCGTAGAACCCAGGACTTTCCTGTCTGTGCCACAGGGATCTTCCATAGAGGGGGTGAGGCTAGGCTGTGTCCAGGTGATTATTTTGCATTTCAGAGAGATCCCCTGTGGTGCGGTGCAGCCGAGTCCTGGGAGCTGTTGCAGGCGTCCAGGTGGGGGAGAGGATGGGGCCTGAGTTAAGGCAGTAGGGGTGGGGGGAAGGGGCGAACAACCACAGGACTGAGTGAGGACCTGAAATCAATAAGATGTGGTTGCCAGAGTTTGGGAGAGATAGCATCCAAGGAAGGTAAGGAAGCCGAATGAGTCTGGGGAGAGCAGTTGCATACAGCGTGTGTAGACTGAGTGTGTAGAGTTGAACACGAGCTCAGGTGAGGACACACTGAGTGGAGTCCTGAGATCTGTACAGACCATTCCCTGGTCTGGAACCGGCACTCAGTGGGAGGGGAAGCAGGGAGGGGGTCATGTGGCGTGCTGAGAAGCGGTCCAGGGACATCGTCTTGGACATGTCCCCGTTGAAGGGCTGGGCAGAGAAAGTGGCCCAGAAAGGAGACGGGACTGTGCAGTTGTATTATGTGTATAGATGGCTCTTTATAGGAAACTAGAGAGAGGGGGCAGCAGCTAGAAGGCAGTGCAGAATGGAGAGACTTGTTTTTAATTTGGGGAGACTTAAGACTGTTTGCAGACTCTTTTTTTGAAAATTACTCTGAACCAGCCTTGGATTAAGGTATTCATAGACTGTGTGCTGTGAACACCACGTACGATGGGACTCACATTTCATTTTGTCTGTTGAGGCTTTTAAACACAGCAGCTGCAGGACTGCATGTGTTTTTGCAACCTTTTAAACTTAAATTACTTTCTGTTATGATCTCTGCTTCCCTGAAATACTGTTTCCAACAGCCCTAGTAATTGAAATTGAGAATGTTTTGATTTTTAGCTACATTCTTGCATTTCCGGCTGCCTACTCGATGTTTCCCTGTGGGTATCCTGTCATCATCTCGAATTCAACGTCAGAACACAGCCTTCTGCCTCTCTCCTGTCTTACCCTCTCATCCAGACTTTTTTTTTTCTTTCTATTTTTATCCCCATTTTCTTATCACTTCAGTTACTGAGGCTTGAAAAAAATGTTTGATTCCTTTGTCTTTCTTGCCTTCTAAATAGTCTTCCAACCATTCATCCATCTATCCATCCCATTTTTCATTATCTTCTTTGTGTTACGCATTTGCTTGATGCCAAGGCTGTGAAGAATTTTAAAAGATGGGCCCTGTTTTCAAGAAACTCAAAGTGCAGGGTAGTTGATGAGTTGAAAAATTTCAGTCAGAATATATGGATATATGACAGATGCTCTGATGGAGACATAATAAATGCTGTATGAGCCTGGAGGGTTCCAGTCTTCAGTGTGTTTTGGGTGAGAGATACTTTTGAGTAAAACACCTAACCTTGGGATCAAATGAGGTGGGAACATCACAGACTACGTATTACCCCTGTACCTCCAGCAGGTAACTGTGCTGTGCGCTAAGTTCACTGCTCAACATTTTTCGTACGTTCTTCCTTAATCCTCACATTAATCCTGGGTGGGAGGTACAGTGGCCACGCCCACTTAACAGGTGAGGAGGTAGAGGTTGAAAGATTTATTTATAATAGGTGACCTGACTGATGAGCTGTACAACTGGTATTGGAAGCAGGTTTCTCTGACTTCAGAGCCCCTGTGCTCGCCACTTCTGCTGCACAGCCTGCTTGTTCTTTTTTTTTTTTTTTAGTTGAAGTATAGTTGATTTACAATGTGTTAGTTTCAGTATACAGCAGAGTGATTTCAGTTGTTGTTGTTGTTCAGTCTCTAAGACATGTTCACCTCTTTGCTACGCTGTGAACTGCAGCATGCCAGCCTTCCCTGTCCTTTCCTATCTCCCAGAATTTACTCAGGCTCATGTGGATTGAGTTGGTGATGCCATCCAAACACCTCATCCTATGTCGCCCTCTTCTCCTCCTGCCCTTGGTCTTTCCCAGCATCAAGGTCTTTTCCAGTGAGTCAGCTCTTTGCATCAGGTGGCCAGAGTATTGGAGTTTCAGCTTCTGCATCAGTCCTTCCAATGAATATTCAGGGTTGATTTCCTTTAGGATTGACTGGCTTGATCTCCTTGCAGTCCAAGGGACTCTCAAGAGTCTTCTCCAGCACCTCCAGCACAGTTAAGTTATACATACATTTGTATGTATATTCTTTTTCACCTTCTTTTCCATTATAGATTATTATAAGATATTGAATATAGTTCCCTGTGCTGTACAGTAGGTCCTTATTGGTCATCTGTTTTATATACAGTAGTGTGTATATATTAATCCCAAATGCCTGATTTATCCCTGTGCCCCCTTCCCCTTTGGTAACCATATGTTTGTTTTCTGTGAGAATTTCTGTTTTGTAAATAAGTTTACTTGTTTTACTTTTTAAGTTCCACATATAAGTGATAATTATGATCTTGTCTTTGTCTAACTGACTTCACTTAGTATGTTAGTCTCTGGGCCCATCCACATTGCTCCAAATAGCCTGCTTATTTGTATTTCCTACTATTTCACACCCCTGTCTTTACTTTTACATACTTGTACTTTTACATACCTTTTCTAAACTTTCTCTTGGAATTAAGAGTTCCAATTCCATGATTCCATGTCTTGATACATTTCGTTTACTTTTTTGATTAAAACCTATGTTACAGGTTATTAAACAGATTAATATTGAAAGAGCCTGTCGCTCCTGTTAGGGTTGAGATTTGAGGGGTTTGTTGGATTGTATAGTAAAGCCCTCTCTTTCTTAGGCTGCTCAGTTGTGCTGGCCTCTCCTGGGGCCTTTGGTGAATGGGGGCTGGTGTGGTGACAGGAATGGCCCTCCTGGCCTTTGAGGATTCCCTGGAGCCAGACCCGTCTTGTGGATTATGTAGGAAGGCCAGGTAACCAGGTGAAGGTTAATATAGGAGTCCTGCCTCCTACAGATCTGTCCTGAAGCTGGCCTGCCCACCACTTCCAGGGCCCTCTGGTGTGGCTCTTCACCTGTCACCATTTACGATGAAGTAGAAGAAGGTGCTGAGAGAGGAAACTCAGCAGTGAAACAGGAGACCGCTGTGGAGGCACCGTGTTTCTTCACGAGAAGGGCAGTGTTGCCATTCTTCCAGCATCCATCTCACCACTCTAGCTTCATCGGTGTGCCTCCTGTCAGGGGCTGTCTGTTAGACCGTCCCCTGGAGGGATCACCGAGGGTTCTGATGCAAGACTTAGCTCTGCGGGCTGAAAAAGACTTTGGGGCTTAGATTCCTAAGCGAGCATGCTGATTTATGGTGGCATTTGTGAAGAAGTTTTTAAAGCCAGCCTTTGGTCATTTGACTGCTCTCAGCCCAGCCGTGGAGGTGCCTGCACAAGGACTGTGTTTCAGGGGGACTTCCTAGTGGTCCAGTGGCTGAGACTGCATTCCCAATGTAGGGGACCAGGATTGTTCCTGTCAACTTGGAAGATGTTGAAATTAGAATTTAGCCCTCTTACCTCACACGTGCACTGTCCCGTTTGATTCTTCTGTGTTTTGTGGTTTATCTGGGGGCTTGGTTCCTGCTACAGCTGGTTGTGGTGATAACCAGGTAGGGAGTTTCTCACTGCTGGCTTGCTGGGAGGGTTATGAGTACGGTTTCTAGGCATTCAGAGATTTCAGTACAAATCTTAAAAAAGGGATATGTGGACAAAGCATATGATTATTCTATTTTTGAAAGATGAGTGTGGCAAGAAAATTCTTTAAGAGGGCTACTATCACCTATAGTAAGGTGATTTCTGGTGTGAGTTAGGAAGTATTAAGGTATTTGACAAATGTATGCATCTTGACAAGGATTGGTGTGCACAGAGTACTTAGTCACTCAGTCATGTCCGACTCTTCGTGATCTTTGGCACTGTAGCCTGCCAGGCTCCTCTAACCATGGGATTTTCCAGGCAAGAATACTGAAGTGGGTTGCTATTGCCTCTTCCAGGGGATCTTACTGACCCAGGGGTCAAACCCGCATCTCCTGTGTCTCCTGCTTTGCAGGCAGGTTCTTTACCCACTCAGCCATTAGTAGTTAGTGGTTTAACTGACAGGGATTACAAATTGGTAATTGTTTTTTTGTGTGTGATTTAAAAAATCAGGAAGACAACTGGACATGTTAGTAGGATGCTGCTTTGACTTGGATCTTTTCTGGACATGCTGTCTGCATGGTAGACAAAAGAAGTGGCTTCACTGTATTAGTTTTTTATGGCTATTGTAACAGAGTATCATGAATTGAGTAGCTTAAAACCATGCTAATTTGTTTTGTTGTCCTGGGGGTCACAGTCTGGAATGGGTCTCAGGGCTAAAGTCAGGGTGTCAGCTTTGTTTCTTCTGGAGGCTCCAGGGGAGAATCCATGTCCTTGCCTTTTGCACCCTGTAGAAGCTATCTGCATCCCTTGGCTCGTGGCCCTGTTACATCTTTTTCATTCATTTTGTTCTCTTTTATTCCTCTTACTACATCCTCAAAACCAGCAATGACTGATCAAGGCTTTCTCACATCTCATCCCTCTGATGCTGACTCTGCCCCACTTCCTCATTCCCTCCCCCCGCCAATTCCACTTCCGAGCAGTCTTGTGATCATATTGTGCCTACCCAGATAATCCAGGATAATCTCTCCATCTCTAGGTCAGCTGATTCAGTTCAGTTCAGTCGCTCAGTCGTGTCCGACTCTTTGCGACCCCATGAATCGCAGCACGCCAGGCCTCCCTGTCCATCACCAACTCCCGGAGTTCACTCAAACTCACGTCCATCGAGTTGGTGATACCATCCAGCCATCTCATCCTCTGTCGTCCCCTTCTCCTCCTGCCCCTAATCCCTCCCAGCATCAGAGTCTTTTCCAATGAGTCAACTCTTCGCGTGAGGTGGCCAAAGTACTGGAGTTTCAGCTTTAGCATCATTCCTTCCAAAGAACACCCAGGGCTGATCTCCTTTAGGATGGACTGGTTGGATCTCCGTGCAGTCCAAGGGACTCTCAAGAGTCTTCTCCAACACCACAGTTCAAAAGCATCAATTCCTCGGCGCTCAGCTTTCTTCACAGTTCAACTCTCACATCCATACATGACCACTGGAAAAACCATAACCTTGACTAGACGAACCTTTGTTGGCAAAGTAATGTCTCTGCTTTTGAATATGCTATCTAGGTTGGTCATAACTTTCCTTCCAAGGAGTAAGCGTCTTTTAATTTCATGGCTGCAGTCACCATCTGCAGTGATTTTGGAGCCCCAAAAAATAAGTCTGACACTGTTTCCACTGTTTCCCCATCTATTTCCCATGGAGTGATGGGACCAGATGCCATGATCTTTGTTTTCTGAATGTTGAGCTTTAAGTCAACCTTTTCACTCTCCTCTTTCACTTTCATCAAGAGACTTTTTAGTTCCTCTTCACTTTCTGCCATAAGGGTGGTGTCATCTGCATATCTGAGGTTATTGATATTTCTCCCGGCAATCTTGATTCCAGCTTGTGCTTCCTCCAGCCCAGCATTTCTCATGATGTACTCTGCATGTAAGTTAAATAAGCAGGGTGACAATATACAGCCTTGACGTACTCCTTTTCCTATTTGGAACCAGTCTGTTTTTCCATGTCCAGTTCTAACTGTTGCTTCCTGACCTGCATACAAATTTCTCAAGAGGCAGGTCAGGTGGTCTGGTATTCCTATCTCTTTCAGAATTTTCCACAGTTTATTGTGATCCACACAGTCAAAGGCTTTAGCATAGTCAATTAAGCAGAAATAGATGTTTTTCTGGAACTCTCTTGCTTTTTCGATGGTCCAGTGGATGTTGGCAATTTGATCTCTGGTTCCTCTGCCTTTTCTAAAACCAGCTTGAACATCAGGAAGTTCACGGTTCACATATTGCTGAAGCCTGGCTTGGAGAATTTTGAGCATGACTTTACTAGCATGTGAGATGAGTGCAATTGTGCGGTAGTTTGAGCATTCTTTGGCATTTCCTTTCTTTGGGATTGGAATGAAAACTGACCTTTTCCAGTCCTGTGGCCACTGCTGAGTTTTCCAAATTTGCTGGCATATTGAGTGCAGCACTTTCACAGCATCATCTTTCAGGATTTGAAATAGCTCAACTGGAATTCCATCACCTCCACTAGCTTTGTTCGTAGTGATGCTTTCTAAGGCCCACTTGACTTCACATTCCAGGATGTCTGGCTCTAGGTGAGTGATCATACCATCATGATTATCTTGGTCGTGAAGATCTTTTTTGTACAGTTCTTCTGTGTATTCTTGCCATGTCTTCTTAATATCTTCTGCTTCTGTTAGGTCCATACCATTTCTGTCCTTTATCGAGCCCATCTTTGCATGAAATGTTCCCATGGTATCTCGAATTTTCTTCAAGAGATCTCTAGTCTTTCCCATTCTGTTGTTTTCCTCTATTTCTTTGCATTGATCGCTGAGGAAGGCTTTCTTTTCTCTCCTTGCTATTCTTTGGAACTCTGCATTCAGATGCTTATATCTTTCCTTTTCTCCTTTGCTTTTCGCTTCTCTTCTTTTCACAGCTATTTGTAAGGCCTCTCCAGACAGCCATTTTGCTTTTTTGCATTTCTTTTTCTTGGGGATGGTCTTGATCTCTGTCTCCCGTACAGTGTCACAAACCTCCGTCCATAGTTCATCAGGCACTCTATCTGTCAGATCTAGGCCCTTAAATCTATTTCTCACTTCCACTGTATAATCATAAGGTATTTGATTTAGGTCACTTGGACTGTGAAGAAGGCTGAGCGCCGAAGAATTGATGCTTTTGAACTATGGTGTTGGAGAGTCCCTTGAACTGCAAGGAGATCCAACCAGTCCATTCTGAAGGAGATCAGCCCTGGGATTTCTTTGGAAGGAATGATGCTAAAGCTGAAACTCCAGTACTTTGGCCACCTCATGCGAAGAGTTGACTCATTGGAAAAGACTCTGATGCTGGGAGGGATTGTGGGCAGGAGGAGAAGGGGATGACAGAGGATGAGATGGCTGGATGGCATCACTGATTCGATGGACATGAGTCTGAGTGAACTCCGGGAGTTGGTGATGGACAGGGAGGCCTGGTGTGCTGCGATTCATGGGGTCGCAAAGAGTCGGACACGACTGAGCGACTGATCTGATACCTGAATGGTCTAGTGGTTTTCCCTACTGTCTTCAGTAGGTCAGCTGATTAGCAACCTTAATTCCATCTGCAATGTTAATTCCCCTTCACCATGGAATTTACCAGATCCACAGATTTGGGGTCTGTTCTGCAGAACAGATCACCCTAGCTATTTTATTCCTTGGCTGTTTCTTGTGAGGCGGGACCTCTTTCTTCTTGAGGAGATGTTCCATATGGATAGAAAGGACTACAGTGTTGTCGGACTTTTTCTAATTGCTTTAAGCATTTCTCGTCCTGGAAGAGCATTCCTCTTTCAGAGGTAGCACACGTACAGAGCAGCAGCAAACTCTGACCTGGGTGACCTGTTTGTGCTACTTAGCAGCCCTGTTTGTCATCAGATTGCTAGAACAGAGAATGTCTTCGGTTGTTGCTGCCTATTCTTGAATGTTTTTGTGTTGATACTTAATTTGGTAGCAAAGAGAATTTTTTTCTTTTTTTGGTTTCAGGTAATGAAAACATCCCTGAACAAGGAGCTTGTTAGGAAAAAGGAGTTCCTTGTTGTAGAAGATCTTGACATGACATTGGTGATTATTTTTCCAGACACCTGCTTTTGTTCTTCATGTCGCATGATGGGCATCTTGTGCAGAGGAAGCAGGCGAGGTGTGACACTCTTTCACAAATTGATGTTAAAGGCTCATTTGGTTTAATCTCCTATGGAACTGAATTTTTGGCTAAATACTACTGTTCTTTCCGTTTTTGGATCTTGTTTATCTTTCATTTTCTCAAACATAAATATGTATATGTACAACTTTTTAAAAAGAGGAATTTCAATTTCTACTTTAAAAAATTATAGAAATAACATATCTTTATGGACTTCCTGGGTAGCTCAGCTGGTAAAGAATCCACCTGTGATGCAGGAGACCCCAGTTCAATTCCTGGGTCCGAAAGTTCCCCTGAAGAAGGGATAGGCTACCCACTCCAGTATTTTTGAACTTACCTGGTAGCTCAGATCGTAAAGAATCTACCTACAGTGTGGGAGACCTGGGTTTGATCCCTGGATTGGGTAGATCCCCTGGAGGAGGGCATGGCAATCCACTCCAGTATTCTTGCCTGGAGAATCCCCTTGGACAGAGGAGCTTGGCGGACTACAGTCCATGAGGTCACAAAGAGTCAGACACGGCTGAGCGACTCAGCACAGCACAGCAACTTATTGTTCTAGTAAAATGTGATGATAGAGAAAAGCCTATAGTTAAAAGTCACTTTTGACTTTTAAAGGGTTCTATGAGGTTGGAGAAGACTCTTGAGAGTCCCTTGGACTTCAAGGACATCCAACCAGTCCATCCTAAATGAGATCAGTCCTGGGTGTTCATTGGAAGGACTGATGCTGAAGCTGAAACTCCAATACTTTGGCCACCTCATGAGATAAGTTGAGTCATTGGAAAGACCCTGATGCTGGGAGGGATTGGGGGCAGGAGGAGAAGGGGACAACAGAGGATGAGATGGCTGGCTGGCATCACTGACTCGATGGACATGAGTTTGGGTAAACTCCGGGAGTTGGTGATGGACAGGGAGGCCTGGCTTGCTGCGATTCATGGGGTCACAAAGAGTCGGACACGACTGAGTGACTGAACTGAACTGATGAGACTCTAGGAAGTTTGCGTGATTTTAGTTCTCTGTGTTACCTCCAAGGTCAGTTGATTTCCACACAAAGATATGTTGCACATCATCCCCGATTCCTGCCTGTGCAGCAGAAGTGAAGAAAACAGCCCTTGTGAGACTGAATTGCTCTTGGAGGTGTGCAGCTTGGAGAAAATAAGAACCTCAGAACCCCTTGGTTGCAAAGGTCAGGGGATCTCCCATATCAGAGACCACGAGAGGAAGAATGTGTACTTGGCGCTCCTGCAGGGGTCAGACTGAAGCTTAAAAAGTGGCTTGTTGACCTGCCCACCTGAAGCTGGGAATCTAGTAAACAGAGGGTAGAATAGTGCTTCCCATACCTGGCTTATCTACAGAATCTCATGTGTCATTTCAAAAAGCAGTTTACTCTGCGGCCCTGCTCTAGCCATGGCTTGTGAACCAGGATCCTCCAGGGTAGGATCCAGGGATGAGTGAATGAGTACAGACACACACACACGTGCACACATGTATTTTCAAAGCACCTGAATTCAGGAGCCCAGATGTAGAAGACCAGTTCTTGGGAAGCTTGTGCTGCTCTCTTTGGGGTCATGTTGCTTGCTCCTGTCTTGGGTTAGAGATGGTTCTCTTCATTGCATGTGTTTGTTTGAAATGACGGTGTGGGGATTTGTGTCCAGGATTATAGGAAGGGTTGACTGAGTGTTAAATGTATTTTTTTCCAACTGTAACCATCTAATTGATGTGGTTTTGCTTTAGGCCATTCAGAATTCCCCTTAGAGGGTTTTGAGCTTTCAAGCAGAGGTCCATAAGAAAAGGCTCCACGGATCAAAGAAGCAAAAAATAACCAAGCTTGGGTTTTATTTTTACTCCTTTATAATAGCTACCAAGTTCATCTGCCTCCCCGCTTCAGCTTCCTCAAGTGTCTGTATGGTTTTAGTTTTTGCTCCTTTTAGATATCTTCCCTGTGTGTTGCTCAGTTGCTGGGCAGCTGCTGGCCAGGCGCCATCCTGGAGTCCTGATCTGTACAGCAGAGGAAGTGACCTGAAAAGAGCCTTCCCTTCTCTCTCTCGGGACGTGGATTGCCAGGCATGTGAGGCCTGCAGAAGGGCTGAGGCCCAGTCACCTGCCAGAGCAGCTTCCGAGTGGCTCTCAGCCTCTCCTCAGGCGTTGGTGGATAGGCTGGCTGTAATTGTAATGTCCTTCTTACTGTAGCACTTGGACAAGCTTTGAAAAGTTAACGTGGAAAATTTTAAAACACACACAGAAGTGGATGGAAGAGTGTAATGAACTCCTGTGGACCCATCAACACAAACATTTTGGTGTAGTTTCCTTTCAGTCTTTTTTTTTTTTTTAACGTATATTTCTACATGTCCACCAACCTTAAGTCCTTCTTGGAAAATGTAGGATTTAAAAAATAAGCTTAAACCTCAGCTTCCACCTTAAGAGACTAGCAAAAAAGAGAAAATGAAATCAAAGCAAGCAGAAGGAAAATATAAAAGAGCGGAAAGCAGTGAAATAGAAGACAGAGCAGCTGTCCAGAAAAGTTCCCACCTTGAAGGGAAGTGGATTAGCAGAGAGGAGGAGGAGGGCATCCATTCCATTGATCACAGTTCAGCAGCCGGGTCATATAGTGCTGAGCAGGTGGCTTGGTAGAAAGAGCACTGGGCATGGAGCCTGGCTTCTGGGTCTGGTACTGTCTCTAAGGGCCCTTTGATCTTGGGCAGGTCACTTGGCATCACCAAGTCCCCTGAAAATGTAGACAATGGTATCTTTTCTACCTGCCCTGCAGAGTTGTTGCAAGGTCAAATAAGACAATGCATGTGAAAGTAAGTTACATAAAACAGCTGGGAAAAAAGTGAAGTATAAAATTTGATAAGGAGAAATTTGAAATTGCTAGATCAACTGAAGCTCGGGGATTAATATGTGGATTTTATTTACAACAATGATAACAACAAAAAGTTTAAAAATTAGTTCTAGTCGTTCTGTAAAATGTTTTGTAGCTTTTTAAAGAAAAATGAACATTTTTCTCTGCCCTTAAAATGTATATATGGATGAGTTTTTTGATGGCATCTGCCGAGGAAGGACCCCATCCTCACAGGGACGTCAGGAGAAACAAGACTTCAGAGGGGGTGCTGGCAGCTGGCTGTCTCCCCACGGCTCCGTGGGGGCTGGAGGCAGGGAGCAGGCCTCACTGGGTCAGACAGTTTGTCACGTGGAGCCCAGCGGAAACCGGAACCCAGGCTGGACGTGCTGCTTCCCCGACCAAGGTCCATGGGGTGACAGGATAAGCCCAGATGATGGCCACGCTCGAATTGGGTTAGTCTGCAGCTGAGGAACCAGGTGCTGAGGGCTTAGCATCTTCCGCAGCAGACAGGCCAGCCCTCCCCTGGGAGCCACCTGGTCACACTTGGCCTCCTTGGCCAACCAGCTGTGACAGAGTATGTGCAAGGATGCTCAGGCCCCATGGTGGCCTGACTCTGCCCCAAGCTGTATAATATGATTGCACCATGATTTGATTACTTGTCCTTTCTTGTTGGTCATTTAGAAGTTTCCTCTCTGTTCTGTAACAAGTTAACCCTGTAACATCATTGTTGGTAAAGCTTTGCCAACATTTCTAATTGTTTCCTTAGGCTAGACTTCTGTAAGTGAAATCACTAGGTCAGTGACTAAAAACTATTTTTTAGTCTCTTGATATGTACTGCCAAGTGATTCTCCAGAAAGTTCTGTCACATTTACATTTCATACTAGTATATGATGATATTTGTTAATTTATCCTTCTAAACATTGAATTATTTTTTAATGTAATTTTTAAATATTTTCTGTCTCTTCTCAGTGTTAGTAGGGTAGCTTTATTCTAAGACCTCGGCCTAGTGTTCATATAAATCAGAATGGGATTTATAGCAGCTTCTTTCCCAGGTCATTTCTTGTTAATTTAGTCAACAGATATTTATTGAGGACAAACTAGAAGCTGGGCACTCTATGAGTCTTGGGATTTAGACGTGAAATCTCAGGGACCTGGCATTCTAGATGGAAGGAGAACTTTGACCTTTAAGCAAGAAAAGGAGCTGGTTTTTCTGGATAGTGTATGTTTCATCCAACTGTATGTGGAGTTCAGATAAAGGTTTCTTAAGAGTTAAGTAAGGGTGAGAACTCATCTGCTTCCCACCCTGTGTTTATTGGACACAGGTCAGCAGTTGAACTTTGTGTTCCTGACTTTTCAGCACTCATGTGTCCCCTTGCAACTGACAAGGCCTTTTTATAAGACATCTGCATCCACAAATTGTGTTAAAGACTTTTGAAAGTGAGTCTACACAAAGCACGATTTAATCCTGAACAGATAGGTTTTAGAATCCTTTTATGTGAGGATAGGGAGAACAGTGCCTGTTTAGGGACTTTCTGGTGGAAAGAAGCTTAAACTTGGCTTGATAATTTTATCTCTTACTACTCTTTCCAAAGTGCACTGACTGGGAATTCCCTGGCAGTCCAGTGGTTAGGACTCTGTGCCTTCACTGTCAAGGTTCTGGGTTTGATCCCTGATTGGGGAACTAAGATCCCACAAGCCGCATGGCATGGCCAATAAAAAGAAAAAGAGCAAATGCATTGTCATGGATCTTTCATCTGTCAGCCTTAATTTTTACCCTTTGGCCCAAGGCCACCTTGTGGCTTGGGCAAATTATCTTGTCTTCTCTCAGGGGCACAGACTTGGGGTAAAGACTCAGTCTCACCTGCCTTGCAGGTCATCGTGAAAGGTCCAGTGAGATGCTCTATGTACATCAGTCAGGGGGCGACACACAGCGGGAGCCTGGAGAGAGAAGTGATGGCTGTCATCAGCACACACTGGAGGGCTTGGTAGGGCCGCCACAGATGCTAGGATACCAAAGGTGATGTTGAAACATCTTACTTAGTGATAATAAACACATTCATTTCCTTTTATCTTTTTTGCTAAAAACTTTTCTGGTTACCCGTTACTGTAGTTTTTAAAAAAACTATCGAGGTATAATTTACATACAGTAAACTGTATCCATTTGAAGTACAGTCTGATGAGATATATTTGGCAGATTTATACACCGTTGAAACTGCCATCACAGTCAAGATACAGAACATTTCTCTAAAAAGGTTTTCAAGTTCATCTGCAGCCCACCCCCCCTCCACCCTAGGCAGCCTGGGTCTTTGTGTCCCTACAGGTTAGTTTACGTCCCCCAGAGTTTTGTATAAATGGAGTCATACAATGCATTCTCTACTGTGGCCCTCCCTCAGCGTGAAGCGACCGAGGTCATCGCTGGGATGTCCGTCTTTCCTCTTTACTGCTGAGTGGTGTTCCCCTGTCTGTATTTATCCGGTCACCTGGCCTGATCGTGTGCCTTGTTTCTGGTTTGAGGCCATTGTGAACAAAGCTGCCGTGAGCCGTCGTGAAAAGTCATTGTGTGGACATGTTTCATTTCTGTTAGATTAATATCCATGGATGGAACGGCTGGGTTGTATGGTCGGGTTTTACTTTTCTCCTAAAAAATGTTTTATTATATGTAAAATGGTATTATATGTAAGGAATGGTATGTATAAATAGTATGTAACTAGTTTAAAATGTCTCAGAACAGCTTTTATTTAATGTAAGTATAATATGCAAATCAGTTAAAGTATGTTTTAATATGTTATCATTTTGCATCAATCAAAAAATACTGGATTTTCCTAGAAAAAACAGTGACAATAAAACTTGAAGCAATCACAAAGTAAATGAAAGTATTTTTTCCTGTTCTTGTACACAATTCTGTGCTTCCTTAAAATTGGAAGAGAAGGCTTCACACAACAATTTCTAGGTATAAATTCTTGGAGGTGGGCAAATGCACCTGAGAGCACAGCGGAGGCAGAGTGGGGGCGGGGCAGCCCTCAGGAAGGGGCTCTTTATCTTGTGCGTGCTTTGCAGAGTTGCTCTGTGTATCTAGGTAAGCTGCTTCCTGGTAGCTAGTGGCTTTTGTCCATGATGTTTGTGAGACAAATACAACGTGGACACGCCTTTGATGGTCACTTTATTCCTTTTCCAGTGCAGCCAGAGGATGGGCGCCCTCTCAAGTCACCAGTCAGGCCTTTGCCACCCACTGAATTGCTTGTGCCACTGCCACTCAAAGTGCAAATCTTTTAAAAAGAGGGGAGTGGGGGTTAATATTTATTTTTAAAGGAATTATTCTGTAAAATCTTTTTAGAACAATTCTGTTGTTTAGGGGTTTTGGCATTTGAACTACCAGGAAGAAAGTTTTCTACTTTGGAATTAAGGTATTAATTAAAGATTATTCTAAAGAATCAGTGAGTTATGTCCCCAGATGAGTTAGATGGTGGGAGTTAAAAGTAATTTAACTTAGAGCTGGGAAATTGGTCCTTTCATAATTGCAACATGGTAAGCTGGTGGTTTAGTCCACTTAGTACCTTATTATGTACTGTTTTCTGTCCTGATTGTTAGTACTGCTTACTTTAATGGTTGTGCTGTGTAGGATTCCCTCGAGTCATTGTGTAAACCCCAGGTGAGAAACAAGGGCTGCCAGCAGTGCTCTGAGCTTTTGTTTGCAGTCTGTCAGCCTGTGGGTTGGGATGAGAGGCTTGGTCCCCATGTCCTCATGCTCCTGGTGACTCATCACCCAGTCCCTCAGGTTCATGCCTGGAGGCTTCTGGAAGGAGGAGGAAACTTTGGGGAGACTGGGTAACCCCTGCGTGTACTCTTTTTCTTGATGTATCTCTTGGATGTCTTGTTTCCCAACCAGGATCATATGTGACTTTTTTGGCCGGACTGTCTTTTACTAAACAAGAAGCTTTGTACTCTACAGAATATCCTTTAGTTTTGTGTTTAACTAGACATTTTACATTTTCAATATAGGATTCAATGTGTACCATCACTTTGTGATAAGACATTTGGGACATTACCTCCATTTACTTGGTTGGTGTTAACAAACTCACTGATATGCTTTTGCATCGTTATCAGTCAGTCATTGTCTTAACCACTGACAACATTATTTGTCCTGATAATCCCAAGCCAGTTAATTGATGATAAGGTGAAGGTGAAGTCGCTCAGTCGTGTCTCAGACTGTAGCCTACCAGGCTTCTCTGTCCATGGGATTCTGCAGGCAAGAATACTGGAGTGGGTTACCATTTCCTTCTCCAGGGGATCTTCCCAACCCAGGGATCGAACCCTGGTCTCCTGCATTGGAGGCAGATGCTTTAACCTCTGAGCCACCAGGGAAGCCCAACTGATGATGTTCTCCTCCAATTAGATACGTTTCAAAGGTGATTTCTGTGGAAGTTTATGAAATGCGAATGATAAAGCTCTTTCCTTTCCAGTGAGAGAGAGAGAGAGCGAGCAATGAATAACAGTCTCTTCTTTTCCTGCCATGTTCTGAACTGCTGGAAATAGAGAAAGGAAGAGGAAACTGGAGATCAAACCACCAGGCTTTGTGAAGAGAAGGCATCCCCCTGATGCCAGGCATTGGGGAACAGGTTGCAAATTTGTAAAGTAGGTCAGGTTTCTTTCTCTTTCTAACCCCTAGTCGGATCTTTTGAATGTTTGGGACCGCAGGCTTCCAGGACCTTCTGCCTTCTGTTTCAGTACTCAGGTGGAAAGCAGGGGCCCTGGATCCACTCTGCTTAGTGCGATGTTTTTGGTATCTCTCTGTTGGTGATTTCTCTGTTTAAAATGGCCCCCCACACAGTGCGGAAGTGCTGTCTGGTGTTTCCAAGTGCAAGAAGCTGTGATGTACCCACCGAGAACACGTGTGTTCGGTGAGCCTCCTTCAGGTAGGAGTTCATTGTCAGTGAGGTGTCCTAAAACATGCTCACATATTGGGCCATGAAGGAACTGGGGTCAGGGCCTCACAGGAACCTAGCCCTGTATTCCCCTGGGATCTGGGTTCAGTATTTGGCAGTTGAGGGTTAACAGTGACTTTTCTAGGAGCCTTTCTAGGATGCTTGAATTAGGAGGACTGACTGTATTGCTAGCCTTCTTTCTCCCCTCTAAGCTTCAGGCTTAGATGGCTCACTGCCTCATTTCTCTTCCCTTCTCACTGAGATGTCTAAAGGGGGCCTTGTGCTTGGTGTGGCACAGAAGAACCCCCAGATGTCCCCATTCTAGGAAGCAGCATGTCCACCCACGTGGTGTGCAAACTGCGTGTTGAGAAATCAACCCCGATTCCTCCCTTTCTCTCATTTTGCACAGTTTCTTAATGGTGCTGTCCATTCCACCTCCAAACATGGTCTAAAGCGCTCTGCTTGCTGCCACGTGAGTGGAGACCCCTGGCATTGCTCCTGGGATGTGACTCCAGCTCCCTGTGTCGCCCTCACTGTGACCTTGTATCCCGTGCTTTCCCCATTATGGGCACCTGATCAGCTGTCCCTTCTCAGGTGGACCCAGAGGGAACAGGCTGAGAAAGATTTCGTGGTTTGAGCCGCTGACGTCACTCTGGGTGATGGTAGCTTCTGTAAACAGTCCTGCCTCCACACCTGGTAGGAATATTTTTGAGACTGGAAAGGAGGTTTGCTTTTTTCTTTTTATAGGGAAAATAGACCTCAGAACAGTGGTTTAAGAGCTTGAAGAAAATCTTGAAGAAATGCCCCTTCAAGAATAGATTATTAGAGTTTTCTTATTTGTTTTGTATTTCACTGAAACCACCTGTCTTCTAAAACAAGGAGATTAGATTTTAGACAAAACCATGGTTTCCGCTTAGTTTGTTTTTAGAATCAGTGATGGGCACCAAGAAGAAGTTGGGACTGGCCGTGTGTGTGGCACTGCCTTCCGCCTTCTCTGCCCTGCCCTGTGACGCAGGGTGAGCGTCGTCTGTCTCCTCCTGTTTCTCTCACGTGGTGGCTTCATCAGCAGGGCCCTGGCGCCTTTCCACGGGTTCACTTTGCACTCTGTCAGCTGAGTAAAAGGATGGGTGGAGTGCACCGATTTTATAACGTCCATCTTGTGGTTTTACGAAGAAAAGGGGTGATGTATAATTAGTAAGTCAGAAAGGGAGGGAAGGAAACAGGAAGAGAATATGCAGCACTTGTGCATCAGAGTTGATGTCTGAGGCAAGAAGGAGCGGGCGGGCGAACGCTTGGCTCCCCAGCCCACCTGTCCTCACTCTGAGCTGTCAGAGGGCTTTGCCTCATACTCATGTGGATTTCACACCACAGTGACGCTTGCTTTCATATTTGTTGAAGGCTGGCCACTTTTTCTAAAACTACTAATTGAATTTGGTTTAAAAGTGCACAGTACACCCAGTGAACTAATTTGATCATTCTCCCTGACATTGTTCATATTCCCCTAAGTAGTAAAAGTATCAGAAAGATCATTTCTGGAAATATCAATTGAATTTATCTTCAATGGCTAGTGCTTTTCATGTATTACAGTGAAAGAATGAACTTGCCTGATAACTTAGTCACCATTGTCCCCTACAAAACCTTTGGCTTGTTTGATCCATAAATGTTTTCCTTTTGATCCAGGACAGCGTTGAACCCATCCATTCATCATCCAGTGGGTGATGAATATCGCATTGAGCTGATGGAACCCTAACATGATTGGTCTGTGATTACCTGAGACCTTAGGATGCTGGTTCAGCAGACGCTTTTCATCTTTGAGAAGGGGAATCTTAGTTCACAGAGTCATAAAATGTTTAGAGGGGAAGTGAAAAGTGAAAGTGAAGTCACTCAGTCGTGTCCGACTCTGTGACCCCATGGACTGTACCCTACCATGGGATTTTCCAGGCAAGAGTACTGGCGTGAGTTGCCATGTCCTTCTCCAGGGGATCTTCCCGACCCAGGGATGGAACCTGGGCTCCTGCATTGCAGACGCTTTACCGTCTGAGCCACACTTACCATCAGTCTGAGCCAACAGCTTCAGCTTGTTTGCTGTGTGTGTGGTGTAGCACTTGACGGTGAAAGGGTCATGGGAGGACGCTCAGCACTGGACTTTGAAGAATTGGTCTTGTAAATTTCGAATACAGACATTTGCCATCTTGAAAAAAAGAAAACTGTGTTACAGAACTAAAAACAATAAAATGCAAAGCAGCAGTTCCCCGCACCACCTTGAGATCCTCCTCCTAAGGGGTAGCCATTTTGAATTTTTAAAGCTGTTTAACAATATTCTTTTCTTGCTTCTCGATGGCCAGTTTCAGACCTGCTCTGCAGACTTTCTGTTGGGCACGACATTGCCAAGCCACGTAGTATTCTGCAGTCATTCTGTCTTCTTGGTACCACTCTTTGTTTTTCCTGGAGCTGTTAATTGCCTTAGCTTTTCCCTTTGCCCAGTTGTCTTTGAAATTATCAGTTGTTTTCTAAAATACAGCAGCTGTGCCGTAAGCTTATCTGTGATGTGTTTTGTCTGCTTAAGTGCCTCAGTCAGTTGTTCCCCCTGGCCTGTGCCTATCATTTTTCTGCTCAAATCTAGGTCAGTTGCTCTTGGGTCTGCTATCTGGCCTTGGTTTCCACTTCCCCCCAGAGTCATTTGGGATTACCTCTCTGTTGAATCACCTTTTCCTTGGCCTGTGTCTTTCCTGTTTTTGATTTACCTTAAGTACATTCTCTAGAAGTTTCCTTCGAAAGGGTATGTGGGAGGTCTGTGTTCTCTTGGTCTGTCTTTAACACTTTTTGGACTTGGTATAAAATTCTTCTAGTAAAATTTTCTTCTGATTTTGAAGACTTTTACTTTACTTTCTTTTTTTTTTTGCTTATCATTCTGCCTGTGAGATTTATTCATGTTGTTTCATGTAGTTATATTCAATTTCACAAACATACAAAACGTTTTATCTTTTGAATATGCCACTATTAAAAAAAGTCTGCTCCACTCTCACTGGACATTTAGGTGGTTTCCATTGGGGGTTATTGCTGCAAGTGCCACTGTGACCGTTCACGTTCATATTTCCTGGCATTCATGTGAATGATGGATTGCCAGCAGCATTTATAGGAAACTCAGTCTGTGATTTTTTTTTCCAGCTCTGTTACATGTCAAATGTTTGTATCTACAAGGGTTTCTGGGCTCGTATTCTGTTCTGATGGTCTGTCCCATGCCAGAAGCACCCATCTTATAACCCCCAAAACAGAGAAGTAAAAACCTACCGGGATCGTGCTTCGCAGTGACAGATGTACATGGAACCTCTCGGTCCTCTGGGAACAGTGACAGCTGAGCGTGCCGGGTCCTGAGTGTGCTTTCTCTCTCCATGGATTTAGGTCCTCTGTCAAGGTTTTCACCACAATTTTAGAACTTTTTTCCATTAAACTCTTACACATTGTTGAACTGATTTATCACCAAGTGTTAAATGTTTGGGCTTTCCTGGTGGCTCATGGTAAAGGACCCACCTGCCAATGCAGGGGACGTGGGTTCAACCCCTGGGTTGGAAGATCCCCTGGAGAAGGAAATGGCAACCCACTCCAGTGTTCTTGCCTGGGAGATCCCACGGACAGAGGACACCTGGCGGGCTACAGTCCAGGGGGTCGCAAAAGAGTTGGGCAGGACTTAGAAACTAAACAATTTAATTTGTGCTTTTATATGTTGTCTTTGTAACCAGCAATCTTGTCAACCTCTGTGAATGATTCTAACAGTTTAGGGTTTGTTTTTTTTTAAACCTTTTCTATGTGGATAGTCAATCCACTAGTAAGATAATCATTTCTTTTTTTTTTTTTTTTTTCCTTCTTTACAATCTTTCTGCCCTTTTTCTTGCCCCATTTCATTGGCTGGGGCATTTGGGCCCATTTCTGCTGGGGCTTCCTGACCGAGAAGATTGAGTTAGAAAACCCTCCAGCACAGTACCAGTGAAGTTGCTGAGTGTGGACACCCTTCATGTCTTCCCCATCTTAAGGGAAAAGCTTTCAGCATTTCCCCACAAACTATAACATTTACTATGAGTTGTAAATACCTTTTATTGTGTTGAAAAAACAATTCATCCTGTTTCTAGTTTGTCAAAAGATTTTTTTCAGTCATGGATAGCTGTTCAGTTCTTTCAGTGCTTTTCCTGTAGGTATATGTGTCATATTGTTGTGACAGTATATTATACAACTAAGTCATGAACTAGTCTACCCCTGCACTGTCTCACGTGGTAACCACTATTGAGTTCTTGAAATATGTTCTAAGCATAAAACAAATCCAGGATTTTGAAACCTTAGTACAAAAAAAAAGGCAGAATATTTATTATATCGATCATATGTAGAAATGATAATGTTTTAGATATATTGGGTTAAATAAAACTTATTATTAAGGTTATTTTTTACCATTTATCTTTTAGTTGTTTACTGTATAAGTAAGTAAGTGTAAGTGAAAGTTGCTCAGTTGTGTCTGACTCTTTGTGATCCCATGGACTATAGAGTCCATGAAATTCTCCAGGCCAGAATACTGGAGTGAATAGCCGTTCCCTTCTCTAGGGGATCTTCTCAACCCAGGAATGGAACCCAGGTCTCCCGCATTGCAGGCAGATTCTTTACCAGCTGAGCCACCAGGGAAGCCCCTGTTTCCTGTGGCTGCTAGAAAATGTTAAAATACATATTTGGCTCATATTATGTGTTTTTTGGACAGCACTGGCTAGACACACTGATGTTTGCATCCAAATTTATAGTGAAGAATCTGCCTGCAATTCAGGAGACCTAGGTTTGATTCCTGGGTTGGGAAGATCCCCTGGAGAAGGAAATGGCAACCCACTCCAGTATTCTTGCCTGGAAAATCCCATGGACAGAGGATCCTGGCGGGCTACAGTCCATGGAGTCGCAAAGAGTCGGACACGACTGAGCGACTAACACAATGTGTATTAAGTGTTTAATAGGTGTCCTCATTATTTTAAGCATTTTTACAGTAACCCAATGAAGTGGGAAATTTTTCTCCATGTCTTGGATGAGAAAACTAAAAGTCAAAGAGAGAGTAACAAAGTAGCTAGTGGGCAGTCGAGCCAGGACTGTAACCCAAGCAGCTGACTCCTGGGCCTGCACTGTCGGTCACTCCCTTGTAGGGATCATATCACATTTTAGATCACTGGGGAAAGGGTGTGCGTTTCAGTGAACGGTGATGACAGTTGATTACCCAGAAAATACTTAGATTCCCTTTGTCATTCTACACTTGAAAAATCAAACCAAAAGAACTCCAGATGGATTAGGCCAAAGTGTCCCTTATTTATATATATACACTTAGACCTGTAACCCATCTGGAGTTTTTTGTTTTATTTCTTTAAGTATAAAATGACAAATATAAACACACAAATATATACATATATGCACATATATGTAATTTTTAAGTGAATATTTTTCTAATTTTATTGAGAAAGGAACACTACTTCCTAAGCAGGTCACAGAAACTTAGAAGTCATAAAAAAGCAATCAACAGACATGACATCGTATGAACCAACTTAATATATATAAATGTATTATTTATATTCTTTTTTGTGTGACAAAAGCTTTCATAAAAAAGTAAAACAGGCAGTATAGTTGGAGAAAATATTTGCAGCACTTACGAGCAAAGATTGCTATCCAAAATATATGAAGAGCACCTGCAAACCAGTAAAAAGACAAACAACAGTAGAAAAATAGGACAAAGGATATAAACGATTCAGAGAAGAAGCACAGCCAGCCAATAATCCTAATAGACAGGGAAACGGGAACTACAACGACCAGCAGATTACCAGAACGTGAAAGAGCGCTGGTGAGATTGTGGAGAAGCCGACATTCTCGTAGTGTTTGGGGGGGCATTTTGTGCCTGATTTCAGAAGGCAGTTTGGTAATGTCTGTCCCAGTTTAAAATGTTTATAGAGTACATCCTATGCCCAGAGCTTGGTTTCTAAATACCATTCTCCATTAAAAGGAACCTGTGATCCTTGGGGAAATGGGTGATTCCGGGGCTGGGTAGGGAAAAATACAAAGCGAGCCTGCTTGGAAAGTCTTGTGATGGCAGGAAGTGAAGAAGTGCTCAGAGAATGGTGGGGACGAGTTGGAAGACACAGGAGCCAACTTGAAGAAGCACCTGGCTGCTGACCCCAAAATTAGGGCATGATAAAAGATGGCGAGGAACAGATACCCACATCCTCCCAGAGCATCTCCCAACAAGATTCTTAGGAATCACAGAGGGACAAGCAGCCACAAAAACAGAAACCTGGTGGACTCACCTCTACCAGATGTTCAAGGTTGGCATCACTAGTAAAAGGCTAATCAACATCGTGGACCCTGATGTCATGCATCAAGGACAGCCTAATTTTCTGTGGTGGTGTTTAGTCGCTCAGTTGTGTCCGACTCTTTTGTGACTCCATGGACTGTAGCCCACCAGGCTCCTCTGTCCGTGGGGTTTTCCAGGCAAGAATACTGGAATGGGTTGCCATTTCCTTCTCCACATTTTCTGTGTAATTCTTGCCAAAAATACACAACCTCAGTTGCATCAGAAGAAAACTGTGGGCAAATCCAAATTGGGGAACATTCTACAAAACAACCCAGCACTACTCTGTGAAGTGAAAAGGTCATAACCCTGAGACTGGGAACGTTCGTGATCAGACTAATTGCAGTGGGGTCTCCTGGATTGGGTCCTGGACTGGAAGAAAAGGACCTCACTGAGGAAACTGAGGCGGTTCCAGTAGGTTTACCAGGTTGCCTGTCAGTATTGTGTTGATGAGAATGGAGGCCACATGGCAAGTCCATGTTTGTATAGTTTTTCTGCAGATCTAACATGTTTCAAAATAAAAAGTTAGCTGCCCATACTTGTTGACTCTGGAATTCAGTTTCCGAATCTCTTCTGCAGGTTCAGAAAAATAGATAAAAAACAATGTCGATTTCACATAGCTTGTGATGGCAGAGTATTGGAAACAGAGATTCACCAGTACAAAATCAAAGTATAGAATTAGTGCAGATTTTACTGTGGGATGTACCAATTTAAAAACTTGAGGTAGATTTATAGGCCCTGACATAGGAAAATCTCTATGAAAAAAAAACTTGCAGAAAAACATATATTAAATTTAACTTTGTGATATAGGCAGTAAAAAAAACAAGTACTTTTATTTTTGTATTTTACATGTTCTGCATCTTCCTCCCCACTCCCCTTCTATAATTTAAACACTGGGAGACAGTAAGTATGGTATTTTCTGTCTTCAGTGAGATCATCCTCTTTTGTGTGTTAGAAAAAACTCAGAATGGTGATTCCGATTGATAAAAATACAAAGACATAAACTCAGCCCTTAGGAAAAGTTTCTTACTGGTTCATATTTGTGTTTCTTAAGCTAACCTCAGTGGAGAGGGGCTGTGTTCTAGGTAGTCTCAGAGTTCAGGGAATTCACAGTTGATGACTACTTCGCTGGGGGTGTCTGGTCCCTGTGCCCCGAGCGTGTGTCCATCGGGCTGAGGGAGCACTCTGGGAGGGCCCCCTGGGCTTGGTGTCGGCACCCATGGTTACGTGGCTCCTCAGCTCTCCCGTGTCTTCAGCGTCCTTCGTGGAAGGGGGATGGTGGCGGTTGGGGTGCTGCCTGGTCTCCTGCAGGTTGTTTTGATGCCCAAGAAATTCTGTATTTCTGTGAAAATACCTCTGTGTCTCTTTGGAAACTAATGCAGCTTTTGAAGGTTACCTGCTTGGTTATGGTGCAGTAGCATGTGTCCCTTCAGTCAGAGTGACAAACCTCAGGCTGTCCAGCAGCACCATGAACCTGGTTCATGTTTGGAATTCTGCATTGTTTTATCTTTGAGTCTGCATTTCTCAGGTCTCTTTTTCCTGCAGACTTCTTACCAGGTAGGTTTCCTGGCTGGAAAGAGAATGTGCAGCCCCACCAATACAAATGTCATTCTGTGACTTTGGGTATAAAATCATTTTCAAGAAGAGTAAGGTAATTGGACTGAGGGTTTGTTCAGTGGAGGGAAGTTAAGTTTGAGGCCCATAGTCTTGGAAGGATGAATGATCACTATGCGAATGACAGAAATGCAGGTAGGTCTCTGTGGGTGGAGGGGTTCTGTCGCGGTGACAGCAGACACGGGGGGAGACAGGCAGGACCACGTCTTGAAGGGCCTCTTGTGCTGGGCAGTTCTGTATCTAAAATGCCCTTCCTCTCCCAGACAGTGCCCGGTCACCCATAAAGGTCACCTCTACTTTTCTCTTCAAGATTGTGACCCCAAGGCAGTATTTGAGTCACCTGATCTCCTAAATGCCAGATATTGCCACTAAGATCGTGGATTTTCTCAAAAGTCACTCTTCTTTTTTGGACTGCTCACACCCCCATTCTTCTTGCTGCCCCCAGGGACTCATTTTTGGTGTTTTTTCTCCAAGAGCTTGGAGTCCCCGACCCTCACGTCCTAATCCTGAGCAGCCCAGGTGGTGGTTTCAGGTGACCTCTGCCACCACCTGGGGCCTCCAGAGACCTGTGCTCTCATCACCTCTGGAGCCCAGCACCCAGCTAGTGTGGCACTCAACACAGTTCAAACTGAACCACACAGTAGAGACCCAAGTCTTTTTTGAGGGAATGCAGAGTACTCAGCCTTCAATGCTCCTTGGAAGGACTGATGGTGAAGCTGAAGCTCCAGTACTTTGGCCACCTAATGTGAACAAGTTGACTCATTGGAAAAGACCTTGATGCTGGGAAAGATTGAAGGCAAAAGGTGAAGAGGGGGGCAGAGGATGAAATGGTTGGATGGCATCACTGACTCAGTGGACATGAACTTGGCAAACTCTGGGAAATATTGAGGGACAGGGAGGAGGCCTGGCATGCTGAGTCCATGGGGTTGCAAGGAGTCAGACACAACTTAGTGACTGAACAACAGCAACTTAGCACGTACGTTTTTCAAATAACGAGCACCAGCTTTGTGAACGCCAGCTAGAACATGGCTAGAACATTACCAGGGGATGAGACTTCTCCTGAGGACACAGGAAGTGGGAGGTTCAGCCACCACAGTGGCTCTGGGTCCCCGAGCTCAGGTCTGTTCATGGGGAAACAGCCTTGGGAATCTAGTCATGCACACAGTGCCTGGTTAATTTCATTAGTCCATGCGGTGGGGAACAGGAAGCAGGAGGTTCACACACTGCAGAATGCACCTCACACACTGCAGAATTTTGGACCCCAAAAGCCTGTGTCCAGTGTTTTTGTTTCGGCTTGGGGGAATCACAGAGGTTCAGATTTCACCTCTGTGATGCCTGTTCTGACCACCACATTTAATACTTTTTTGGGGGGGCTGTGTTGGGTCTGCTTTGCTGCATGGGCTTTTGTCTAGTTGCGGCAAATGGGGGGCTACTCCTTGTTGCAGTGTGAGGGTGGCTTCTTGCAGTGGCTTCTCTTGTTGCAACGCACAAGTTCTACAGGCTCAGGCTTCAGTAGCTGCAGTGCCTGGGCTCAGCAGTAGCAGTTCCCGGGCTCTAGAGCCCAAGCTTCATAACTGTGGCAGATGGGCTTAGTTGCGCCGCAGCATGTGGGATCTTCCTGATTCAGGGATGGAACCCGTGTCTCCTGCATTGGCAGGTGGATTCTTTACCATTGAGCCACCAGGGAAGCCCCGTGTTTAGTACTTTAATGATTACTGCACCCTACGCGCACACTCCTGGATCCTTCTTTCCCCCATAGCACCCGCTACTTTCTAGCATGCTAGTGAATATTGTTATTATCTGTGTCTGCCTGTATAACGTAAATTCCCATTGGCCATCACCTATTCCCATAAATTAATCACAGTGGCAAGCCAATTTTCATATAACGAAAACCTTTCAGGAAATGAGAACAGTGGAATATCACCAGAGCATGCCCTACATACTAGGTAGAACATGACTTTCTTCTGTATACATTCAAAAGGTAATGTATTTGCAAAAATGGCTAATTGTAAACCTTTTAACAATCTTATCATGTAACCAGCAGAGGGCAGCACAGTTCGAATTTATCACACCTAGTAATTTTGACTTTATTTTAAAGGACATTTAAAGCTGTAACAACTGTTTTCAGACGTAGTTCAATGTTTATCTCAACATCAAGTTTAATTTTTTTTTTTTTTTTTGCTGCACTGTGAGTCATGTGGGATCTTAGTTCCCCAACCAGAGGTCTAACCCATCCCCCCTGCAGTAGAAGCACACAGAGCCCTAACCACTGGACTGCCAGGGAATTCCTCAGCATCAAATATAGTATACTGCTTTCTCATTTGTGAGTCATGCTATTGCTTCTCTGTCTCTGTGGAGGAAGACGTTTCTGTTTAACATCACGAATAGGTCAAGCACATGTTTTCTGAAGCACACAGAACCACTTTTCTGAGTGTGATGGTGACGACAGGTGTGAGTCCTATGGGGCATCATTCCATCACCGCTGGGGGGCGCTAATCATTTACCTGAGCTTCTCTCAGGGACAGGGCTGCCCTCACCTGTTCCTGGAGGACTGGATCCAGGTGCAGATCCCCCAGCACGAGGGTCCTCATTGAGCACCTGGTGATGTGTCGACCCACTTCTCAAGGAAAATTGCTTAGAAACTCAAAACCACATGGGCCCCCCCCCCGCCACCCCAGTTTATGGCATTTTATGGCATTGATAGTGATTTTTCTTCCCATGGAAATTAAGAACAGACTCTGAAGAATTACACCTTTCTCTTTTTTTTCTTGCAAAAGTTAATGACTCTTCTTGGAAAAAATTGAAATTCAGATTGTGTAAGTAAGGCAAAGGGAAAGGACATGGTTTAGGGCTTTTGAAAAATATCTAATTGATTTTTACTGTTGATGATAAAACTGCTAAAAATTCCACCTTACAAAGTATGGGCAGGTAACAGTGGTGAGGTGCAAGTTAAGTGTGCATCCAGGAGTTTTTTATTTGCATTCTCTGCAACACATGCCTAGTAAATCCTTTGTTCTCAGGCCTTTTTGTTTTTGTACTTTGGTGATTTGGTGCTGTTCATGTGTATGAGGAAAAACAGTACAAATCCATATTTTTCAGGTAACCCAAGAAGTAGAAAGAAAGTGAAGTCGCTCAGTTGTGTCCAACTCTTTGCGACCCCATGGACTGTTTAGCCTGCCAGGCTCCTACATCCATGGGATTTTCTAGGCAAGAATACTAGAGTGGGTTGTCATTTCCTTCTCCAGGGTATCTTCCCGACTCAGGGATCAAACCAAGGTCTCCTGCACTGTAGGCAGACTCTCTACCATCTGAGCCACCAGGGAAGCCCAAGAAGTAGAGTAACTTTCAAAAGAGCTTTGCAATATTTCTAGGCAACTGTGGGTTTCTGTCTGTAGAAAGTTGAGTTCTTTGTCACTTTCTACGTCACCTTACAGATACACTTCTGTGGGTTTTTGGACACGTGCATGATTGTGTTCTCCAATCCCGTCCTATTGGCAGCTTATGAGGAAAGATCTAAGTTGCAAAGAAGGAGGTCATCATGAAACGAAATGACATATCTTCAAATCTCAGAAATTCCTCTGAGATTGGAGATATGGAATGACGCTAGAAACCAGAGGGTGGGTCTGAAGTCATGACAGGAAGTTAAGACACCCAGTTCTTTTCCATCTCCTGTAGCAAGGCGATTTCTCTTTCCCTTTGGTAAAACATGGAGATCAGGCTGTAAGGGGACTGAGTGAAAGTCTGTGTACTTACTTAGGAGCTCCTTTCCCTTTCTCTCTCTCTACTTACCTGCCCAGGTGCTGCTGGCCAGCTGTATTGGAGATCTTGTCTTTAGGTCACTGCTCAAGACAAGAACCTCCAGAGCCCTACATGTGGGGTCTGTACGTGTTAATTGCTTTATTATTTTACAAAGACACTCACCACTCAACAGGCCATAGCTACTACACAGTTTTTAATCAGATTGTCAGTGCCTCTCTCTTAAATATGAAGAAATAGCCTCTGTTTACTAGACATTTAAGGAAAATCCCTGAACATGAATAGAACAAAGTAAACAGAAGAAAAGAAATTAGAGGAAACAGGTCAGGGAAGATATAGAAGAAAACTTTAAAACTGTATACTTAAGAGTCTCAGAAATTATATTAATGAAATAAGAATCGGATGCTATCAAAAAGATACATTCAGAGATTAAGAGTGAGTTCTTGCAGATTAAAAATAAAATAAATAGGTTTCCCAGATGGCTCAGTGGTAAAGAATCTGCCTGCAATGCAGGAGACACAGATTCAGTCCTTGGTCCAGAAGATCCCCTGGAGAAGGAAATGGCAACCCACTCCAGTATTTTTGCCTGGAAAATCCCATGGACAGTGAAGCTTGGCAGGCTATAGTCCACGGAGTGGCAAAGAGTCTAGCATGACTTAGCGACCAAACAACAAATACCAGAAATAGAACATTCAAATAGAAAGATTGGAAGATAAAGCAGAGAATTGTCTTAGTTCAGGCTGTTGTAACAAAGTAGCACAGGATGGGTGGCTTAAACAACAGATGTTTGTTTCTCACAGTTGTAGAGGCTGAAGGTCTAAGATCTCAGTGCTGGGTGGATTGGACTCTTGGTGAGGGCCTCCTTCCTGGTTTATAGAGAGCTACACTCCTGCTCTGTCCTCACATGGCAGAAAGAGAGCTAGCTAACTCTCTGGCCACTTCATATAAGGGCACTAATTCCATTCAGGTGGCTCCACTGTCATGACCTGATCACCTCCCAGAGGCTCCATTTCCAAATACCATCACGTTGTGCATGAGGGGACACAAACATTTGGTCCATTGAAAGAATATTTCCTAGAAAGCAGCTCAAAAAGAAGAGGAAAAGTAGGAGTGAATAGGTAAGAATAATTAAAGGATCCACAAGAGAGGTCCAGTTGCTAATAAAAATGTCAAAATAGAAGAACTGGGGGGGAAAAAAGGACAAATTTAATTGTTAGAGTATAAGATTTCAGGCATAGGTTCTACCCGATGGCTAACATATGAAATTTAATAACAGTCTGCATAGAGAGAAGGTCCTGAAAGCTTCCTGAGAGGGGAAAGTGTCACATACAAAAGTTTGGGCACCAGAGTGGCACCACTGCCAACAGCAGCACCGGAAGAGGGAACAGCGAGGGAGCACCTCCACCGCGCTGAGGGAATTAAGCTTCACTCAGAGTGCCACACCCAGCCAAAGTGCCAGGTGTAAGAGAGGAGACGCGCAAAATTCACAGCCCCGGTGATGAAAGCCTGCTCCTTCACAGCCCCTCTGTTAGTTGTGAGAGGATGTGCTCCACCAAAATGAGGGAGTAATCCCCAGAAAGGGAAAAAAAAAAAAAAATTGAATCAGACTCAGGAGCAGTGGTGGGAAGCAGCAGAGGGAGCGCACAGAGTGGTCCCCAGAACTTGGGCCTCAGAACCGCAAGACTAGGCTGAGCGGAAGCGTGGAGGTTTCTGGAGGCCGTCTCAGAAGACAGACCACTGCACAGGGTTGACCATATTGACGACTTCATAGCATGGTAGAGAGTTTGGCACTGAGAGAAACAAAAAGGCCACTTAATGCCGTTATGTGGTTATTTTAATCATAGTACATCATGTAGCTAGGTTTTGAGCAGTATTTATGGGAATACTAAATACTGATTTTACCAAAAATGTTTGCCTGATTATACCAGGGGTGTGTGTGTGAGGGGTGTGTGCGTGTGTGCAGGGGTGTGTGTGTGTGCACGTGCATGTGGCTGAGGTGTGGCAGCAGAAGCCGAGTTTTCATCTTACGTGGCAGGCAGTTGATGTCTAGAGTTGAAAACTCGAGAACAAGTGGTGTAACTAGTTATTTCACAACAGGGAGGTGATGAGCAGAAGAAATAGCCGAGAGACCTACATCTGTGGAGCGTGATTTTAGGTGGGGGAGAGGGGAGCAGGGCAGGAAACTGTGGTTTTCTGTTTTAAACCCTAGGTACTACTTGCTTTATGTGATGTGTGTCTTTTGCTTAGAGAACAAACTAGGCATGGTGGTGAGAGATGAGCCTGGAGAGGCACAGGGTCCCAGGAAGAGGGTCCTGACACTGTGGTGATTACGGGACTGAGGACTTCAGGGCTGGCTCCTGGCCTTGGGAGTTGTGTGGTCTGGTCAGTAAGGGTTTGTGCCCTCCCAGCTCCACTCTGTACTCTCCCCAGCCCTCTGGCCCTTTGGATTGTCCAGGAGGCTGGCGGGCTGGGGGATACTCCCCACCAGCCAGCTGAGGTCAGGGGTCCCCTCCACTCCACCGCCCGGCAGGCCTGGCCTGCTCAGGGCCACCCCCTCGCACTGGCCCTGGGGCCGCGTCTCTCCCTGTGGTCTCCCCAGACCCTGCCCTCACTTTTCTAGACCGCCCTCTCTTCTGTCTACACTCCCAGTCTGAGTGTGTGTCTGTGTCCTTGGGATTGCGACTGATGTGGGTGTTAGGCTGAGAAAAAGACTTTGCCCAGAACATTATGTGAATATTCACGGAAGCTTTCTTTCAGGTTACATCCTGATAAACACATCATAAGTTGAAAATGTCATAGGTCAACGTGTATGTAATACACCCAAACTGAACAGCACAGCTTAGCACAGCCTACCTTAGATGTGCTCAGAGCAGTAAAGCAGCCTACAGTGGGGCCAAACCACGGAACACACAACCTGTGTCGACTGTCTGCTGTAACGACTTGAGCACTGTACTGACACAGTGAGAAGAAACAACAGTTGTCTGCGTCCAGGGTGGTTGTAAGAGTGTCGGTTGTTCCCCTTCGTGACAGTGTGCTGACTGGGGGCTGTGCTCGCTGCCACTGCCCAGCAACACAGGAACGGATCGGACCACGTATTGCTAACCCAGAAAAGAGCAACATTCAGAGTATAGTTTCTACTGACTGTGTATCACTTTCCCGCCATAATAAAATTGAAAAGTCGTAAGTCAACCGTTGTGAGACTTCTCGAGCAGTCCAGTGGTTTGGGGTCTGTGCTTCCACTGCACAGGCACAGGCTTGATCCCTGGTTGGGGAACTAAGATCCCTTATGCCCCACAGCATGGCCACAAAAAAAGTCAATCATTGAAAGTCACGGACCATCTGTATACTTATCTCTTGAGGTGAATATATCTTAAGAGAAGGATAAATATATTTCATTATATAGTATATGTGGTTATTATATGTAGTAAATATGGCAGCTGTAATGAGAGATATAGATGTTGAGAGATATATATATATATATATATATATAAAGAGTTAAATATGTAAGAGAGGATGAGAATATAATATAGAAAACAAAAATCTGGACGAATATTAAGAACATATACTGAAATGTCATCAGTGGTTATCCCTGAGTGATAGGATTAAGGGCCCCCCTAACTACTATAATCTAATTTCAACAATAAACGTGTCATGAATATATTAAGAATATGCAGAAAAGAACAGTTTGGTGCAATATATTAGAACATAGAATGGGGATGAAGTTGAACTTATATGGGAATGATGCCCTTAGTTGTTTTAGGGTTTGGTTGTTTTTTTTTTTGCCTCTAAAATCTGCCTCCTATTTTTATCCTGTGACTTCATAACATACTGTAATGATTATGATCTCTTAGTCACGCTCTTGGGAAGTGCGCTGTTACCTCACTGTGAGACAACCCAGTGTTTTTAAGTCATTTTGTTCTAAGCAAGTGCTTGGGAAGTGAAGAGAGAAACGCCAGCCCTGTCTATTGCTTTGGGTTGAGTCTGAGACCAGAAGTGCCACTGTTCCTCACTGGACTCCAGCCTCAGACTGCTTCCAGGGAGGAGGTGGTTAACCTCTGGGGAGCTCCTTGAGCTTGACTTCAGGAACTGGGTGGTGGCAGTGAACTGGGAGTGACGCTTCTGTGGATGGAGGCTGATTGGTCCAGGAGAGCTGCCAGGGAGTTCCCCGGCAGTCCAGGAAGCAGCTCTGAGCTGTCCCAGCGTTGGACAGCCCACAGGTATTCCCGCCCCACCCGGCCTCCCAGGAGTACACACCCCGGCAGCCTTCAGGGTCCTGCTGTGACAGAAAAGATGGTCCTTAAAACCGAAGAAGAGGATGGTGAGTCCAGGCCTGGTCTGGGTGTGTGGGGTGAGGTTTAGGTATCTCTTTTGATCAATGTGTGACGACATGTGTTGTGTGACGACAGTTTTACAGCCCCTTGAGGAGTACCAACTGAAAGGCTCTTGCTTGTGTGTGTGTGTGAGAGAGAGAGAGAGAGAGACTGTGTTTTTAAACTGAAAGTGTCCCCCAGCCCCCACCCCCACTCTGCCTCTTGTTGGGGATCCGCCCTGGGTGCGTCTTGGTGGCATTTGCCCTCCTACTTGGCGATGGCGTCTGACTTCCTGAGTGAATAACAGTCTTAGAAGCGCTGAAAGTTGCGTGTACACCAGTGTGACACTAAAAAAGGAAAGATGTTAGAGACCAGGTTTGAAAGTACCTGAGGATGAATAATAACCGTGAGGTTCAGGATGAATAATAACTTTTTATTAAATAAAAATGTAACAGAGGGAATCCGTAGTTGTTTGATCTTCCTCTTTTGGTATTAGGTAAGTAAGGACTGAAGCCTTGCAGGGTCTGGGGAACTTCCTTTGTCTTCTCCACACCCACACTGTAAACAGTGAAGCTAAGAGTAAAGGGGTGACAAGTTTTGTGGATTCTAAATCCCAAAAGCTTTTGCAGAAGAACTGGCTTTAAAGCACCCTAGGTCAGGGCTCTCCAGTGTCTTGAAGTTTTGTGTGTGGGTCTGTGTATGTTTTATTGTGATACTTTCATCAGATGGCCATGTATTTTTTGTTTTGTGTTTGATTTTTTTTGACACGTACACACTACTACGTTTTATTTATTTATTAATGGCTGCCCTGCGTCTTCGTTGCTGCACATGGGCTTTCTCTAGTTGCGGCAAGCGGGGTCTGTGCTCTAGCGTCGGTGCACGGGCGTCTCCTCGAGGTGGCTGCTCCTGCTGTGGAGCACAGGCTCTAAGCGTGCAGGCTCCAGTTGTTGCAGCACGCAGGCTCGGTGGTTGCGACGTGCTGGCTCTAGGCGCACGGTCTTCAGTAGTTGCGATACAGGGGCTCATCAGTTGGGGCTGGAGGCCCTAGAGCATGCAGGCTTCGATAGTTGTGGTGCATGGGCTGAGGTGCTCAGCAGCACGTGGAATCTTCCCAGACCAGGGATTGAACCCAGGTTTCCTGCACTGACAGGCAGATTCTTATTCACTTGGGCCACCAGGAAAGTCCCAGATGGCCATGTTTTAGTGCCTTTAAGACAAAAAGCAAAATGTGTACTGGTTTGTAGCTGGTATTGGATGATATGAATAAGTCAGAAATAAATATTAAGCTGTTTTTCAAAATGGATTTTGTGAAAATGATAATAAGCTTTAGGGATCGTTTTTATCTTTTTCCTTATCTGGTTCACTGTAAAATGTATTTGAAGTTTCATCTTTGTGTCAGACAGTATTGTGGACCATACCCCACAGGGTGGCTCGAAAAGCTATACTGTGTGTGAAAGCCTATGGGGGAGAGGGGGATTTGGTGTTGACAACACCCGGCATGTGAGGAGGGGATGATGATGAAGCGGTTCTCCGTCAGGGCTGAACTGCCCCCGTGGGAGCTTTTGTATCTGAGCGGTGTGTCCACGGTAGCCAAGGTGTCTAGCTCGAAAGGGGACCCTTGTGAGAGGGGAGGAAGACACTGGTGGATGATGCTGGGGTGGTCGGGGTGCACTGGCCCGGCCTCAGCAGAGGGTGACCGCTGCTCACTGAGCTGGTTCTTCCCTCTTACTTGCCGCTGCTCCTTCCTGGTGGCCTGGCTTCAGACTCCCTGAGGTGGTGCCAACAGTCACTTTAAAGTCAAAATCAAGGGGTTCCATGCTGTCAGCTTCTGGCCATCCTAGAGGCTTTAACATTCAACATAAACTGCTCAGTGTGTGTGCCCTTGATTCATGGGTGGGAGTAGGGCTAGGGCATTTAGAAATCAATTTTTAGAGATAGGATTAATGGGCAACTTTGCTTTGAGAAAGTAGTCTTCAGAATGGGTGGTTCTCCATTTCCCTCAGCGCCCCCTGCCCCGGAATGTTTCATCTTGTTGTTTGTTTGAGACATTGAGGGGGGCGCAGTGTTGATAAGATAGTTGCCCCTAGATACTGAGATGAGATGACAGAAATGGCATCGGGCATGTGTGAAAGTGAAGGGAGCAAATGGACTTTCCCGGACCAGTCCCCAGCATCCCGAGAGGGCGGGTGAAGTGTCAGCATGTGCTTCTCACACAGCTGAATTGATTAGATTGTCACCCAAAGGGCCACCCAACACAGGGGAATCAAGGTTTAAAAAATGTCTCTGAAGAAGTCAGATCTTACCTGCTGCATGAGAATCTGCAATCCTTCAGTTACAGACATGGCTTTGCCTCTGTCCTTCCCTCTTACTTAGGCTCATCAGGTTCCACTCTAGTTACGCAGGTGTGTGTAACTGAGACTTAACCAGTGTCCAGTTATGTACGCGTGTGTAAGGATAGTGTCCAGTTATGCAGGTGTGTGAGACTTAACCATTACACTGAATTGAGCACTGTTTTCTTAGCCGTCTGAGGCTGTTTTTAGCTGTTACCTTTGGAATGTTTGACCCCCTTGCTTTGCCTTTGAACCTTCTCTCAGGACTGGGATCCCAGCTCCCTGCTGAGGGGCACACGGGACTCTCACCGGCACAGCTCAGGCTCTGCCGGGTGCCCCGGGCCCTGAGCGGAGCTGTGCTCACTGTCCCCAGGCACGCAGCCCCCTGGCCTCGTCCCTTTGTGTGATCCATGCATCCACATTCTCTCTGCATCTGCATCGGTCCTCAAGTCCAGGCTCCGAGGCTTGTCCAAGTCCTGAGCAGCCTGGCCGCGATGGCCGCCTGTGCCGCTGCTGAGGGCTCGCCCGCCTGCCCTGCTGGGAGCCCCCTGCTGAGCTCTTTAAATCCCAGCCCCAGCGCTGGCCGGGCACATGCAGATGCGCAGTGAGTGCTGAGCTGACGTGGCACGGTTGATTATTCTGGGGAGAGGAAAGAAAGAGCTGATGGCTCAGCCAGAGAGTTTGAGTTGGACTTGGTCTGTTCCTGGATTATTTATACTCATTGAATCTTACCCATCTCTAAACTGGAAGTAACACCGCGTACATAGTTCATTGTCAGGAAGTGTGCAAAGGTCACAGTTGGGCTTTGTCGTCAAGTTCAAATAATGGAAATGAAAAGATATTTTAGGCTATGGATCTTACATATGTATAAGTTAGTATTATTTGTAGGAAAATATACTGACTGAAATGGAATTGAGTAGAGTATCTCTCCCTCAGGACACTGGATTTTCAGGTTGCATCTGAAATACTCTGTCTGGTGGTAACTTACCCCTTATCCCGCCCTCTCAATGTGGTCCTTGCCACTGCTCCAGCCTCACATTGGGCAAGTTGCCGAGGCTGGGGGGAGTTTTAATTCGGAAAGCAGAGGTGCTATAAGTGCACATCCCATAGATACTCCCTACTCCCTTCCTCACCGGTTGAGTTTGTATTTTGCAGAACCAAAAATGGTTACATCTTTATTTTTAAGCAAGAGCTCTTGGCATTGTACAAAGCACACATCTCAGCGGACCTGCATCACCATCTGCCAGGACCAGTTTTGAAGGGGCCTCTCTCTGGTCTGAGTTTCATAGGCTCTGGTCTCAATTTCATAGGCTGTCTGTGGAGCACACCAGCGTGAGTGCCTGCAGCACTGAACAGAGGGTCAGGACTGCCCTTTCTTCTTGATGAAGGAGGTTGAAGAAATGAGGCTCAGGTTCTGCTCTGAAAAGAGTGGACCTTTATCTGTCATCTGAGGCTTTCCACAGCCTCCCAAGTTCTCTTTGCTGTGGAACATAAAAGCATAGGGCTGGCTGTCGGTGGTCAGGACCCAGCATCCAGGAGACAGTTGGGGTGTGGAAGGCAGCACATGGAGTTGTCTGAGGAGCCAGCATTGTGGAAAGAACAGGCAGGGAGTATGGTCTTGGCAGGACGCAGGACTGGCATCCTCCAGCCTCTAGAGTGGGCCACGGAGCTGAGGGCAAGGGAGATGCGGTAGATATGGCAAGGCATTAGGACCTTGCCACCCAGCCCTCCCTGTGGCTCTGGAAGATTCGCTGAGTGTGTTGGTGGTGGTGATGGGGAGGGGCTGACTCTGCCTACATATAGTTTGCTGCTGGTTACCTTAAAAGTGGAGGGCTAGACCTTCTGCACATTTTATACAGTAGCCATTTCTCAGTTTTCCTTTGCATTTTGACAGCCTTCCAAAGGCACCTTTACTGAATTTACATTGTTCTTGTTTTTGCTTCTCTGTTTGCTGAAGCCAAGCTGAGATTTCCTTTTTAGAAAGATTCTTGTAACAGCTTCTGTCTTCTCCTGTTACCTTGTGAAGAGCTTCCGCTCATGGGGACTCAGATGGGCTCACCTTGCAGCTGGGACTGTCACTAGTGCAGAGGGGCCTCAGGCTCGTGGGGCCCTGGCTCCCAGGGCACGTGGAGCTCCCCTGGGGCTGGCGTTGGGCAGCGCTGCTGAGACTCGCTGCTCTTGGGACCCACTTGTCCTCCTCCTGAGCCCGTGCTGGTTGTGACACACCAGGGAGGATGGACACAGAAGTCAGGCTTGCTGCCCTCAGCTCTGCTCATGGTCAGGACTCGCCCTGCCACTTCCTTCCCTTCTTCCGAAGATAATTTCTTGACTTTTGTATGATCTTCCTTCCTTACCCTACAGAGAAATCATGAAAGCTTAACTTCTGACTTAGAAAAATACAGCACATTTCTCTTCCAAGTTGGTGACTGTTTCTGCATCTCTTCTCTTTCTGGCATCTTGAGTCTCTTCTCCTTTGTCTCTTCTGTTAAGAGTTCAGGATTCTGATTCACGGAAGTCCAGTGGAATCCTACATAGACAACACAGCATGATGGTATAGTTTCCCCCAGGGATTTCACACGCATTATATATAACAGGACTCCAGGTATGTTCCTCCCACAAAAGAAATACTTGGGTGTAAGCTGAGCAAATGTTTTGGGGTAATTGGTTGGTGACATTTCCATATTCTTTTCTGAATAGAGATTTCAGCGTAAAATTTTGCCTTAGTTTTGGATCCAGATAAACAGAAGGGTATAAAGTGCAGCATCGCTGCCTGCATTCATTCCCTGTCCACACTCCTTGTCTCTGGAGAGGGTCCCTGTCGACAGTTTGAAGTGCATCCTTCTCAGATCTGTGCATTTCCCAGCATCGGTGTCACATGCGTGGTGTCCTGTTCCTTCTCGTGGCACCGTGTCTGGGACATCTTTCTGTGCTGTCATCTGTGACCAGCTTACTCTTTTTAATGACCAAATTGTGTGTAAATAGCTTTTTAGGAGAAGGCAATGGCACCCTACTCCAGTACTCTTGCCTGGAAAATCCCATGGACGGAGGAGCCTGGTAGGCTGCAGTTCATGGGGTTGCTAAGAGTCGGACACGACTGAGCAACTTCACTTTCACTTTTCACTTTCCTCCATTGGAGAAGGAAATGGCAACCCACTCCAGTATTCTTGCCTGGAGAATCCCAGGGATGAGGGAGCCTGGTGGGCTGCCGTCTATGGGGTCACACAGAGTCGGACACGACTGAAGCGACTTGGCAGCAGCAGCAGCAGCAGCTTTCACTTTTGCACTTTTGAGAACATGTCCGTTGGGTAAGTTCTCAAATGCAGTTGCTGAATGGAGAAGTACTGCTCGAAGTTTGCGCCCTCTCCGCTCCCCCAGCGGAGCCTGGACCCTCGGGCCTTTGGTAGACGCTTGTTTCTGCCAGGCTCTCGGGAAGCTTTAACTGGAGGGTTGAAGCGTCCGTCCTTCGTGTCTGGCCACTGTGTTTCCGTGTCTGCCTTTTCTGTCCTTTGCGGCTTGTGCACCGTGGTCTCACAGCTCTGTGTGGTGCTCTCCTTTGGAAACGCGTGAGCCTCTGTCACAGGTGTTGCACGTCTGCTGTCCTGGTTGTTTACCTTTTAGCTCATAGAACTTTATTTTCCATTCTGAAGCCTTTCACTTTATTACAGCAAATTGAACAGATTCTGAGATTATGACCTTATTTAATTTATGCTTTATTCTAGAATTTCTGTGGTTTCTTTTTTTATATTAAAATCTTTGATTCAGCTAGAATTTATTCTGATATAAATGAGGTAGGCATTCAGCTTAGCTTTCCCTCAAATGGGTAGCTAATTGCCCTACCACCATTGACTGAATAATCCTATTTTTCTTTATATTTTTGTATCTTTTAAAAATACTTTCTTTATGAGACTTCATGACTTGAAGTGTTTCAGTATTTCTTGAGGTTCTTTTCTGCTGTTTTCCTTCTCTATTGCTGAAATTTCAATTATTGACGAGGAAATGGCAACCCACTCCAGTGTTCTTGCCTGGAGAATCCCAGGGACGGGGGATCCTGGTGGGCTGCTGTCTATGGGGTCGCACAGAGTCGGACACGACTGAAGCAACTTAGCCGCCACCGCCGCACTTCAATCTCTGGCAGCAGCTCTCTCACATTACCCTTCTTCCTCTTGATAGTTGCCTTTGCTATTCGCATACGCATTTTCCATGTGAACTTTAATATTGTTTTATCCGTCACACTTCCTGTAAAACTCTTGTTGTTAAGGTAAATAGTAGTTTTAGAAAGCGATGTACAAACTGAAGACCACCTTCCCCCACTGGGGTCCTCCTGCCTGTGCTCAGATCGTTTTATTTTCTTGGTGGCTTTCTCCAGCCATGGTAATCACGCTAGCTTGCATGGAATTTGCTGGTCTTTGGGGGTAGATTAGAGTGAGGATCTGTTTGTATTAGATGGAGGAGGCCTGTGCCCTCTCCCGGGTCAGCTCGCCTTCCAGAGCTGGTGGTGGAGGGCACAGAGCCACCCTGCGTCTCCAGGGGCAGAGCTGCCCGCATCCTGCCTCCCTCCCTTCTTCCTACCGCCCTGCTGCACCCTCTGCCAAGGGCAAGAGGGAGAGGACCCCGAGAGTGGCCCCAGCAGGGATGAGTCCCTGTGCTGGGGCTGGGAGCAGGCCCCCATCTGGAAGGCGGGCTACCTGCTGCCCCAGCTTTGCTGCCTGTGAACGGACTCAGGGCTGCTGGGACCTGGAGAGCAGGAGCCTGGGTCGGTGCCTGCAGCCGCTCTCAGGCTTCTCTCAAACCTTGAGAGCCTTCTCTGGACCTCAGGCAGCTCTGAGAAGGGTTGATGTCTGGCACCAGGAGCCAACCCTTTCCAGTCTGAGGTTAGAGTTAGGAACTGCTACCCCCTCAACTGCTTCCGGCCCTTCTCAGAGCGGGAACAGAAGCCAGTCTTCGCTGCTTTGAAGAAGCATTTATGCTCCTGCTGCTGCAACTGCTGCTGCTAAGTTGCTTCAGTCATGTTCGACTCTGTGCGACCCTATAGATGGCAGCCCACCAGGCTCCACCATCCCTGGGATTCTCCAGGCAAGAATACTGGAGTGGGTTGCCATTTCCTTCTCCAATATACGCTCCTCAGTTCAGTTGCTCAGTATATGCTCCTAGCTTCTACTAAAGAGTAACTCAGCATTTTAAAGCAGAAGGAATGGAATAGAATGGTTGAAAAGTCCGTGCTTGCATTTCCTGTGATGCAGAAGCAGGGCAGGTGGGAGTGCAGGCTGACCTGGGGCCTTTGCCCAGAGGATGGGGGGCTTGGGGATGCATAGGATTAACAAGTTTGTGATGCTGATAATTTGAAAGACACTGATTCATTGCCTCTCAGGAGTTGTCTGGAATTAAGCACAGGTGGGTGGCCGTGGAAGCTCTGAGCTGTCGGGGCAGAAGACACTTAGTTCTGTGCCCCCACTCCTGAGCTGAAGTTTCGCTGCCTTAGATGAATGCCCTGTGTCCCTGTCACTTCTCTCTGGTCACCCCAGAAATGCTGCCTATCCCTCTCTCCTGGTGCGCCCGCACCCCTTGTGACTCTGCCTCACTGCCTGTCCAACAACAGTCAGATGTTGTCTTCAGGCCAGACTCAAAGGACACCAAGATACCAGTCAGATGTCTTCAGGCCAGACTCAGAGGACACCCTTTCTGACTAGTGCAGCTTTTCCAGGAGTTTCCAGTTTGTTCTGTATCCCTGTTTGTCCTTTGTCCCCAGCCTCTTGTGCCTTCTCCCCGCTGGCCCGGCCTCAGCTCCCATGAGGCCTCTGGGACAACCGGCTTTGCCGGCTTTGCTGCTGCTGACCCCACAGCACCTGTCACCAGTGTTCCATTGGCACATAGGCTGCTTGATTCTTTTTCTTTAAAAGGAACAGGAACACAGAAGCTCTTTGGGGGCTAAACCCACATCTTACTGTCTCTGTATCTTCCGCAGTAACTAATAGAGCACCTAGTTTATGGGTGGTAACCATTTTTTTCCCCAAAAGATTGTTGGAGTATGAGTCTGAGAAAGTAATTTTTTAAAGCTTTTATTTTCTCTGTTGGTAGATTTCCTGAGATTACTACCCTGTGCCCAGTCTTTTCCTCCAATCATCGCTGTGATTTCATAAACTTGATTATGGGGCTATTTATTTGAGATCTGTCTGTAGATATGAGGCGAGCCACACTGCAGACTTCCTGTCAGTAGCTTTTCCCTGTCACGTCTTGTCTCCTTGCTTCCTCGGATCATACTGTTTGTGCAGAGAATTGACTGTGGTGTAGGCTTTGCTGCCAGCGAGTCTGGCATGGAGGCACGTTGAGGTCTTTGCCAGTTTACACGTTGCAAGTCCAGCCCCAGCAGTGGATCCTCTGTTGCTCAGTTGTAGCTGGTGGGTTCAGGACAAGCCACAGCGAGCCTGTGCCTTATGGACCGAGTTGTGCACAGGAAGTGATGTCAGGATCCACCTACTGGGACCTTTAAATCCCTGGAGGGTTTGTGTGCCTGTTTTGATCTTACCTCAAAAAGGGGGATGTAGCCCTTAGGACTGTGTAGAGTGCTGTGAGAATATTTATGATATTTTACTGGAAGGCAAGAGCTTCATTTCATGGACAGAAACCCCCCTGCGAATAGGACAGTGTCCAACCAGGTGTTAAACTTTGTGATACAAACACGTTCAGAGGAGACCGTATAGATGAAGAAGGCGTTTAGTGATGGTTCTTTTGTGTGAACTGAGGGAGTTCTTTCTGGAAGAGGTGGTCTTGATGGCTGGGGAGGATGAGCCTCTGAACAACAAGAAGGAAACAGAGATAGGTTGGAAACCTGTCTCCCTGGGCCAGGTGGTGTGTGATTGCTTACCAGACCCAGTATCTAGTAGGGACTCTCAGCTGGCACGTTTGTTGAAAACTTGTCTTCCTTTGTAGCTTTAAACAGATATTTCATAATTTTAGGGTTTATTTCTCATAGATTTGGTATGATTCTTTTAGATGAGAACTCCTATGACACAAAAATAAAATTTTTCATATTGTGACTGTTTCTTTAAAGACAGGCTGGGCCTGCAAAGCCCAAGTGTTGGTCAAGTCTGGTGACCTTGTCTTGGTGATAAGGAACTCACATTAGTATAGTGGAGGGAGGGAGTCGTCTGTCAGCCGTCTATCAGCAGTTTCCTGAGGACAGAGCATTGGAAGGCAGGCCAGAGTGTGGGGTTTTTAGTTTTTTTCCTCTTTTTCTTGTGTGTCTGGAGTGGTGGTTCTTAGGCAGGGAGGTTTGACCCTGCGAGGATTTGGGATATCTGGAAGCCTGTGGGGCTGTCCTCTCAGGGGGTACGGTGGGATGCTGCTGTGGGCATCCAGGGATTGGAGGCCAGGGTGCAGTTAAATGTGCTCTAAGGCACAGGACACCCTCCCACACAGAAGGAGCCCCCAAATGTCAGAAGTGCCGAGATCGGAGAACTTCATCTAGTATAGTGGTTTATTTTCTCTTTTTCTCCTCGTGTATTTGGCACTTGTTTTAATCCTTAGGTCTCTTCCCTTATTAGTCAAAGGCAGTGCTTCCCAGAGGAGTTCACAGACACAGCCTGCAGTCACCCCATGTCCTGCTTTAACACGGGGCCTGAGCCTCCAGACTCCAGTTCTGGGGCCTGAGGTCCCCAATGTGTGTGTCTGCCAATGCCCTTGGTGATCCTCACACCTTGAGGTGGACAGCCACTCCTCAGGCTGTAGTGACGTTTCTTGTCACCAGCAGTCTTACAGTATTGTCCTAGACCCACCGGCCACTCGCCATAACCAGAGTGTACTGGCACGCTGGGTTGGAGCCTCTGGTGCTTGTGGCCTGAGTAGGAGGCAGGCCGTTTTAGTAAAAGGCTGGAGCAGATCACCTGGAGACAAGGGGCTTAGGGCTGCAGAGGACCAGAAGGGGTGGGGCGTGGGGGGACGTTGGAGCATCAGGTCAGCGTCCCTGCCTGCTGATGCGGTTGGGGGGTGGGGGTGGAAGGGGTGGGGGAGGGGGAGTCAGGGGGTAGGGGGAGACGGGAGGTGGCCTTCTGCTGAGGGTGACAGAATAGTCTGCGTTCTGGATCCTACCCTCCTGTTTATCCACTCGGGGAGGGAGGTACCTTAAGTAAGGGTTAACACCCTCCTAGGGAAGCCACCATCAGTCTTTTGCTTCCAAGGGGGAGAAAAAAGCCGCTGCAGTCTGTGAGCAAAGGCTCGTGGCGCGTCCCCTCCCCCTCGGAGGCCTCGAGTGGGGGCGCGGTGGGCGGGGCGCTGTAATTGCATTCATGGAAATAAGCCTGGAGGACTGAGCACACTCTCGAAGTGTCCGCCTGGCGCTGGCTCCGCGGCCATCTCCAACCACGCCAGCCTTCCCCACTAGGATCGACTTCCTCCGCACCCGGGTTTCTGCTCAGCTTTTGTGTCCCCGCCTGGCTGCCGCCTCTGCCCGGGCAGTGCGGGCGCACATGCCGCGCGGGCTCCGTCCCTGCCTCCACCCGGCGCTGGCGGGGCGGCCGGGGGCTTGGGACTGGGGGGTCGCGGTGCCGGGCCACCATGGCCTCTGAAGCGGACAGCTGCCACCTGCCAGGGCGTTGACGTCGCTGCCCCAGGGCTGCCGGGATCCTGGGGCCACCGGAGAGGGGACTCGCCCCGGGTAAGAGGCCAGGCGGGGGGTGGGGGGGTGGTGCGGGTGAGCCCACCGTGTGGAGCTTCCTGTGCCGAGTGAATCCCTCTGCTATTACTATGCGCCGCTGCCGGCCTCTCCCAACCCGGAGCCAGGCAAGCCTGATGTGTGCAGCGGCTGCTTCTCTGCATATCTGTCGTGTGGTTTCGCATTCTGCTCTCTCTTCCTAGGTTTCTTTTTTCCCGTAGCTGCTGCTTATAGAGGTTTCAGCCTTCAGTGTGGTTTCTGCTAGGCCCCAGATTAAGGAATAAGCTAATAACCAATTTGTATGGTCCTGCTAGGATGAGGTTTTAAAAAGGAGGACAGAAAACAGGGGCAGAGTCTGAGAGATCACCCTCCCAACCCACCCATGGAGTTTTTATTTTACTCATTAAACACTTGGGAACCTTCCCCTGGTATGAGTAGCCCTCTTCCCAAAAATGCACATAGAAGAGGAGCTGGAGTCCCTTGTTTAATTTGCTGCCATGGGTCTGTTCCAGCTGTCCGGCTGAGGGGGAATGTTTCAGTCTGCAGAAATAGGGTTTTATAAAGGGCCAGCATGCACGTAGGTTTTAGGAAGGTGAGTAAGGTGAGAGGAAACTGAGCTATGTGCCTCGGGTCCCCACCGAGCCTCTCTTTTGGAGGGCAGGGGTGTGGTGGCACAGCTGTGCAGTTCCCAGATGGCAGCTGGCTTGGGGAGGGGGCGTGCTTGCTCTGCCTGGGAGGAAGGAGAAGGGCACGGATGACAGTGGGGTTTGTCTGCTGGGACGGGAGCTCCCAGGCTTGCCCTGAGAGTGGAGGGCTCCTTTCTCGAGAAGCCAGAGGTGGAACGTGGTTCTCCTTGTCAAGCCGGCTCCAACTCTGCTTTCAGTCCACGAGACCCTTTCAGAAACAGCCTTGGAGACAGAGATTGGTCGTGTGAGCACTGGGAAGAAACTGCTGCAGAAGTCCAGCTGGACCACGTATTACCACTGCCAGGTTTTAGAAAAAGCTTGAGGTTCTTAAATGATTGTTTTCTAGTTTTCAGCTTTTATTGAAAGCAGATGTTAACTTTATTTTCTAAACCAAACTTTTAGGATACAATTTTATGACTTTGTCTCTTTTACTACCTTGAAATTTGATCTCATTTCCCTTTGATTACAAAAATCTGTCTTCAAGTTCTCCTTTTTATTAGATAAAATGTGTCCATTCCTTCTCTAAGTAAGGTAAGATGATAAAATACTTTGCTTTCATGAGGCAGTTTATGGAGCTGTTTAATAGACACCCTCTCACTGGGAAGGGGGAGGATGCTGACATGCCCATTCCTGCTTAAGGAAACCAAGGGAGAGATGGTGGTTTTTCCCAGGTCACAAAACCACTGGTCAGTGAAGCCCCACTCAGTTGCGCCCTACCTCAACTCCTGGGCAGTGTCTCATCTCAGTTAAGGAGGCCTAAATTTTTAGGTTAGTGGTTAGATGAGATGTCTATAAGATTGATACAGGAATAAAGTTTTCCTTAAAGATGCAGACTATAGGAATAAAATCTTTAATATACTTACTTCTGGGTGGGAGACTGAGTGGTTTTTATGTGGAAAGAATTTAAGCTACAAGAGTAAATATTCACATTGGTAATTTGCTGGAAGGCGCCTTTCACCTTTGATGTTGAATGTCAGTTATGCTAGCACATGCCAATTTAATTCCTTTTGGTCCTGTTGGTGTGTCTACATTCTTTTAGTCACTTAGGCTGTAAATTGCTCGCCTGGTGGCTCAGACAGTAAAGAATCCGCCTGCAATGTGGGAGACCTGGGTTTGATCCCTGGGTTGGGAAGATCCCCTGGAGGAGGGCATGGCAACCCACTCCAGTATTCTTGCCTGGAGAATCCCCAAGGACAGAGGAGCCTGGCAGGCTACAGTCCATGGGGTTGCAAAGAGTCGGACACGACTGAGCAACTAAGCACAGCACAGGCTGTAAATTGGTGGTGAGACACTTCTTTTTACAGTGCTTTATACAAAAATCAGATCATAGCTTCTGAGAAAAAGGACTAAGCTTAGCAGAAATCAGGAATTCAGTATATTGCTATTAAAATTTTTGTTTCATTTTTAATTGTGGTGAAATATATGTAACATAAAATTTACCATTTTAAGTGTATAGTTCAGTAGCATTAAGTTCATTCATTCACATAGTTGTACAGCCATCACCATTATCCATCTCTAGAACTTTTTGTGAAACTGAAACTCTGTCCCTGTTGAATTTTGGCTCCCGGTTCTCCCCTCCCCCAGACACCCACTGTTCCACTTTCTGTCTCTGTGAACTTGGCTTCTCTGGGTACCTCATGTAAGTGGAATCGTCCAGGATTGGTCCTGTTGTGGCTGGCTTATTTCACTGAGCGTAATGTCTTCTGAGTTCCTTCATCCTGTGGCATGTGACAGGATTTCATTCCTTTTCAAGGCAGAATAATATGGTATTAAATTTTACAAAGGGTTGCTATAGTTTTGACTTACGGAGGGAAAAGGAATTGTTTCCCAAGGTTGGGAGACTTTCTGTAAAGTCGTGAGATGATCAGGTCAGCACCCAGTTGGCCATGTATGTGTCCCCAGGTTTCCGGTTTCAGTCACATCCCATTTCCTCGTCCTTCTGTGTCCTCTGGTCTGACAGCACCCTGAGGTCTGTCTCTTAAGTGTGAGGCTGGCAGCGAAGCCCCTTAGTCATTGTATCTTTGTGTTTCACTCATCTCTGCGTTGCCTGTTGTTAAAGACCCTGTGAATTTTGGTTGTTTTCTTGCCCTGTCAAGAATATCTGACCTTGTGTATTTCTAGTGTCAAGTCAGAAATGAGAGTTTTGTGAAAGTTTGCTGACTGTTTGTGTGTCAGCCAAAGCCTGACTATTTTCTAGTATTTAGAATTTTTTCACACTGAAAGGCTCTGGGATCTCCTGGGAGACCAGGTGACTTACCCCAGGGCGGGGCAGTACAAGTGATCTGACCGGAGGATCTATTTGCACAGGCTGAGTCAGGAAGGGCCCAGTGTGTGACCAGCACTCGCCACACGGCCGGCTCTTTGATCTTTGTCTCTGGAGGCAGTGGACACAGCGCCCTCAGTCATGGGCAGCTTCCCAGATTTGTGCTCTTAAGCCCAAAAGCTGTTCGTAAATAGCTTGTGTTCCCTCTGGAGCTAGTAACAGTTTCTGGAGAGGGTACAGGAAGGTCCAGTGCTTAATTTACCTTTCTTTTTTTAAAAAATTAAGTATAGTTGATTTATAGTGTTGTGTTAATTTCTGGAACAGTAGAGTGATTCATATATATATATATATGTGTGTGTATATATACATACACATTCTCTTTCATATTCTTTCCATTATGGTTTATCACAATATATTGAATATAGTTCCCTGTGCTCTGCAGTAGGACCTTGTTGCTTATGCATTCTTTGTACAATAGTTTTTGCATCTACTAATCAGCATCCTTGACCCGGCTGCTGTGGCTCCAGGCGGGAGGGTGGTTTCTGAGGCCTTGTGTGTTTTCAGTTTCATGAAGCTCCAGCCTGGAAAGGGTCTGTCCAGCCTTGCTTAGCAGGGCCCCCTGGCGCAAGCTCTGGAGGGATGGAAGCCCGTCTGCACAGTGACACCCTCCTGGGCTGCATGGGGGCCAGACCTGTCTGTCTACCCTCTCCACGTGTTGGGAAAAGGAGGGCCTTCTGACTCTTGACCTGCCTTTTAAAATGTTGTCCTGCTGTCCTGGTTTAAATTTGGACCCTTGTTACCACCAAAAGGCAGGGGCTATATATAAGAAGGATGATGCTCAATGATTATGGTGGAAAAGGTAAGGCAAATTTAAATCTAGGCAGTGGGACCCGGTATAGCTGGAGCCTCTGAGGGAGCTGTGTCTGGGCCCTAAAGCGCACCTCCAACACTTTGATGTACGTCACTCCTGGGGACCAGGCACAGAGAGCAAGCATGGTCCCTTTTGGCCTGTATTCTTGTGGAACGGAAACTGCTGTCAGTAGATGTCTCTTTTCGGTTGGACTTCACTGCAGGTCGCTGGGCACCTGCCTGTGGCCTCGGGCTGGAGAAGCTGGACCTAGCGATGCCGCCCTGAGCATTTCTACTTGCCCCCAGCCCGGAAGGAGGGCACTGTCCCTTTAAGACAGCCTCCTTTGTATGCGCTGGATGGAGCACGTTGCAGCTCTGGGTTTCTGCTGGTTAAATCTGCAGAGCAACATTTAAATAAAGAAATAAATAGAGGGTCCCCTTGTGTGGCTTTCCTATTCACAGCTGAGTACAATGGTCCCTTGTTGTTGTAGGCTCTTTAATCCCCTTCATTAGATTGGAGCCTTGCGAGGGAATGGTGAGGGGCTGCTGCTGGAATGGTCCCCGTGCTGGAAGCAGGACACCTTGTAAATTAACCTTTGCAGGCATGAATTCCCGAGGCCTCCCAGCCTCTGCTCTGTGTCCTTTCTGTGCAGGCCGCTGCCTCCCTAGCTGCCATTCTTTTCAGAAGGAGAGGGCTTAGCTGCCTCCCTGGCACAGAAGTGTGGCTGCAGCACGTGGCAGTCGGGGGAGGGAGGAGTTGTTTGTTGCTCTGCCATCTGGCCCATCAGCAGATATTTTACAGTTTAACCCCAGTGGCCACACAGGAGAGCCCGGGCCTGGGCAGAGAGATGCCTTTGCCGGGTGCCCCTGCCACTTCCTCAGAATCTCGGGGTGGATGTGGTGGGTTCTGAGTACCAGCTGTTCCTGTCCTGGTGGTGGCTTGCAGGGTCCTGGAGATGCCAGCCAGGATCCTCGGGACCCCTCTCTCCTTCAGCTCTCCAGCCGTGGTTTTGATTCTTCATGCTGTTAAATGAAATTAAGCATTTTGTCTGTGAATTTTTTTTCCTCATGAGCAATATGAGAATGAAGGCTTGAGTTTAACATTGGTGTTGCATTGATAAGTTTAATCAAAGGAAAATACATTTGTTAAAATGTTGGATTTTTTTTTCTCATCTGAGAACAAAATTCCACTAGAAAAATGAGATCTAAATCTGCTTTTTTTTTTGTGTAAGTTCTTAGGTGATTTATTGACCCATAAAGGAAGCAGTGTTGTGATTTGAGGGGGACTAAATGTAGAATGGAGAAGTGATTTAGAAATCACGGGCTTAATGTCAGGAGACTGCTTCACAGTAACTGTGAATGAACGTCTTGCTGGTTCTAACTGCACAGAGGTCCATCTGACTACCAGGACATAGGAGGCCTATCTTTCTCATAACCGTAGATTAACATTTTTATTTTTCATTAAAGAGAAAAAATCCAGTTGTACCTAGCTGTATTTTTTTAAAGCAGATATTCAGGAGCTTATGTTCCCCATCTCTCTCCATTCCCAGACACACCCTTCCCAGAAGCAATCACTCAGAATTAACTTTTTCTGACTTTTGATCTCCTGGTAGGTGCTGCCAGGTCTGTATTAATATTCTTGTCCTGCTGATTATTTTATCAAAGACTCTCTCCTGATTTCCTTCACTCATAGCATTCTTTTTCCTCACTCTCTCCCTGTCTGATAGTTTATCACAGATGTTTGGTCGCTTAATTTTCATCTTTGAGATTTTCACACACACATTCACAACCTTGATTTCTGTCTGTGGTCTTTCTTGAGTGCCTCCTGCCCCTTTGTAGGAGGAAACGCAGGGACCCTGCTTGCCCTTCGTGTGCCCCCTGCCCTCCTCCAGCCCTCTCGCCTCTGTCCACTCTTTCCCCACTCAACAAGTTGACAGCTGATTACATACAACTTTTGTTGTGGAGCCTGGATGAGCCTCTGTGTGTGCTCCACTAGCTCCGCTCAAGACCAGAGTGCACGCTGATCATCTCTCCTGGGAGCTGCTCCCAGCACCAAGGTCATGCCTCTCCGTCCGTGCCTCCCCTTGGCCTGTGGCTTGCACCCTGATGCCCTCTCTCCTCTGTTTCTCCTGTTTCCAGCTGCCTTGTTATTCTGCTGAGAGGAGACCCAGCGATGCCTTCTTCCATTGTAAATGCTCCAGCTCTTTCCTATTTATTCTCTCGTGACCTTCCAGAAAAACTGTCCTGTGTGAAGGCTAACCCAGAATAGCTGAGTGCTTAGATTCTGAAAAGAAAGCCACCACTGAGAGTTTCCAGTTTGGAACAATAAAATTTGACTTCTTAGGGTACCCAGCAGCCTTGAGATACAAATTTTTCTTATCGTGGTTCTGCTTTAAATGCACCTTGTTATGGGGACTGTAGTCCTGCCTCTGATTGGGGTGAGACTCATTGGTGATCTGATGAGGCCATCTCTGGTTCACAGTCAAAGCCTGGTTGTTCATTCCCCTGTGGAATAGCTGTTAAAGAGATGAACTATTACCTCAGATTCTCAAAACCATGTTATATTGGAATGAGTCTTTGTCTTTTCGAACCTCAAAAAATTAGTTTCTTAAAGGGAACTTCTCATCTTCATGGACTAGAAATTTTTCTGGTTTGTTAAGTCCAGAAAAAGCAGAATAAACTCCCTTTAGGCTTGCTTTCTCTAGAATGGGGTGTGAACCAGTAGAATTTGTGTTGTTTCTCAGAGTGGTTTTTGCTCAGACTAGATCTAAGCTGTTTTTAGTTAACTTTCTCCTGAAGTAGCTGTTGGAATGTTCACCCTGGCTTCCCAGAGACACAGTTGAAGCCTCATGTGGAAGGCCTGGGCTTCATTTAGGTGGTCTGTTAGGATCTCTAGGTGGCTGTGTCTTCCAGCCTTTAGTGTACTGGGAGTACACTAAACACACTGGGAGTGTGTTTCAAACTGCAGTGCATTTATTAGGCTATGAAATCAATTTCATGGGCTAAAGCTACTGTTAGGAAAACTAAAACAGTAGGAAATGTCAATGGATTTCACATGATGAGAGTATTGTTTTCTTATTGTTGTGTTTGGGGCAGATTGGGTTGTGAAGTCAAATGCGTTTCGCAATTGTGGGTCTTGAAGTTTGAAAGACGCTTTTCTATGAAAGGGTGGATTTCATTTCTGTGACTAGGAATGAAAGAGGAGGACCATTAATCAGGCCCCAGCCATTTCCATCCCAGAGGCTGGGGGGCTCAGGCCCCTGGTTAACCACTCCAAGGGTGGAAACTGGATTAAAAGGGAGAAGTCAGCTGAGACTCTGATATAGCTAACTAACCTGTGCCGAGACTTAATCGTGGTGGTCTCTTGTTTCTACCCTCTTCCGCTGTCTTACATGATTTGTATGAAACATTCGGGGAGAAGAACTGCTCTCTGAGTGCAGTAGGTTCAGTTTCAGCAGCACGGCTGGTGAGTCGTGCACCCTGACCTCACTCTCACCCAGCAGAAATGTCACACGAGCCACAAGGGCAGTGTTCCTCTCTAGCAGCCTCTGCGAGCGCAATTAAAACACTGTATTTTGTGTACCAAGTTATTTCAACGTGTCATCAATATAAAATAGTATTAAAGAAATACGTTACTTTTTTGTACAGTCTGGTGTGTCTTTTACATACACCGCACATCTCAAACTAGGCTAGTCACATTTCAAGTGCTTACTACCCACACGTGGCCTGTGACCACCTCGTCACATGGAGCAGTTCTCTCTTAGGCGCCTACTCGAAAGATGGATGCCCACAGTAATTGTTCTGATGATAAGAGCTCGTTCTAAAACATTATTCAAAAATGTTCAAAAAAGCAGAGAGAAAAGTCCCCATAACCCCATCCCCAGAGTTAAGCATTGTTTCAATTTGGGGATGTATCCTTCTAGATTTTTTTCTCTGTACATACTAGCCTCCCCGCTCCAGAAGTGGCACAAGACTGTCATTCACATTGCTTTGCAATTGCCTCCCCCTCCCTGCTAGGGTCCTATACATCGTCGCGTGTCAGAGTGGATTCAGTGAGGGAGCAGAGACCCGGAGAGATTGGTTAACCAGGGGCCTGAGCCCCCCAGCCTGTGGGATGGACATTGCTGGGGCCTGATTAATGGTCCTCCTCTTTCATTCTTAGCCAACTTCATCTCACCACAGGCAGCCTTTTCTCGTGTGTGTGTGTGACAGCTGTTCCTTTATCAGAGCTTTTCTCTGTGATCCGTGGTCCTTTCTAACTTTGGTCAACCTGATGGTGAATGGGAGCCAGAGTCTCCCCAGCAGTCGGTCATTTCCGACACAGGCTTCTTGCCTTTTCTGTGGTATCTTTGTCCTTTTGTGGTCTGAATTGTATTTATTTTTGGTAAGGTAAAAGCTTTCTTAGTAACCTTTCCCTCCTTTTTTGTAGTTCCCAGTGACCTAACTGCAGAGGAGCGCCAGGAGCTGGAGAACATTCGGCGAAGAAAGCAGGAGCTGCTGGCCGACATCCAGGTAGGAGCTGGGCAGCACCTTGACCAGGCGTCCTCTCATGACTAGCCTTCTGACTTGCTCTCACCACAGTTCGGACTAGGTGCCGGAATTGACAACCAGCTTTGCTCAACAAAGGAGAAGGGAACCTCAAAGTGGGGGGTGCTCTGTGAGCTGCACCCAGCTGGTCAGCTGTCAGGCTAGAGTGACCCCAGGTCTCCTGACTGACTTGAACCCAGGCTTCAGGCTAAGCAGACCCACGTCCACATCCTGGTGGCCATTTTCTGGCAGGGCAATTCTAGAGAGAGAATTTTGGTTCTTTGAACTTTAGTTTCTTCTTCTGTAAGATAGGAGTGAAAACATCTCTTGATAGGTTGTCATTAGTTGGATTATTTTAGGCCTTGGGGAAGCCATTTCTTTTAGAATTCACTGTAAAACATTTGGAAGCCCAAGGGCAGGGAAGGGAGGGGGCACACCTTGTAACCCCAAGCTGCAGCATGTCGAGGAAATACTGGGTCTGCTCCAGTGCTGGTGTGAGTGTACTTTGCTGTTACCTAGTTCTTTGAATCCTACCTCACTGGTAAATGCTGGAAAAGCATAGCAGTTCTTCAGTCAAAGCCAGTGAACTCTGTCCACTGTGCAGACCTGCTTAGAAGGGGCAGGAGGTGGAAGGCATAGCCAGGAGTGGTTCTCTTTGCCGGCCACTTGGTGGCAGTGTTGACCCAGTACAGGCACTGCTGGCTGGGCAGCTGGGTGCCTGGGGGACTGGTTTGTCCTGGTTTGTCCCCCCTCAGTGAGCTGCAGATGCGCTGCGGCAGACTGTCCTGCGGCAGACTGTCCAGGCAGCCCTTTTCCAGGGAAATACGCAGTTTACGTAGTGCATATGGTTATAAACTTCTTCCTAGGCGGTAAATTCCTTGAGGTCAGGGTGTTATCTTTTTCTTCTTTGTATTCCCTAGAATGATTACAGTCTGGTAGGAACTCAAGAAACATTTGTTGAACAGACGAATTTTCCAAAAATTTTTAGGTTTTGGGGGGTGTTGTCTTTATTTTGTTTGCTCTGTTTTACTTTTTGATCAGAGCGAGTTACTGGAGATTTTGGTGGTTTCTTCCTCCGGGTGATTCTGGATTGTGTATTTTGCAGAGGCTGAAGGATGAGATAGCAGAAGTAGCTAATGAAATTGAAAACCTGGGGTCCACAGAAGAGAGGTGAGTCTGTCCTTTTGCGGGTGGTTTTGTGGCTGTGGCATCGCCAGGTGCCAGCCTGGAATTGTGCCCCTGTCGCGCATTTAAGGAGAAAGTGCGTCTTCTGCCTTCTTTTCTGAGCAAGCACATATGTAGCCATGCTCTCTGCCTTCCGCGCAGGGACTCCTGAATGTGAAGGCTTTTGATGTTTTTGGAAAGGCTGAACTGGAGAACTTGGCAGGTCCCCCAAAATCTTAAACTGCCTTTAAATTGTTGTGTGAACTATTTCTTCTCTTCTCTTATCCACTGGGTTCCTATTTTAGAGTTTCCATTTTTTGCTTTGGGTAAAGGAAAAGCTTAACGGATGCTGCTGATGCAGCTCCAGAGGGCTGGAGGCCCAGTTGTGTCTAGGCATCACTGCAGGCTTGCTTGTGCCTCCCTAACACTTAAGAGAACATAGAAGTGAGATTACAGCACAAAGTGCCAAGGCGTGTCTGCTGGTTCTTTTTTTCCTTTAACTACATGAAATGTTAGTTGCTTTGAGAGTTTAATTTTCAATGGGGTTCCCAGACCATTTCTAACTGCTTAATGTCGTAAATGGGCTGTTTCTAATTCACTGCATGTCTGTATTTTTCTAAGCCTAAGTCTCCCCGTCTAGCTTCAGGAGACCGTTGGATTTTGTTATTTTAAACTTGTGTGCACAGGGCCATATGGATTAGTGAAGCTGCATGTCCAGCAGAAACCAGCCAGCTTATCATGTCCAGTCTCTGCTTTGCCAGTTCTGAATTACAGTTTTCTTACTTGCCATTAAAAAAAAAAAAAAAAAAAAATTTTTGCTGCTTCAAAGAAATGGACAAGTTGGTGTTTGTCAGAATTTACCATTTCTGCTCTTACAAAGGGTACTCTTAAAAGAAATGAATAGGGACTTCCCTGGTGGTCCAGGGGCCGAGACTCTGCACTCCCAATGCAGTGGGCCTGGGTTTGATCCCTGGTCAGGGAACTAGAGACCCGGGTTCGATCCCTGGGTGGGGAAGATCCTCTGGAGAAGGAAATGGTAACCCACTCCAGTACTCTTGCCTGGAAAATCCCATAGACAGAGGAGCCTGGTAGGCTACAGTCCATGGGGTCACAAAGAGTCGGACACGACTGAGCGACTTCACCTCACCTCACCTCAGGGAACTAGATCCCACATGCCACAACTGAAGATCCTGTGTGCTGCAACCAAGACTCAGTTCAGTTCAGTTCAGTCGCTCAGTCACGTCCGACTCTTGGTGACCCCATGAATAGCAGCACGCCAGGCCTCCCTGTCCATCACCAACTCCCGGAATTCACTCAAACTCAGGACCATCAAGTCGATGATGCCATCCAGCCATCTCATCCTCTGTTGTCCCCTTTTCCTCCTGCCCCCAATCCCTCCCAGCATCAGAGTCTTTTCCAATGAGTCAACTCTTTGCATGAGGTGGCCAGAGTACTGGAGTTTCAGCTTTAGCATCATTCCTTCCAAAGAAATCCCAGGGCTGATCTCCTTCAGAATGGACTGGTTGGATCTCCTTGCAGTCCAAGGGACTCTCAAGAGTCTTCTCCAACACCACAGTTCAAAAGCATCAATTCTTCGGCGCTCAGCTTTCTTCACAGTCCAACTCTCACATCCATACATGACCACTGGAAAAACCATAGCCTTGACTAGACGGACCTCTGTTGGCAAAGTAATGTCTCTGCTTTTCAACATGCTATCTAGGTTGGTCATAACTTTTCTTCCAAGGAGTAAGCATCTTTTAATTTCATGGCTGCAGTCACCATCTGCAGTGATTTTGGAGCCCCCAAAAATAAAGTCTGACACTGTTTACACTGTTTCCCCATCTATTTCCCATGAAGTGATGGGACCAGATGCCATGATCTTCGTTTTCTGAATGTTGAGCTTTTTAAGCCAACCTTTTCACTCTCCTTTTTTACTTTCATCAAGAGGCCTTTTAGTTCCTCTTCACTTTCTGCCATAAGGGTGGTGTCATCTGCATATCTGAGGTTATTGATATTTCTCCCGGCAATCTTGATTCCAGCTTGTGCTTCCTCCAGCCCAGCATTTCTCATGATGTACTCTGCAAATAAGTTAAATAAGCAGGGTGACAATATACAACCTTAACGTACTCCTTTTCCTATTTGGAACCAGTCTGTTGTTCCATGTCCAGTTCTGACTGTTGCTTCCTGACCTTCATATAGGTTTCTCAAGAGGCAGGTCAGGTGGTCTGGTATTCCCATCTCTTTCAGAATTTTCCACAGAAGGCTTTGGCATAGTCAATAAAGCAGAAATAGATGTTTTTCTGGAACTCTATTGCTTTTTCGATGATCCAGTGGATGTTGGCAATTTGATCTCTGGTTCCTCTGCCTTTTCTAAAACCAGCTTGAACGTCTGGCAACCAAAACTCAGCGCAGCCAAATAAATTTTTCAAAAAGGAAATGAATAGGCAGGCTACAGATAAGGGGAAAATACCTGCATTACCTGTATTTGAAAAAAGACTTGTATCTGGAATCTGTATAGAAAGTGAGTGAAGTGAAGTGAAGTCGCTCAGTCATGTCCAACTCTTTGCGACCCCATGAACTATAGGCCTACCAGGCTCCCCCGTCCATGGGATTTTCCAGGCAAGGGTACTGGAGTGGGTTGCCATTACTTGTATCTGGAATCTATATAGAAAGAACACATAAAACTCACTAATAAAAAGACAACTTGACTAAAAAGCAGGCACAAAAACCCCACGAACGCTTTTACATGTATAACAGACACGTGAAAAATGCTCAGTATCATGAGTCATGAGGAGATGCCACTTTGCACCCACTAGGATGGCCAGAGTTAAATAGACAGGTGGTGCCTTGTGTTGCAGAGAGCTGGTGAGAACAAGCGGTGTAAACATTGGGGAAAACCAACTGGCAGTTCCTCCTTATGTTGACCGTATACCCCTGCTGTGCCCAGCAGTTCACCTCCCAGGTATTTACTCAGGTAAAGGAGAACATGCCCACATGCATGAGGGCATCTATAGCGTTCTTATTTAAAATAGCCCAAAACTGGAATCAGCTTTAATGTCCCCCAGCAGATGAACGGATGAACAGATGAGTTCATGAGCTATTAACTTACATAGTTAATACGTAACTATGACAGTGCTCTACAACTGGATTATGGTGATAGTTGCCCAACTCAGTAAACTTATTAAACATTGTTCAGATGTGCACTCAAAAGGGGTATGTTATATGACATGTAAATTAAACCTCAATGAAGTTTCAAAAATGACATGAAAAAAAAAGAAACCCACTGTAGTAGAAGAAACAAAGGAGCCTAGGACCAGGGTCAGGATTTCAGTTGACCTTCCATAGTTAGACCCAAGTGTGCCTGAACTTTACTGAATAAATCTCAGACATCACTGCACTTCACTGACACATGTGGGAGTTATGTCAGTCTTTCAGAAATTCCCGATTACCCAGAGTACTGAAGTGGCTGTGATGGTTGTTTTACAGGAAGAACATGCAGAGGAACAAACAGGTAGCCATGGGCAGGAAAAAATTCAACATGGATCCTAAAAAAGTAAGTGACAAAAGCCAGCAGCCAGAGCCTGCAGTCTGTAAAGTGGCAGTTTCCACATTGTCAGCTGCAACCTGGGGCATTTGAGACAGCCTCCCTTCCCTTTTGTAGAGTGCAGCTCATGTCACAAGCCCTGCCTCCTGCGGAACATAGGAAGTACTTACTGGACACTTACTCTGTGTCCAGAGCACCCACACCCATTCTCCTGTGCCCCCACCTCCTTTCTGGATGTTCCTGGGGTCCGAAGCACTGTTGGTGTCGTCGCTGTCTTTCCAGGGGATCCAGTTCTTAATAGAGAATGATCTGCTGAAGAACACCTGTGAAGACATCGCCCAGTTCTTGTATAAAGGTGAAGGGCTCAACAAAACAGCCATTGGTGACTACCTGGGGGAGAGGTAAGACCTTGGGAGACCCGAGTAGAGAAGACTGGTTGGCAGTTACCTAGAGAGAGAAACTCCAAGATTCCCCGAGCTTTGTCCCGGGACAGGTGGAGGTGTCCAGCAGCTGGTATCCTGTGTTCAGCCAGTACACAGAGGCTGCAGATCTTTCATTTAACATTTGGCTGCCTCCTGGGCTGTGGGGGGTCTCAGTGCTCAGCCTGGGAGGCAGCCTGACTGGGGGTCTGCACGACCTTGGATTCTCAACATCATTGTCTGACTTCTGTCTTCTGTTTCTCTTGCTAGAGATGAGTTTAACATCCAAGTTCTTCATGCGTTTGTGGAGCTGCATGAGTTCACTGATCTCAACCTCGTCCAGGCCTTACGGTGAGCATGTTTGCAGCCAGTACCTTGTTGAGGGAGACAGGTCTTTGGTTGTAGATCTGTCCTGCACAGTTCAGTTCAGTCCAGTCACCATGGATCCTGCACAACCTGGCGTTTTAGTGAAATTGTACCTTGGGTGGTGATTTGAGTATCTGTGATTGAAATGATTGGATGTTCAGTTCAGTTCAGTCTCTCAGTCATGTCTGACTCTTTGCGACTCCATGAACCGCAGCATGCCAGGCCTCCCTGTCCATCACCAACTCCCGGAGTTCACCCAAACTCATGTCCATTGAGTTGGTGATGCCATCCAACAGTCTCATCCTCTGTCATCCCTCTCTCGTCCTGTCTTCAATCTTTCCCAGTATCAGGGTCTTTTCAAATGAGTCAGCTCTTTGCATCAGGTGGCCAAAGTATTGGAGTTTCAGCTTCAACATCAGTCCTTCCAATGAACATCCAGGACTGATCTCCTTTAGGATGGACTGGTTGGATCTCCTTGCAGTCCAAGGGACTCTCAAGAGTGTTCTCCAACACCATACTTCAAAAGAATCAATTCTTCTGCGCTCAGCTTTTTTTATAGTCCAGCTCTCACATCCATACATGACCACTGGAAAAACCATAGCCTTGACTAGACAGACCTTTGTTGACAAAATAATGTCTCTGCTTTTTAATATGTTGTCTAGGTTGGTCATAACTTTGCTTCCAAGGAGTAAGCGTCTTTTAATTTCATAGCTGCAATTACCGTCTACAGTGATTTTGGAGCCCCAAAAAATAAAGTCAGCCACTGTTTCCACTGTTTCCCCATCTATTTGCCACAAAGTGATGGGACCGGATGCTGTGATCTTAGTTTTCTGAATGTTGAGCTTTAAGTCAACTTTTTCACTCTCCTCTTTCACTTTCATCAGGAGGCTCTTTAGTTCTTCTTCACTTTCTGCCATAAGGGTGGTGTCATCTGCATATCTGAAGTTATTGATACTTTTCCCGGCAATCTTGATTCCAGCTTGTGCTTCCTCCAGCCCAGCGTTTCACTCATGATGTACTCTGCATATAAGTTAAATAAGCAGGGTGACAGTATACAGCCTTGACGTACTCCTTTTCCTATTTGGAACCATTCTGTTGTTCCATGTCCAGTTCTAACTGTTGCTTCTTGACCTGGTTAAAGGGGATTAAATTGAAAGCAAAATTTGTAAAACTCTTCCTCAAATCTTTCAGTTAACATTTGGAAATTGATGAATACTTCCACTTTGAATCTTTCCCAATTTCACTCAAGAAAATCCTTTATACTTCTTGCCTTGGAACAGGAAATAGGTAGCGTGCCCTTCGTTTTAGAAGGAAAAAAGTCAACATTTAATTTTTTTTTGCTGAATCTAGTTCCTTTGTGCTTCTTGAGAAATTGTAATTTGGTATTTTCATTGCTGTTTAAGTGTAAATATCATGTTTTGTGTTGTTTAGGTAGGTGAAAAAAATCCAGAATTAAACCTGTTGGCTGTGGGTTTCTGTTTGACTTAAAGGGCTCAGTTGTGACTGCTTTGATAGAAAATCTCTTCTCCTGCTATGTCATTTTTTTTTTTTTTTTTTCTTTCTGGAAATTGGAGTTCTTATGTATCAGTCTGAGGAGGTGAACCATTCTTTTGAATAGGAAAGTCTTTTTCTTTTTTTTCTTTTCATAAATACATTCCCTCCTATCGAGAGGACAGAGATGTGGAGTGGTTAGCCTGCATCTGGCAGAAGGCTGAAGCCCCCAACATCTCCCTTGGCTGCAGAAACCTCTCACACACAGGTTATCTCCCCCAGTCCCGAAACACGCCCTGTCTTGACCCCCAGGCAGTTCCTGTGGAGCTTCCGGCTGCCGGGAGAGGCCCAGAAGATTGACCGGATGATGGAGGCGTTTGCCCAGCGCTACTGTCAGTGCAACCACGGGGTGTTCCAGTCCACAGGTGAGCGCGAGGGGCGCCCCCTCCCCGGGCTGGCAGCGCCTGCCCGGCTCACTGCTAGGCACTGGGCCATCCTAACACCAGAGGGGTTGGGTTCCTGCCTAAGAACATCGCTTTAAATGGTATTTATAATGGTAAAAAGTTGGAAACTATCCAAAGTCTGCCAGTAAGGTAGTAGGCGTCTAAGTAGGGGCACCTCTGAATTATGAAGTGTACAACTATTAAAAATTATGTTTTTATAAAGAGGCTTTATTGACATGGAAAAATGCTAATAAGATTGGCCAAAAAGCAGACTTCAAAACTGTGTATCTGTTGTAATTCTAACAGATATGTTACAGTCTTTATCTCTGAGGTTCATATTTTTTTTAATTAATTTATTTTTTAATTGAAGGATAATCACTTTACAGAACTTTGCTGTTTTCTGTCAAACCTCTGAGGTACATTTTGTGATACATTACACATAGTCACATTTATGTAAGAAAGCAAAATAAGTTATTCCTAGGTATGGGATTGTAGGTAGTTTATATGTTCTTTTTCATATATTGTGCTTTTCTGTACATGTTCTTCTTTTACAATCTGAAAAAAATAAAACCCTTTTAAGTCGTGAATGCTTTACGTTCTTTCTCATGCCTTGCCCTTTGCAGTTAGTGTACCCAGATGCGTGGATTTTGCTTACTCTTTGAGAGCACTGCTTTGCATTCTCAGTCTCACTTGGCGCTTCTTGTTCTTTCTGGTGGGATGTTTCTGACTGGATTTTGGTTTTCCCTTTTAGACACTTGTTACGTCCTCTCATTTGCCATTATCATGTTGAACACCAGCCTGCATAACCCCAATGTCAAAGATAAGCCCACTGTGGAGAGGTTCATAGCCATGAATCGAGGCATCAACGATGGGGGAGACCTGCCCGAGGAGCTGCTACGGGTGAGCTCAGCTCTCCTTCAAGGCCATGGGCTCAGGCGATGCTGATGGGGGGGACGGGAGGGACGCGGGGTCAATCCAGTGTCTGCTCGGACCATCCACTCAGCTACATGAATTGCATTAAGAAACTGGTAGCGAGGCCCAGTGAGGAATCAGTGGGGGAAAGTGATTTATAACTCTGAGACTAAAGGCTCAAGTGGAGGTCAGGCTGATCTCTCTTCTTTCTTGCTCACTGGTTAGGCCTCTGTTTCTTTTGTCTCTGGGTCCTGAAGGCAGAGGGGTTCTCGTGCCGCCAGTGCATGGCACGCAGTGATGCTCGTTGCATGAGTGACAGGAAAGGCGGGGGGAGAGGTCTTTCTAGGATCGGAGACATGCAATGTCATCTTTTCTTCCAGAATCTGTATGAGAGCATAAAAAATGAACCCTTTAAAATCCCCGAAGATGATGGGAATGACCTCACCCACACTTTTTTCAACCCAGACCGAGAAGGCTGGCTATTGAAGCTCGGTAAGTGATGCCCTCTGGGTCAGGGCTCCTTAGAGAAGCTTAGAAAGGATGTGTGTGTGCACACCCATGCATGCACTATGGGGAAAGGGGGTTTGGTACAGGAGGCTTTAAGGAGAGACTTTGGTATGAGTTCCTACTGTTCTAACATAATTGCCTCCCAAAAGACAGTGAATGCACGGCCAGCGCCCCACGGGACACACAGACTCCTGGGGACAGACTTGCCCACATAAATATTGCCCACGGGTGTTTGCGCTCCACGTTTCCTCTCTGGGGTGGATTGAGGAGAGTTCGTTTCAAGGCGGTTCCCCGAGGACCTCGTCCTTTTCCCTTCCCAGCCCCCCCTGACCACTGGGAGGGTGGCCAGCTGTGCCCACCTCTCTACTTCCCATCACAAGTTTGTGCCCCGTGCTCCCGCCTCGCCCACCCCCAGTGCATCACCACTTCCTTCTGCATCTGGCTCCCCACAGGCAGCGTGCATGGCAAACCCAGGGCCCTGGCTGCAGCGCGATCCACGGCACTCTTACTCATTCTCGGGCGCTGGTTTTTTCCCCCCTCCTTTCCAATCCAAATCAGCCACATTAATTATTTTGTTCATTCAGAAAAACTAAAAGTTGCTCCCCTTCCCTCTGCCAAAAGTGAGCTGGTATTGCTGAGATGTGTGGTCATGATCTGCCATCAGAGGGACAGGAGTGACCAAAAGGATCAGTAGGTTTTTACGCACATTCATATGCACCTCTGACTGTTTCATTGACAGTTTCAGCACGCAGAGAGAGCCCCCAGACATAATGATGCTAATTTTTTGGCCACTGAGAGAGTGCATTCCTCTGTTTTCTTTTCCCTTGGCCTTTTGACGCAAGGGTTCCTGCGTTCTCAGAAGGTGTCATTGGGGTGATCCTCCTGTCACCATTCCAGCTGTAGGTCCCAGTGAGATTAGAAGTCCTTATTATACTCTAGGCTGTTACTGACACATCTGGGAAGTGCTGAAATGGAGTCTTCAATTTCTGTCTCATTCAGGAGGATTTGTATCCCCTTTTAAAACTAAGTCCTTGTGTTTATACATAATGACTTAATTCATAAATTCTCCTTAAAGCACTATCTCACTGAAAGGAGTTTTTAATGTCTCTCAAATTGGTCAGCATACCATATACATTTAAGCCAGTAGAATCTTTGAAGTCAAGGCTCTAAAATTACTTAGCCCAGAGGCAGCCACTCTGCTCTGCGTCCTGATTGCTAAGTGGACAGAGTTAAAAGGAAACCTGCTGGAAATGTAAGAAGTATATCCAAGTTTGGGTTTGCTTTCCCCTCCAGTGAGATTTGTTTAAATGCTAATACTAAGTGTTAGCTTTGACAGCCCAGATACTAAATTTAGAGCAGTACGAAGATTATCTTGGTTCTTACACCATGATGACATGTAAATTCATGAGACATCCCATATTTTTAAAAAAGAAAAAAATTTAACTAAATGTGAAACTCATTTTTAGGTCATTGCATTACTTTTTCTGAACCTCCATCAAACCCTCCTAAACTCTTCCTGTCGTGTTTTCATCGTAGCACACTTAGAATCACCCCTTCATGTGTGTGCCATGGAAGGTGGGCCTTCTGGCCATCTGTAGTTGTATGTGTATGTCTGTGTATGCATATAACTGTAAGAATGTGTATTCTTGTGTATACACATATGTACATATGTATTCACAGGCTTGTGAGTGTGCATTTTCACACACACTTTAAAAAGGAGTAGCCATCCGAAGAGAGACATTTAATTTTTCCCAAAGTGATCATCACTGTGTTTGCTCTGGATTCTGGATATAGTAATAAATGTCAGCTCAGTGAGAACTGATTGGTGGCATCTTTGGGGCCAGGATTTGGGTGGTGCCTCAGATCTTGCCTTTACCAGGTAGGACATGGCAGATGAGGCAGGCCCCTTATTCCCACGCCAGACAGCGGCGTTTGCCCCGTGACTGTTTTTATGTCCCTATCCCCCACCCAGGCAGACATGAATGACTAATACAGTGCACCTTAAGATTAAGGAGTCGGGTTTAATTTCTTTGTTTTAATTTTCTTTTCTCCCTCATTTGTATGTTTCCATGATTTTGGCTCTCCTTTTCCTTGCCCCAAACTCCAGGAGGTATGTAATCCCCTCAACCCTGCTCGCTCGCTCTGCCCAGGCCACTGTAATCGCTGCAGCGTTTTCTTATTTTTGTTATTTTTGGTTATTTTGTTTTTTAATTGCTGGTGGTAGTGTTAATGCTGCTTCTAACTTACCATACAGTCCCTCGGGAACTGGTCAGGCTTGGGGGTGTGGAGGGATTTTCATCTTTCCCTGGTAGAGGTGGTGCACAGTGTGTCCAACAGCTGGGCCCAGACGTGGAATCATTTGAACTTTCCTGAGGGCAGTAGTGTAAGAAAACACAGTAAGAGTGGGTTTGTAAAAGCAAGCAAAGCAGTCACTGAATTCTCTCTTCGACTTTATTGGTCAGACGGATGCTATATTATTGATTAAAATTGACACCCATGAATTTTCGAGATTTCTCAAGTGGAGAAGAGGAGGAGGAGAAGGAAGTGACTCCCACGGCCGTGTGCTTCTGGCACACCTCCCATGTCCCGAGAAGCAAACTAGGAAAAGAATTAAATTAGACAACGTAGGACATTTGCCTTTGCATGAAAAAGGGAAATGGTGTTTCTTAAATTCAGAATGAGGCCAAGTAAAGTTTAAAAAAAAAGAAGACAAAAACCCCAAAACCCCTTCTTGAAGGCCTTCCATTTAATTTCCTGTCTTGGGGGAGGGCATTACAACCTCGGCTCTGTTTTTTATGTTTTGTTTTTATCCCGCCTCTTTTTCAATGAGTCATCGTTCAGACCCCAAATTGGCCTCTTAGTTACGTCGCTGGTGTCTGCCCTCCCTTGCTGGTTTCGGGGCACCTGTTTTCCAGATGAGGAGTCTGTGGATGTCTGCTTCAGCGGCACTTGAACAGAGCCACACAGGAAAGAACAGCCCCAACACTGATGTTTATAGAACGTTTTGGGGCCTTGTCAGGTGGTTCCCAGTTCCCGGGGAGCCAGAGTCAGGCCTTTGTACCTATGGGGTGGAGGCCAGCGGGCCGGGCAGTGGTCCTGTGAGTTCCTCAGGGACTGTCTTAGGTGCGTGCATCGGTCTGTCTGCTTGTTTCATGTCTGTTTTCCTTCCAACATAAAACATGCCCCTGGGACCGCACGATGCTCCCTGGTAGGAGCTCGTTAACGCAGCAGGTCGTTGGGAATAGCCAGGCTGTCATCGCCAGGGAGAGGCTTTGTCCGGCTTTGCTTTCTGTCCTGGATTTCCTCCCGTCTTCCTCCTTTTGGCATCTGACCCCTCTTCCACAACCTCCCAAGATCCGAGGGCCCCCAGGGTGGTCCTGTGAGGGGAGCGCACAGCAGTGGGCGTGGGCTGAGGTGTCCTGTGTCGGGGGGCCCCACGTGGGGTGCAGGTCCAAGAGGCAGAAGAGCCACTTTCTCAGATGCTGACGGGGGCGGGCTTCCTTTTCACAGCAAATCAGTTCAAGTTCTAAGTATATCCTTGTCTTCCTTCTCCTTATTTATTTTGGTTCTGCCCAGCCTCTCCCATTTCCTCATGCATGTCATACTTCCATCCGTGGTTTTCCTGATTCATGCCCTAGGGCCTCAGGGGCCAGAAGCACGTGCTCACAGAAGCTGGCAGTCACTGGGGGAGAGAGTCAGTCTTTGCTTGACACCAGCACGGGACGGGGGGTGCGGGGTGGGGGGTGTGCTGGCTTAAGGCCAAGCTCCTTCCCTAACCAGGTCTGTGCCATTGAGAACCTCGGTAGTTCATGATCAGTCACTTAACCTCTCAGAGTTTGGGCGCCCACGCAGAGCCATGCCAGGAGCCCAAAAGTCGGGTAGCCCTTAGAGTTGCTGCCAGGACCTATGCTGGACCCTTTATTTCTGGGACAGGATTTGCATTGCTCCAGCAACCGGATCCTTTGAGGAAACCAGGAGCCACATCCTGGAAGCTGGAGACACTCCCTCTAAAGCCCCTGCTCATCTGTTGGGGGAGAGGGGCAAGCGAGGAAGTGTGACCGGGGTCATTGGATTCATACCTTGTGGTCCTTGTTTTCTTTGAGGACCGGAAAAGCGGTGCTCTCTGTAGGTCCCGTTGGCAGAGGGCGCGCCTCCTGCCCAGGGCAGCGCGAGGTGTTTGTGAAATGGCCTGCGTATCTTACCACGTGAAGGCTTTTCATTTGGTTCGTATTCAGAAAACTTTTCCTGGACCTGGTGTGCGTTGAGGAGAACGGCTGTGCTCAGAGGCAGGCTGAGAATAGGGTGTGCCTTCCCTCACCAAGGTCATGGTGAAGTGTCCCTTCCTTCACGTCGTCTCAGGACAACATCACGACTCTGATGTTTCCTTCGATTGAGCAACATTTAAAAGGACTAAAGGAGCCTCCACCAGCTCACCGCCACCCCTGAGAGCTCACTTGGCTCGTGGCTTCCTCTTCCAGTTATTTTTGTTCCAAACTCCTGGTGAGAAGTCCACAGTTGAATAGGTACCTCAGCCCACCACTGGATTCTTCCCTGTTCCAGGAATCCTGCTTTGTCCCACCGAGGACTCTGGGGGAATTTAGGACACTGGCCCAGAAACCTAAAAAGCTAGAGTAGAAACATACTACGATCAGGAAGCTGGGCTAGAAGGTGAAACCGCAGGACTGTGGGTTCCTTGTTCCAGGAAAACTGGATTTGATCGTGAGGGGATTAAGATGTCTTACTTCCCAGTTCTTCTCCCACCCTCTTCTGATAAAACCCTGGGCTGGTGGACCGGCAGTGTAGTGTGGCCAGGGGGCTGACCCTCTCCCCTCCTCTGTGTGCGCCCATTTCCACTGCATCCATAGGCTTCTGCTGATGCTTCTCTGGTTCATCACTGTCCCGGCTCCCTCCCCAGCCCGTGCGCTCATCTGCTGTCCTGATGTCATCTGCAGGGGGCCACCCAACTTGCTTGCTCTGCTTGTACCCACAGACTTTCACACTGTGAAAGGTGCTTCTGTTTTGGCTCTGTGTCTCGTTACTGATGTAAATCTGCCATGGTCTCAGTGTCCTGGCGCCCTGCCTTCGCTTCCTTATCCCGCACCCTGGCCAGTGGACTCCTATCCAATACGTGTCTCTCTTTGCTCTCCAGGTGGCAGGGTAAAGACTTGGAAAAGACGCTGGTTCATTCTGACTGACAACTGCCTTTACTACTTTGAATACACGACGGTGAGCGCCTGCTGGTCGGCTGGGACTGGGACGAGGGGTGGGCCAGGCCTTGTGGTTAAACAGCTCTAATCAGGTAAGATTGGAGGAGGTGGGGGCAACAGTCGGATGCCGCATCTTAGGGCAGGAGAAGAGTTTAAGTGAAGTGGAAGGGCTAAGAGGAATCTCAAAACTGGGGCCTGGGCGTGGTGTGCAGTGTCTGGGCACAGGAACCATACTTCAGAGCCAATGTCCAGTTCTCAACTGGGACAGCTGGTGCCTGGCTGGGAGACAGTGGCAGAGAACGTCATACATGGCGTTAGAAAGGGGTCATGGAGCCCAGCTAACGAGTTTGGATCCATGGCCAGGAGAGAGTTTTTGGCCCCACTGAAAGGGAGACAGAGGTATTGTGATTTAGAGAAGGCACATCTGTGGTAGCTGGAATACTGAAGCACTTGATTTAGAAGGAACAGCCAAAGGGCACAATGTATAACAGAGGAAAAGAAAGTGAAACGAAATGGGGAGAGTTAGAGACTACCTGGAGTTTTACCTAAATTGAAAATTTTGTTGGTTTTTATTCAGTGGGAATGAAATTGTAACACAATGCAAATACTTGTTACATACAAGTCCTGTTTGTAACAAGACCTAGGAGCATAAAGATGGTACAGTAAACCTTTTCTGAAGCTCCCTCTATCAGAGCCCCCAGGAGGCCTGGCAGGTTGGTGGCCTCAGGTTGGAGCCCTCTCAGACAGGCTCCCCGCGGCTGGGCGCCCTTGCTTCTGCCCTGTCCCCTGGTCACCAGAAGAGAAAACACGCACTGCTGGCAGCACTGGCGGCTGTCTCACCTAAGTCAGGGCGACTGAGATCCTCCTAAGAGAGTGGGGTTTTAGAAGTGTCTTGTATGATAAAGGTGGGGCACGATGGGACAGGCGTCCTGGCAGCATTTGTGGGACGCTCAGTGGGAGCCAGGAGGCAGGTCCACACCTGACCCTTTGCAGCTTGGGGGTAAGCAGGTTCCACTGTGTCCCGCACGGTGGTTCTTCAGCTGGTAGACGTCGTGTGGATGTGGCTTTTCAGCTGGGAGTGAGTGTCATGACAGTGTCAGCTGGTGACTCAGCCGCTCAGCAGTTTTCAAGGAAGACTGACCAGGATTTCGTGTGTAACGGGCTAAATTCATGCCACGGAAGTTGTGCAGCTTTGCTTTTCTGTTACGAAAATCCTTTCAAACATGAAAGTAATGTATTTCAAATACCAAAAACAGTACAAACATTTTTTTTCACCCCATCAAAGTACCACTATGAACAATTGGTAAATTTCCTTCTGTTTTGCCCCTGTTCCCCCCATATGTATTGCCCTTTTTCTTCTAGACTGATGACATCTCTTAAATGTTGTTTAGATCTTTTTCATTGGTCTCTGGTTAAAATGAGCTCAATGCAGGCATCCAACAGTGCACCTCTGGGTCCCCAGTAGTCTCAGTGGTAGTGCAGTGAGATTCTAAAATCTTCTGGTTCTTAAAATGACGCCGACCATGCTGGTGTTACCTGAATTCAGTCTAGCAGTGCATCAGCATTTTATTAGGCAGTGGGAACCAGAGAAAACGTTCCCAAAGATGCTGACGGGGGAGCCTCGGGCTTAAGATGGTAGGTGGAGCTGTCCTCATGGAATTACCTAATAAAGCGGGAAAATCTAGTAGAAATAAGTGGGAACAAAGCAGCCAGATAAGGAAAAAGCAGAACTTAGTCAGCACGCTTCCCATTTGGCAGAAGGGGCCGCGATGCATCCTGGAGCCAGCAGAAGGGCCCCTGCTGTGCAGCCAGGCACAACGAACCCCAGACCTCCCGGCCCCGTGCCCAAGTCTAGGAGAAGCAAACTTAGTAGGAGTTCTTCCCTTTACCTCTTTGGATGGAGGAGTAGAGAGGGTAGAAACCAGGAAAAAGTGGAAAAACAGGACTCACTATATCAGTAAAAGCTCCGAATACGTGTTCATGTGAGAAAACTGTCCGTGGAGGGTCTGCAGTACACGTCAGCTCCAACACGTGCTGGATACCAGCAGCCTCAGGGGAGGGTCAGGGCTCAGGGTATCTGAGCGGGGCGCTCTCTCCACTCACTTCTCTCCTGAGGGTCTGAAGTGGCCACAATACAAAATATCCAGCCCTCCAGAAGTTTCAGACTAAAAATAAATAAGAACCAAAACTGCATATTCAAAATATAGCTATATAATTGTGGAATTATAACTTATTTATTAACAAATAAGTTAAAACTTTAAGGAATGATTAGCCAGAAATGTTGGAGAAGGCAATGGCAACCCACTCCAGTACTCTTGCCTGGAAAATCCCATGGGTGGAAGAGCCTGGTAGGCTGCAGTCCATGGGATCACGAAGAGTCAGACACAACTGAGTGACTTCACTTTCATTTTTCACTTCCATGCATTGGAGAAGGAAATGGCAACCCACTCCAGTGTTCTTGCCTGGAGAATCCCAGGGATGGGGGAGCCTGGTGGGCTGCTATCTATGGGGTCGCACAGAGTCAGACACGACTGAAGCGACGCTGCAGCAGCAGCAGCAGCCAGAAATGTAATTCCTGTTCTAGAGGAAAGATTTGAGATAGTCCCAGAGATTGAAAGATGAACATTAAAGCAATTTGTGGAACTCCACTGGTGATCCAGTGGTTTAGACTCCAAGCTCCCAATGCAGGGGGCCTGGGTTCAGTCCCTGGTCAGGGAACTAGATCCCACATGCTGCAACTAAGAATTCACATGCCACAACTAAAGATCCATCGTGCCGCAACTAAGATCTGGTGCAGCCAAATAAAATATGGGGCGGGGGAGAAAGCTAACAGGTGCAGAGGACAGGTGAGAATCTCCCAGTGCCAGAACACTAGGAACTGCAGATGCAAAGACAGGTCATGAGATTATTGCCCTGAAAAGGAGAAAGAAACCTGAGTCTGCAGATCAAAGGGGTGCACATGGTATTTTAGGAACATTTGCTCTAGGAAGTATGGCATGGCCCAGTTAAACTGTTGACCTTGGAACACAGTCTTTGGCCATTATTGTCTGGATGTTTGAGAGAGGAGGTGAAGGCTGCTGGTCAAGTGCCGGCAGGTGTGGGAGTGGCCTTGGCTGAGATGGGAAGCCCTGGAGGAGGGCTAGTCAGGGTGAGGGGACGCGGGGCTCTGTTCTGGACAGGAGTCTAGGTGCCTTTTTTGGTCCAAGTGGAGTTGTCAGGCAGGCAGTGTCTCTTTGAGGATCCTACAGCCTGGAGCAGGAAGACGGCACCGGAGGTAATGATAAGGCAGTGACACATGATACAGCTGTAGTCCAGATGTTGGGGGCACAGAACAGGGGCACCCAGGGCCAGACTAGGGCTTCCTAGCTTTGCTGACACTAGAACTGAGGCTTGAGAGATGAGTTAGGCAAAGAAGCAAGAAGTTTTTGTGTGAAAGGGACTTACATGTTCCCCACTGGAAGACCACACACAGCTCTTGTCACACTCATTCTTTCAGAGTGTCTGCGGAAGCACCTCTTCCAAAGGCCTCTCGGTTGTAGGGGTTCATCTGTGATATGTTGACAACACCCACACGTTTCTTGACCCTATTCTTGTTTTAGAACATAGGGTGTGGGCTCTAGAGCTGATTTGTAGGCTTCAGATCATAGAGAGGTGCAGGAGCCGGGCTGGGCCACTGTGTCAAGGTAACAGAACGGGTGTTCGGAAGCCGAGCAGTGAGGTCTCTCTCCATCTCTTGTGCAGGATAAGGAGCCCCGGGGAATTATTCCACTAGAGAACCTGAGCATCCGGGAGGTGGAAGACTCCAAAAAACCAGTGAGTATTTTTGATGAGCTGCTTCGGGGGGACAGAAGAGATGGGCGTAGCAGCTGTTCAACACAAGATGAAGTCACAGAGGTTTGCCATTGACCTTGGGCAACACGGTTGGGGCTGCGCAGGTCCCCTTACAAGCAGACTGTTCTCAGTGGTAACTGCTGCAGTAGAGCACTGTCTGTGTTGGGCCGAGTCCTTGGAAGCTGAGCCTCTGCTGCATAGACGGAGGCCACCTGTCAGTCAGACGTGGTCTCTTAAAGTGCAGAAGGTCGGTGCTCACCCCCGTCTTACTCAAGGGCCAAGGACTTCAAAAAACTCCAAAAGTACTCATTTAATTTAGCCTAACTTTTAAAATTATCTTTACAGGTAAGGCCAAGGTGAAAGAAACTGAATGATGTCTTTCATTCTGTCCATCTGCTTTAGTGTCGCTTTCTAACTATCACACGACGTATAGGATTAGCCTGCCTTAAAAGGCTTCAGCAAGCTCTCGTGATTGGGCCACTTATTTTATGATCTTCAGATGGCTTATAAATATTTTTCCTTTGTTTTGGATTATTGTATTGCTGATGTGGCTGTAAAAGGCATTCGGTTACCTGCAGTTATCTCCATATTTTCTATACCTTAGGAGTAGAGCTAATGTGTATCTGCTTGGTATCTTTGCTAGTAAGACCTATTTATATACAATGTATGTTCTCCAGGATTCCGCTTTTAGGTTACTCTTTTCCAAAGGAAATGTATGTTTCCTATATTTTATGAAAGTCAGAATAAAGAAATTAACTTTTTTTTTTTTTTAATAAAAATTTCCTTTTGGGAAAATAACTTTTTTTTTTTCCTTGGTCAGCAGCTTTCTTAGATCTTTATCGCTCGCTCTCTCTCTCTTAATTCTCAGAACTGCTTTGAACTTTACATCCCCGACAATAAAGACCAAGTGATTAAGGCCTGTAAGACAGAGGCTGATGGGCGCGTGGTTGAGGGGAACCACACGGTCTACCGTATCTCGGCCCCAACGCCCGAGGAGAAGGAGGACTGGATCAAGTGCATCAAGTAGGTGACATATGACAGCTTGGACCTCGTGTCTCAGTCACGCCCCAGCTGTCTGTGTGCTGCCTGCCCCACCTCAGCACCTCTTGTGCTGAATCCATAGTGGGTAGTTTGACTGTGATTCCCAGGTGACTTTTCACTGGGTCCCTGGATTCTTGACCCTTGGACATTTTTAAGAGAGTACCTCACATATTGGTTTCCCAAGAGCAGCTCCTGGTCCCACGGAGGGGACTGGTGAGCAGGCTTACAGGCACAGACGCCACTGGCTGGACTGGCCTTCTCATGTCTTTGGAAGCAGGTCTCATCTTCATGGTGACAGCTCAGTGGAAATTGTAACGATTCCCTTTTATAATTCCTTAATCCTGCAAGACACTGTTGTCCCATTTACAGATGGGCAAACTGAGGCCTATTGAGGATAAATGGTGAACGCTTGTCGAAGTCATGTGGCAGTGATCCAGGGTCATAAAGCAGAGCCCCACACTCCCCACTGAGCTGTGAAAAAGAGAAGCTCTGGGAGAAGGCCGGTGTAAACAGATCCTCAGATCCAGGGCTCTTCCTGGTCCCTGCTCCGACTGTATCACAGGGGCGGTATCCTGCTGCAGGCTCTCTTCTCCACTCCCCCTGGGGCTTCTGCAAACCCTGTCCCCTCCACCGTCATGCCCACTGCCCATCACCATGCTTGTCTCCGTGGCTCTTCTCCTGGGAGCACGTCCTCAGTCTCGCCACTGATGCTGCGTTCATCAGGCGTGACCCAGCCGTCTCCCGGGTGTCGCCGGGACCAGAGTGAGGATGGCCACGGGAGCACACCTAGGTGTGCAGCTGGGCGGGGCTTCCAGACCTGAGCATGTCACGTGTCCTGAGCCCCTCACATGGGCCGGAGCTGTCCCGTGGCGTCCCTGGGGCTTGGCCCACCCAGGAAGCCGAGGTGGACTCCTCGCCCTGACGCCCCGAAGACAGAAGCAGGATTCCCTCCTGACCTCTCCACGTGGTCAGACACCCGCATGGCAGAGTCCCTCGGGATGTGTCCCGGCCCTGTCCAGGTCCTGCCTCCCATGCACATGTCCTCTCTGTGAACAGGGCCTGGTCAGCTTGCAGGAGCCACTGTACACCTGGTCAAGTGCAGAGTCTGCAGTCACATGGGCTTGTGACAAGCCTGGAAACTGTTGGCACTTGGAATACCACTTCTCTGGAAAAGCAAATGAAAGTTCAAATTGTGGTTCACAGCTTGCTTGAAAGTAGAGAATGACCGGTATAAAGGGGCAGCAGGGGGCCGTGGCCTGCTGTCACCACCTGTGCAGGTGTCTCTGGGGCCAGTGTGGGGGCTGCCTGGGCTCTCTCCCCACCGGACTGTAGATGCCAGGCAGGCCGCTGGCCGCTGCTCAGGCCCCTGCTGCCCAGTGACGGGTCTTGGCTGTTGAGCCGGTGCACTTGGGGACTCAGAAGTTGCTCAGTACAGACTGCAGCTGCCAACCAGATGCACCACATGCCAAGTGACACACAGGGTTGTGTGGCAGTCACTGCTCCAACAGATGCCACTGTCATCACAGAACTGAAGCATCGCGATTGTTTGCCTGAGTCAGAGCACAGCTGTGAGGTGAAGAGGACTCCTGAACTTAAATTGATTACTTGGTTGAAACAGGCAACAAGCGCCCCACAGTTACCTTGTTACTTGTACCTCATCTCCCTCAAGACTTGTCTTTTGCGCCATGTGTGGGTCCAGTGAAGGCTGATGCCACGACGTGGCCTTTACAGGGACGGTCAGGCAGCTGAGGGGAGTGTATGGGCGCGGCTGCCACTAGGAAGCCCGGGCCTGGGGTTGTATCTCCTTTCCTGTTCCTCGGTCCCCGCTGATTTCTCTCCTTTTCTGTGCTGCAGGGCGGCCATCAGCAGGGACCCTTTCTACGAGATGCTGGCCGCGCGGAAGAAGAAAGTGTCCTCCACGAAAAGACACTGAGTCTGCACAGCCAGCGGGGCCCGCATGCCCAGCGAGTGCTTCCCAGCCAGTGAGGCCCAGGGTGGCCACCGAGCCTCCGAGAGTGGGAGCGTCTGGCCAGGCGTCACCCTGAATTCCTAGAGACTAGCTTCAGCTTTTGCTAATTTTTTTAAGTGGGAGAAGGGTAGGTGGTCACCCCTGAGGAAGGGGGCCTGACGCCTTCACACTTGGGTTTTGAGCCTTTCTCTCTAAAAAAGAACAGAGCTCCTGTCGGCCAGGCCACCCCCCGCAGGTCTCCGCTCAGCAGGTCTGAGAGCAGAGCTCAGAGCCGACCGTTTACCTCTCGGTTATTCCCTGGGAAGAAGCCTCAACCCTGCACCATAAATACGTGTATCTGTATCTTATTATATGTTAAGGAAAAAGGGGGAATGGAAGAGAAGCCACATACTATAAAGATATATTTTTGTTTTTTAAAGAAAGAGAGAAAGTAGAGCTGTCCAGATGCGTTCTGTCCCATGTGCTTCAGGAATCTTCTCCCTGGAGAAGTTCTCTGGACCGCTGCTGCAGGTGTCAGCCCAGGGCAAGGGCTGGGCAGACCGCCTCCCCGTGCTCGTGGGGGCTTGGCTGGGTGGGAGAGGGGGTGGCGAGAGGGTGGAGGGGGCCACGCGTCGAGGACAGCCTCGGGGTCTGCAGGGCAGCGCCAGCCACTCCAGTCAGTGCTTGTGCTTCCTGGTGCCTGGGGAGCACTGCGGGGAGAAGGGAGTCCGCCTGCCGCCTGCACTCTTCTTTCTCTTTCAGGATTCATTCTTGTCGGGCTTTAAAATAGAAAGTCAGCATCTTTCCTTGAGCTACATACCTAATAACCAAAACTGTGAGGAAGGCAGTCCCATCAGAGGTTCTGGGATGACCTGTTTCTTATTTGGTTTTTCTTCCTTCTGCCCCTACACTCCATTCCTCGTTTTAGAGGAAGGAGCAGGTCTGACCTGATCACCCGAGGGCTTCAGCCTTCTCTGCCTCAGAACTGGCCCTCACCTGGACCACGCTGTGGCTTTAGTGGTGGCCCTCGGAGGGGAGCGGGCCTTCACCTGCGTGGCAGGGCCAGGGCAGGGGGATCCAGGGGTTGAGGGCTCGGCCCCCACTCCTGACGTGTGGCCGGAAGGAGCCGCCACCACTGCTCTCCTGCTGTTCTCTCAGGGACTCTCGTCCGGGCCCGGCACCCAGTCCAGGCAGAGCAAGGCCGGCCGGGCCATTGTCACCAGACCCCTCCCAGGCTGTGTGACCCCGGCTCCTCTGACTCCTTCCAGGCAGGCTCGCATCTCTGGAAATAGCTTTGGTAAAGGGGAGTGGGGGGCTTTCTGGGCCCACCTTTGTGTAGGTCCTCCCTGGAGTGGCTTCAGGCGTTTTAATGCTGGAGCTTGTGGAGGTGACAGAAGAGGGTCCAGGCTGGTAACCTGACCTTTCTGGGTTTGAGAGCCGGGGCAGGGCCAGCTGGGATCCAGGGAGTCTGGGCCGGTGCTGGAGCCCCTCTGGTGATCTGAGTCCTTGGCCCGGGTTCTCGTGAATATTACAGACAGAGAGGCACCTGGATCAGTATTAGTCTATTTATCAGAGGTGTAAATAATCCATGTATAGTTTTTCTCCTTTTAGATTATTTTGTATTTGTTTTAAAAAAAAGTTTTGTCAAATATAAAGACATGACTGAAAGTTGTTGACAGGGTTTTTAAAAAATTATTATTACAATTTCTTTTTGTTTGTTTTTTGCATTGTAAACTAGCGCCAAGGAACTGCAGCAAATAAACTCCAAACCTGCCCAAACCACTCTGTCACCTGTGGCATTGCTTCGTGCCCGGCTGGGCCCTGAGGAGGAAGCTTTTGCTTGTCAGGTGTGCTCATGAGGGTGGGTGTGTCGCCTGAACCTCACACAGGCCAAGTCCAGTGACAATAAAGACCAGAAGTGGGGAGGATGGAGCTGTCTTCCGTAAAAGAAAGCAGAGCAAGAAAGATGAGTAGCCTAGTGATTTCCCCCCTTTTTTGGAAGAAGAAACAAATGTCAGACATTGACTTTATTTTCTTTTATTAACTTTTATTGATTATAATTGCTTTATAATGTTGTGTCAGTTTCTGCTGTCCAACAAAGTGAATCAAAGTGAATCAACAAAGTGTACCACTTCGTTTTTAGATTTCCTTCCCACTTAGGTAACCACAGAACATTGAGTAGAGTTCCCTGTGCTATGCAGTCGGTTCTCATTAGTTATTTGTTTCATATATCAGATCAGATCAGATCAGTCACTCAGTCGTGTCCAACTCTTTGCGACCCTGTGAATCACAGCACGCCAGGCCTCCCTGTCCATCACCAACTCCCGGAGTTCACTCAGACTCACGTCTATCGAGTCAGTGATGCCATCCAGTCTTCTCATCCTGTGTCGTCCCCTTCTCCTCTTGCCCCCAATCCCTCCCAGCATCAGAGTCTTTTCCAATGAGTCAACTCTTTGCATGAGGTGGCCAAAGTACTGGAGTTTCAGCTTTAGCATCATTCCTTCCAAAGAAATCCCAGGGCTGATCTCCTTCAGAATGGGCTGGTTGGATCTCATTGCAGTCCAAGGGACTCTCAAGAGTCTTCTCCAACACCACAGTTCAAAAGTATCAATTCTTTGGCGCTCAGCCTTCTTCACAGTCCAACTCTCACATCCATACATGACCACTGGAAAAACCATAGCCTTGACTAGACGAACCTTTGTTGGCAAAGTAATGTCTCTGCTTTTCAACATGCTATCTAGGTTGGTCATAACTTTTCTTCCAAGGAGTAAGCATCTTTTAATTTCATGGCTGCAGTCACCATCTGCAGTGATTTTGGAGCCCCAAAAAATAAACTCTGACGCTGTTTCCACTGTTTCCCCATCTATTTCCCAGGAAGTGATGGGACCGGATGCCATGATCTTCGTTTTCTGAATGTTGAGCTTTAAGCCAAGTTTTTCACTCTCCACTTTCACTTTCATCAAGAGGCTTTTGAGTTCCTCTTCACTTTCTGCCATAAGGGTGGTGTCATCTGCATATCTAAGGTTATTGATACTTCTCCCGGCAATCTTGATTCCAGCTTGTGTTTCTTCCAGTCCAGCGTTTCTCATGATGTACTCTGCATATAGGTTAAATAAACAGGGTGACAATATACAGCCTTGACGTACTCCTTTTCCTATTTGGAACCAGTCTGTTGTTCCATGTCCAGTTCTGACTGTTGCTTCCTGACCTGCATACAAATTTCTCAAGAGGCAGATCAGGTGGTCTGGTATTCCCATCTCTTTCAGAATTTTCCACAGTTTGTTGTGATCCACACAGTCAAAGGCTTTGGCATAGTCAATGAAGCAGAATAGATGTTTTTCTGGAACTCTCTTGCTTTTTCTGTGATCCAGCGCATGTTGGCAATTTGATCTTTGGTTCCTCTGCCTTTTCTAAAACCAGCTTGAACATCAGGAAGTTCACGGTTCACATATTGCTGAAGCCTGGCTTGGAGAATTTTGAGCATTACTTTACTAGCGTGTGAGATGAGTGCAATTGTGCGGTAGTTTGAGCATTCTTTGGCATTGCCTTTCTTTGGGATTGGAATGAAAACTGACCTTTTCCAGTCCTGTGGCCACTGCTGAGTTTTCCAAATTTGCTGGCATATTGAGTGCAGCACTTTCACAGCATCTTTCAGGATTTGGAATAGCTCAACTGGAATTCCATCACCTCCACTAGCTTTGTTCATAGTGATGCTTTCTAAGGCCCACTTGACTTCACATTCCAGGATGTCGGGCTCTAGGTCAGTGATCACACCATCGTGATTATCTGGGTCGTGAAGATCTTTTTTGTACAGTTCTTCTGTGTATTCTTGCCATCTCTTCTTAATATCTTCTGCTTCTGTTAGGTCCATACCATTTCTGTCCTTTATCAAGCCCATCTTTGCATGAAATGTTCCTTTGGTATCTCTGATTTTCTTGAAGAGATCTCTAGTCTTTCCCATTCTGTTGTTTTCCTCTATTTCTTCGCATTGATTGCTGAAGAAGGCTTTCTTATCTCTTCTTGCTATTCTTTGGCACTCTGCATTCAGATGTTTAGATCTTTCCTTTTCTCCTTTGCTTTTCGCTTCTCTTCTTTTCACAGCTATTTGTAAGGCCTCCCCCGACAGCCATTTTGCTTTTTTGTATTTCTTTTCCATGGGGATGGTCTTGATCCCTGTCTCCTGTACAATGTCACGAACCTCATTCCATAGTTCATCAGGCACTCTATCTGTCAGGTCTAGGCCCTTAAATCTATTTCTCACTTCCACTGTATAATCATAAGGGATTTGATTTAGGTCATACCTGAATGGTCTAGTGGTTTTCCCTACTTTCTTCAATTTAAGTCTGAATTTGGCAATAAGGAGTTCATGGTCTGAGCCACAGTCAGCTCCTGGTCTTGTTTTTGCCAACTGTATAGAGTAGCGCGTATGTGTTGATCCCAGTCTCTCAATTCATCCCACCCTTCCTTCCCCTGCCTGGTATCCCTAAGTTTGTTCCCTACATCTGTGTCTCTATTTCTGCTTTGCAAATAGGTTCATCGGTGCCATTTTTCTAGATTCCACATATAAACAATATTATATAGTATTTGTTTTTGTCTTTCTGAATTACTTCATTCTCTATGACAGTCTCTCCAGACTTCAACTTTTATTAAGATCAAGAAATGTGCCTTCAGCCTTTATAATACCTTTTCAGTATCATTTCAGTTTCCAGATGTGCCTCCATAACTCCAGGGAAGAGGCACAGTGAGGTAGAACCTCAAAGCCCAGAAGATACTCAGCACAGCATCACAGGGTAAGGAGACGGACAAGCCCTAGCCTGTCGCCTTGGCTGGTGGCTCCCCAGAAAGCACAGTGTAGAGTTGGCATATGGTTCAGCAGTTCCAAGGTATATGCCCGAGAGAACTGAAAACACGTCCACACAAAAACTTGCACTTGAATGTTTACAGCCACATGATTCACAGTGGCCAAAAGGTGGAAACAATACAGATGTTCATCACCTGATGAGTGGATAAGTGAACTTCGGTGTGTTCATGCAGTGGAATATCACAAAGCCATGAAAAGCAATGAAGTTGGGATTCGTGTTATGACATGGCTGAACCCTGAAAATATGCTGCGTAAAGAAGCCAGACACAAAAGCTCATGGTTTATATGATTCTATTTATATGCAGTGTCTTCAAAAGGCAAATCTGTGGAGAGAGAAGGTGGGTTAGTGGTTGTCAGAGGCTGGTGATGTCGGGAGAACGGGAGTGACTGCCCATGGGTACAGGGTTTCTTTTGAGGGTGTTGAAAATATTTGTTGATAGTTGCACAATGTTGGGAATGCACTAAAACTCACTGAATTGTACACTTTAAAAGGGTGAATTCTGGACTTCCCAGTAGTCCAGGGGTTAAGAATCTGCCTGCCAATACGGGGGACACGGGTTCAGTCCCTAGTCCAGGAAGATCCCACATGCTGCGGAGCAGCTCAGCCCCATGGGCCACAACTGCTGAACCCTAGAGCCCGTGCTCTGCAGCAAGAGAAGCCAGCGCAGCGAGAAGCTCGGTACCATGACTAGAGAGTAGCCCCCGCACGCTGCAGCTGGAGAAAGCCCATGTGCCGCAAAGGACCCGGTGTAGTCAAAAACAATTTTAAAAATAAAAGGGTGAATTCTATGGTAAGTGAATGAGATCTCAATTTTAGAACAACAGCAGTGAGTAAATGCCATCACTTTCTGTGGTTCCAAAAGTGTGGTTCCCTGGATAGCATTTCCAGCAGCATCTGGGGGTGGGTTAGAAGTACAGATTCTCAGGTGCCCGCCACACCCACTGAATTGGAGCCTGCTGTGCTGGGACCTGACTCGGTTTAACAAGGTCTCCAGGTGCTTCTGGCGCCCAGTACTGTTTGAGAATAGTGCCCTAAACAACCACCCCAGTTCTTTTTGTCACCAGACTCAGGTTTGGCTGCTCATTGGTCAAGTATCCAATGTTGAGAGACAGATGTTGGTTACAAAGAAAGATGGCTTTACTGAGGAAGCCAGCAATCCTGCAAAGAATGTGGACTCGTGTCCCAAAGAACCAATTTCCCCTTGTCAGTCAGGGGGCAAAGCTTCTAAGGGGGAGTTGCAGGGGTACACATGTGGGGTTGGGGGGCCACGTGCAGAACAGCACAGACAGCTCCAACAGTCATCTTGAAATTTCTCATGGGGTGATCTAATCAGTGTCACCTTGATTATTTTATGTTCAGTTAATCTTCAGATCCAGGGTCAGTTTGTTCCCACTTGCTTAAGGCCAGTTCTTGGAATTGTGCCAGGTGGAGCAGCTTATGTCACGTCCGCAGTCTGATCATCATGTTAACAACTTCCTCCTGGTTGGGTTTCAGTATCTCTAAAATAGCCAAAAGGATATGACTGAGGATGTTACCTACAGCCCTTGAGGAGGAACTAAAGGTATTTTGTTTCATGACTGTTATTTTGTCTTGTTGACTGTTTTCCTCTGTTTCTGCATTTTCTCATTTCTCTGATTAAATGTATTCTTTGGCTAAAGTGTTTCCAGACAAGGGGCAGGTGGAGGACATGAAGAGGGGCGGGAGGGGGGAGGTGTCTCTCCAGGGAAGGCCTCATAGAATCCCAATCAGTTACACTTCCTTCTCTTCCCTGTTAGGCAGACATGCGTACATACGTGTATACACACCAGGTTTAGTGAAGTATGATTCTGTACCATATAATTCATCCATTTAAAGTGTACAATGCAGTGGGTTTGGTCATTCACCAAGTCATTCAGCCATTAACCATCAATTCTGAAATCTATTCATCGTCCCCAAGCAAACCATGTTGCTCCCATTAGCATCCTCACCCCCTGCAGCCCTAGGCAGACCCTTGACCCCCTGCAGCCCTAGGCAGACCCTTGTTTCAGCCTCTGGGGACTTCCTCTCCTGGACATCTCGTAGAACTGGAGTCACTCGCGGTGTAGTCCTCCGTGTCTGACTGCGCTCACCACCACTGCTTTCAAGGCTCACTGGTGGTGTGGGTTGTCAGTACTTCATTCTCTTTTGGTGCTGATGTTCCATTTTATGGATACGCCACCTCCTTATTCATGCATCTGTTGACGGGTGTTGAGTAATCCCCACTCTTGGGCTGCTGTGGACAGTGGAACCATGCGCATTCATGTGCAGGTTTTGTGAGCATTGCTGGCGTTTTGACAGTTTGTCCTGTTGCATCTGCATCTTCGTCCTCAGCCAAGGGCCTGCCTCCACTCCCTCCACTCAGCTTTGATGGACAAATCTAGTCTCACCTACCTCTCCGCCAGCTCACCATCAGGCTCTTTCACTGGCCCCTCTGCCCAACCACCGCCTGCTGACACCCCACAGGACTAGCCTCTAGTGTTCACAAATGCCTGGGTAGATGACCAGTCACATGGTTGCACCCGCTAACCAGCTGGGGCCCCAAAATGTGCCTCTGTGCCTCTTGTCTCTGCCCTCTTCCCCTCCTATTGGGCCTGTGCCCCAGGGCATCCCAGGCATACTCTGTGTTGTACCTGAGCTCATGCTGTGATCGCCCCAGGAGGGCGCCTTGTCAACGCTACCCCCTGGACTTAGTCTCACCGGTGATTCTTGCCTAAGTGCTCTGCACACACTCATCTCTACTCTAGTGGCTGCAAAATGATGAGCCCCACCTCCAGCGCCTCCCTCGAGTGACCGGTTGGCCCTCGGCGCCCTGACTGTGAGAAGGAGCCTTTCTTTGTCCTGCTTGCACACCTGTTAATGGCGTGGATGCATGGATTCCTGTTTCCAGAGGTCTGTAACATACTACTGTCCTTAGTGAGTCTGATGTTCAAAATGTCCCCAATTTGGCCAGTGGGAGCCCCATCCATTGGCTCCATATCTTATGATATGATGTGATATACCCTGCATTTTCTTAGCACCAACGCCTTTCCTGGCATCACAAAATACTTCTGGATCACCTCATACCCACCCTTCCTCAGTTCCAGGGTCAGCCATTTCTCCAGGGGCCCCCAGTTCCTTTTAGAGGCCAAGAGTTGGCCTCTAGGTGTGCCCATTGCTACTGAGGTGTCTTCATCTCTTTGCCCTTTCAGTGAACAGGGCTAGAACACACACACATATATACACATGGATACTACACGCTCCAGGGCAGGTACACATATATGTAACAGGACATACGTCACTGGGCTAAGGATGAATGAATCAGGTGATGCATATTTAAAAAAACAAAAACAGCTCTTAGCCTAGTGCCTGGACCTGGAACTCAGTTTCATCATCATTATTTTAATTATTTTTGAAAACTATGGAATCCTTTGCTGATCCTTTGCATGCCATGCATGAAATCCCAGTTTGGGATCCAGAGCAAGGGCCAGCTGACTCACCCGCTCCCTCCAAGCAGGTGGACAGCTGCGCCAAACAGAGTTCTGCTTAAAACGTGCTGCTTGGGGTTCTCTGGTGGCTCAGCAGTAAAGAATCTGTCTGCCAATGCAGACGATAACGCGTTCAATCCCCAGTCCGGGAAGATCCCACATGCCGTGAAGCAACTAAGCCCCATGAGCCACAACTACTGAGCCCTAGAGCCCTTGATCCCGAGCTCTGCAACAAGAGAAGCCACTGCAATGAGAAGCCTTCACACCAAAACTAGAGAGCAGCCCCTGCTTGATGCAACTAGAGAAAGCCTGAGCCCAGCAACAAAGACCAGCAGAGCCAAAACTCAAAAAAAAATTATTAAAAAAAAAGTGATGCGTGGACACACCAAGCAGCTGCCCATTTGTACCGCAGAACATCAGACCCCTCCCAAGGGCGCCAAAAGGAACCTTGGTGGAAAGGAAATGCTCTGAGGAGGGGAGGACGCGCGAGTGATAAATGCTGCCATGCGTTTCCTTTCATAGGTTATTTGGGTGTGGGCGCAGCAAGCAAAGCACAGAGCCAGCCCGCCACTCCAGGCTACGTGACACCCTGGACTCTGCCTCTGTGTTCCGGGGAGGTCCTTGTCTCACTCACATTACGGAACCGCGATCCCCTCTCTGGAGGGTCTTGACTCGAATGTAGACAGGCCGGCAGCAGCTCTATCGTCAGGTCTTGCTGTGAAGTGTGTCTCTCTCCGTTCCAACCGAGGGTTCTGCTAGATTTCCAGCTTCTACCTGGAGTGAGATGTTTCCTAACCTGGTTGATACGAGCGATCCACTGTGTGTGACCCGACCCACTGCGTGGAAGACAGTAGAAAACCTTGGCCCCGTTAGCCACAGATGGTCACGTGACTCGGGCACCAGAACTCGAGTTCTGTACCGAGGGGGACCAGAGGCCTGCTGCCGGACTAGCCTTATCTTCCTTAATCCAACCTTCCTCTTGGTTCACCACACTGTATCACATGGAATCACCTTTCTGCTCTTGGTTTAGGTCTTTGTACAAACTCAATGGAAACAAATCTATTTATATTTCCTGATGCTTCAGGATTCTGCTTAGCATCTTCCTGGCCAGCATCCTTAGTGTTACATCGTCAATGATTGTCATACACAGTCTCCTCTGATCTTAATGCTCTTAAGCAAGACGTAATTACAATTTATTGAGCACCTGTGTCCTGGCCTTTTTATTTCTTTACTATCCCTGTGAAAGTCGCTCAGTTGTGTCCGACTCTCTGTGACCCCAATGGACTGTAGCCCCCCAGCTCCTCTGTTGATGGGATTCTCCAGGCAAGAATACTGGAATGGGTGGCCATGCCCTTCTCCAGGGGATCTTCCTGATTTAGGGATCAAACTCAGGTTTCTGGCATTGCAGATTCTTTACTATCTGAGCCACCAGGGAGGTCCCTGACTACCACCTAAAAAAATTAGCATCCTGCCAGGTGATAACATGTGCTCCTGGGTGTTGCTCAAGTGGATTCATGACCTGCCATTTTGGGCCATGAGGCCAGCGCCCTTTCCTGCAGCCTCTCCATCTCTGCGGGTGTCCAGAGCACACAGCACCTCCTGGACCTTGTGCTCAGCACTCCCTTGCAGGTGGTCTATCTGCTTTTCTCTGGTGACCTGGGTGAGCCCAGCCCTGCCTCACTTCAAGGCTGTTGCTGCCCCTCTGGGCAGCTCCAGTTTCTTCCTCCAGGATTCTGGACCTGCTTGTCTCGAACTCTTGGCTCTTTCTTGCCCCTTTCCTGGTTCCTTCCTCCCTCTAGCCTCTGGATTCTTAGCCCGGTTCTCAGGGACTGTCTGTCTCCCGGCTCCTCAAGTCACTGTGCCTTCTGCTTGCAAGTTCCCCCTATCTCCCTCTTCCTGGGATGCTTCTGCTCATCCCTAAAGTCCCAACTGGGCCCCTCCCCACCTCATCCTCAGGAGTCCTCCCAGCCTTCATCCCAAATTCCGTACCACTCCCTGGACTCTCCCTGTTGTGATTCACATCATGCTGACTCTTTCTTTTCTGTTTGGAAAGTAACGCTCTTAATTGTGCTGCTTGCCGAGTTTCCCGTGATGACACTGAATTTTAATTTCACAGCGGTTTGTCTCTCAACCTAGGCAAAATCCATGGGCACTCTCCTCACTTTGTGCTCTCAAAACAACCTCCAGAGGGTGGGGAGGGGAGTGCTGCCTGGTCCTACACCAGCTTGATGATCTCAGACTGGCTCAGTCTCAGTCCAGCACGAGAGGCCCTTCTGGAAGCTCTCCGGGGGCTTCTCCCATCATTCAGGGCTTGACTTTACCTGGGGTGGGGGGCCATCTAGCTCTTACACCTTACTCTCAATGGGCTCTGCTTTCCTCGCTGCCCCAGTCTCTATAGGGGCCACACTCTCTGCAGGCTGACCTCAGCCTTTGAACACTGGGGGGCTCTGAGGGTGAGTGTCTGTGCAGGCCAGCCTGTCTGCTTCAGCACCGTCTCCCCAGCCATCAGCAGAATGTGGTCCCTCTAAAGAGATCACCCTGTATCGAGGGGGCGGGGTGGATAGACCCTCCTTTCAGCAGCCACATGGACCTGACACCACGGCGGGGCATGTTTGCTCAGGCGCAGCCAACGAGGGTTCCAAGAGCGTCACGTTTTCAGCCAGTCTCTCCTGCAGGCATCAAGTGCCCCTGTCTGAAGGCTCCCTGAGCATCTTCTAGGAATTAAAGCTGCGTCTCCTTCTGTTTTATGAGTCGGGGTGAAGATACCACCCCCTGTTGCGAACGCCGAACTTCATGCATCAGCCCCTTCCACGTGAGAAACTGTCATTTCTTCGCAGGGAAAGGTCCACATCTGGCAAGTTTTTGTATCTATATCTCCCAGAGCCTACAGAGAAGTGGTTCTTATTACCTGTGGGCCTTGGGACCTTCCCTGAAGCTAATACATGCTACGGATGGTCTGCCCTAGAAAAGTACACAGGAAGCCCCAGATGAAAAGTGGGTGGAGTCTCCTGGGGCTGAGTCCCTCCACGGCCCCAGGTTAAACAGTTCCCGTCTGAACCTTTGTCCTCGGAGCTCAGAGGCGCCAGGTGGATTGGAAAGGGAGGAGGCCTTGCTTAAAGTTTGCTTCTTCACCGTGTCTGCTCCCTATGTGATCCATACCTATTCAGAGAAGAGATAATCTTTAAATAGACCTATTTATCTTAGCCTGCTTAGGCTACAGGCTGCCCAGGTGGTGCCAGTGGTGGAGAACCCACCTGCCAATGCAGGAGACATAAAATGATGTGGGTTTGATCCTCGGGTCGGGAAGATCCCCTGGAGGAGGGCATGGCAACCCACTCTAGTATTCTTGCCTGGAGAATCCTATGGACAGAGGAGCCTGGCGGGCTACAGTCCATAGGGTCGCAAAGAATCAGACACGACTGAAGCAACTTAACACTCACACACATGCTTGGGGTACTGCAACAAAAATATCCCAGACCTGGTGGTCAAAACAACAGAAATTTATTCCTCACAGTTCTGAAGGCTCTAAGTCCAAAGTCAAGGTGGCAGCAACTCAGTTCCTGGTAAGGCTGTCTTGCCTTTTGCGGTGTCTTCACCCATTGGAGAGAGAGGAAGCAAGCTCTGGGGTCTGTTGCTTCTGTTCCTCTGGAGAACCCTGGCTCACACAGATGGCACAGAGAAACCTGGGAAGAAACCCCTCACTCTGGGGAAGAATTTGCTGAAGCGAATCTTAGCAGATGTGCAGGGGAAGAGCTGGACCTCACGTCCTTTCATCTGTTTTACAGACTCACATGCTCAGCCTGCCCGGATGGCATTGGCTCTTCCCGGGCACATGCGACACGGTTGACTCAGTTTGGCACCAGATCCACCCACACCTGTAAAGTATCTGCCTGTGGATGACGCTCACATCTTACTGGGCGCCCTTTCCCCAGACTTCAGGTGCCACCTTCTGCACTGACTGGAGGATGATGCTGCAGGTCTGCTCAGCAGTGCTGGGGACTCCCTTGGATGCTGCGGGAGGAGGGACAGAAGGGCCCCCGTGGGGGTGGCATATGCCAGATGTTAAACCGGGGCATCTGCCTTCCTCCAGGTGCCCACCGCACGGGGGAGACCCCACTGAAGTTCAGGCGTGCAAAGGATGGACGCTGGGTCTGGGGAGCCTATTGAAACAGAAGAAGAAGCCCTGGAGACCAGGTGACTTTTTCCTTGACTTGGTCTCTGGATTGAAATATAAGGAAGTGAGGAAATAGTCCAAGTCACCAAATATTTCTTAGAGGTAGTCAGTTCCCAGGGAGCAGAGTCCAAACCTCAAATACACTCAGCCCTTGGCCTGTTCCTAGGTAAGTACAGGTTCCGGGCAAAGAGGATGTGGCTACATGCAAACACTGACTTTGGTTGGTGCGTGTCTTGTGTAATTGGCCTCGGTAAAACTTTCCAAGCAACTACTGCTTATATCCTTGTCTGTAGCTTAAACTTTACCTTCAAAGGTTGGCTCTAGAAATGTCCACAGAGAGAAAATATGGGCGATGTATTAGGAAGACGCTGCTTCCACCTCCTGTGAGTCTCTCCTTAACCTGCCACCAGATGTGTGGGGGTTGTCCCCAGCCAAGCAGCCCTCCATGACACCAGCTGGATGCTCACCAGTGTAACTCAGTTCTGACACTACATACCCAGAGGCAGCATCAGATCCCACAGGTGAAGGACTCAGTCCCACGAGGCTGTGCCCCCAACTTCAAATGCCAACCAAAAGAGGTGGGTTCCCAGGTCACCCACAGCTCTGTCCAGTTTGCCTCTGAATTGACATCATATGTACTTATTTATTGGAGAAGGAAATGGCAACCCACTCCAGTGTTCTTGCCTGGAGAATCCCAGGGATGGGGGAGCCTGGTGGGCTGCCGTCTCTGGGGTCGCACAGAGTCGGACACGACTGAAGCGACTTAGCAGCAGCAGCAGTAGTACTTATTTATAGATGTTTACTGTTTATTTATAAATAGATATTTATGCGTGCATGCTAAGTCATTTCAGTCATGTCTGACTCTGTGTGACCCTATGGACTATAGCCCTTCAGACTCCTCTGTCCATGGACTTCTCCAGGCAAGAATACTGGAGTAGGTTGCCATTCCTTTCTCCAAGGGATCTTCCTCACCCAGGAATCGAACCCATGTCTCTTACATCTCCTGCATTGGCAGGCAGATTCTTTAACCTCTAGCGCTGCCTGGGAAGCCCCGAATATATTTATAAATGTTATAAGATAGTAGTGAAGTCACTCAGTTGTGTCCGACTCTTTGCGACCCGATGGACTGTAGCCTACCAGGCTCCTCCATCCATGGGATTTTCCAGGCAAGAATACTGGAGTGGGTTGCCATTTCCTTTTCCAGGAGCTCTTCCCAACCCAGGGATCGAACCCAGGTCTCCTGCATTGTAGACAGAGACTTTACCGTCTGAGCCACCAGGGAAGTCTATAAATATTACAAAATTATTATAAATATTTTAAACAATATAAATATATTTATTATAAATGTATATTTAAATATAAATTAATATAAAGATTGTTTCTATTGTTGAAATTTTAATTTTTATTTATTTTTAAATTTGGGGGCCTCACTGTGTAGCTTGAGGTTATCTTAGCTCCCTGATCAGGGATGGAACTCATGCCCCTGCAGTGGAAGCACAGAGACCTAAGCACTGAAACACCAGGGAAGTCCCTGAAATTTTACAAATACGAAGAAGCATGAGGAATAATACCAAAAGCCCATATTCCTACTGCCCAGTATTTCCAGCCGTTCACATTTTGTCACTCCCTCAACCTTCCAATTTTTTTTAATCCATAAGCTAGATATTCTGGCTTTCATTTAGGACGCAGAAAGCTGGAAAGAGTCACACCCTCATCCTAACAGGAGTTTAGACAGATCTACAAAATCATTCCAAGCCCATCAAGGAGCTGCCTGAGATCTAAGACAGACAGGCCTCCAAGGAGGGCAGGAGAGTGGGTCATGGGGCAGAGCTGGGCAGGAGGTGAGCTGAGACTTCTAGTGAAGCGCGGCAGGCACGCACGGAGCAGGGCAGCTGAGGGCAAGAGCCGTGGGTGCCGAGACCCCCGGGGCCCTCCGCAGGGACCGCACCGTGCTCACGGGGCGGGGCAGGGCAGGCAGCCAAGAAAGCTTCCTCAAAGCCCTCAAAGCTCTCCTTTAAAGAACAAAAGCCTGGAGTCACTGAGGGAGCAGCAGAAAACACAGATGGAGACCGAGGCTGGAGGGTGAGGCTGGAGGAGCAGAGGCCCTCTGCCTGTGAGGAGGCACGCGAGGAGATAGCCTACTCCTGGGAGAGGCAGGACCACGAGAAAGCCCCGCCCCGAGGTGCAGGGACACGGACTGAGGTCGAAAGCCAGCAGCAGAGAGGCCCTCTGCCCCCATCCTGGTGCCCCAGCCCAGCCCAGGCCAGGTCCAGTCACAGCTGTCCTCTCCTGGGGCAGGCTTATTGAGAAATCCCCATAACAAGAAGGTTGAGAGAAGTCCTTTGCCGCCCAACACTCATGGCTGCATCGCCCTCTCTGAGGTCTCCCAGTTGGGTTAGCTCCTGGCCGGCTGCCCTTGTGCTGCCCCCACGTTGCTGCGTGAATCATTAGATGCTGGGAGGCGTTTCATTCTCAATCCATCCACCAGTTTTTCTCTGTTCTGAGTGATCTGTGATGAGCCTGCATGGACAAGTCTCGGTGTGGACAAGTGGTCCCATTTAAACCTCTTGGTAAGTACCCAGGAACAGGGTTGCTAGGTTGTAGAGCGAGGGTGTCTTTGAGGGAACCACCAGACGTTTTCAAGTAAGCTGTCCCTCACATTCTCAGCAGCAACACCCCGAGTCCCTGCTGCTGTGCATCCCTGCTAATACTTGGTACGGTCAGTCTCTGGTTTTACCAGCTTTAGTGGGGATATGTCATAGTGGTTTTAGTTTGCATTTTCCTAGTGACATGATATTGAGCATTTTTTCATTGGCTTGTTCGCTGTATTTCTTCTTTGCCAAACTGTCTACTCAAGTCATTTGCCCTTTAAAAAAAAAAAAAAAAATTCAGGTTGTCTTCTTGTTAATGCGTTGTAAACATTCTTTATAGAATCTGGATACAAGTCCTTAATACAAGTCCTTAATTGGATATATGTGTTGCAAATATTTTCTCCCAGTCTTGGCCTTGCTTTTAAACTTTTTTTTTTTTTTTTGGCTGCACCAAAAAAAAAAAAAAAAAAATCAGGATCTTAGTAAGTTCCCTGATTAGGGATGGAACCCATGTCCCCTGCAGTGGAAGCAGACAGGATTGTGTGAATAGTTTATCTGGATTTGTTTTCTGTAACCCAAGCAAACGTGATTCAGGTGCATTAATAGTTTGTCAGAATGGTTGTTCTGACTCTTTTTAAAGTGGTCCAGATTTTTAAGGATGGAGGCAACCTGAAGATATAAGAGGGGAAGCAGCATAGGGAGGAGAAAGAAGGAGCCTGTTTCTAGGGTTTCACCCCTCTCTTCTGACCCTTGACCCGTTTCTGTCCACCGGATGGGTGCTACTTGTCCACTAAGCTCCCCTCCTTACCCCTGGATTAGACAGCAGCTGCTTTTTCCCTTAAACAACTGGTGTGTCCAGGTACTGCTGCATCACCTTTGTGCTCAGTGTAAACAGAACAAGAGCACGGCAGCCTACCCCCTGGTCACATCAGCTCTCGCTCCTCCATTCCCATCATCGTTATCCCTGAATACTGACTGGTTAAATACCATGTGGATATCACTGCAGTGCCCTTCAGTTGTCTGGCATTTCATGTAAGAAATCATGATGATTATCTACTGACTTCCTACTATTGTTATAAACATATTATTTCTTTGGTTAAGTCAACTCAGGACCAGGACCCTCCTTGGAGTTGGATGTTTGCATAGTCAGGACCTATGGTGAGGTAATCACCAGGGTCCCCCAGGCAGCACATGGTAAAGGTGGGATCCGCATGCCGTTCTGGTGATCAGGACTCCCTCAAGTCAATCCTGGACTCAGGTAAGCACTGTGGTCTAGTGCTCTCCAGGTTGTGTGACTCATTCTCTTATGTGTTTGGAAAGTGGGATGTTTTGCAATAATATGCAAAAGGGTATCGTTACTTTGATCCTATCACTTCCTACACAGATTGAGTTAAAAGTCTAAGTGGGAGTGTGGGGAAAACCCACTGAAACAATGGGAGCATGGTCAGACAACTGAAGATGTCTCTTGCTCTTGTTCTCTGTATTCCCTGCTGGACTAATTGCTGGCTTCCCTCACTTGACCAGCCAGCCCTCTCCGCTGTAGGGTTTCAACAGTCCCTGGTAACTCTGAGCCCACCTGATGTCAATTCCCCGAATAAACAGTAGCCTCCTTCTCTCCCGAGCAACAAAGACTGCTGCCATGTCCTGGCTGGGGTCTGCCACACCTGGTGGGGTGTCCCTCCAGGACCCCTGTGTAAGATCCTCTGTCCAGTGAACCACTGATGTCTCTGTGTTGTCTCTGGTCTCTTTCTTTAGTCTCGAGGCTGGGCAGCTACGAAGCTTGCTGGCCTGTGGGGTGCAGCCCACAAAAGGGCGAAGGATGTTATTTGAGTGAATGGGTTGATTATGGAAGATGCAGAAACTGTCATTCAAACCATAGTCTGATATAGAATCCAAAATGCAGAGAAAATTCTAAAGGCCTGTTTAAAAACGGTGAGAGCTAGAACAAAAATGCAAGGTTCCCCCAACTTTTCCCCAGAAGACCGTCTTTAGTTAATTTACTTGAGGAAGCTGCCTCGCTGAGCGTTGTGGCCACAAAGAGCTCATTGTTCTAGGTTCCTACTTCAGCTGCTTGGCTGGGACTGTTGACTAAATACGTTCTGGATGCTGAGTTAGTTCGGGTTCATGAAGAAGGGGAAACATGCGCTTATTAGGCTGAGCGACATTGCATAATTGTCCCATCTCAATATTTCTTAGTGCAAGAAATACTAACCACACGTAAAATCAGACTTCACAAACTGCAGCCTGGGGGGAAATATCAATATTTGCAAAATAAAGAGCTGGGGGGAGTGAGAAATGACAACTCGTGGGAGTTTTGATGTATATTTCCCTGAGTCCTTATGTGATCTTCACGTGCCAACGTACGCCCTTTTGCTGTATCCGTTTGAATTTTCCCCTCTGGGCATTGCCAGTTCATGCCTTGTGACTATCTTCCTTTAGGGTTGTCTTTAAAAAAAAAAAATGTTTACGTCTTTAGTTGTCTGCTGCATGGGGTCTTAGTTTTGTCATACGAGATCTTTTGTCGCAGCTCACAGCTTCACTAATTGTGAAGCAGCCTCAGTAGCTGTGGCACTTGGGATTAGCTGCTGCTTGGCATGTGGAACCTTAGTTCCCCAGCCAGGGCTCAAACCTGTGTCCCCTGCATTGCAAGGCAGATTCTTAACCACTGGACCACCAGCAAAGTCCCTAGGGTTGTCTTTAAAAATAAATTAGTAGGTGTTTTTGTGATATTAAGTGATATTAAACTTATACTTACCTATATATTATAAGCATAATCTAATATTAATAATCTAATCAATCAATCAATCTAATCTAATAAATAAGTCTAATACTTGCCTTTTGACTTTGTGTTATATTTTCCAAAATTTTAATTTTATAGAGTCAAATATGTCTATTTTTTTCTGTATGGTTTTGAGTTTCTTGTCTTAAAGAGGTTGCCATTGCTCCAAAATAAATAGTTCCCTTAATTTTCTTCTAATATTTAATACGAATTTTCTTTTTTTGACCTTTGGATTTTTAATCCATCAAGGGTTCATTTTTGTTTATGTTATGAGGAAAGGATATACGTTTATTTTATTCCAGAGAAGTATTTGATAATGCCAACACAATCTATTAATTAAATTTTCATTTTCCCATTGAGATACCACTTTTATCATGTGTTAAATTCCCATATATTTTTGGAATGGCTTCTTTTCATGTGCCAAGAGTATTCTTTTCATTACAGTTGTTTCTGAAGAGGCTATTAATAGTTGGTGAGTCAAACCTCCCTTATTATTCCTTGGTTTTGAGATGTTCTTGGCTATCCTCAGACATTTATCCTTTCTCAGAAGCATTAAAAATATTTGTTTCTAGTTTGAAAAGCACAGATGGGGTCACAAGGCCAGAGAAATACGAAGACTCGCTGCCCAGAGCATAAATGCCAGCTGTCATTTGTCTTCCCAGCCAGCTGTGTCCAGTTACCTGATCCAAGTAGCCATCTAGGGAAAAATCCTTTAAAAATCGATGAGAATGACTTGCCACAGAGTGGGTATAGTTGACTGATCACGACTGATGAGTGGTTCTTGGGCAGAATTTTGAGTGATGGTGTCATTCCAAGGGGCTTCCCAATGTTAAAGAACCCGCCTGCCTATGCAGGAGATGCAGGAGACGTGGGCTCGATCCCTGGGTTGGGAAGATCCTCTGGAGAAGGAAATCAACCCTCTCCAGTATTCTTGCCTGGAAAATCCCAGGGACAGAGGAGCCTGGCAGGCAATAGTCCATGGGGTCCTAAGAGTCAGAGTCGGAAATAACTTGGCGACTGAGCACACTCACCTGTCATTCTGAGAGTCTTGGAAGAGCTGCTGGAGGCAGGTGGTGTACACCGTCAGGGAGCAGGCCTCCAGACCAGGGACCTTCTCGGGCGCTCTGACCCCTGACCTCTGGCAGGACCATGTTCTTATGTTCCCTGGAGATGCCCCTGTGTGTCCTCCTAACTGACATCAGCCCTCCAGCCCCTGGTGATTCCGTTCTCAGCCCTGTCCTCACTCTACCCAGCTGTCTGGGCATCTCTGCTCATCTCTATGACTCAACTCCACTTCACCGAGGCAGCTGAAAGCAAAGATGCTCTTAGAGCTGGAAGAGAAAAAAAATCACCATCAGTCCGCATTGTGCACAGCTTCCTTCTGACGTGGCGGGGAAGTGCTGATCAGCGGCAGGCAGCCACTTGGGAACAAAGGGAGCTGTTGACAGGCCCTTGGGGACAGGAACAGGTCCTCCTGCTCAAATCCCACTTTCTCCCACCTGTTCATCTGCATCTGGTGGGCATTTCCTTGTGCAGAGCTAGTGAACAGCAGCAGCAGCCTGGCCTTTGTTCAAACTTAGACTCCCTGATGGACCCACCTATTTGATGGCATTGCCTGGTTGTCGGCCCCACCAGTGGCTCCTGGGCTTTCCGGCTATGGCTTGGTCCACATCAGTAATGGAAACTGGGAGGGTCTGCTTCCCTCCATTCAAGAACAGTGAGGCTTGTTTATCAGCCAAATGGCTCAAGATTCCAAGATGTAAGACTTTTAAATAAGAATTAGGGAGGCTCCAGGGTCAAAAGGATGAGTGAATCCCTGATGCAGATTAGTGAAATGATTCCCGATGACCTGTTTTCCTTCTTCGTTTGATTCCATCACTGATTCTCAGCTGATCCTGATCCTCACTGATCTCACTGATCCTCCCCACCCCCCTGCCTGACATGGACACCAATTGCCTCTCCACGGTCCTGTCTCCCCCACGTCACCTCCCCAACCCACAGAGGGAAGGGCCCTGCCTTTTAGATTGTTTTCTTTTTTGAAAGAATTTCAAAAGTACAGAAAAACTGCCCAAAATTTTTACTATAAAGAATACCTGTATGCCCAAACTTAGCTGCTAATATTTCACCCGTTTACTATTTTTGTGTGCTCTCTCTCTACCATTAGAAAGATTACTTGCAAACACCCAGCCCTTTAGCCCTAAACCTTTCTGTGCATAATTGCTAAGAATAGGAATGTCCACTTACATAACCATAAAACCATTGTATAGTTACTAACATCAGTAAATTTAACATGGAAGCAACACTTGTCTGATCTACTGTTTGAATTCAGATTTGTCAGTTGATCCAAAGTAACGTCTTTTATAGCATTTTCCCTCCGGTCTAGGATCCAGTCCACAATCAGGCATTGCGTTTAGTTGTCCTGTTTCTTTAGCCTCCTTTAATCTGGACTTTCTATGGCTTTTCTTCATCTGCTGTGACATGGACATTTAAAAAAATCTTTTTAAAAATATGTATTTCTTTTGCCTGCACTGGGTCTTCACTGTGGCATGGGGGATCTAGTTCCCTGACCGGGGATCCAACCTGGGTTCCCTACAGTGGAGGCTCGGAATCTTACACACTGGACCCTAGGGAAGTCCCAACATGGGTTTTTTTTTTTTGCAAGAATGACCCCTCATACCGGCCTTTTGGAAAATAATAGATGGCTCCTTATTTGGGGTTTATGTCACATTTCCGCAGGAGCAGATGGGGGTTATGCATTTTTGGCAGCAACTTGTATGGGGGTGCCGTACCTGCAAAGGGCACCCCATCAGGGCACCTGGTCCAACACCCCTTACTGGTGATGAGGGTGTTGACCGCCTGGTTCAGTATGCTCAGTTCCTTCACGGCATAATCGCTGTTTCTTTATTCTCCCTGCAGCTGATAGGAAATCAGAGAGGAGACACTTGGAGATGATGCAAATATGCTATTTCTCATGAACCCTCCTTGTAGACTGACCACAAGAGAGTCCCAGCAGAAGACTCACCTCCAGGCTTCACCTGTCAAGCATTTCTACTTTCTGCTCTTCCCCAGGAATCTCACAAGGGCTGTGAACTCAGGAGGATGCCATCATTAAAAAAAAAAAAGAAAACAATGTTTGTCCTTTTGAGGGTTAACTTCTTAGAAGTTTTCCTGACATTGATACACATCCTGATGTAATACCCGGCAGAAAAGACCAGGTTCTGGCGCAGGCTGATTTGCTTGGATCATCTGAAGGTGACTGTGGTCCTTCATGATTGAAGCTCTTTGTATATTTGCTAAAAGCTATGGTTAAATTTCCCAGAATTTGCACACGTCATGTACTGATAACTTTCATACAACCCCATTGATGTCCCTTCCCTAAAGCTGGTCCATGACCCCACTCTGAGGACCCTGCCTGGAGGATTCCCCCAGCCTGGTGCTCTTGTCATGTTTTGAAGATCTGCAGGTGTGGGTGGAGAACTATAGAATTCTCAGAGTCTCTTCCCTTCAGGGTTGCTGCTTCCTTAAAGGACATTCCCCACCAGCTGCTCATCTTCTACGTATGCTATGCGTGATGCTTGTTTTGATGAGGCCATTGAATTGGTTATTTGTGGTTTTTTCATTAAATGCATCAGAAAAGCCAGGATTTGTATTACCCACCATGAGGACTGTCTCAGGAAGGCTTTGAGCTGCAGGTAGCGGAAGCCCAACCAACAGTGGCCTGAACAAGCAAAGGTGTCTTTTCCTCCTACAACAAGGAGCTTGAAGGCAGGTCCCTGCCCGGGGTGTTTCAGTCGCCCTGCCAATTCAGCATGGCACCCTCGTGGCTGCCCCATCACGGTGCCGTAGCAGCCAGGGCAGCCCCCAGAAGCAGGTCTGTGTTCCGGGCAGGAAAAGGGACATAGAGGAAGCAGTTTCAGCTGCAAGACAGCATCCGTTTCCCCACATGCCCCATCTCAGTGCCACCCCAAGTTAGCCTCCCTGGCATCAGCGGTGACGGATGTCAAGGGGAGGGGCTCTGGGTGCAGCGTTGAGTTTCTCTATCTCTGGCACCTGCCAGCTCACGATCTTCATGATGACTCCTGCCTCCACACCAGGTGCCCACCCTGAGACGAACAAAGACAGCAGCTCGAGTTGTCCTCACGACTATGGATACTGTTAGTAGGGACCAAGACAGGGTCCTAGACATCCAATACCCGCACCACCCCTTCACCCAGCTCCACTCCTGATGTCCAGTCTGCGGCTGTGGCTGCAACATACTTTTTTTAAAGTATGATCCTTTAAAAATCCCATCCTGGGGACTTCCCTGGTGGTCCAGTGATTAAGAATCCAATGCAGGGGACCTGGGTTTGATTCCTGATCTGGGAGGATGCCGTACGCCTTGGAGTAACTAAGCCCATGCACCGCAACTACTGAGCCTGCGTGCCTAGAGCCTGTGCTTTGTAACAAGAGAAGCCACCGCAGTGAGAAGCCCACGCACCAGAACGAAGAGTCGCCCCCACTCGCTGCAACTAGAGAGAAAGCCCGTGCACAGCATCAGAGCCTGTGTGCCGCAATAGGGACCCAGCACAGCTCCCCCCACAGATTACAACAAACGAAAAACCAATTTTGTTGTTTTGAAATGGTGGAAAGCCAAATTGCTCTTGTTTAGAAGTGAAGAGCAGCTGTCATAAACTGTACTCCACATACATAGCAAGAGAATAATGGGCTTCCCTGGTGGCTCATCTGATAAAGAATCCACCTGCAATGTGGGAGACCTGGGTTCGATCCCTGGGTTGGGAAGATCCCCTGGAGGAGAGCGTGGCAACCCACTCCAGTATTCTTGCCTGGAGAATCCCCATGGACAGAGAAGCCTGGCAGGCTCTGGTCATGGGGTCGCAAAGAGTCAGACACAACTGAGCGACTAAGCACAGCACAGCAAGAGAATAAGTATGGTTTTTGAGTCTAAAAACTGCAGTGGACAAACATGTGGGGTGATGCCCTGGACACCCCACCCACTGTCTGCAGACTGCCCCGTGGCACCCCAGAATTGTGAATGTGCACGGGGAGCCAGGCTGGAGATGGGAGGAAGGAGAGCTGGGCCAGCATGTCCATTCCTCCACCTCCCACCCTCAGTCTGGCTACAACCTCACTCTGGCTACAGCCCCTGACCACAGCCGTGGCTCCTGCGAGTGGCTCTCCCCATCCTGCTGACCTGCTAACCCTCCCTCCACCTTTAAGCCCAAGGTGCTGGGGGCTTCCTGCTCCTCCAGCCCAGGGCCCAGCACTCTGCCTGGTCCTAACGCCAGTGTCCTTCGAATCCAGCTCCAACCTCCTTAATCCTTCAGGAAATGTCCTTCTCCAGCCCACAAAGGTCTCTTGTTCTTCTCCCCAGCTTCTTAGCGCTTGCTTCCTTCAGCCAGCTTGACCAAACGTCCCGTTTGCCCAGGACAGTTCCCATTTGTGCCTCTTGTCTCATGTAGACCATGGGGTCTATAAATGTGTGTGTGAGTTGCTAAGTCATGTCTGACTCTTGCAACCCCGTGGACTCTAGCCTGCCAGGCTCCATTGTCCATGGGATTCTCCAGGCAAGAATTGTTAAACATATTACCCAATGGCAGGGTAACTGGAGGTTCTCTGTCACAGGCAATCCTCCCGTTTATGAGTAGTCGCAGCCCCTGTGCTGTCTGTCACTACAGGAGGCTCAGGGCACGTTCTCAGGGCCTGGTTGTGTGGGTACAGGAGCTCTTCAGTGGTTCAGATTGAGCTTGGGTGCTTCCTCAGAAAGGGACGGCCGCAGCAGCAGCCTGCCTGGGGGACAAGCATTCAGGACAACCTGAATCCTGCCACCTAATATGGTCATTAACTTCAGGCAAGAATGGGATGTGTGCAGCAGAGCTGAATTCCCCAGCAAAACTGTCCTGTGGCGGGTGGCCCTCACCTTCAAGTTCTGGATTCCCCCGTGGTTCCTTGTGTTGCAGTCAGGGCCCTGGAAGGACCAGCCACCAATTGAAAATCACATCATGTTTAAAAAGTGATGACAGCTCCCCAGTAGCCAAATATCCTGGCCAGACCTGTTCCAGTGACCAGGTAACTGGGTGTGGGGTGAGGAGCGGCTGTCTCTGTGGCCCAGGTGTGCGTGTGTGCGTGCTCAGTCGCTAAGTCGTGTCTGACTCTTTGTGACCCCGTGAACTGTAGCATGCCAGGCTCCTCTGTCCATGGGATTTTTCCAGGCAAGAATTTTGGAGTGGGTTGCCATTTCCTTCTCCAGGGGATCTCCCCTACCCAGGGATCAAACCCACGTCTCCTGTGTCTCCTGCATTGGCAGGCGGATTCTTTGCCACTGAGCCACCTGAGATGCCCTCTGGCTCAGGTGAGCCATCCTCAAATGACCACTCACAGCATTCCTGGAGTTCCACATGCCTCCCCACAGCTGGGTTACTCTTCCTAGATAAGGAGATTGACAGATAATAGAGTCCACATAGAACTGGGGGGATTTGAAAGGACCTCTAGGATTTAGTGTACCCCAAAGGTCCTCACATCTCAATACAGAAAGGTGATTCAGCCCACAAGTCAATGATTGGCCTGTGGTCACACACACGAGTTAGCAGCAAATCTGAGGCCGGGTCAGGTGTCCCAAGGCCTTATCCACCACTCGGTGCAGACCACCCTGTTCAGAGTCCGCACCGACAAAGCAGCTTTTCTTTACTCTGTACAGGCATTTTCTTTAGGGAGCCCTCCAGGATTGAGCCTCGAATGTGGCCCATTCTTCTCTTTAGTTACATGGGCAAACATGTTTTCTAGAACACATGCAAAATGGCTTGGGATGAGTACCGTGTACCTGGACACCTAAGTAGGAAGACAGGACAAATGATTGAAAAACAGCCAGACAGAACCTCTGCTCTAAGGGAAGGGGCGGGCCCTTCTTCCCAGGAGCCCTGGAAAGGGTTCTTCAGGAGGCATCGTGTAGATATTGGGGCACCCGGGGGAGGGAGGTCAGATCTGGGGAGACAGGGGATCAGGAAAGCTTTGTGAATTGATTTTCACTCCAATTAAGTCTTTGGAGACGAAGGTAGAATTTCACCTGGGGGAGTTGGAAGAAAGTGGTAACTGGCGTTGAAGGTGGACCCTCGTGGAGGGGAAGGGACCATCTGGGAAGGAGTAGCTTGTTTGGACAGAACGATTTGAAAACTAGATTTATGGAAAAGAGTTGGTTTTCTCTCCCCTTCTCACTGAGGCCACACCTTCCGTTTGGTTTTCTGTGCTTCTGTTGCAGCAGAGTGGAGGACGGACCGCTTGGCTCCTGGCTACCGTGGGCGACCGAGTTGTTGCCTTTGCTCCAAAATCAAGTGTCTCATTCAGTTAAATCCAGGACAGAGCCATGATCAAGGCCGCCAAAACTCTTCCTCAGCCTGTGACCCATGCTTAAAGTATTTAATTTCAGTAGGAATCTCTTTGTTACAGGTTGTGATGGGGATGATGGTGATAAACGTCTAAGACTACGTGTATGTACGTTTGTCCATTTTGAAAACTTACTAGATGAACCAGCATGATCAGGAGACCACGTTTCTCAAAACGTTGTTCTAGAATTTCAAGTTATTGGCATGAAATGGTACCTACAGCTTTCACATCTAACTTTCCTTTTTATTTGCAATAACTACGCCCTCATTAGGGGCTTCCCCGGTAGCTCAGCTGCTAAAGCATCCGCCTGCAATGCAGGAGACTGCGGTTCAATTCCTTGGTCAGGAAGATCCCATGGAGAAGGGCATGGGAACCCACTCCAGTATTCTTCCCTAGAGACTCCCCATGGACAGAGGAAGCCTGGTGGGCTACAGTTCATGGGGTCGCAAAGAGTCGGACATGACTGAGCGACTAAGCACAAGACACAAGATAAGACGCTCTCATTCCTAACATGTATTTGCGGTTTCTCCATTTTCTCGATTAATCTTGCCCCACGCGTGTGTGTCTCGCTGATGTTTTCAAACTGCTAGTTGTCAGTCTCATTTTCAGATCTAGGATGAGTTTTCCTGGGCTCGGGGAGATCTGCTCCTTTGTGTTTGCTTCTTTATTAACTCCTTTCTTTATCCGTGACGGTTGCTGTCCTTTTGTTCAAGTTCTGCGCTCAGTGTGCGGATGTCAGTGTCTGTCTTCCAGCAGGTGTGAGATGCCGGCTCTCAGTCCGCTGTGTGCAGACGTGCGATTCTATTCTCGTCTCCGCTCAGACATTCCTCTGACAGGCCCTCATTCCTGCTTGACAACAAGAACACTAAATTTAACTCCCGTTAACCCAGTAAACAGTTCCGTCAGGCATTTTCCTCTAGCGGCATCTGGTTTAAAGCTTCATCCCTCTCAGGTAAAAATCTGAGCCCATTCGAGGGTGAGTCCACCACCTCCGTCTGCTCCAAGTTCCTCTCCAAGCCCAGGCGCAGCTGCCAGGAGGAGAATGCGGGAGCCCTCTGACCCCTTCACATCCCAGGAGCCCACACCTGCAGCCTGCCGAGGGCACTGAGCCTCGGGGTGTCACCCAGAGAGGTGCATGCCCGTGGCTGGCCACGGGCTATGGGGGTGGGGTTCCCATCAGATTCTTGGAGGTTTCTCTCGTGTCCCATGGTGACCCCTGGGTCTTCAGGCACTGTCCTCTCTTCCTCTAGCCAGCCAGTGTTGGAGATCCGACAGAGTCTCTGCTCTCATTCTTATGAGAAGGGGCACTCCCAGCCCACCAGTGGGTGATACGTGGGGAGGCATGGCTGGTTCTCCAGCCACGTCAGTGGCCTCCCTGGGTCCACAGGAACTCGAGAATCCTGTCCCGTCCACCTTGACATGACGGGAACAGGTGGGAGCTGCCTGCCCTCCTTGCCCGAGCTCTGATGTACCTGCGGGTCTGCTTCTTGGCTACCTTCAGCGGAAGCGGGTGCTTCAGCTGAACCCTGAGCCCTTCAGACTTCAGGGAAGACGATCTTGTTGCTATGGGCTGGGCGTGGGGGTCAGTTTTCCACCCCACCCCCCAGCATGCAGTGTACTGTGCTGTCCTTTGTCTCACGGGGCGATCTGCTGGGGCGAGGGTGGGACACAGGAGGGGCAGCAGAGTGGCCCAGTGTCTTCAGTTACTGCCGGGGACCATCCCCTTGCAGAATGTATTAATCTGAATGTGCTTTCCTTCCCCATGATGTCTTTCCTCCAGAAACAGAGGAGAGAGGTGGGTGTGGTCAGGCAGCCTCTGATCTCAAAGCCTTTTCCTTTCTGGTCCACAGTGAGAAATCATCTGGCCATCTTGTTGCCAGGACTGACCCTGGTGTGCAAGATGGGAGTTAAAGGCATGAAGGCAGGGAGCTTACCTGCCTCTCCCCACTTCTAAGGCCTCCAGGAGCTTTGGTGATCCTTGGTCTGTGGCTGCATCTCTGTGGTCACTGCCTCTGTGTCACATGGCCTCTGCCCTATGCAGAGGCCCTCTGCTTTCTCATGCCCTCTGCTTTCTCATAAGGACTCTTTCATTGGATGAGGGCCCACTCTCATCCAGGAGGATCTCATCTCACTAGTTACTTCCCAAATAGCCTCCCTCACAACTCCAGGTAGACGTGAATCTTTGGGGGACCCTCTCCAACCCAATGTGGTGTGGGACTCGGGGTCTCTGCTGAAGCTGACACCTTCCCAGGATCTCTCAGCTCCTCTTCCGGTGAGCAGGCCAGATCCAGGGGACAGTGGAACATCTGAGGCTCTCGTTCCTTTTCCTGGACTCTCCACCTGCTGCAGAAGCGCAGGTGTTTTGGAGGCTGGAATGTGGTCTTACGGGCCCTGGATAATCTGAGCATCACAGGGAGCACCCACATCTCCAGGAGACGATGGAACACTTCGACATTTGTTGTGAGTAGCTGCTCCTTCAGGCCCCAAAGCAGAGGAGTGGGAGGTCCATCAGCTGACCATGCCCGTGGCCTGGGCCGTGATTACGGTGCCCAGTGCCTTTGTGCTTCTGCCCAGCCAGGTGGAGCACTGAATAGAGTGTCTGCCACCATGCAAGAGTGAGCGTCAGACCTGGGGGCCCCAGAAGGTCTAGCTGAGAGTTTTCGGATTTGGGGCAAACATAGCTGTCACCTGGTCTATTGAAGCTCTAAGTGGCTGCATGTTGCAATGACCCAGAATTCTTGAAAGAACTGATGTCTGAGTCCCAATTCTGATGCGAATTAAATATGTGAACTGTTAGAAATTGATTCTACTATGAATCCTGGAAATGGGTTGTGGCCCGGGTTTGGGGGATTGTTAAAGTCTCTTTTCCAAAACAGCTTTGTTTAGGTCCAGTTAACACTCATGAATCACCCAGTTTCAAGCGTATAGTACCGCGGTTTTCAGGAGTCATAGCTCTGTGTGTCCGTCATCACAATCTTGTTTTAGAACATTTTGTTGCCCCTAAAAGGAACCCCAGGCTTGTCAGCAGGCACCTCATTACCACCACCACTGCCCTCTCAGCCCCAGGCAATCCACTTTCTCTCTCTCTGAGATGTGTCCATTCTGGCCTTTGATATGAAAGGAACATGAAGTTGTTGTAGCTGGCTTCTTTCCTTAACACGTCTTCAGGGTTCATCCACGTTGTAACATTCCTTTTTATCACTGAACACTGTTCTATTTTATGCACGTGCCACATTTTGTGTCTCCACTCATCAGTCATGGACATTTATATTCCTTCCACATTTTTGCTGTTATGAGTAACATTGCTACGAACACTCACATGCAAGTTTCCCTGTGGATGCTCTATTGCCTTGAAGTTTACCATTTCCTGGAATTTCCCTGGTGACACAGCGGAGAAGAATCTGCCTGTGAATGCAGGGGACACGGGTTCAACCCTGGCCTGGGAAGATTCCACGCGATGAGGGGCAACAAAGCCCATGCACCACCACTACTGAGCCTGGGCTCTAGAGCCTGTGAAGTGTAACTGCTGAAGCCCACGTGCCTAGAGCCTGTGCCCCACAGCAAGAGAAGCCACTGCAATGAGAAACCCCCCACCCCAGTGAGGAGTAGCCCCTGCTCGCTGCAACTACAGAAAGCCCACACACAGCAACAGAGATCCAGTGCAACCAAATAGGAATAAACAATTAAAATTATAACCAAAAAAAAGTCTACCATTTCCTGTCGATCTATGAATGTTCAAAAGAAGAAATTGGTTATCACCTCTCACTAGTATAAGCCAGCTTCTTCTTGCTAGTGTTTGCTTCTCATATCTAGTCCTGATCTTTCTGTAATTAAACAGAATCTTTTGTAATTAAAATGTATCTTGATAGTAATTTTTTTTTTAGTCCAATCTGATAACCTCTGTCATTTTACTGGCAAATTTAGTCCATTCATAATCATAATTCTTATTCTGGGTTTGTAGCTACCATATTATGAAATTTCTTATTTTACATTTTTATATTTTCCTCTTTTCTTGTCTTTTTGATTGAGCTTTTGGTAGTTCATCCCCACCCCAGTAGTTTGGAAATTACAGAGATCTGTATTTCTTTCTTTAGTTAGCCTTACATTGTGAATATTTAGTCTAAAAGGAATCAATGTTTCCTCATTTATTCTCAAAAAGTAGAACCATAGAACGTTTCAACTTCTATCATCCTTCCCAGTGTATATTTTAAAAAAAGAAAAAACAGCAAACAGCTTCTTCATTTGAAATATTCATAAATTGACAGGGGAACTTCACTGGTGGACCAGTGGCTAAGAGTCAGCTCTCCTATTGCAGGGCCCAGGTTTGAACCCTAGTCAGAAAACAAGATCCCACGTGCCACAATTAAAGATCCCATGCCACATCTAAAAAAGATCCCACATAAATGTTAAAATGTTAAAAAATAAAATAAATTAACAGGAAACTGTGTACAGAGAGGTCCTGTGTACTCTTCACCCCGTTTTCCACAACAGTTCCGTCTTGCTGCTGCTGCTAAGTCGCTTCAGTCGTGTCTGACTCTGTGCGACCCCATAGATGGCAGCCCACCAGGCTCCCCCGTCCCTGGGGTTCTCCAGGCAAGAACACTGGAGTGGGTTGCCATTTCCTTCTCCAATGCATGAAAGTGAAAAGTGAAAATGAAGTCGCTCAGTCGTTTCTGACTCTTTGCGACCCCATGGTCTGCAGCCCACCAGGCTCCTCCGTCCATGGGATTTTCCAGGCAAGAGTACTGGAGCAGGGTGCCACTGCCTTCTCCGAGTTACATCTTACATGATTATAATACAGTATCAAAACCAGGAAACTGACACTCATAAAATTGTGTACAGTCCTCTCATTTGATCAGATGTGCAGATTTATGTAGCCACCACAATCAAGGCACAGGAGTATTCCCTCACTACCAAGATCTCCTCGACATCCTTTAGAGTCACACCCACTACCTACAACCTTCCCCACTGCCTACAACCCCTAGCAAGCACTGATCCCTTTTCCATCTCTATGATGTTGTCATTTTGACAAAATGGTATAAAATCATCCTGTATGTGACCCTTGGAGATACAACCTTTTTTCTCAGCGTAATGCCCTTGAGATCTATCCAGGTTGTTGTCAGTAATACATTTTTTTTTTTTTTGCCAAGTGCTATTCAAGGGTAGAGTCAGACACAACTGAGCGACTTCACTTTCACTTTTCACTTTCATGCATTGGAGAAGGAAATGGCAACCCACTCCAGTGTTCTTGCCTGGAGAATCCCAGGGACAGGGGAGCCTGGTGTGCTGACGTCTATGGGGTCACACAGAGTCGGACACGACTGAAGCAACTTAGCAGCAGCAGCAGCAGCAGCATTCAAGGGTACAGATGCACCAGCTTTTGTTTAACCATCCTACTTCTACTGTCAGACGTTTTACTTGTTTTTACTTTTTGGCTTTTATGAATAAAAATTGCTACAAATAATTATATACAGATTTTTATGTGGACATAAGTTTTCTTCCTCCAGGATAAATGTCCAAGACTATAATCCTGGGTCATATGATAACTGTATGTTTAGATTTTTTGAAGTCTTTATTGAATTTGTCACAGTATAGCTTCTGTTTTCTGTTTTGGTGTTTTGGCCTCAAGACATGTGGGATCTTATCTCCCTGACCAGGGGTTGAACCTGCACCCCCTGCATTGGAAGACAAGAGTCTTAACCACTGGACCACCAGGGAAGTCCTGATCAGTGTTTTCTACTTGGGTTTTTGCTTCATTCTCACTTTGCTCCACAAGGAAGTGGGGAGAGTTTGGGAGACTCCGAGGAACCAGCCCCAAAGCCCAAAACATGAAAAGAACAGATTGGGCAGAAATGAAATTTCCAGATCCTGACTCAAGGTTTTCCCTGATTGCTCAACTTAAAGCATAACCACATTCCAGGTAGAAGAAAGTCCATTTTTATTCTAAAAGCCCAGCATGCCTGTGTTTTTGCTATTCTCTCCCCTTCAGTCTCATAAACAGCCTGAGAATGACTCAGACGTAAACATCAATCAGGAACTGTCTCCAGCCTGCGAGACAAAATCCAGCGCCGTCTGCAAAGCAAAGTTCTGCTCCCTCATTTTATCGCTGTTTTGCCTTCCAAGGGGTCCCCAGGGCATCTGGTTTCCATCAGTTCCCGCTTCCTCCAGATGGAATGACCCAGCCAGCTCCCCACGGGTCAGGCTGGGGTTCCTTCCCCACACCTCCTTTCTCACTTTTGGAGAGTTGGAGATTTCCTCTGCGTTCCCTGGTTTATGTCAGATATCTGCACAAAGTAATCGGATGGCTCTGTGTATTTCTGCATTCCTCGACATTATGTGACTTGTCTCCATCTTGAGAACTGTGGCTGTTTTTTGTAAATCACTGAAGAATGGCAGAAACTGGTGGAAAGGGTCAGGGCAAGGGAAGAGCCTCAGACCCCTCCCACCATGAGCAGACGGACCGCCAACCATAGTGGGTCTTGGGTCTGAGGAGGGCCCCAGTTTGGCTTTCCCAAAGCCATTTCTCAAGCCCACGTGCACTGATTCCCAAGTGAAAGAAGCCCCACCAGCAATCGCCAGCTTTCCCCAAGCCTTCCCACGCGGCAAGTATTTCCTGATGTTTCACAGGCAAGGACGGAATGCTAGGTGCTGAGGTCACAGTCGACCATTGGTGTGTTTGTACATTAGAGAGACAGACCCAGGATACATGTGTAAACGAGCTAAATCACAGCACTGGGAAAACATCACCAATGCTGGTTCTGGAAAGACTGGGTCACTCACAGCATCTGTAAATGTGGAAAAACGCTCGAGGGGTATGAAGGCCCGTGCTAATAAGAGCTGTGCCCTCAGGTGAGTCTTGAAGCTTCATTGAGTCAATATAGAATTCAGAGGTTCTCAGAGCCTGTTCAGCATTTCCAGGGTAGGACGTGTCGCAACAGGAATGAAGCTCACAGAATGAAAGCTCGCTGCCCTGACCAGACAGCTGTTGTCTGATGCTGAGTCCAGTGTCCTGTGGACGGAACACCAGGGTGCAGAGATAGGAGGCCTTCGGGGATCACCCAGTTGGACAATTTTATAAATGAGGACTCAGCTAACCGAACACGCCTCCCCATTCCTGCAATGTCAGCTCCGTGTCCTCGGGAGGGGCACCCCATCACTGTGTGCCTCACTTTCCTCCTTGGAATATCTTTTCACTAAGATGCTGAGAAACAGCCTTACCTCCTATGCGGGGTCTACAGCCCACACGCAGGTCCAGACAGCGCTACCAGGATCGTCTTGGCTGGGCTCTGCTCTTTGATGCCGGCAGCTGTGTGCTTGTAGAAGCTGTGTCCTCTGTACAAAATACAGCCGTGCTTTGCTGCCAAGGATTGAGAAAATGGAAAATTTAGCTTCTCGTTCCACAACGCAGAAGTTCTATTGACAGTTACATTTGGGTAAATGGCAGTTTGAGGTTTTCATGGTTTTCTGGTATTCTGACCACACCACACCAAAACTTGGCACTGGTTGCTAACACACTCTGGATCAAGGTTTGACCTGAGAAACAGGACGAGCAGGATGTGTGTGTGTGTGTGTGTGTGTGTGTGTGTGTGTGTGTGTGTGTGTGTGTGTGTATAGGCTTATTATAAGGGACTAGCTTATGTGATTGTGGTTGGCTGGCTAGGCAAGTCTGAATTCACAGGGCTGGCTCTTAGAAAGGGCAGACTGGAACTCCTGAGCACTAGCTCAAGCTGTTGGCCACAGATGAAATTCTTTTGGATCTGCTTTTAAGGCCTTTCAACTGATCGGGCGAGGTCCACCCCAATTATCCAGACTATTTCCCTTTTGTGAAGCCAATTGATGATGGACCTTTATCACATCCACAAAATTACCTTCCCAGCAGCATCTAGGTTAGTGTTTGAATGGATGGCTGGGGACTGTCGCCTTGCCACACAGACCCAGATCTGACCCTGCACTCTCTGTCCATGCAGAATGAGCCCTTTTACACCTGCCAGTCCTTGAAATTCGCATTTGCTAGACTCTCTGATGCCACCGAGATAACAGACTTCATCACCGACTTCACCAACTGATTGTTAACCAGTGGGGATTTTAATACCAGGCCCTGCTCGCCCCAGGCCTCCTTAGTGGGTGCTCTGCACATAACATACCAGCTACGGACTCCTCTTGACTTAAATATGCACCTAAGAAGTTCACCTGGAGAAGGCAATGGCACCCCACTCCAGTATTCTTGCCTGGAAAATCCCATGGACGGAGGAGCCTGGTGGGCTGCAGTCCATGGGGTCGCTAAGAGTCAGACACGACTGAGTGACTTCACTTTCACTTTTTCACTTTCATGCATGGGAGAAGGAAATGGCAACCCACTCCAGTGTTCTTGCCTGGAGAATCCCAGGGGCAGGAGAGCCTGGTGGGCTGCCGTCTATGGGGTCACACAGAGTCGGACATGACTGAAGTGACTTAGCAGCAGCAGCAGCAGCAAGAAGTTCACTTTTCCTGTGTCCCGGGCCTTCAGACCTCTTGTCTGCTGGTCTGGCGCTTCTCAAGCCACCTGTGGCAAAGGACCAGTTGCTTTGTTTTGTTTTTTCATTTCCAATCCATCATGTGACGTATGCTTTTGTAAAATACGATAAAGATGAACCACAGGAAAAATGACCATGCATTTAGATGCCCGGCAGCTCTCAGAGTGTCTGGACATTGGCTCGTGATTTCTGTGTCCACCACAGGCCCAGGACAAGCAGTCTCAGGGCGCCACTGGGCACAGAGCAACTCCCGACTTCCTTCTGTGAATATTTCTCGAGTGCGTGCTATGTGCCGGGCACTGCCTTATCTCAGGGAACTTTAAATGGAGGGAGACAAGGAAGAAACATCACAAATAAGTACATTAAACTATGTTAGAGGGTGAGAGCTAGTGGAAAGGAGAGGAGGAGAGTGCTGGGTTGGTTGGGCTTCCCACCTCCCACCACCCTTGACTGGGTATATCAGGTTCTAAATAGTGAAGTAAATCCATCTGTAGAAAAGTGTGCATGGTTGTTCTTACCTGTTAATGTGTGTGTTATGTGTTAAGTTGCTTCATTGTATCCAACTCTTTGCAACCCTGTGGATTGTAGCCCACTAGGCTCCTCTGTCCATGGGATTCTCCAGGCAAGAATACTGGAGTGGGTTCCCATGCCCTCCTCCAGGGGAATCTTCCAGACCCAGGGATCAAACATGTGTGTTTCTTATGTCTCCAACATTGGCAGGCAGGCAGGTTCTTTACTGGTGAACCACCAGGGAAGCCCAACAATATTGGAGTGTATAGCCTTTCCTTCTCCAGGGATCTTCCTGTATCTTTTAAGTCTCTTGCACTGGCAGGTGGGTTCTTTACCACTAGCGCCACCTGGGAAGCCTTTCTCTTAATACACTTGTGTTTTAACAGTAATCTCATTACACAGGATGAGACTGAGAGCCCAGAGTTGACATGTGTGACACAGTTGTCAACCCTGGGGGCCTGGGATCTCTGAATCGGCAGCGGAAGCGTGTGGATGAGCCCCCAGGGATTTCTGAATGGAGATGGGAGCAGAGAGAGCTGGAGGAAGAAGAAAAGGTAACAGAAAAGACTGAGGTTAAGAAGCCAGGTTCCCCAGGACTTCCCTGGCGGTCCAGTGGTTAAGATTCTGCGCTTCCACTGCAGGGGGTGTGGTCCCTGGTCATGGAACTAAGATTCCACATGTATCATGGCAAGGTCAAAAAGGGAAAAAAGGAAGCCAGGTATACCTCTCCCCCGGAGAAGGCAATGGCAACCCACTCCAGTCCTCTTGCCTGGAAAATTCCATGGACGGAGGAGCCTGGTAGGCTACAGTCCATAGGGTCACAAGGAGTCAGACACGGCTGAGCGACTTCACTTTCTTTCTTTCTATAGTTCTTTTTGGAGAATGCAATGGCAACCCACTCCAGTGTTCTTGCCTGGAGAATCCCATGGATGGAGGGGCCTGGTGGGCTGCCATCTATGGGGTTGCAAAGAGTTGGACACGACTAAGCAACTAACACACACACACACACACACACACACATCACCCCTCATGCTGAACAGGAGGAGGGAGGAATGCTTGGGGCTCATTTTAACTTGGCGGGTGGCAGCTTCAAGGGAGGGCGCTGGGGTCCCCTAGACTTAGCACGGTGCAGACAATCTGAGAAATCTTTAGTCTTGCTGCAATTAGCAATTTTTTTAAGCAACAATAATGTGTTCATTGGCATCACCCCAGTGGACTGGGTGTTCAACTGTGAAGGAAAAGAACAAAATCTAAGAATGTGCATAGAGGGCTAGAAATAGTGTCGAGGCTGCCTAAAAACTGCCATGAAGCCAGGGACCCTGGAGAGCTTTTTAGCTTCCAGGGTGAAAAGAAATTCCAGGAGAACGTGCGAGTTTATTGTTCCACTTGAGATGTAAAATGGAGACGGGTGATAATAACAGGTGAGACAATGGTGCCCATTGTTCATCCACATGCTGCCCTATGAGGGGGGCACTTTCATTGTCCCCCGTTTTCAAATGAGGCCTGAAGGGCTGGCTGGCCAAGGCTGAGGGTGGGCTCATGCGGCAACCACTGGCCATTTGGCTACATGTCTGGGCTTCTACCCACAGTGCCATCCTGCCTCTCAGGAGTACCCTGCATCCCTTTCAGCAAGCTGGGGGAGTTGTTCTGGGTAGAGGGAGCAGCCCTGCTTCCCCAGAGCCCCAACAACCCAGGACCCTCAGAGAGCTGGTACTTTGCCGGCTCAGCTAGTTAGAGACCAGCACCCAGGACAGTGCCTGTGCCCCAGGCCAGGCTCCAGTAAGCTAAGGCGGTCCCAACAAGAAGAGCCCAGGGTACTTCCTCAGAGCCAGCTGGGGCACGGAGCCTCCCCCATCACCTGTGTTTGGAAAGAGATGGACAGAGGGATTAAAGGATGGATGGAGAGAGATGGATAGAGGGAGGGAATGAGATGGGGGACAGCCAGAGCAGTGGAGAGCTGCCAGCAGAACAAAGGCAGAGCTTTGCGTGAGCCCCGATTGGTGGCTGTTGGCATCAGGGAGCTGGCAGTGGGCTAGTTAGAAGCGGGATGTCCTTTGTGATTGGTTATGGGACACATTTGTTTTCTGCAGGTTGGCCCAGAGTTGAAAGCAGGGACAAAAAACCAGGGAAGCTGGCAGTCACCAACCAAGCCCTGGCTGTTTCGTCCTGTCCGAGCGCAGGTGTCGTCCGAGCTCTATGGTCATTCACGGGCTGGCTCTTGTTTGTATGTTTGATCGCCCCTGCTGAGAATGTTCTCCTAATGCAGGCTCCCAATGCACGTGCTCTGGTGGGCATTGTGCCCCAGGGAGCTGAGGGTCCACTGTGCTCCTGGAAATGGACTCACAGACCCAGGAGCAGGGTGGCTCTACCCCCCTGGCATGGGGACAGAGGGCTGCATCATGGTCACAGATGGGACCTACCCCGGTCCTCTTTGTGGGGACTAAACTGAGCCTCAGGACCCCCTTGCCTGGCCAGATACCCACTGTTCTCTAGCCAGTTAGCTCTGAAAAGCCTGGGAGCTTGGGCCTGGGGGTGGAGAGGAAGGAAGCCCAGTTAGTGGCCTCATTCCGCACTCCTCTGCCCCTGGTCTTCAAGCCAGTCTCCCCTGCGCTGCCTTGCCATGAACATGCTGCTTTACTGTTGGTGTTACTGACTGGTTGTTCAGTCGTGTCCCACTTTTTTATAACCCCATGGGCTGGAGCCTGCCAGGCTCCCCTGTCCATGGAATCTCCCGGGCAAGAATACTGGAGTAGGTTGCCATTTCCCTCCTCCAGGGGATCGTCACGACCCAGGGATCCAACCCACTTCTCCTGCACTGCAGGCGGATTCTTTACGGTTGAGCCACCTGGGAAGCCCGGCACTGATGCTTATCCTGTCTTCACCTGGAATATGCATATTCTGTTATCATGCATACTTTTCATTCACTGTGATTTCCTTCAGGTGTTGCACTGCCTGTCATTTATCTTGATCTCCGAGTGTTAAGGGTTCCCATAAATTCTGCACCCAAAGCAGTGTCTCTCACTCCTTACCCCTCCACCTCCTCGCCTTCAAGCCCCAGGTGGTTCCCACTAGGTGTCTAGTGTTAGTGTTCCAGGGCTGACGAGTCAATTATGCACATTTTTAATGGTTTAGGGTTTCGGTCGTGGTTTCTGCTTCTTTTTTTAAAAATTAATAATTAATGATTAATTCATTCCACAAATATTCCATAAGATTTTAACGGAAAAACCTGAACAAGTTTTTTGGGCAACCCAGTTTTTCCTGCACCAACTCTGTTCCAAGAACCACGCCAGGGGCAGGGGATGCAAAAGTGAGCGAAACGACTGTGGGTGGGCTTGGCCCCATGGAGCTTACGATCCTCACTCAGGGCAGAGTCCCAGACTCTGCAGCCCTCACAGTCCCTGCCTTTGCCCTGGTGGAAAGAGGGTTTTTGGAGAGGCCTCTGGTGGGCAGCACGCATGTTGAGGGAGTAAGCTGAGACATATGCCTCTGGTTCCTCAGGGACCGGTTTTGGCTCCACCAAGATGGCAGTGGGCTCCCCCCGCCCAGCTGTCAGAAGCAGCCACAAGATGCCTGCCCCAAGGATTCCAGGGATCGGCTCCTAGAGGCCCTGCCCTCTTTCTCCATCCTGGCCAGCACATTCCTGCTCTTTCATAAACACACTTGGAGTTTTGGAAACCAGTTCCAACCACCCCCAGCCCAGGACCTCACAAGAGGTAGACCACCCATGGGTGTTAAACTAGGGTGAAGGGAGCAGCAGTGAAGGAGCCCCTCTTGTGAAACCTTCCGTGTCATCTGCTTGGCAAGCCCAGGTGGAAATGGCATCTGATCGGCCTTGCTCCTTGCTGGCAAGCCTTCCCATTCACCTTGCAGGGGAGACAGTCATGTCTGCAGGTCTGAGCTCAGGAACCCTCAGATCTTTAGGATAAGGAACAGATTGGTGTCTCTCAGCCTAAGGTCTGTGATGACATGGTCTTTCCAGCTGACCTGTACTCTTGTGCCTTCTCTGCTGTGATGCCCTGTTTCACCGCTGTGCTATGCTCGTGTCCAACTCTTTGGGACCCCATGGACTGTAACCCACAGGCTCCTCTGTCCATGGGATTCTCCAGGCAAGAATTCTAGAGTGGGTTGCTGTCTCCTTCTCCAGGAGATCTTCCCAACCCAGGGATCAAACCAGAGTCTCTTGCGTCTCCTGCATTGCCAGCCAGACTCTTTATCATGGCATCACCTGGGAAGCCCCCCTGTTTCACTAAAGCTCTGTGTTTTCTTGGGCGGGTTCCATAGCTCGGTGGGTTATTTTCCCTGTCAGAAGTGTCTCATTTTGTGGTATAAAGGCCCAAAGGTCTAAATTGTAACCTCAGTCTCTCATCCACTAAAAGGCTTCTCCGTGGACCTTCCCCTGCCCCCAACCTTTCACTCTTGGCTGAGGCCTGGCTTGTGGAGTGGGAGGTGGTTAATGTATTCACCCATAGGATGGATGGACGCCCACGATCCTGCTATTTGTTTTCAACTTGTCCCATCTGTTCCCTTGTTCCCTTTTCCTGCTTTCTTTTAGATTATTTTTTATGATCCCATTCTATCTCTGCAATTGTCTTCCTGGCTGGTATGGACTGAATGGTGTCCCCTCAAAATTGACATGTTGAAGCCCTCACCCCCAGTGTGATGATGGTGTTAGGAGGTGGAGGCTTTGGGAGGTGAAGAGGGTTAGGTGAGGTCAGGAGGGTGGGGCCCTCGTGGTGGGATTAGTGATTTAATGAGTAAAGACACCTGAGAGCTTGCTCTTAGCCTCTCTCTACCATGTGAGGACTTATCAAGAAGTCGGCACCTGGGGCCTTCCCACGACTCACGTTTCCTGTGTTGGCAGGTGGGTTCTTTACCTCTAGGGCCAGCTGGGAAGCCTCCATCATTTCACTCTCTCTCTCTCTGTGTATGTATCTGAATCATCACATGGTACAGATTAAACTAATACAATGCTGAATGTTATTTGTACCTCAATTTCAAAAACCCCTAAATTTTAAAAAATACCTGAAAAAAAACTCAGACCTTCAAATCAAGAATTATTTAGTCAATATTTTGTTTTGTTTTATGAAGATATTTTATTTCTTTATTCCTCAGTACAAGCCAGTAATTGCGCACAAAATAGAAATTCAGTAAAATCAGCTCCATTTGAGGTTAACGTAATGTGATGGTTATAAGTTTCAGCTGTAATCGATTTTTTAAAAGTACCTTTAATTACAAAGTGTCTTATACACCTAGATTTTTAAAAATTTAAATGGTTCATTTTGTCTTTGTTATCCTTGTAAACGTTTCATTTCTGTAGGTTTCATAAAGTATTGTTGTTTAGTAGCTAAGTCCTATCTGACTCTCTTGCAGGCAAGAATTTCCCAGGCAAGAATACTTGAGTGGGTTACTATTTCCTTCTCCAGGGGTTCTTCCCAACCCATGGATCTAACCCCCATCTCCTGCATTGGCAGGCAGATTCTCTACCACTGAGCCACCAGGGAAGCCCTTCACAAAGAATATTGTCAGTACTATAGAACATTAATGTAATTCACAAACAAATACTTGTACTGGGGGCAGGTAGTCAAACATGTCCCCCAGCCAAGTGAGGTGGGCAGGGCCTCCCTGAGTTGCCCCTTCTTGAGGGCTGTTGAACTCATGAATAAGAAAATCAAGCTGGTTAATATTGCCCCTTCTTTCTCTACGGAGAGGTCAGCCACACCGCTAGAAAGCCAAATCAGGCCCTTCTACGTGTTTTTGGAAGTAACATTTTTTTTTAACTTATTTATTTGCTGCAAGCAGGGGTTACTCTGATGTTGCACAGAAAGCATGGGCTCAGGCTTCAGCAGTTATAGCACATGGGCTTGGTTGCCCCGTGGCGTGTGGAATCCTCCAGAACGTGTGTCCCCTGCATTGACAGGTGGATTCTCAACCACTGGACCCCCAGGAAAGTCCTAGAAGTAACACTTTATGGGAGCATGGCCACACCCACCATCCACACGTCACCTGTGCTGGCTTCAGAATTACGATGGCAGAGTTGAGTGGTTGCCACAGAGACCATTCAGATTCCGAAGCCTAAACTATTTTTATTATCTGGTCCTTTACACAAAAAATGTGCTGGCCTCCAGGACCACTAACGTGGGCTGGGGACTTGAAGAGAACTTTTGCAGCAGGCCTGCCTCTCTGAATTCCTGGTAAGACTGGGAGTGGTCGAGAGCTCAGGGCTTTTGTATTTCAGAAAACCCAGTCCCCATGGATGCCAACTGCAGATTTCCCAGCACAGAACAAAACTGTGTTTTCCCCTCTCGGGAACCCATTTAACTAGCAGGCCTGTGAGCCACAGGTGAGGAGACCAGCTCTGTCCCCGAGAGGCCACACCCGTGGAAAATGGGAAAGTCATCTCCTTCCGTCTAAGCAGAAGGAGTGGCAAAGAGACCAATTGGATGGGGGTAGGGGCGCTGCAGATAGGACTCAGGGACCAGGTATTCTAGGTAAGGGGCCAGGAGAAGGCAGCTATTCCAGCTTGCAGCATCTCAGAGGCTGCACTAAGTGAAGACCAGAATGTCAGGGGCATTGCTCGGGCCCTCAGTCTGCAGGGGCTTGGGATGTACCTCGGTCTTCACAGTGATAAGGGCACAGCGCCCAGTGCCATGTGGGGGCCAGCACGCCCTTCCCGGCCCCCACCATCTGTATGGTGGGGTCAGAAGCACTGGCCTCGAAAGATTCAGAGAAGAAAAGACAGACAGCGTCGGCCCAAAAGCTGAAGAGAGGGGCTGACGCTGGACGGGAGGTGGTGAGTGTTCTCAGAGTTGGACCCTCAAAGAGGGCCGAGCCCCATGTCCTGGCTATTGTAAGTGGTCCTGCTGTGAACACTGCGGTACATGTATCTTTTTCAATCAGAACTTTCTCTGGACATATGCCCAGGAGTGGGATTGCAAGATCATATGGTAACCCTATTTTAAGTTTTGTAAGGAATCTCTATACTGTTTTCCATAGTGGCTGCATTTTTCTGTGTCTTTAAATAAGACCAATGATGGTTCCAGCACCCCTCCACACATTCTCCGCTTCTACCTCCCCATCCCTGGAGCAGGGCTTTGTCCTTGTGGGAAATAAAGCCCACCGGCACACACCCAAGGAACGGACTTGGAGACAAGAGGTGCGGCGGGAAGCGAGGCTTTAATGACGGTCTTGCCAGGTGGATTCTTTACCGACTGAGCTACCAGGAGAGTCCATGAATACTAGAATGGGTAGCCTATCCCTTCTTCAGGGGATCTTCCCAACCCAGGAATGGAACTGGGGTCTCCAGCCTTGAGGGCGGATTGTTTACCATCCGAGCCGCCGGATGAGGTGACACGGTGACATTGCAGGTTCTGAAGGAGTTACAGGGTGGGACTGGAGAGTCCTTGTTTCCAGTTGTTTCCAAGGTGGTCCGGTCAGAGGACCACCCTTCAGGTAGGAGGCTCTCAAGCCTAAAGACTTAAAGCTTTGCAGTTCAAGTGGTTCCTTGATTGGACAAACCAGCAGCATTTGGTGAATTGGAAAATCAGATCCAAGCCTGGCTTCACTGATTGCAAAATGGGTGGGGTCATGAGAAAGTTCAAAGGCCTCTGAGAGCCACCAGGGAATTCTTAGGGGTTCCTGACAAGCCCACGGGAACTAGACAGGCGTGTCACTTCTACTGGCAACAACCAGGTGGCCGCTGATCTGAGTGGGCCCGGGTCTCTCTCAGAAGGTCTCAAGTTCTGGGGAGCCCCTTGGTTTCAGGCACACCAGCGTGGCCACATGGGGTTCTTATTAGTGCTTTCCCACCAACAGAGCTCGGGGGGCTCCCCTGGTGGTCCGGGGGTTAAGAATCCACCTGCCAATGCAGGGAACACAGGTTTGATCCCTGTTCCAGGAAAATCCCACATGCTGCAGAGCGACTAAGCCCGTGCTCCACAACTACTGAGCCAGCGCTCTGGAGCCTGCGAGCTGCCAGTACTGAAGCCTGGGTGCCTAGAGCCTGTGCTCCACGAGAAGAGAAGCCACTGCAGTGAGAAGCCCGAGCACCAAACGAAGAGCAGCCCCTGCTCGCCCCAAGTACAGAAAGCCTGAATGCTAATAATGATCGACGCTTGGGTTCTCAGTAGAGCATAGGTTCCTCTGTCTCAGAGCAGGGTGACAGGGAAGGAAAGAGATTATTAGCATAGAACCCTTGTGAGAGATACAAGGGGGCTGGCGAGGGAGTGCCTCGCTGAGAACTTAGTGGCTACATTTTTTAAAAAGTTTTAAGGGAGGAGACGCGTATACCTTTGGCTGATTCATGTTGATGTGTGGCAGAAACCAACACAACATTGTAAAGCCCAATTAAAAATAAATAAATTTTTTAAAAAGAGAGAGCCTAGGCAAAAAACAAAACAACAAAACCCAACCAATCTACCAATTTTATTTATTCTTTGGCCACCCTGCACAACATGTGGGATCTTAGTTTCCCAACCAGGGATTTCGTCCATGCCGCCTGCATTAGAATTGCAGAGTCTTAACCACTGGACTGCCAGGGATGTCTCTACATTTTTATAATCAAAGGAAAAGTAAGGAGAGGAGAAAGACCACCCTCCTCCTCCTCCTCGAGTACACATCAAGCTTTCATCATTAGTTCCTCCTCCACGTTGGGCAAGGGAGTTTTCTTGTCCCTACATGGTCAAATGGGGCTGCCATGATGCGGTGGAGATGAGCAAAAAAGCAGTAATATACAGTAAATATGGTAAATAACTCAGGTTTCAGTACAATGTCATCTTTTCCTTATGTTTTCGTTTATAGTGCGCAGAGGACCATGACTTCACTGGGCAGGATGTGGGGCTCACGCCACGGTTTTATTGTTTGGGTGTATGTCTCGTGTTTCTGTTGCATGGTTTTGTTGCTAGACATGTGGTTCTTGGTTTGTCGTGGTTCTGACGCATTGGAAAAGACCCCGATGTTGGGAAAGACTGAAGGCAAAGGAGAAGAGGGTGGCAGAAGATGAGATGGTTAGCTAGCATCACTGACTCAGTGGACGTGAATCTGAGCCAGCTCCAGGAGACAGTGGAGGACAGAGGAGCCTGGAGTGCTGCAGCCCATGGGGTAGCAGAGTCGGACACGACTTAGCGACTGAACAACAACAAACCTGCTTTCCTGAGCAATCATTAACTTATAGGGGTCTCCCATATTTTTCCTTTCGCTCCTTAATAGGGTTAACTATTTAATTACCTACTTTGTCCCCTTTACTCTGTCCCTGTCAAAAGGATTGAAATTTACAGTTCCTTTTTGTTTAAGGAGTCTTCAGGGACAGAGGCCGGGCTAGAGGGAACACGTCGTAGGTGACAAATCCCCCAGTCTCGGTAGAGACCAGAGAGGGAGTCAGGGATGGGTGGCATCCACAAACCCGGCCCTGTTTGTGCAGGCAGCCACCCCGCTTCCCGGATGACCTGTCCCCACCCCAGGAGTCTGGGAGATGCAGAGACAGCCTGGTCTCGGCACAATGAATGTCCTTGGGCTAGATTTAGAGACAGACGGCTGAGTCCAACCACAGGCAGGAAATTTCATTTCCAGACCTTCATCAAATTCTTCTTTCCTGACTCATTACATTCAAAGCACATTTTGTTTTGCAAACAAAGTGGAGAAGGCCTTCCAGCAGAGGCCTAGCCCCCAGGGCCCAGGTCTCTCTCTCCCTCCCGTGAAGTTGGAAGTTAGGCTTGAATCTGCAGGCAAACAGGACAATTGGTTGGTGGAAGCACAGAGCCTGTGGGAGGGCTGGCACGTTTCAGTGAGAAAGCCATCGTCTTGTAGCTTTTTGCTGGTGTGTCAAGTCCCATTTACTACTTAGGGTCCTTGACTTTCATCTTGGAGATACTGTTTTCCAGTATGAGACATTATAAACCAAGTCATTGAAGAGGAGATTACTCTAGAACACAGGTTTGTTTTTTTTTTTTTTAATATTTCAAAAGAAGTCTTTGTCCTTTTGAGAAAGAAATATTATTTCCAGGTCTCGGGTGGACGTTGAGCTGTAATGTTTTGGAAGCCGTTGGAGGGATGCTGGGCCTCTTAAAAGCAGCCTGTCCTTGAACGCCCCCAGTCAAATACAAAGTGTGCCCGAGTGGCCAGCATGATTGATGAGCAGTTAGTTAGTGGAGACAAGGACGGTAGGGGAGGGGCAGGGAGAGGCCACCAGCCTGGGACTGCCCCTGGGGCCTCATAGGACCTGTCCTGCAAGGACAGCAGGGGACATCCGAGGTCTGTCCCCCGAGGGAGACGGTCAATGTGAACAAGTCTGACTGCGAGGTTTTTGGGGTGAAAACTGCTCCCAGCTCTGGGCCCTTCGAGTATAGTTCTGGTATGAGCCCTGCCACACAGCAATGGCGCTTTTCGCTTAGTCCACCCAAAGTTCTAGTTTGTCAGCGAGTATTCCGCTACAGCGGGGCTTCCCTGGTGGCTCAGATGGTAAGGAATCCACCTGCAACGCAGGAGACCTGGGTTTGATCCCTGGGTCAGGAAGATCCCCTGGAAAAGGGAATGGCTACCCACTCTAGTATTCTTGCCTGAAGAATCCCATGGACAGAGGAGCCTGGCAGGCTACAGTCCATGGAGTCGCAAAGAGTTGGACACGACTGAGCGACTAACATACACGCACACATTCCAATACAATGGGCCGCAGGCGGCCAGACTCTCCTCTGCGGGGCACTCCCCTCCCGGGCCAGGTTTCTATACCTGCCCCTGCTTGGAACCAAGGAGGAGCTGTGAACATCCAAGCATTTGGCCCTGACCCCTGGAGGTGGCAGAGAAGGCAATGGCACCCCACTCCACGCTAAGGGTCAGACACGACTGAGCGACTTCACTTTCACTTTTCACTTTCATGCATTGGAGAAGGAAATGGCAACCCACTCCAGTGTTCTTGCCTGGAGAATCCCAGGGATGGGGGAGCCTGGTGCGCTGCCGTCTATGGGGTCGCACAGAGTTGGACACAACTGAAGTGACTCAGCAGCAGCAGCAGCAGCAGAAGTGACTTAGCAGCCTGGAGGTGGGGCCAGAACCCTGAGTTCGGGCGGTTTCCCAGGTGATTCCATTGCGCAGCCACCGGGAGAAGCAGTGTTTTCAAGACACCCGCTCCCCACGTAACCGGTGGGCTTGTTGAAGAGGACTCAGGCCCTGGGGGTGGGTTCTCCCCAAATAAGTAGGACCAAAATGAAAGGAAACACAGGAGGGCTCCATAGCTAAGGAGAATTGGCTGCTTCAAATGGATTTACTCGAAACAGAGACCAAAATTCTACTCCAAACTGGTGGTTCTCAACTTGTAGAATGCATTAGACTCTCCTGGGACTTGTTAAAATTCAAATGGCTCCCCCCGCCCCCAAATTTCCCGCTTCAACAGGTCAGGGTGGGCCCAAGCACCTGCATCCTCAACAGGCTCCCAGGGCATGCTGATGCTGCGAGTCCAGGGACCCCTTGGGAGGACCACACTCTAAAGAGTGGAACAAAAATTAAAGGCTTGCTTGAAATGGTTTTTTGTTTGTTTGTTTTTAAAGAAAATGACAGGGTGTTTATCTTGGGTGTCCCTGGTGGCTCAGATGGTAAAGAATCTGCAGGCCATGCAGGAGGCCTGAGTGCGATCCCTGAGTCGGGAGGATCCCCTGGAGAAGGGAATGGCAGCGCAGTCCAGTACTCTTGCCTGGAGATTCACGTGGACAGAGGGGCGGTGGCAGGCTACAGCCCATGGGGTCGCAGAGTCGGACACGACCAAGTGACTAGCCCTTTCACTATTTTATCTCACATTTAATAAAGAGATCGCAGGTGCCATCAACTCTTAGGCTAAGTTAAGTGTGTGCGTGATGAGGGGAGGAGAAGGCGGGGTGGGCAGCCTGGGACGCTCCCGGGACTTGGCTGAGTTGAGACAAGGCCAGCGCGTGTCAGAGGTGCCCCGGCACCCACCGCAGCCGTTTGGAAGGGGAGCTGGCAGGAGGGACCGGGCACAAGTCCCAGGCGAATCGGAAGTGTAAATGCCTGACGTTAGGTTTCAAGCAGCAAGGCATCCACGTCAAAAGACGTCCATCCTGAATGAACATGTTGCCGGCCGCGTGGCACAGCCACATGCGAACATTCAGGTAGGATGTTCTGCCTCCTCCCACACCGCGGAGGCCCAGGAGGACCCGGGTAACCAGATGCTAGTTTCTAGCTTCCTGCACCCAATCTCTCCCTCTCACGCATCAGTTAGCCCACGAGGGACCCCTCAAAAACGCACACACCCCTCCCTCAGACCCTAAGAAAGGCAGAGCATGGGGTCAGCTCTCTCTCCCGCACCCGCTCACCGTGTGGCCCTGGGCATGCCCTGTATCCACCAGGACCTGTGAGCGATAAGTCTTGCTCCCCCTTCTGCCAAACGGAGTCGTAGGGAGGGAACTCTCTGTCTGGAACCTGAGACACAGCTTGGCCTACTCCCCAAACTCAGAGCCCATCCTCGGGCTGAACTCGGGCAAAGGCTCTTCTTGACCAAACATTAGACAGGTTTACCCCAGGCCTGGTTCAGGACCTGCCTAAGCCGGTCCTGGCAGAGAATCCTGCGATGTCACCCCCTACCCTTGGCATCAGAGCAAGCTCCTTCAACCTCATATCTGATGTGTACTCCTCGGCTTGCCTTTAACAAGAATCACCCTCGCCCGGAGCCTCCTGTTAGCAATTCTCCACCCATGGACTCCACACAGCTCCCTGTCTGGAAGCCCCCAGCTGCCTCTGCTGCCCTCGGAGGTGAACACAGCTTTTTCCTCTATCACAGCAGGGCTGAATAAGGCTCAATCACCTCTCATCAGCATCGTGCTCCTTTGACCCTGAGGCTCATCAGTCAAACACGTGTTTCCACGGGCAGCCCCGCCCACCACCCCCTTCCTCCAGCAAGCAGAGGCCTTTGGGCTGCAAAACCCTCCCACTAACCCCTCTGCTTCACAGCCTGGCTGGAATCCGGGCATGTCCATGCCTCACGTGGGGTGTCCCCCTGGGGCTCACTAGGCAGAGACCCCCAGGCCTCCAGGGTGCCTGGCCTGGCAGTGACGTTCGGAAACCTCGTGAGTCAGAGACATCTCTCAGGCCACCCTGCCCGCTTCGTGAAGCCTGAGGTCCCTGCTGGGCCAGCTTGGCCGCGGGGTTCTGCTCTCCCTTCCTGCCCAAGGCCAGGGGCAAGGACACGCCTGGACAGAGGGCAAAGCCGCCCAACCTCCTGGCCCTTCTGGCGGGAACCCGGCCTGAGGACGTGGAGCGGCGCCAAAGCAGGCACAGGGAGGCTGCGTGTGGTGGGCACAGCGACGAGACCCAGATGGCCCGGCCGCCCGCCCAACGCGAGCGTCCCCAGCTGAGGAAAATCGTCCTGCCAGTTGTATTTAATGATGGGTCACGACAGCGGAAACTTGTCTTCCAAGTTGATTCAGCAGGAGGAAGCGCTCCCTGGGGACTGTAAGTAGAGGTTGAGCTGTTCAGCTCGCCCTCCCCAGCTGTGACTGTCAGAGCAAAGGAAGTGAGGAAGCCACGTACCTCGGCAGGTGGCCCTGGAGGGGTGGACGCAGCCAGTCACCCACTGCTCAGCCCCACATGCACTTCCCAGTCAGGAAGCTTCTCCCGCCGCCTGGCATTTCCCAAGGGCCACTGTTTCCCCCACCATGTGGACAGAGCGAAAGCTAATGCTTCCATCTAGAGCCCCGGGAGTCCTGTCCTGGCTTCTCAGCTCAGGTGGGACCTCAGGTGAGACCCGCTGGGAAGCATCTTTCTCCACGTCCCTCCTGAGTCTCTCCTCCATGCCAGGCAGGGCGTCCACCCCGAGCCCCAGGCTGTTTCACAGCTAAAGCCAGGGTCTGCCTGACTCCACTGATTCACCATCTGATGTTTGTTCCTTTGTGCCTTGGGATGCGTGCTCCCTGGGGACTACAATTTTGGTGGAAGTTGGACTAGTTAGAAGTTTTCTTAACACCAAAAGCATTTTGTATTGGGGTATAGCCCATTAACAATGGTGGTGGTAGTTTCAGAGGAACCAGGAAGGGACTCAGCCATACATATACATGTATCTATTCTCACCCAAATCCCTCTCCCATCCAGGCTGGCAACATAACATTGAGCAGAGTTCCATGTGCTATACAGCACAGACCAGTTAGAATCTTGATCTAGGGTTTCAAACTGCTCCTCAGAAGAGTAATGGGACTTAAAGGAGAGAAGGGTTTCACACTCAACTACATGAGGGGAAACACTGGGTTAGATGAGGTTAAACAGCCTTTGCAGCATGACTTATCAGAGTCTCCGTTGCTTCGGTGATGTTTATTGAAGGCCTCCCGCAGGCCAGGCACAGGGCCAGGTCCTGGGGTGGCAGTGCTCATCAAAAGGGATGGGTTATAGGAATGGGGGGAGCGGATCACTGATGCTTAATTAGTGCCTGACTGATTGCAGTTGTCATCGTGACACAGAGCAACACGGGGTGCTCAGCAGAGATCGAGGGAGTGAACGGTCCAGGGGAGACCCTGGCAGGGAAAGATGTCGTAGCTTGGTGTCTGAGGGTGAGAAAGATGTCGTAGCTTGGTGTCTGAGGGTGAGAAAGATGTCGTAGCGTGGTGTCTGAGGGTGAGAAAGATGTCGTAGCATGGTGTCTGAGGGTGAGGAGGAGTGCACAGGTGCAGGATTCTGTGCGGGGCTGGAAGGCCCTCAGGGGAGTAGGTGTCTTGGAGGAGGTGGAAGAAGGCCAGGGTGGCTGGAGCATGAGGGCAATCGTGTCGAGACCGGGAAGTGGTGCAAGCGAGCTGTTGATGGCTTTTAAGCGGGTGTGGGCATGACAGTTGTCTTTTGAGAGGTGCTCTGGAGGATGGCTTGCTGGGGACGAGAAGTGGTGTGGAGGAGGAGAGAGGGTGTCCGTAGACCAGGGGGTTGGGGAGGGGGTAACAGCAGCTTAGACCAGAGAGCAGTAGCCATGGAGGTAGGTGGGCCGGTTCAGAGATGCCAAGGAGGCAGGATCGACTGGTGTCGACAGTGGGAACCAGGGCCCTGCTGGTGCCTCAGCTGCTGGCGGGTCAGGAAGGTCTTGCCCTTCTCTGAAAATTTATTCCTAAGTATTTCAATCTTTCTGATGCTATTGTAAATGGGTAATTGTTTCCATTATCAGGTTTCAGTGAGTATGATTCTAGTGTGAGTCAGGATACATGTTGTTATGTCTATGTGCCTCTAGGAAATGCAAGGTGTATAACAGCCAAGATAATGGGGTGGGAATGAAACAATAAAAATTAAACTAGAAAAGGCAAAAAAAAAAAAGGTAAGACAAATAAGCATTTAATAAGACAATAGATTTAAATCCTGATACATTTGTAATTTCATGAAATGAAAATGAACTGAATGTTCTAGTTCAAAGGCAGTTTGTTCGGTCCTAGAGCCTTTCCCACTGCAGTGGGTGATGGACAGTTTTTCCTTTACCACACCACAGTGGTCACTCAGGTCCTAAGAAAGTTCTAGAATCCCAGTTCCCATGAGACTTGCAGAAGTTCCATGGCAGTTGGCATCCCTCGAGGGACGGGAGCCATTTCCTTTACTGGTCTGGAAAGAGCTGCCAATCGTTTGGCTCTGCTAGCTACCTGAGGAGCCTTTTGCTGTCAGCTGGTGAGTGGGAAAGAATTGTGCTCAGGGGCAAAGCTGAGGGGGCTCAAGAGGACAGAGGTGGAGTCCAGGTGCTGGTGGCCAGTAGCCCCGTTACCCTCCCCACACCCCCACACCCCCTGGAAGGTGCCCTGTTCCCTGCTCGTGGCCAGTCAGGGTTTGGAGCATCCCTTTAAATTTCACGCTCACAAGGAATGCCTCGTTTGTCTTGGTTCTTTGGGGCTTCAAGCGGGTCCCCCGCTCCCGGCTCTCCAGTTAACCCTGTCCCTATAAGAGAGCTACAAGGGATTCTCCCAGAGGGAATGTGAGCGGCAGTCCACAGGGAAATCCCTTTATGGGCATGTGATGGGGGTTGGGGGGCGGAAGAGATGCTGAAGGGCAGGGCAAACGTTGGGGTACACTGTGGTTGCTGTTAGGATGGGGAGAATATGACCTTCACCCGCTCATCGGGCCGCCCCCTCTGTCTGGCATCCAGGGGGAGTGATGGCCTCTTCCCGGGATCTTGCATCCAGGCCCTCTGTCACTTCATTCCGTGACATTTCCCTTCCCCAACCCCTCCCCTTCAGACTCTGTTGTGATGATCCTTGCCTTTTCCCCAGGGCCCATCTCTACCTTTCCCAGCCCGTTAACTTGATGGTCACAGTGAACTCAAGCAGACACACTGCCTGGTGGCCCTGCTCCACAGTGACACCTACAGCCAGGCAGAGGGCGGGCAGAGGGCGGCTGTCCCGCTAGAGCAGGACACAGGCTCCCGGTAGCCCCACCCCACCCTCCAGCTGGAAGCGGCATCTGCACGACGATCCTTCTTTCTCTCTCGATTGGTCAGAACGGGCATTTCAGATGGTTCCGGTGATGGGTGGGAAGTAAAGATTCCCTAGGAGGTGGCCACTGCCTCAGTGTCTGTTCCCGCAACAGTGTAAGCTGACGTCAAGATGACGATTCCCCCGGATGTCAGACTGGAGTATATGGAGAGTGTCGCTTCCCTCGTCCTGAGGTTCAAGCCGGACAAGTGGAGTAAAATGATGGGGACGGAAGAGAACATGGCTCTGTTCACCGACTTCTTTGAGAAGCCAGATGTTCTGGTTCTGGTGTTGACGCTTAACCCTGCCGGCATGATCATACCGTGCCTGGGCTTCCCGGCCTCCCTCAAGTCCAAAGGGATGTACTTCATCAAGAAGAGACCCGAGAACATCGGCAAGGACAACTACAAGGAACGTCTGGTCTACGGGGACATGAGCCCCACGCCTGTGGACCAGCTGATCGCCGTTGTGGAGGAGGTAGATGCACCCAGGCCTCGGGGGGTCGGGGGAGTGGGGAGGGCTCAGGAGGAACACCGCCTGCTTCCCATACTTTGTGTGAGTGGCCTTGAACCCTGCTAATCAGGGGTGGGTCCACAGATCAACATCCACGTTGCCTACAAGCAGGTCAGGTATTAGAAAGCTCAGGTCCGGCTGCCCTGGCCACCGAGACTGGCCTGCTTTCTAACAAGACCTCCAGGTGATGCTGTGCACACGAAGGCTGAGTGGCCCTGGCCATCACCTGTCTCTCTTGAAATCACTAGACCCTCCATACCGCCCTGGGGACAATCCCTGCCCACAGCCTCAAAAGGTGTGGGCCATTCGAGGTGCAGTAGAAGGGTTTCCCAATTCTGAGACTTGGAGCAGAGAAAGGGAAAAGCAAGTGCTGTCTTACACGTCTCCCCACCGTCCTGCCGCCTCGCTGTCGGCCGGCGTGGGAGGTGCAGCCCGCTATGGACCGTCGGACCAGCCAGAGTTCCAGTGACTTGCTCTCCTAGGCATCGCTCACCTCGTCTGTGAGATGGGGGTAGTGGGCGTCCCCACCCTGTACAAATTCAGGCCACAGGGATAGTCAGTCAGGACCCAGACCGACCTCCCCTCACGTCCACTGAGATGGCTGGCATGGCCCAGAACTGGTCGTTCAGTTGTGTCCGACCCTTTGCGACCCTACAGACTGTAGCCCGCCAGGCCTCTGTCCGTGGGATTTTTCAGGCAAGAATCCTGGAGCGGGTTGCCATTTGTTTCTCTATGGTAACTTCCCGACCCAGGATGAATCCACATCTCCTGTGTCTCCTGCGCTGCAGGCAGATTCTTCACCCACTGAGCCATCAGGGGAGCAACCCCTGACAAAGCACCAGTTTGGAGGCTGCAAGTCCCAGATCGACGTGTGAACAGGGCTGGTTCTGAGTCCTTTCTCCTTGGCTGTGGATGGCCGACTTCACGTGTGTCCTTATGTCTTCTAAGGACAACAGTCATACTGGGTTAGGGCTCCCCTTAACTACCTCTTGAAAAGCTCTCTCTCCAAATCCAGTCACATCCTGAGGTGCTAGGAGTCACAGCTCCCACATGTGAATCAGGGGGACACAGTTCAGCATATAACAGCACCCCCAGGCAGAAAGGAAGGTCTGCCTTCAGCCAGGAGTGTGTGTTCTTGTGGCAAGAGTGTGTAGAAGGCTTTGCCTCCATAAAGACACAGGTGCAGGGGGACCTGCCTGGTGATCCAGTGGTTAAGAATCTGCTTTGCAATGCAGGGGATTCAGGTCCAATCTGTAGTTGTAGAGCTAAGATCCTACATGCCACAGGGCAACTAAGCCCATGCGTTGCCACATGCCACTGAGACTCAATGCAGCCAAATCAATCAATCAGTATTTTTTTAAAAACTTGAAAGACACAGGGACTAGGAGACTTCCCCAGTGGCTGAGAATCTGCCTTGTAACCCTGGGGATTTAGGTTTGATTCCTGGTTGGGGAGCTAAGATCTCCCATGCCACCACAAAGATCCCACGTGCAACTGAGACCCCAGGCAGCCAAATCAACCAATCAGTATTTTTTAAAAAAGAACTTGGAAAAAAAAGCCCACGGTGGGGAGGCTCAGCACCTTGACCAGCCCCACCACCTTCTTCAAAGGGAGAAGGGCTCGGTTCCCCCGGGTCCCGGGTCGCCGAGGACCCCACTCCTCCTGGGTGTCCCCCCACCCAGGTGAGAAGGCTCGAGCAGAGCCACAGAATCCTGTCTTTCCAGGTCCTCTACTCCCTGTTAAACCAAAGTGAAAACATGAGCGGCTGGCCCCGCGTGGTCTCGGAGGACATTGTGAAGCAAGTCCACAAGCTGAAGAACGAGATGTTTGTGATGAGCGGCAAGATCAAGGGGAAGACCCTGCTGCCCATCCCAGAGCACCTGGGCAGTCTGGACGGCACGCTGGAGTCCATGGAGAGGTCGGGGCCCGGCTGGGGAGCTGGAGGGAGGGGTGGTCCCTGAACCCCCAGGGCAAGCTCCCCACAAACTGGTCTTGGTGCTAGTGAAGCCCAGGAGGGCAGGACTGTACCTTTAGGTGCTGAGTCTGAGATGCGGCATTGGAGCCCCCCAGACTCCGCTGGGCAATGGCTGGACCCCCGTGCTCCAGCCCCCCTCCATCACACACGTGCACTAGACCCTGCATCACGTGGCATGCCAAGAGCATCACGTCATCTGGGGTCACACAGGAAGGGGGATCCCCAGCTTTAGGGTGTGGGCAGTGAGGGGCATGGAAGGGGTTTGCAGCAGGTGGAGGCTGCACTTCTGAATGGAGGCTGAGGCTGCCCAGAGACCCCCAGAAGCCCGAGGACCCCCAGGTGTCACCTTGCACCTGCCTGAGTGCCCTTTGCAATGGCATGGTGTGCACAGCTCTTGAAGCTGTGGCAGTGCCTGCCTGCTCCCTTACTCCCATCAGAGGGTGAGCACTCCTGCGGGGCTCATCACACAGGCGGGCCCTCTAGGCCCCCAACACTCACGCTGTGGTGACCCGATCAGAACTGCCCAGGAGCCATGGTGCAATATGGATTTTATTCCAGAGCTGGCTCCCCTCATCCTCTTTCTCGGGGGCACCAGTACCCCGGGCAAGACCCAGTGTTGTCTCAGGCTCTGTCCTGGATGAGGGCCGTTGGGGGTGGAGCTGGAAGAAGCCTGCGGGTGTAACTGAGAGCATCCCCCACCCGCCCCCAACCCTTGGCTCTGCAGGATCCCCTCCTCCCTGGACAACTCGCTGCTGCACGCCATTGAGACCATCATCATTGACTGGTCCCACCAGATCCGGGACGTGCTGAGCAAAGACTCGGCCCAGGCCCTGCTGGACGGGCTGCACCCCCTGCCCCGAGTCGAGTTTGAGTTCTGGGACGCCCGGCTGATGAACCTCAAGTACATCCACGAGCAGGTGATGGCTCTTCTGCCCCTGGTGGCCAGGCACCCACAAGAGTCCTGAGTACCCAGCCTTCCCGAGGGGACCCGGGTAACCCGGATGGATCCCTCAGTGCCAGCCTGGGGGTCAGGCAGGCTTCATCTGGGGTCTGTTGGGAAAAAAAAAAATTGATCTCCTTTGCAGCTCAATAGGCCCAAAGTGAATAAAATAGTCGAGATCCTGGAAAAAGCCAAAAGTTGCTACTGGCCAGCCCTGCAAAATGTGTACATGAATGTTACTGAAGGTGAGCGGGTGGCCCTGTGAGAATGTCCCCCCTCCACCAGAGGAAGGCGTCAGCACCTCCTGGGTGGGCCCCTTGCCGACCCTGGGGATGGGACGGGGTCTGCCTCCCCCCATCAGCAGTTCCTTGGAGTCCCGCCTTTTGAGGGAGCAGGTGTCTGTAAACACACTGAGCTGCCCGTCACCATTTCTCGCCATCAGGGATGGGGGCTAGTTTCCACTCCTGTGGGGATGAGCCCCAGTTCTTGTTCCACGCAGGCCTGAAGGAAGCCAACGATATCGTTCTGTACCTGAAGCCCCTGCGTATCCTGCTGGAAGAGATGGAACAGGCCGACTTCACGGCGGTACGTCAGCTAGAGAGGGTCCCTTGGCTGGCTTGGCAGGCTCTGGGCTTGTGTCTTAGGGCAGCAAGGGGCTGCGGGCTTCCTGGCTGTGATCAGGCACAAGTACTAGGTGGGGGAATCTCTTCTTGCCCTTGGAGTTCCCCCCTCCTGGAGCCGTGTGGAGTGGGGAGCTGAGGTGCTGTGACCAAGCGCCCGCCTGCCTGTCTCTCCCCAGCTCCCGACCTTCATCACCAAGGTGCTATACACCATCTGCTTCATCTGGGCCACCTCGGAGCACTACAACACACCCTCCAGGATCATTGTCATCCTGCAGGAGTTCTGCAACCAGCTCATCGACATGGTAGCCCCCAGGCCCCAGTGCCTTCCCTCTCCCACCCCCAGCGTTCCCCTCCCCCATCCCACCCTGCATCCCGGTCCATGTTCAACCAGGCAAAGATGTGGGTGCAAGAATTTTCAGGCTCCAGGCTAAGGCTAGGGCCCCCTGGGTGGCCACCCAGGGTTTTCCCAAGACCTGGGGCAGAGCCAGCCCAACCTGCCTTATGCTGGGAGGGAGGAAGAACGAAAGAGGGGCTGCTCACCGAGTCCCAGCACCCCAAGACTCAGCCGGGGGCTTTGAGGGGTTTATCTGTTCTGACAACACCCATTCCCTTTCCTTCTTCCACTTCACAAGCGCACGTTACGCAGCCTCCAAGGTCTGAGTTGCAGCTTTGGGCCCTGGGCTACCAGAGTGTGTGAGAATCAGGCTCATGGTCCTGTCTCCCGGCCTAGAGGGATGCAGTGGCCCAGGGTCCCGCAGCCAGAGCAGGACTGCATTTCTGGGCCCCTCATCATCTGCCTCCAGAGTCTGGTGGTGCTGTGACCTTGGCCTGGGCCGAGGGGCCCCACAACTGGCCCTGGGTGGGCAGACTGGCTAGGCCACGAGCCTGAGGCACAGCGGGTGTGTCAGAAGAAGTGGTCTAGTGGCCTGGGGCGGGGCAAGAGGGTCGTTTTAACCAACCGTGCAGCTTTGGACAGCGCATCTGGGTGTCAGCCCTCTGGCTCAGCTTGGAAACGTCTTCCCTTCCGCCCAGACGCGGACCTTCCTGAGCCCCGAGGAGGTGCTGAAAGGCCTGCAGGGGGAAACTGAGGAGGTTCTGAGTGGCATCTCTCTGTCCGTGAACGTCCTGAAGGAGCTGTACCGGGCCTACGACTTCTGCTGTGCAAACATGAAGCTTTTCTTCAAGGTACAGCCTGGGTTGCGGACAGCGGATGAGAGGAAATAAGTTGGGGTGATGTGGACCCCATGGGACCCCATGGACCTGCCTTTTCTCTCTCTTTCTCCTAGAAAAACAAGGAGCCGGTGCCTTGGGAATTCCCTTCTTCTCTTGCCTTTTCCAGAATAAATTCCTTCTTCCGCCGTGTCCAGACCATCGAGGTAAAGGTGGAATTTGGCTCCGCTCCCTCTTAGGAGAACTGCGTCTTCTGTCCCTGTCTTCCTTGAACATGGGCTCCCAGGAGGGAAATAAGTCACACCCAAACATCTATGTGACAGCTTCCCCAGGGGGAAGCCAAGTCACGGCTTCCCCCACCAGGCCCAGAGCTGTTAACCCAGAACAAAGCGGTCCATTTCAGTTGCTTTCCCCTTTTCTCCTGCCTTCTGTCCACAAGCAGGTTAATGACAAGTTCATTGACCTGGGTCAGGAAGCCTGCAGGCCAAGGGAGAGGGTGAGTGGGACTAAGTTAGCACAACTGAGGTTTTCAGAAGGACCTTATCTGGATACATGGAACGACACGGGATACATGGAATGACACAGGACACATAACATGGGACAAATAACACTTTTAAAGAGGTTCAGAACAGTTTGCTCTGGGGAGAAGAGGTGAGAGATGAAGGCATGTGCAGGGCAAGAAGGTTTTCCTTCTTGTTTTGTATTCTGTAGGGGATCTCTTTTTTTAGATCTACTTTGTACACATGTTACACTATTTAAAAAAATAAAGCAGGGTTGAGGGGTGGATCCTAGAACCATTGGGCAATGATTTTTTGAGGGATATTGTCAGCTGGGGCTCTGGGAAGGCCTCTGGTTCCCATCCACATCCTCTGGGAGGCAGAGCAGGAAACCCCTTGAGATGCCATATCTCGGTCACAGAGCGTTTCTTCATGTCCCAAGGCTCCCAGCCCGAGAACTTGAGGGCCCCAGCTGAGTTTCTGGCCAAATAGCTGCTGGTTCCTACATTGTAGATTCTGAATCGGGATGGAGCTTCTGGGAAAAGAGGGGCTGCTGGGAAAAGAGTGGGTGGGGGAAACGTCCCTGCTGTCCACCCCTTGCCCGATGGGCCATGCCAGCTGTGCCACCTGCCTCTGGTGTGAGAGGCCCAGAATGCAGGGCGTGACGCCGTTACTTTCCAGTAGGTTTGCTTGAGTCATATCTCGATACACCTTGGATCTTTGGTGGGAAACGGCACCAACCTTGTCTCCAGTTTAGGGGAGGGACTGGAGTGCCCTGCGAGCACCGGATCAGGCACATGGGGGCTGCTTGTGGTCCTCAATGAGGCTTTGGGGGTCTCAAAGGGGAAATGAGAGCTACAGACAGAAGCAATAGATAGCTCAATAGGACTGAATGGGGTTAAATGCCAAACCAGCGATCTTGGAAAGGAAGGTACCTTCTGGGCTAAAGGAGCTGGAGAAGGCAGGGAGAGACCCACGTCTCGGAGGGAATGAGCAGGTGGGATTTACCTGTAAACACCCATCAGGTGCCCAGTACATGAGGCTGTGAGGGACCACCGTCTGCCTTTCTGACCACTTCCTCCCACAGTCCAGGAAGTGGGGCCCCTGTGAAGTGTGATTTTTCTTAGAGACACATGTCACCCAGCGTTGGGTCAGGACAAGATCCTGACCTTCATCTCCTCCTCCTCCTCGATCACAACTGGGAGATTACTCACGGGACTCTCACTTCCGTCTATCTGTGTGCATCCCTGAAATGGCTTTAGAGAACATTAACACTGATAAGCAGAGGGCCCCTCGGGACTGCCCTGTGGCCCGGGGGCTCCTCCCCTCAGGGGTCAGTCAGGAAACTGAATTGATGAGGGTACGGGGGTTTCCTCCACCAGGATCTTTATAAAACAGCCATCGAGTTTCTGAAGCTGGAGAAGATTGAGCTCGGGGGCGTGAGGGGGAACATTCTTGGAAGCCAGGTGGCCCAGATCTACGACGAGGTCTTCGAGCTAGTGAAGGTTTTCGCCGACTGCAAATATGACCCCCTGGACCCCGGAGATTCAGTAAGTCGGGGGGCCTGAGCGGGGTCAATAACAAATGCCCCGAGGGTGGGAAGGCATGTGGAGGGGAGCGTGTGTGTCAGAGAAAAGACAGCATAAGAACTCTGCCCTCATGACAGTGAACTTGCTGAGACGTAACCTGAATCCCGGTGGGTGGGCTTAGAGTGCGCCCACTCCAAGCTTGGCACGCTGGTCAAGGTTCTAAGGTTGGGGATTTAATTTGCTTCCAGAGTTTTGATGACGACTACGCTGATTTTGAGACCAAAATTCAAGATCTGGATAGGAGGCTGGCCACCATCTTCTGCCAAGGGTTTGATGACTGCAATTCTATTGAGTCCAGTGCAAAGGTAGGTGCGGGTGGGGAGTGTGCCCTGACTGAGGATTTGTCACACCAGCTCCATGATGCTGAGAACGGTTGTTCAGTCGCTCAGTCGTGTCCGATTCTTTGTGACCCCATGGACTGCAGCACTCCTGACCATCACCAACTCCCAGAGCTTACTCAAACTCATGTCCATTGAGTCGGTGATGCCATCCAACCATCTCACCCTCTGTCATCCCCTTCTTCTCCTGCCTTCAATCTTTCCCAGTGTCAGGCTGTTTTCCAATGAGTCAGTTCTTCACCTCAGGTGGCCAAAGTATTGGAGTTTCAGCTTCAGCATTAGTCCTTCCAGTGAACAGTTGCAGAATCGATCTAATCATGCAATCTGGAGATTGTAGGTGAAGAGCCAGGCCCAGAAAGGACAGGGGCCTTTCTCAGTGCCTTAGAGAGAGTCAGCAGTTGGCACCTTGAGTAGCTTCTGAGGGGGTCTTACTGCTACATCTCATCTTAAGAGAGGAAAGTGAGCGTAGGGTTATTATACTGAGTCCTGCTCTCTATTTGTCCTTCTTTGATTCAGTTCCCTCATTATTTACATAAGGAGCAGAAGTTAGAGGCAGAGTTGCTCTAAAAATTAAAATGCATCCACATTTTGAGCTGCTGACACACTGACTCTTAACATGTGAGATCTGAGAATACACAGTATTATGCTGCTGCTAAGTCACTTCAGTCGTGTCCGACTCTGTGCGACCCCATAGACAGCAGCCCACCAGGCTCCCCCGTTCCTGGGATTCTCCAGGCAAGAACACTGGAATGGGTTGCCATTTCCTTCTCCAGTGCATGAAAGTGAAAAGTAAAAGTGAAGTCGCTCAGTCATGTCTGATTCTTCGCAACCCTATGGTCTGTAGCCTACCAGGTTCCTCTGTCCATGGGATTTTCCAGGCAAGAGTACTGGTCATTTCTGGGTGGTGGGGTGATGGCTAATATTTTTTCTGTCTTCTGTGTACTTTTCTACCATCTCCAGGTTGTGTGGGTTAGGTGTATAGCACTTTTACAGTTAGAAAAAGGAAATGCTTATGAAAACATTAAAAAAAAAAACAGATTGCAGAAAAGTGCTAAAGCCCCTAGAGACCGTCGGTTTGAAAGAGAAACCCAAACGGCCGATACTCACGTAGGTTGTTGGTTTGGCCTAGCAAATGATCAGGAAAGTGCAAGTTAAAACCACAAGGTGCCTTTTGTCACTGGTCAAAGTGGCTGGAGCTGCGAGGAGCTGGACACTCGTTCCTCTGCTGGTTGGTGCACCCCCCCCCCACAGGACCCTTCAGCAGTGGGCATATGGGGGGGCACGTGGAGACGGGCTCCTGGACCTTCCTGGTCCAAGATCACGAGGCAGCCAGCATTTGGTGCCGACATGCCAGGATGTTCCTTTGCCTTTTGAGTATTTCTAAAGCAAAAATGCTTGAGGATTTGAAGCTCTGCAAGTGTAACGATCAATTAAGTCTTGGATGGAGTTGGTGCTCCAGGCAAAATATCAATGAATGCAAATTAATACAGAGCCTCCGTGCTGTTCCCGTCTCTGGACACCCTTCCTCTTGGAGCCGCCTCGGGCACCTCCTCAGAGAGGCCCCCCCACTCACCTCCTCCTCCCAGCGGGAGCTCGCCCCTCGCCGCCATTGCCAACACCCACCTGCTTGGTTTTCCTTCTTCATGCTTGGCTCTCCCTGGCATCTGTCATGTACTGATCTCTTCGTGTCTGTCGTCCTCCCAACTAGAATATAAACTCCCTGAGGGCAGGTGCTTGGTTCAGGTTGACGCAGAACCAAGCCCAGTGCAAAGCCAGGCTTTCCTGGTGGAGGGAACTGGCCCTCACTGAGGCGGTGAAGCTGTTCCCTGATGACTCCCTGGCAGACCTTGGGCGGGAACCAGAGGCTGTTAGCCCCAGGGCTACCCAAGTGCAAAGGGTCCTGAGTAAGGATGCCAGCCAGTGCTTCCACGTGGAAATGCTGGTCCTCCCCTGTGGCGGGGTCTCCAGAATGAAGACAGTGCTGGAGCAGATGGACTGTGGCCCCAGTTAGCCCTTCTTGCCTGTGGTGGGGATGAAACTGGGAGAAGCACGCCCCCAGGCCTCTCGGAGGCTGGGTACCACCTTGTGCTGCCTTTCGGTGACGGGGAAGGAGGCAGGTTGAGGTGTCCACGCCAAGTTGCCAGAGGCCATAGGTCCCCCCTCGGAGGGGAGGAGCTGGCCAAGGAGGAGCTCTGGGTGGCGCGTGCGGGACTGAAGTCCACTCCCTGGGTGTTTTCACAGGCACTTCCCCACTCCGCCGTGGCCTAAATCGGCTTCTGTACTCCGCAAGAGAAAGTCCTTTTTAGACACGTGACTTTGTGTTAGATTAGAAAGACAATAAGTCAGGAAGACTCTAGTAAACTGTTCTGTCTCCATCTGCTCATCTTCCTTCCCATACTGAAGAGCATTTTCTTCCCATTTGACAACCCTCCGCTCTAATTAGGACAGGCCCTTGGGGTGCCCTCCCGCCTGTCCGCTTGACCCCCTGCGTGTTCCCAAGCTGCCGGGATGCTATTTCTCGCTGTCAGTAATTCACACGCAGCTGGGAAGGTTCTAGAGCAATTTTCCACACAACCTCCTCCTGGCAGAGAATGAAGTTAACCTCCTTCCCAGAAGCCAGGGGCCAGAAAACATGTGAGCGTGAAATGAAGGGAAGAGAGAAGAAAAAAGTCAAGAGGGTTGTCAAGCAATAGAATGTGCTTTTCCCAACTGCTCTGTGTCAGTCTTCAGACACGACACTGGTGACCTCATGTGTGGGGAGCCCCTCCCCCCGGCCACTGCAGGGAGTCGTGGTTAGCAACTTGGGGTCACAGCATCTTCCCGGGAGTCAGTTGCTGCTCTCGTTGACTTTCAGGGACCTAAAAATCTCTCCTGCTTTCTCAGCAGCCACTATTCCACCCTTTGCCCAAAAGGCCACTTATAGACACAGTAGTGGTCTTAGTTTTCATACCTAAAACTAGGGCAAATCTGAGACTTGGGTCCAGGCCTTCAGGGCCCAGGGGCTCAGGCAGGCACAGGGACTTCTCCCCTGGTGACCCCTGGCTGGCTGGGAGCTTCCTGAACATCCGGCACGTGTCACACTGTCCAGCCCACATGGCTACTCTCTGCAGGCTGCAGTAAGGGCCCCTTCCCCAGTGCTCAGGCACAGCCCTGGCCCCTGCTGCCTCCAAGCTTCCCACCACTGCGAGAGGATTTTTAAAGAAACTCGCCTCTATGTCCCAACTTGAGCCACCCTCTGATGCCACCCAAGACCGCAACCAAAACACCCAGATGATCCTCCCTTATTCTCTTCTATGAGCTTTTCGTTTGTTTAGCGAGTGTGAGTGTGTAGCAGTTGCAGACCCTCAGTGCGATGAGTTCGCTTCGTGCAGGGTGCTCAGGCATGGTTACTGCCCTCAGAGCGAGGTGACAACCCCTGCTGGAGTAATCAGGTCGAGGTGCTTGGGCTGATAGGCCATGGGCACCTGAGCTGTCCCAGCTCCTTGAGGACTCTGGAAGCCCGTGCTTGAACCTCTGGTGTCACGGCCTGTGAATGTGCCAAGCTTTCCCTGTAATCTCCGCAAAGCCCCAGGGCTGAGCGCTCCCTGGAAGTCAGCACTTCCTGCCCTGGGCACCCGCACAGTATCTGAACCCCATCCCCACTGCCACCTCCACCTGCTCAACCCAGGGCTGAGCATGGGGCCCTTGGTTGGTGGATTGAACTGAGTCCACTAGAGAGGTGTTGAGGTGCAGACCCCTAGGACCTGTGAATTACTGAAAATAGGGTCTCCGCAGATGTAATTGAGATGTTCATTGAGGGCCTCCTGCTGGCCTCCTGTGCCTTAATCCAGTGAGCCTGGGGTCTGTGTCAGAAGAGGAGGAGAGCCACAGGGCCAGACATGCACAGGGAAGATGGCTCCATGACAAAGGAGGCAGAGGGTCTACAAGCCGAGGATTGCTGGCCACCCAGGGACTCTCCCCTGGAGCCTTCAGAGGGAGCACAGCTCTGTCCACCTTGATTAAGACTTGTTGCCTCCAGGCTGTGAGAGAATTAAGTCCTCTGTTGAAGCTTCCCAGTTGACAGTGCTCTGCGATGGCAGCCCCGTGACTCTCCTATGGGCTCCTCCCCATACCAGCATTTGGCGAGTTTAGTGGTTCGGGGACCCCACGTAGTGTAAGACAAGCCTCCCCCTCACCTCTTTTCCTCCAGAGCACTTTTCAGAGCAAAACAAGCTGCCCGAGTGGTTTCTCTTGCCTGGGTGGGTCCTTGAGGATCAGTGGTCTTCCCAATAATTATTGTCATGAAGATATTTCTCAATCCCGTTGTAGCGCAAGCCCTGGTTATATACAGAGCTGCTTTTCTCCCCCAATTTTTTAAAATGGTATTTCCTAACTGTTTAAATCTTCTTTGCCCAAACCCTGATTTCTCCCGGTCCTGAAACAAATCTTTTTCTAGACCTTGAACCTAGTTTGTACTGTTGGTTTATCAGCTGAGTATGTGGGGACCCAGCATACATCAAGATAGAAATCATAGAAGCAGCTGATTAGCCAGTTGCTACACAGAGGAAACTTCCTGGTGTTGAAGGCACATGTCTTCCCACTTCTGAAGGCTGACCGCACAGAGTGTCCAAGCCGTGGGTGATGCCAAGCATGGGGGAAGGGACGGGCCCCCCCAGCAGGGCCCCTCCCCCAAGCAAAGGAGGTTCTCTCGTTTCTCTCCAGCTTCTGCACATGTGTGGGGGCCTCTTGGAACGGCCTCTGATTCTCGCTGAGATGGTGCCCAGGTACTCGGTCATGCTGGAGCTGTTTGACACTGAGCTGGACAACACCAAGATCCTGTATGACGCCCAGATCGCAGCCTCAGCAGATGGCAACATCCCCCCGATCCACAAAAACATGCCCCCCGTGGCCGGGCAGCTCAAGTGGAGCCTGGAGCTGCAGGAGAGGCTGGAGGCACCCATGCGGGACCTCAAGCACATCGACCACCCGTGAGTGATGGCCCTGGGCCGGCAGCGCTCCTCCGTGGCCACGGGGAGTGGGGTCAGGTGCTCTGTCCCCACTCTGAGGCAGGCCCACGCCTCCCATCGCCAAGCCTTTCCTTCCCAGGGCACGGTCCCAGGAGAGACCCCACAGCGCATGCCCCCTACTCTGAGTAGCTGGCCAGAGCAGGGAGTTGGCCACCATCACTCATGTTTGGCAGAGGCCAGAAGGCAGGTGGAGGACCGGGAGAGCTCACAGCAGGACGAGGGAGGCTGTCGGCTGGGGGACAGGAGGAGGGTGTCCTGTGAGTGTGGTTGGAAGGCATATCTGGCTCTCTGGTTAGTCCTAAGTTGGAAGAGAAGAGAGGAATTAGGGAAGCTGGAGGTTATGAATCAAGTCATGGCCATTCGGGGCCAATATTACAAGGGTTAGCATGTGACCTTCTGGATTAGACGCTACCTACATAGGGCATCATCCATTTGTACGTTCAGGGTCTCAACCTGGAAGAAACGAGAGAGCTGACTGGCTGCTGCAACACCCCGGGGTCTGAAAGCCTCGGTTGGGGTGCCAGTGAGGCCCCGTGGGAGACAGTATCTGACCCTCCCCCTAACTCTGATTCCAGGGTTATGTCCAGCGTGGAGGCCAAGCTAGTCTACCAGAAATACGACGAGATGATGGAGCTGCTGAGAAGCTACCGCGAGAGGATCTACCAGCAGTGGGTGTCGGGGGTGGACAAGGACTGCCACTTCAACCTGGGGCAGCCCCTGATCCAGCGGGACCCTGTCACCAACCTCATCCGCGTCAACTTCAGCAAAGCGGTGGGTGCCGTCTGCTTCCTCACAGGGCAAGCTCAGGCGGCTCTGAGGCTCACCCCCTCCTCCCGACAGCACAAATCTGTGGGGTTGACGTTTATGTCACATTTACCCCAAAGCTTTATTATCGAAGTGTTGCTTGAAGTGTGCCTGGGGTATGTTTGAGATATGAGACAATCATAGCATCCTTGAATATAGCTTGAATGAGTGTACTATTTTAAAGCTGGGCCACGTTTCATAGGGTCCCAAGAGGAATCATCAGGTTGAGAATTAAAAAAAAAAAAAAAGGTCTTTGCAGGATTTGAATAAATAAGCCCCCTGGTCAAGCTGGGGATGCTGGAGGGAATCTGCACCATCTGGGGCTAAAATCGGATGGTTAGCCATGTGCTAGGGCAGAAGTGGGAGCAGTCTGGACCTCCACAAGCATGGCCCCACACAAGTGTGTCAGCCTTGCTCGTGAAGTCAGCAGTGATTTCAGCAAGGCAGGGGCCCCACATGTGACTTTCCCTCTGAAACCGTCTCTTCCACTAACATGCATTCTTTCATTCAACAAACATTTACTAAGCACTTACTTTGTGTAAGTGCTGGGGATAAATTAGCGAACCAACAAAGATCTCTGTCCTTCTGAAGCTTGCCTCCTACAGAGCGAGAAGGGCAGGGGTTGAGGGGGCAGGCGGTGGAGGAAGGGCCAGGAGAAGAGCGGATGGAGGAGTAAACTAGCGTAACAGGTCACACATGAGGAGGTGGCAATCGGTACCTCAAATAAAGGTGGGGGCAGGTGAGGGGGTCATGGACTGAGCTGAGGAAGGCAGCACCCTGATCCTGCCAGCAGAGCCTGTCCCCCAGGTGGGCCTCCCCCTCAGCTCCCCCTGGGGGCTGCAGAAGCCTCCCAGGGACAGACCTGCACGTGTGCTGCCAAGCCCTGTGCCGTGAGACCTGACCACTTCTGTCCTCTTCACTTGCCTCAGTTGGTGGCAGTGCTGAGAGAGGTCAAGTACCTGAACTTCCAGCACCAGAAGGACATCCCCACGAGCGCCGAGAACCTGTTCTCCCAGTACGAAACCTTCCGGAAGTTCGTGGGCAACTTGGAGCTCATCGTCGGCTGGTACAACGAGGTGAGCTGGTGCCACATTGGGTTTTTGTTCGCCGCATTCTGGGAGGGGGGGGTTTCGTTTAGGACAAAGGTGTACGAGCCCCATGTGGAGTAGAATGGAGTATGTTTCCGTGAAAGTGACTGGAGCCTCCCTCTGGGTGAATCCCTGTCCCTGCCTTTTCCACCTCCTAGAGTCGCCCGCATTCCTGGGCTGGAGGCCACGTCACACCACCCGCGGATCACCGCACCTCCACTTCTGTCGTCACACTCCCTTCTCATTTGTTTTTATCGGCTTCGTCTTATAAGGACCTTGCCATCCAGTTGGGCCCACCTGACGTCAAGGTCCTTAACTGAATCACGCTGCAAACCCTCTTGTTTGCCAAAGGCGACGTGACATAGTATCCCAGGTCTTGGGAATTAGGAAGTGGCCACCTTTGGGGGCCATTATTCAGTCTACCATGATGCCTCATCCAAAAGGGGCCAGCAAGTTTCTCTCTCCTTGAACACTGGAATTTGTTTTTTTTAATATTTATTTACTTCTGGCTGTGCGGGGTCTTCGTTGTTGTACACGCGCCTCCTCTAGCTGTGGTGTTCAGGCTGCTCGTTGCGGTGGCTTCTGTTGCTGCAGAGCATGGGCGCTAGGTCCGTGGGCTTCAGTAGATGTGGCACATGGGCTCCCCAGTTGCGGCTCACAGGCTCAGTTGCCCCACGGCATGTGGGATCTTCCCTGACCGGGATCAAACCTGTGTCCGCGGCGTTGGCAGGCAGATTCTTAACCACTGGATCAGCCGGGAAGCCTGAACCCTGGGAATTTAGGATAGGGTCCCAGCCTCATTTACCACTGGAGTCTTGGGGCAGCAGAGAAACAAGAGCGAGCAGAAACTTGGGCTGCAGAAGGAAGGGAGCAGATGACCAGAGAGGCCCTGAGAGTGGCCTGTGAACCATGAAATCCCAGGGTCTGCCTTAAGTGCATGTCCTTGAATTAGCTCCCTCCAGAATCAACTTTCTTCAGGCTCAAAGAAGGCCATATTCATCCATTCCCTAGAATGCGCCCCCAGCCATGGCATTTAGGAAAAACAGAAGCCTTAGAGATGCAGTCACATGGAAAAATGTTCATGGGTTACTTTCAGTGCAAGAGTCTTTGGGGTTTTTTTTACAATGATGCAATCAGAAACAAACAAAAAAATCCAACAAATATTAATTAGAATAAAACAGAAAACTATCTTCCACTTCTGTATTTCCAAATAAACCCCAACCAAGCACATGCTGGGGAAGCATGTTAGCTTCAGCAGTGAATGACATTGTTCAAATAAAAATGTTAGACAAGAATGGACAAATGTTAGGCAATGTTAGGACCTGGAGCTAAGTGTCTACAATGATCCTTATTATTGATACTGGCTCCCCTCTCTAGTGATGCTCCTGGGGTCCCGTAGATCAGGGGTCCCCAACCTCCAGGATCTAATGCCTGACGATCTGAGGTGGAGTTGATGTAATAATAGTAGAAATAGAGCGCGCAGTAAATGTGAAGTGCTTGACTCATCCCAAAACCACTTCCCGTATCCCCATCGGTGGACAAATCGTCTTCCACAAAACCAGTCCCTGGTGCCAAAAAGGCTGGGGATACTGCCTTTAAATGCACTTCTTCTTCTTAACACAGTTTCTGTCGTCGAGAGAGACCCCAGGCATTAATGTCTGAGCTAGGCGAGAGTGGGGAAAGTGGTGGTGAAGCTTTAAAGAATCTGCTGGGGATGGGGTGAGGGGCATGTCTGGGAAAAATGCCCTAAAGGTGTGGATTTATAACGTAGCTGTCAAAAAGTACTAAACAGGGCATACTGAGTGGATCCCGTCACCGTGAGCTTTGTTTACTCTGGGCAATCACAAAAGGGTAATAATATTTAGCTCTTGTCTGGGCTATTGGTATAACTTTTAACATCCAAAGGTTGATAAATGGAATCAAGATTTCACATTGACTCACTTTATAATCCTGTCCGTGCTCTCTTTTACTTCTGTCTGCTGTCCGCTGGTAATGGCCATTAAGCTTCATTTCTCTGCCCATACTGTACCTTTTCTAGGGATTAATTGTTTGAAAAGGAGGACAAAGGTGGGGAGGGGGCTCCATTTAAAGTACTAAGTATATGTCAAGGGTTATTGTGAAAGGCAAATAGCATCTACATGCAATTTAACTTCTATGTACATCCCTCACTTTATATAGACCTATCCTTGAGAACCTTACGTGTAAATCAAAATGTTACCAGATAGGACAATGTTCTGAAGCACACAAATGGTGCTTATTATTTAAAAGAATAATTTATATTTAAAAAAACTGTGTACACCCTCCATCTGTTTTTCTATTCTGTGAACTGACGCTTTCAAGCGTTACATGAATTTCTTAGCTCGGGGCAGACCCAGATCGAGCCAGTGTGGACCCTCCCTTGCAGTTCACCCTGATGCTTTAACTAGTGGAACAGCTTCTCCACAGATCCTGGACCTCCTCCGTATAATCACATTTCAAGCTTTAGATCACGGCCCAGGCGATGATCACGGCCCAGGCGATGTTCTGAGAAATGCCCCAGAAACGTCGCACTTCTTATTCTTAACACAGTTTCTGTTGTCGAGAGAGACCCCAGGCATTAATGTCTGAGCTAGGCGAGAGTGGGGAGGGTGATGGTAAAGCTTTAAAGAATCTGCTGGGGATGGGGTGAGGGGGATGTCTGGGAAAAATGCCCTAAAGGTGTGGATTTATAACATAGCTGTCGAAAAGTACCAAACAGGGCATACTGATTCCTCTGATTTCCTTTTTTTATGATTCTAAGCTTCCCCGGTGATTGAGTGGCAGAGAATCCGCCTACAATGCAGGAGACTCGGGTTCTATCCCTGGGTTGGGAATATCCCCTGGAGGAGGGCGTGGCAACCCACTCCAGTATTCTTGCCTGGAGAATCCCATGGATAGAGGAGCGTGGCGGGCTACAGTCCACAGAGTCATAAAGAGTTGGACATGACTGAAGCAACTGAGCACAAGCCAGATTTTTTAAGTTTTGGATTATATACACGTTGTTTTTGCATTAGTGAATTTCCTCCTCTTTCCATCCCATAACATAAGTGATTCAGAGTTAAGCATATACATAAATCCTTGATGATAAAAAAAAATAATTTTAAAAGTTGGAATCTCCTGAACTTTGTGCACATAATTCCCAGTTAAATCACACTAATGGTAGCTGGTTTGGTTGGTATTGAGTAATAAGCACCATTACCAGGAGACAATTTTAAATCTGCATGCATTTGGAACAAATGCCCTGAAACTGTAGCCCTTGTTTTGCAGATAAAGACCACCGTAAAGGACGTAGAATTTCCACTGATAAAGTCAGAATTGGAAGCAATCGATGTCAAATTATTGAATGCTGAGACGACACTGTTCTGGAATGGCGAAGGTGTGAAGGCAATATTTGCTTCCCTTTGAGTTAAACTTGGGTGAGAGGGACGGAGGTGGGGTCCAACCCGTCGGACATCTGGAGTTCTTGTGGAATCAGTGATCCGCCCACTTGGGGATGGGGAGGTCCTGATTCCAAAGGGACAAACGGTGTGTGTTACCCCTCAGTGCTGCCTTTCTGGAAGTTCTCCACCATTTTCTCTGCTTCGGGCTCCAGAGAGGCAGGGGGACTTGCCCAGAGCTGTGTTACAGTAATGATTGTCAAGTCAGCCTTTGCTAAATCTTTCCTTTTGTAAGATCCCTTCATGCTTCTCTCTCAGGTGTGTTTGAATATATTCAAGAGATGCGAGAAATTCTACACAACTTGCAGAACAGAATACAAAAAGCAAAGCAAAACGTCGAGGGGATTTCCCAGGCCATGAAGGTGAGTAACCCGCAAAGCACAGCGTGCGTGTGCGTGCTAAGTCGCTTCAGCTGTGTCCGACTCTGCGACCCTGTGGACCATAGCCCACCAGGCTCCTCTGTGCGTGGGATTCTCCAGGCAGGAATACTGGAGTGCATGGTTGTGCCCTCCTCCAAAGGATCTTCCCCACCTAGGGATCAAACCCGAGTCTCATGCCTCCTGCATTGGCAGGCGGGTTCTTTACCACTAGTGCCCCCTGGGAAGCCCCAGAGTGGGGCTTAAATAGGGACCTGGGACAGAGTCCTGAGGAAACGGGCCCCTCGGAGATGCTCACGTAAAGTGCCCAGGGCAGCAGGGACCTGCTGGGCGGGGCTCAGGGCCACAGAACGGTGACATCAGGGTAGCTCCAGGGCAGAAAAGCCCCAGGTCGTTCTGCAGAGTTCCATTCCATTTGGTTCTGTTGAGCTCAGTGAACATGGGGGCCACGCCCTCTGCCAGGCGGATACCAGGAATGAGGGTGCAGTCAGGGAAGAGGTGCTAAGACTCAGCCCTGCTGGGAACACGTTCATCATTCAGTGAAGACCACCGTGGGTCCTTTCTCTCAAGCCCGATCCAGAAAACTGGGGGACAGCCTTCCCTGGCACCCCCTCCCCAACATGGTCTGTCATCAAGGCCCAAATCTGCAGACACCTGCCACGGGCCATCATAATCTGTTCATTAGAAAGCATCTCATCTGTGTTGAGATACCTTTGGCTTATCTCGGTATGAAACTCTTTCCTGCATTATAGTTCACAGTCATTTCATCACCATCCACTTAGATGTAACTCAATAAATTGTAGGCAAAAGCCACTGCCCACCCTACTTTTTTCTGATTCAATTTTCATTTGATCAGACCATTTCCTCAAGTCATTGCCTCAGAAAGGATGTGTTGATGACCTGCTTTCTGAGTCCTTGCTTGTCTTAAGCTCTTTCTTTGGATCTCACCTAGCTTGTCCAAAGAAAGGATTTTTTGATGTGGTTCTTTTCCTTCAGTAGTCTAGAAAGATCTCTATATTCATCTGCTCTGGCCACCATAGCAAAGGACCAGAGACTGGGCAGCTTACACAGCAGAAATGTGTTGTCTCACAGTCCTGAAGGTGCGAAGTTCAAGGTCAAGGTGCTAGCAGGTTCGGTTCCTCCTGAGGCCTATCTCCTGGGCATGTAGATGGCTGCTTCTCCCTGTGTCCTCTTCAGTTCAGTTGCTCAGTTGTGTCTGATTCTTTGTAACCCCTCGGACTGCAGCACGCCAGGTTTCCCTGTCCATCACCAACTCCTGGAGCTTGCTCAAACTCATGTCCATTGAGTTGGTTGATGCCATCCAACCATCTCATCCTCTGTCGTCCCCTTCTCCTCCTGCCCTCAATCTTTCCCAGCATCAGGGTCTTTTCCAATGAGTCAGCTCTTTGCATCAGGTGGCCAAAGTATTGCAGCTTCAGCATCAGCCCTTCCAATGAATATTCAGGACTGATTTTCTTGAGGATTGACTGGTTGGTTCTCCTTGCAGTCCAAGGGACTCTCAAGAGTCTTCAACACCACAGTTTCTCTGTGTTCTAATTTCCTCTTATAAGGACACCAGTGGTATTGGATTAAAACCCATCTTAATGACCTCACCTGAATCACCTGTTTAAAGGCCCTCTCTCAAATGCAGTAACATCCTGAGTGTTAGAGATTAGGACTTCAACATATAAATCTGGCGGGAGACACAGTTCAGGCTGCAGCCACCCCTTCTTGTAGCCACGATGTTGAAAAAACTTGACTGTGGTACGACTTCCCTTTGCTGTCCCTGTTCTCTCTGACCAGAGGCAGATAGTCCTTGGTCGTAATCAGGGCTCAGACACATCACCAGCGTGTGTCCAGACGTGTGTCTCCTTTTGTTAATATTCCCTGGATTCACAAGAAGCTTTCAGTCTGGAAACAGCAGCATTTCCCCAGTCCCCAGGCACTTCCTCCAGTCACTATTCTCTCCCTTGTGTCCCTTTTGTCCTGGACACTGAGCATCTTCACACACGTCTCTGGATCCAGTCACCATGTCCCCTCACCTCCAGCTCCTGTGGTTCCTGATGAGAGGGTCAGATACTGCTTTCCCTAGGCAGGCTCCTTCCAGGCCTGATGGGGCGAAATGCCCAGGGGTCTCTCTGTGGTCCCGCAAGGCCCCTGTTAGTTTTGAGTCACATCATTGAAGACTGTCTAACAGTGCTTGGTGGTCCCTCAGCCTCTGTGAGGCCCACCTCAGGGCAGGGACACTTACTCCTAAAGGTGTATTGGGAAGGAGTGAGACTGGAAGCTTTTTCTCCAGGCGCTTTTCTCCTGCTCATGTTTTCCCTCCAGGACTGGTCAGCCAACCCGATGTTTGAAAGGAAGGACAACAAGAAAGAGGCCCTGTTAGACTTGGATGGGAGGGTGGCCAACCTCAACAAGCGCTACACTGCGGTCAAGGATGCTGGCCTGAAGATCCAGGCCATGGTCGCGGTGAGGAGATGCCTGGGAAGGCCTTAGAGAGTCCACGTGCTTTCAGTAGCCAGGGAGGAAGGAGCAGGCTGGGGAGGGGCTGGAGGTTTCATAAAACGTCGCATGTCTGCAACCTTTAATCCAGGAGTCTGATTTTATAACGGCAGGCTCTTCTGATTGCTCACCTGGAAGCCCGATCCTCTGGCCACATGTCTGTCTTCCTCTAAGGATGTCAGAGCCTCCTCCCCCTACATAAATCAGTGTGGACAAATGACATATTTCTACAGGGTCCCTGGGGATAGCTGAATCTGAGACCAGCAGGCCACCTTGAAGGAGGAGGGTCTGCTGAGCTGTTCTTATGGTCAAATCATTGCTCAGAAGGTCCTTACTAAGTGGAGTGACTTGACTAGGCCAAGAAATACTTTGTTTCCAGCTCTTCTTCCTTTGCTCTGGTACCAGAAGGTCCCAGTAAATTAACTTGTTAAACAGCAAAAAGGTTACTTGAAAGAGTTAACTGATTAACCTGTTAACACTCCCAGATGTATTGGAAACAATACGGGAGAGAGAAATCTGGCTCAGGGCCAGGAAGAGGCTTTGTCATCACATAAGTTTGCTAGAGTCCTCGACTCCCATAATAGTCCTGTGAAGCATTGTTTTCTATCTTACACTGAAGCTATTTAAGCCTGTGTCGTGTCTTCCCTATTAGAACGTAACTGCCTGAGGGTACAGGCTGGGTCGTGTTCAACTTCGTGTTTCCTCGTAACACTCAGTGTCTTATAGATTCATCTACCCACCTACCCAACCATTCAACCATCTATCCACCCATATATCATTCAACCATCCATCACTCATTCAACCATCAACCCATCCATTCATCCATCCAACCATTCACCCACTCATCCACCCACCCACCCACTCATCCACCCACCCACCCACTCATCCATCCATCCACCAGCTCCTGCTCTGCTCCAGACACTTGGCTTAGTGCCAGAGGTATAATGGTGTGAAGGACAGTCAATTCCTGTCCTTGTGATGCTTGGCATCAAGGGGAGGTACAGACTAAAGACAATAATTCAGCATTGTCATCTGTGTCATCACAGGCACAAATAATGGGTCACTAGAGGGAACACAGGTGGGGGGCAGGGCCAGGAGCCAAACCTGAGATGAATGGGGGTGGTGATCAAGGAGGGTCAAGGAGAAGCAGGTCATACCTGGCATGAATGGGAAGGAGCAGCCTAGACAAAGGCACTGACCTAGGAAGAGACTGGCACATTCAGGAGGCCAAAATCAGACCTCTGGGTGTGGAGCGTGTAAACGAGGACAAGGGTAGTCCAGAAAGTCATTGGATAAATTGACTAAAGAGGAAACAGGTAGACCCAGTGAAACAGCAAGCAGCCATGTGGTTCTGTTTGCAGGAAAATGCAGAACTCTTCAGAGCAGATACGACAAGCCAGTCCTGGAAGGATTACGTCAACTACATTGACAGCATGGTCTTAGATGAATTTGACCAATTCATTCGCAAGTCTCTAAATTACCTGATGGACAACATGGTTGCAGATGTAAGTGACAGGCGTGAGATTTAAGTATATGCGTACACATACATATCTATTATAAATATGAGATAAGGTTTACACTGGAGTCTATAATCTGTGGTTTCCTGATGAAAGAACAGACTTATTAAAATCTGCCCAGGGTGACAAACTTATCCTGATTTCAAATCTGAAAGTCCTGCACCCCGGGACATCTGGTCACCCTGAATGTGCTGCAGCATAAATGGGCTAAGCACACCGCCACAGAGCCGAGCTGACCTGTGTTGCTGTCGGTTGAGGAAAAGCAGGCACCACTGGCCACTCCTCCTGTAGCCTGGGGGTGGGATGTGCCCTCCTGTTGGCAGCGTCATCCAACCCTCTCCACCCTCTGCCGAATCGAGCAGAAGCTTAAACCAGGTCAGCAGAGTGGGTTTGCTGGTTAATTGCATCCTGGCCTGTTCTCCCTGAGCTGTGCCCTGCCTGTGTCTTTTTCACTACAGGGGCTCCCAAGTGACTTTGGATACTGCCCAGGAGGGCAAGATCAGAGACCAAGCCCACTCAGCTCACTCTCAGGAGAGGGTGGTGGGCACCACAGTGAGACACCCCGACACAGGTGCAGAGGGCAGTTGTCACCAGATTATCAACAGACCCCAGAGTCTGTTGGTGAAAGTAGAAGGCATTACTAGCTGTAGGGCTCACCAAGGGCTTCCCTGGTGACTCAGTGGTAAAGAATCTGTCTGCCAATGCAAGAGATGTGGGTCCAATCCCTGGGTGGAGAAGATCCCTTGGAGAAGGAAATGGCAACCCACTCCAGTATCCTTGCCTGGGAAATCCCATGGACAGAGAGGAGCCTGGAGGGCTACAGTCCATGGGGTCACAAATGAGGCAGACATGACTTAGTGACTAAACAACAAGAAAGACTCAGCAAGCAAGATATAGCAATGCAATATCAGCAACGAAGGTAGCTAATGTGTAGTATTTATCCCTACAAAGAGAGCAGTCATGGTCAAATGGTTGATGAGGCCCTGATAACACACTGTCCTTCCTAAAAAGTCCCAGGGAGGCTCTGTATTTGCAAGTGGCCAACCAGTAGGAGTGGCCCCCCCAAGACAGAGTCTCAAGCAAAGTCTGCTCAACTGAGTTCATCACAGCTGACCTCTCCCACTCAGCTCACTCAGACACTAGTGCAGAGTCTCCCCCAGTCATACAGCCAGGGGGCTCTTGAGCTGGCCACCACAGGGCCAGTGCGGACTACGTTTGGAGGAAGGTTAGTGGCCATGGAGCAGGTCCCAAGCACCTGTGGGCCTCGGCCTGCACTCTTGAGATTTATTGGTGTATTGGGTGGGCTCCATCCTGTCCTCTGTCACCCAAGACCACACCTAGGATCTGCAACCTCACAAGGAGGACCCAGGAACAGACAGGGTTACCGTGTGCCCACTTTGTAAGCAGGACCTCTGTGGAACGTGAGGCTTGTCCTTTCTGGAGTTCAGCAGAGGCCATCCTGCCTGGCTGGGGTGCCCCCCGCCCCTGCCCCACACGCTCTGTATGTTAACTATCCATCTAATCCCCATGGTAACCCAAAGAGATGGGGACAACAATTGCCTCTGTTCTATGAAACAAGTCTGCTCATTTCATATATCTGGGGAAACGATATCGAGGTTCTCGCCTGAGACCACACAGCTGGTCAGTAGCAGATATGGGCTTGAACGCAGGTAGTGGGTCTCCTAAGCACTCAGTCGTTGCTGCTCCGTCTGGCTTGGACACCCAGCCTGCGTTTGGCCTGGTGGTGCTGCATTGGGCTGCACAGTTCTTGCTCATGGGCCCTTGGTGGGGAGTGTGCTCTCTGTAGCAGTCCCAGCCAGCAGGAGCCAGCCCTAGACCTTGTCTGGTGCCTGGGTGAACATCAGGCATTGAGAACGGTTAGCCAAGGGCAGGGCCTTGACCCCGTAACACCCTGTTTTAGGAGAGCGTCGCGCCGCTGTTCGAGGTCCGCATGGAGCTGGAGGACGATGGGCTGGTCTTCAATCCATCTCTGGAGGTGGGTGGGGACCGAGGCTTCCTGGCGCTGATCGGGAGTCTGGTCACCGACATCTACAATGCAGCCAAGCTCATCCCCAGACTGGCCAAGGGCAGGATGCACTATAAGGTCAGTCTGGGCTTGGTTACGGCCCCACCACTTTCCTTGCCACCAACTGCTACCCGGGGTCAGAATCGCCTTACTGATGCGGCAGCGCTTGGTCGTGTGTGTGTGTTTCATGGTGGTGGTCCCGTGTGTGATGAGGAGCCCAGGGGCTTCCATTCTACCAGGCTCCCCGCGGGTGGTGGCCCGATTTCTCTCACCAGAGTGGACCTGTCCTTGGTCGACCTGGTTTTCATTCCCTCAACACCTCCCCACCCACAGCGAGATGCCGAGTGTGCTTTCCCGCCCCACTTCCTGCCGTTTTCCTCCCTCCCGTAATTTACAGTCTGATCCTCTGAGCATGCAGGCTCTTTGACAAATGTGCCTTCCACTGGCTCCCACACCCGTTTGCTCTGAATGCATTAAATACCCACCCACGACCTAAAACACAGATCAGATCCTGGGGATGCAAAGGCGGGGGAAATTCAGCCTCCCTGAAGGGGGAGGTCTGAGAGGGTGTGCTTGTTGGAGCATGGTTTGTGGGGCAGTTAAGCAAACATTGGAAAAGACCTAATGGCCATCAAATACAGGAGTCCTTCAGTAGCTTCAGGCCCATCCAGACAAAGGCATCTAAATGAGTCACAAAAGGGAGCCTGGGATGGAAGGAGGCTCGTGGTGTGTTATCAAGTGTTTATCAAGCTGCGGAACTATGTTTAGAATGTGATTTCATTCATTTAAGCAAACAAAGGCCTGTCTTCCTAAGGACACACTCCAAACTGTCAAGAGTGCTCACTTCTGGGAGACAGGATGGGGGCGAGGGAGGCGGGGGGACAGGGCAAGTAAAGGGGGCTTTTTGTTTCATATGCTCTGCCTTGTTTGAACTTCTTGATGATGGGTGTGTATTATTTGTAATAACAAACATTTCCAGCAAGATGCTCTGTGCTGTCAGGGACCAGGTATGTGTAGTGATGTGAGGACAGGAGGAAATACCTGGCCAGGTTAAGGACAGCTCCCCAGAGCAGCTGAGCTGCATTCTGAGTTGAGCAGGACGGGAGGAGATTCCCAGGCAGAGAGAACGATTTGAGGATTCCTGAGCCACACAGAGGTAGTGTTCCAGGCCCAAGTGCCCATGGCGAGCTGCTCTGGAGCTTAGCACAGAGTGAACCACACCCCCAGAGGTCCACTCAGGCACAGACGTGTGGGACCAACACAGGCTGATGAGAGCCGGAGCCTGACATGTGGCTCTAGAATCTGAAGGGCCGCACGTTTGGGGCTCCTCCACCCGCCCTGGGGTCCTCGCGTGATGCAGCAGAACAGAGCAAGGCAGAGTAACGGTCCCGGTGACCCGGCCACACCCCAGGCTGTGCACACCCTGCCCTGGTCTCATTTGCAAGGTTTTAATTTATCGAGGCAACTGAGTGACTACAGAGAGAGGTCAGTGCCACTGATAGAAAACATAATGTTGCTCACAGCTCCCCAAGAAAGGAGAGGCGCGGTCGGCCGTTCAGGGGCGAAGTAGGGAGCAGCAGGTTTGGTCAGGAGGCAGGAGGAGGATGGACGGAAGCCCAGGCCAGAGGCTGGTAGAGCTAGGGAAACTGCTCCAGACAGGCCCCAGGGTCATCTCCGGTTATCTGGTACCTGGCGCTGGGGTAATAGAGTAGGGGAAACACGGGCTTGGGATATGTGGATTGGTTAGATAAAGGAGGTGATTGGGCATTTGTCTGGTTTGCACAAGGCGTGCCCCCATCCCAGCCCTTCGCTCTCTTAGAAGTGGCTGGCCCTGCAGGGGGGCCGTCTCTCCCCAGCCAGCAAGATTTTTTTTTTTTTCTTCTTTTGCACCACATCAGGCAGCTTGCGGGATTTGTAGTTCCCTGACCAGGGATCGAACCCGGGCCTGCAACAGTGAGAGTGCTGAGCCCTTAACCACTGGATGGCCAGGGGATTCCCAGCGAGATTTTTTAAGATGCCAAAACCTCTTACTGCTGCTGTGGGGTCATTTCAGTCGTGTCCGAGTCTGTGTGGGCCTGTGGACTGCTGCCTCCCGGGCGCCTCTGTCCATGGGGTTCTCTAGGCAAGAATGCTTGTTAAGATACAGAAACTTAAAAAACATGTTTCATACACACCCTCCACCTTGAGATTTTCCAGTTATGGGAGCCAGTCGCTACCGTTTCGCTAAGACCAACTTGGATTGCGTTTTCTGTTTCTCGAAATGCAAAAGGCCTGTCCAGCCAGGGCCTCCCGTGCTCCTGCTGCAGCCGTCCGTGTGGTCTCCACTCAGGTCCTCAGATATGTGCCTCCTCTCAGCGCAGGTCCTTTGCTGTTTCTCTGGCTCTTCACCTCCCGTCCATCAGCTCCCAGACCGACGATCACTTCTCAGGGGGTGTCCCCCAAGCTCCTCCCCGCTACACCTGGATACAAGGATGAGAGTCATGATGACTCAGTTTTTGATTTACTGATAAACTTGTGACCCCAGCCCAGGACTGTCCACGTCCCCGTGAGCCCTGTCCACACTCCCAGTGCCCCCTCCCACTGTGTGTACACAGCAGGTGAGTAACTACTAAATGAATGAAGCTATGCGTGAGTCGTCCTGGGGTCTGCCAGGCAAAAAGTCATGTCCGGCGTACCTTCACATGGGAGAACGTCGCCAGTGGGAATGTGTCCCCTCCTCTCATCTCGGGAGGTTAGCGACACTTGAGCCAACACTTGAACCGCTCTCCAGGTCAGGGAGCCCACGGGGCGAAGCCCTCACCTGTCTGTTCCCCTCCTGCCCGCCTGCAGACCGACCTGGAAGACATGACGGACCTCATAGAGATGCGGGAGGAGATTTCCAACCTGGTCATCAGCGCCATGAAGGAGGCCGAGGAGTACCAGGACTCCTTCGAGCGCTACTCCTATCTGTGGACGGACGACCCGCAGGAGTTCATGAGGAACTTCCTCACTTACGGGCGCGCCATCAGCCGGGAGGACTTGGACAGCCGACCCGAGGAGACCCTCCCCAAGACGCCGCCCACCCTCGCCCAGTTCCAGCAGCAGGTGTGTGTGGACCTTGCCCACCGGTTTTCTCGCTCCTGGAATCAACCACGCCCTCCCCGCACCCACTGCTGTGGAGGGGCACCGGGTTTGATCGAAAACTTGGGTGAATGTTTTTTTTAAATGTAGGTTTTATTATTATTCAAGTATGGAGAGACCAACAGACCAGCAGACAGCCACCATGAAAAGAGGGTTTGTGACCCACGGCTCCCAAAAGGAGGGGGCACTCCAGGCCACGGGTGTTGCCAGCAGGGCACCAGTGTCAGGAGACAGAGAATGAGGGGAAAGCGTGACCGAGAACTTGCGCTAGAGTCCTCGAGGGAAGGAGCAAGCAAGGCAGGGCAAGCCGGCTTCGGATGGGCTAGTTTGAATCATTTCAGTGACTCAGGGGTGTATGGGCTATCTCAGGCTGTCAGGTACCTGGCCCCCTGGGTGATACCTGAGCAGGTGGACAGTGGCCTAAAATGTGAGAGCAGGTGGTAAAAATCGGGGTGAGGACTCTGGTTCGTTGTTTGCACATGAAACAACGCTGTCCTGCGGCGGGGGAGGATTGTCTGCTATCTCTAGGAATGAGCCAGCCTGTGACGAGGGCCAGGCTTGTCCCTCCAGGGTCAGCAAGGCCACCAATGCCAAAGCATCAGGAATGTAGAGCATGATGGGAATTTCCTGGTGGTCCAGCAGTTAGGACTCGACTCTTCCTGGGTTTGCTTCCAGGTCAGGGAACTAAGATCCCTCAAAACTTATGGAGTGGCCAAAATATATATATATATTAGAACACAAGAAAACGTAATAAGTTTACAGAACTTCATGTCTTTTCCTGAAGCTTGGTGAGGGTGGCCTAGCCATAGGGGAGATGCTTGGGGTAGGGGACACAGTCTCCCACGACAGGGTGGGGACAGCTGGCTGCCGATCTTGAAAGCCTCTAGGACAGGCAGCAGCACAAAGCTGGTGGAGTTAAGGGTGCCCCGTAGCACCCGGGACCCCTTGCACGCCTCGGAACTTTAGTCACGCCCTCCTTCAGAAGCCCTGCTGGCCTCACCCGGTGATGTCCCTTTCTGACAGCCTGTATCCGCGTTCGGCAATAGTCTTCTGGGCTGCAGGGGCCATCAGCTGGGGCTGGGAGAAGGAAAGGAGCGCACTGCGAGGGCCTCCCCTGCTCCCACGCGCTGTGCTGGCCCCACCACAGCAGCCCAATGGCTGAGCGGGTCCTTGCCTCCCAGATCGACTCCTACGAGAAGCTGTACGAGGAGGTGTCTAAGTGCGACAACACCAAGGTGTTCAACGGCTGGCTGCAGTGTGACTGCCGCCCCTTCAAGCAGGCCCTCCTCAACACCATCAAGCGCTGGAGCCTCATGTTCAAGCGGCACCTGGGCAACCACGTCATCAACAGGTGAGCGCCAGGACCGCTGCCCCAGGCCCACCCCCACCGGCCCGACGCTGACCACACCCTGGGGAGCCCTGTGCCAGGGCCTCCAGCCAACCGGGTGTGGAGCTGAAGGTCAGGTTTAGAGACCAGTGGCCCCACAGAGGGTGGGTCCCAGCAGGAAGGTGTCACCTGGCGGGGAGTAGGGGCCCTGGTTCCTCGATCGTTGCTTCTTTACTGGGCACTTACTATGTCTGACCAACAAGGAATCCTTTAGGAGCCCTGAGTTGGGCAGGGAAGCCTGGCATGAAACTCAAGGGTGGTACCTGTGCAGTTACAGGCGGTGGTGGGCTGGGAGTCACCAGGAGCCCCGAGAACATGTAATCCCACTCTTCCATCCAGGAGGCCTTGCAAAGGCCACCCTGAGATGTGACCCTAGCCGGGACTCCCCGACCAGTTGAGCTAGTGAAACATGGGGTGCCAGACAGACAGGGACTCGGCCCTCCCCTGGGAGGGGGGCGCCCATCACATGCGGCCTCACACCCACCAGCCTCGCGGACCTGGAAGCCTTCATGAAAGTTGCCAGGATGGGCTTAACGAAGCCCGTTAAGGAGGGGGATTATGACGGCCTTGTGGAAGTGATGGGGCATCTGATGAAGGTCAAGGAGAGACAGACGGCCACGGACAACATGTTTGAGCCTCTGAAGCAGACCATCGAGCTGCTCAAGTCCTACGGGGAGGAGATGCCCGAGGAGACGCACGTGAAGCTGCAGGTAGACGGGACTGGGATGCCCTGTCGGGGGAGCTGGAGCCCTGCGAGGCAGGGCCAGAGGAGGGTGGGCCCTTGTGACCCGGAACTTGTGGGCCAAACCTCCTCTTCTAGATCCCTCCTGAGATCCCTGGGGAACAGTGGGGTGGGAGGACAAGGCTCTCCAGAGACGAGGGGACAGGGAGATTGCCTCCCAAGTGTGGGAGGGGAATAGTCCCTGCATTTAGTTGGTGTTTCAATGGATTAGAAATGCCTTCATGTCCCACGCCACCTCCTGAGCCAGTGGGAGCCTGGGCATGAGGGACGGTGGACCGAGAACAGGGTCTGCAGAGACCCTGCTAAGATTAGGGGCCAGCAGCGAGGCTGTGAGAGAGATCAGCTCCCCGGAGGAGAAGGCTCCCAGGCAGCTCCATGCCCGTGGAGCAGAGGGGCCACAGCAGGGGATGCAGGGACTTGAAGAAGCCTGGCACGTTATGGCTGATTTACAGGATGTCAATGTTGGTGCCAATGCATCTGTGTATGCAGCTGGGGTGGGTGGGGGAAGGGAGGGATGGAGGAGATGGGTCCTGCAGGCAGGGTCAAGCCACCCCCCCGAGCTTTGTCTCCTCCCAGACCTGGCTGCCTCTACCTGCTCCGTTTCTCTGCCCTGACTCTGTCTGGTCACACAGGCCTGACACCCTGTGCCAGGAGACATGGATGCCAGCCAGTGCCCAAGAACCCCAGCAGAGGAAGCAACAGGGTGGTGTGGGTGGCTGTGATGACCTCTCGCACTGCCCAGGCCCTGGTTTAGAGCACGTCACGTTTGGCCCCTTTCCCCCCTGCCCAGCGCTCAGTAAGGACCAGGATTAGAAGTGTGTGTGGCCAGGCCCAGGAGCTCTGGGGCGGTGGACAGGGCAAGTGGGGTGGTAAAAATCCTGATAAATGTTTGAGGCATGCCACCGCCAACAAAGACTGTTAGTTAATTGTAGAAGAAAGTGAGACAATACCTATCTGTGGGCAAAGAGATTAGGGGCTGGGATTTTTGACTTTAAAATATTTTACAACAAGTACAATATTTGCCCAAGTGTGGAGAACTTGGAAAATACAAAACTTCATCTGATTGCTAAAGTCATTCTTTTATATATATATATAAATTTATTTACTTTAATTGGAAGCTAATTACTTTACAATATTGTAGTGGTTTTGCCATACGTTGACATGAATCCACCACGGGTGTACATGTGTTCCCCATCCTGAACCCCTCTCCCACCTCCCTCCCCATAAAGTCATTCTTGAAACGACAAAACTACAGGAAGGGAAGACAGGTTAGTGGCTGTCCAGGCTGGGGATGCAGGGTAGGTGCTGATGGAAAGAGCTGACGCAGGACGGTTCCCTGGCAGTGACGAACAGCGAGGTATGTGGATTGTGGTGGGGGTTATGGGAACCTATACATGAGACAGAAGTGCCTGGGGCTACACCTGCCTGCAACACATGCACTCACATGTGCGCATACAACACACTCACAGGTAGACTGAGATTAAAACAGGGTAAAACCCAACAAGTTCCGTCATCTGTTCACAGAAACACCCAGGGTCCGATGCGGGCTTGGCCACTGAGCCTCAGTTGTACAAGATGCCAGCACTGCAGAAGGCTGCGGGGAGGCACACAGGACTCTCTGTGCTGTTTTTTTCCAATACTTATTTATTGATTTATTTGCCTGCACTGGGTCTTAGTTGCAGCACACAGCATCTTTGGTTGCAGCACGTGGGGTCTAGTTCCCTGACCAGGGATCAAACCCCGGCACCCTGCCTTGGGATCGCAGAGTCTTACACTGGGCCACCAGGGAAGTCCCTCCCTGTGATATTTTTGCAGCTCCCCGTGAGTCCGTAATGATCTCACACTAGAAAAATTTTTAAAAAGAGCAGAAAAGGGAGTGGTCCTTGGCCTTTACCTGCACAGGAACTGCCGGAGCAGTGGACAAACACCAAGAAGCTGGCCCTCCAGGTGAAGCAGAACGTGTCGCCCCTGCAGGCCAACGAGGTCAGCATCCTGAGGCGGAAGTGCCAGCAGTTCGAGGTACGGTGGCCTGGCGGGGGTGGGAGGGCCGGGCTGCAGCTCCCACCATGGCCGGGCCCTGGGGCGGGGGGCCTGAGCGTCTCACATGGTCCTCCCGCAGCTCAAGCAGCATGAGTTCAGAGAGAGGTTCAGGCAAGAAGCCCCATTCAGCTTCAGCGACCCCGACCCCTACAAGTCCCTCAGTAAGGTATTTTTGCTCAAGGAGGAGATGGGGTGGTAACTCTGGGGACCCATCTTTTCTCAAGCTGTCATTCTCGTGAGCCCAGAAACACGGCCTCGATGGGACCAGCTTTGGGGCTGTGTGTGTGTGTGTGTGTGTGTGTGTGTGTGTGTGTGCGCGCGCGCGCACGCGCAGACAGGCAAGCTCAGCCATCCTATGGGCCCTCCCCTCCAGGCCCCATCAGAGAAGCCAGGGGTGGTTGGGGGGACGGATGGGAAGGCGCTGCTCCCCCAACTAGAAAGTTTGCTGCCTTCCTGTGTGCATGGGGTCGGAGTACAGTGTGCTGACAGCTCTGAGGGTCACTGGGACATGACGGGGTTGGGGGCAGAGGGGGAAGGCTCCACTGAGCACAGGCACCCCGCTCACTGGCTTCCTCCTATGCCCACAGCAACAAAAGAGCATCGCGGCCATGGAGAGCATCATGGATGCGCTGTGCAAGTCCGGGAGCCTGTTCGAGGTCAGCGTCCCAGACTACAAGCAGCTTAAGGCTTGTCACAAAGAGGTCCGCCTGCTGAAGGAGCTCTGGGACATGATCATCATGGTGAGGGGCCACTCTGGCTTGGGGGGTGGGTGGGGGAGGTGGGAGAGGGGTCCACGGGCAGCATCCCAGCACCAAGAGGGCATGGCTCCCATTATCCCCCTATGACCCACCTCTGATGGTTGATGGAGGCAGCCCCTCTTCTTAAACACAAGAGTAGGAAGCCTCACTTTCCACCCCAGGGTCAGGACAGTGTCCACAGCAGGTGGGCACGTGTTAGTTCCCCATGGTCTCGCCTTTTGGCGCCTCTATTTCCAAAGATATTTCAGTTCTTCTCTTTTTTAATTTTTTATTTGATGGCAGTATGTGTGCATGCGTGCAAAGCTGCTTTAGTCGTGTCTCACTCTTTGCAACCCCATGGACTGTAGGCCACCAGGCTCCTCCATCCATGGCATTCTCCAGGCAAAAGTACTGGAGTGGGTTGCCATGCTGTCCTCCAAGGATCTTCCCCACCCAGGGACTGGACTTGCATCCCCTGCATTGGCAGGCGGGTTCTTCACCACTGTGCCACCGACAAAGCCCTCACTGGAGAATAGCTGGTTAACAGTGCTGTGTCTCAGTGTCCAGCACAGCGATTCAGTTATGCATATACATGTATCTGTTCCTTTTCGAATTCTTTTCCCATTTAGGTTATCACAGAGTATTGAGAGGAGTTCCCTGTGCTATACAGTAGGTCCCTACTGGTTGTCTGTCTTTTTTTAAAATAGATAATGCCTTGATTTTAATTTTTTTAATCTCTTGGCCACACTGTGTGGCATGCAGGATCTTAGTTCCCTGACCAGGGATCGAACCCATGCCCTCTGCAGTGGAAGCACAGAGTCCCAATCACTGGGCCGCCGGGGAGGTCTCCCTGGTTATCTCTCTTAAATACAGCAGTGTGTGCCTGTCAACCCCAAACTCCCAACGCATCCCTCCCTCCCCACCCACCGTGACCTTAAGTTCCTTCTCTAAGTCTGTGTTAGTTCTTTGTGCTCTTGAATGAACTTCAGAATCTGTCAAATCCTCCTCTCTTCAGATAGAAAACTCTCAGACTACACGTAGGCTTGAATCTACCCTGTGAGCTCCTCCGGGGAGGATTCCCCTCCTGGCAGCAGTGTCTGGCGTCCCTGCCCGGGAGCGAGCCCTGCCCTGTCTTGTCATGTATGTTGTTTAGATTACATCTTAGTAAGATAATGTAAATGTCTGTATCCTGACTGTACTTAATCTATCTCTCATAGAGGGTGGAGTGGGGGGAGAATCTTTGGAGCCACAGGCTCCATCACAACCACCCCCAAAGGGAGAGAATCCATCAAAGCCTCTAGATACTTTTTTTTTTTTTTTTTTTGCAATTCACTGAATTCAAGTGTCTTGTGCTCGAGTGACCTGACTGAACAATGCTGCTGCTAAGTCGCTTCTGTCGTGTCTGACTCTGTGCGACCCCACTGACGGCAGCCCACCAGGCTCCTCTGTCCTGGGGATTCTCCAGGCAAGGACCGAACAATAAGTGGAGTCAGCTCAGAAAGCTGCACTGTCCCCTGATAAATATCACTTAGCACAGACCCAAGAACGCAGGTTACTTTTCCCAGGAGATAACGATAAGCATTTCCGGTCAGGGTGTTGCAAGAAAAATTGACAAAAAACGAGCCAGGGTACTTTTACGATAACAGGATACAGAAGCAGCTTAAACTTCAACCAGAAAGGGCCATCGATTTCTGTGGGGATTAATGCTTCAAGTCTCTGGATTTGCAGAGTCAGTCTCTTGTCAGCACCCCAACTGTTGGTCGTTCTCTGTCAAGAACGTCTACCAAGATCAGGCTGGTTTGCCCCAAGCCTCTGTCAGCAACCTCTGGCCCTCTCGAGGACTCCCATGCAACTCCCAAGCCATTCTCAGCCCACCCCGAATTCAAGATTGGAGCTTCTTGGGTTTCTGCCTCCACTCTTGGTAGGGTGGTCCCCCAGTGCCTCCTGTGTCTTGTTTCATCCTGTTATGAGTGGAATTTCCTCTGGTGTATCTTTGTCTGTGTAAGCTACGTTGGGCTTCCCTGGTGGCTCAGTAGTAAAGAATCCGCCTGCCAATGAGGGAGACCTGGGTTCGGTCCCTGGATCAGGAAGATCCCCTGGAGAAGGAAATGGCAACCCACCCCAGGATTCTTGCCTGGGAGACTGCATGGACAGCAGAGCCTGGTGGGCTACAGTCTTTGGGGTTGCAAAGAGTCAGACAAGACTTAGTGATTAAACAACAACTAGTAAGCTAGGTTACTCTGCAGTAACAAACAGCCCTAAAACACAAAATCTTTGTGTAGTTAACCACAGACATGTAGTTTTCGTTCATGCCAAGTCCACACTCCAGTTCCAGGCAAACCTTCAGCTCAGTGCGTGTGTCCACACCCGCCGAGGCAGGTAGAGGGAACTGTGGGCTCAGTGTTGGCAGCTCAGGGCCTCTGCCCCCAAGTGACAGGTGTCATCCTCATTCCATTGGTTGGAGCAACTTTCGTGGCCTCAACAAGACATGGGACAGAACAAGATCCTGGTGAGCAGTGACAAAGCCCATGTTTTGCCAAAATCTCTCTTAACTGCTGACTTTTAAGTTGAATCGGTCATGGTAGAACTGGGGTTCTTTTTGCCCCCCCTGTATCCGGTCACTTTACCAAGCTCTGTTCTTAGTGCTGGAGACTCCTCATTGGATTGTTCCGTCCGAGAGCAATGCCAGGAAGGTGGTACGGGTGCCTTCCTGAACCCGTAGAGGAGTCAGTGGGCATTTTCCCACCTCAGGTCAACACCAGCATCGACGACTGGAAGACCACCAAGTGGAAGAACATCAACGTGGAGCAGATGGACATAGACTGTAAGAAGTTCGCCAAGGACGTGAGGTCCCTGGACAAGGAGATGAAGAGCTGGGATGCCTTCGTGGGGCTGGACAACACCGTGAAGAACATGATCACGTCCCTGCGTGCCGTGAGCGAGCTGCAGAACCCCGCTATCCGGGACCGCCACTGGCAGCAGCTCATGCAGGCCACCCAGGTACACACTGATGCAGGGGTGGAGGGCAGCGCTCCTCAGGAACTCGCTGCGGGCGTGGGGGGCTGATGCTGGCAAAGCTGGCTTCACGCATGCGCACCCCAGACCATCACACAGGGCTCCGGGCTCAGGGTGGCCCCAAGCTGGGTTAGAGGCTCTGCTGTCGCCACCTTGATTTCCTTAATTAATAACTTTTGCACACGGGATCCCATCATTTTCATTTTGTACCAGGCCCTGCAAATTATGCAGCCAGTACTGGTTGTAGCATGAACGGTGAATGTCCACGGGGCTCAGGAAGTTTGGGGTGGAGGAATAGTCCCGGGTCCCCCCATGTACCCCAGGAGCACAGGGTCCTAGCACCGAAATTTTCCCAGGGATGTTCCCAAGTGAGGAGTGGGAGGGGCACTGGCCTTGACACTCACTGAAGGCGAATAGGACCATCCCCACTGTCAGCAAACATTGAACAAAACTCTATGAAACGGCTACTCTGCAGAGGCCCCCCCGTAGATGTCAAGGAAGCAGAGAGGTTGAGGGCATGGGCCCTGCTCTCAGGGCAGTAGCGGAAGAAAGAACACAGGCCATGGTGTTTGGGAGGCCGAGTTGGGTGCTCAGTGGCAGTTCTAGGAGCGCAGAGGAGGTAGCCACCTCCCTGGTTAGGGAAGCATGGGACCAGCATCAGGAGCACGTGGGGTGTGGCCTGGACTTTGGGGAGGGGAGGGGAGAAACAGGTGAGCAGAAGGGATTGTCTCGAGTACTGAGGCCACTGGCCAGCAGGCTCATGTACCCCATCCAGGGCCTGGGAGAGACCCCCGGGCAGTGATCAACAAATAACAGAAACGTCCCAGAAATTGGGCACCACTGAGGACTTGTTGAGACCTGGGCAGGTATTTTCCCAACCGTGATTGAGAAACACTGAATTCCATCAGTTGGTCAAACCAGTTTTTGTGGCAGGCTTGGAATCCAGGCTTGGAAATGTCTATGTGACAGCGAGAAAGATTTGAAGACTGGGTGACACCATGCAAATACCTGCTATTGTTATCAGAGTAACAGTACCTGTAACGCAGCCACACCTGTTACTAATCTGGCAGCTTCCCCAGATGGATCGGGTCCTGCAGCTGCGGTCACAAAGCCCCACATGGTGGGGGTCTTGAAACCACAGAAATGTATTCTTTCGTGGCCCTGGAGGCCAGAAACTAGAAGTCAAGGAGTCAGTAGAGCCATGATCCCTCCGACATCTAGGGGAGGACCCTCCCCTGCCTCTCCCAGCTTCCAGTGGTCCCAGGCGGCTCTTGGCTTGTGGCCACGTCTGACGCATCCTTGCCTCCGCAGTCACATGGCCTCCTCTGCATTTCAAACCTCCCTCTCCTCTCTGTGATGAAAACACCTGCCATCAGGTTTAGACTCTGTGCAGTTGACCCGAGATGATTTCATCTCAAGATCCTTAACAGCTGCAAAGACTCTATTTCTGAGTAAAGTCACATTCTGAAGTCCAGATGAACATGAGTTTGCGAGGACACTCTTCAACCCACTACTGGTGGGCTCTGTTGCTACCAGTTTTACAGGGAGGAGAGGCCTGGAGGAGTGTCTGCCCAAGTCACGGAGCTCCCAACACCCGCTTCGTGGCCTGGGTTCCTCCCTCGCCAGCCTCTACGTGAAGGACAAAGGTGTCCCTCAACTGGAGAACATGTGACCGAATGTGAAATGTGCCTATTGTTTTCCTCTGCAGGTGAAATTTGAAATGTCAGATGAGACCACCCTGGCAGATTTACTCCAGCTGAACCTGCACAAATACGAGGATGAGGTCCGAAACATTGTCGACAAGGCCGTGAAGGAGTCTGGGATGGAGAAGGTATCCTTTGTTGAGAAGTGTATTTTATACGGGACGATGCTGAAACCGACCCCCCAGCCTGACGCCTGTCGAATGTGCTGACGTAGGGTTGACACTAACGCGCCACCAGTTGACGCCTGACTGAACTCTCCTCTCTTTCCATGAAGCACCCTCGTGTGTGGTCTGTCCTGCCTCAGCCTCAGCCTTCTGAGAAGCTGAATGGGGCCGGGGCGGGGTGGGCAGTGGTCAGGAGGGCTGGCCATCAGCTGGTACCTAGGGCCATTCCAGGACACAGGAAAATGCTGGAGGAGTCCTTTGCAGTTCAAACCTCTCTCCTCACCTGTTTTTTGAGTTTGAATGGTCACAGTTGGGCTTGCTTTCTTTTTTTAACAGCTTTATTGAGCTATAAATCACATACCCATTCACCCATTTAAAGTGTGCAGTTCAATGGCTTTTAGCATATTTACAGAAATGTGCAGCCATCACATGTTAGAATTAGTCAATTTTAGGACATTTTCATCTCCTCAAAAAAGGGATGAAACCCAGACCCTTTAGCTAGTATCTCCCGTCTTCTCACACCTCCCCCCATCCCAGCTCTAACCTACTGCTTCTATAGGTTCGCCTTTTCTGTGCATTTCATATACATGTAAACATAATAATGTCGGCTTTTGTGTCTGACTTCTTTCACTGAGCATGTTTTTAAGTTTCCTTCGTGTTGTAGCACGTGTCCATACGTCATTCTTTTTTTTAGCCAAATATTTCATTACATGAACACTCCACATTTTGTCCACCCCTTCACCCACTGAGGGACATTGGGGTTGCTTCCATCTGTTGGCCACTGTGAATAATGTTGGCATGAACATTTTGGCTTTCTGAGAGCAGGGCCTCCTTCCACGTCCCAGGAAACTCTGGGTCCTCGTCAGTGATTCTTGCCAGACTCTCGCTGACCCGGTTCCTGTTCCTCCGAAAGGTGCTGAAAGCCCTGGACAGCACGTGGTCCACCATGGAGTTTGAGCACGAGCCGCACCCACGGACGGGCACCATGATGCTCAAGTCAGACGAGGTGCTGGTGGAGACGCTGGAGGACAACCAGGTGCAGCTTCAGAACCTGATGATGTCCAAGTACCTGTCCCACTTCCTGAAGGAGGTGACCAGCTGGCAGCAGAAGCTGTCCACGGCGGACTCAGTCATCTCCATCTGGTTTGAGGTCCAGAGAACCTGGAGCCACCTGGAGAGCATTTTCATTGGTTCCGAAGATATACGGGCCCAGCTGCCAGAGGATTCCAGGCGCTTTGATGACATCGACATCGAGTTCAAGGTGAGCACAGCTCTCTGGCTCCTGCCTGGGCACTTTTGGAAATGGCTCCCTTGGTGCAAACAGGGCTTGTGGTGCCATGGCGGTCCCTCTCTCCTCCCAGGCCCTGATGGAAGACGCAGTGAAAACACCCAATGTGGTTGAAGCCACCAACAAACCTGGCCTCTATGACAAACTTGAGGACCTGAAGAAGAGGTGGGTCCCATACCTGTCCAGACAAGGGGCTTCACCGTGGCAGAAACCCGAGTCATGTGCCTTCCCCGCTACCCCGCTGGCCAGGCCAGGAAAGCCCCAGGTTGTGGGTTAACACATCCCCTCCCTGGAAGCACCTGCCACTTCCTGCCACCCTAGCCACAGAGACTGCTTTGGCCTCAGAGGAAGGCACGATGGCAGAGATTCAACTGTAGCCCCTCCTGCCTGGCGACGTCCACAAGTGCGGGGGCTGGCTGAGAAAGAGCGTGTCCGCTTGGAAGATTTGAATCAAACTGGGGCTGGGAACGGCCTGAGCGTCTCCAGGGTCGTCTGTCCAGTGCGTGGAAGGATGGGCTGGCAGAGACCTTCTGTCGAGCAGGACTCAGCAGCCTCGTTCCCTGCCCCCAGGTTGGCTGTGTGCGAAAAGGCCTTGGCCGAATATTTAGAGACAAAAAGACTGGCTTTCCCCAGGTTCTACTTTGTCTCTTCAGCTGACCTCCTGGACATTCTTTCCAACGGAAATGACCCCGTGGAGGTAGGCGGGCCCCTGATGGTCCGAAGGGGTGCCAGGCCCCATGTCCGGGTGGCCCCGGGATGTTGGAGTGTCCGAGAGGTGGTCCACACCAGAAACCGCCCAGGGGCCGGGCCGTGACAGAAGGACCCGGGACCGCTCTCAGAGCCCGCCCTTCCCTCCCTGAGCGCCATCATTGTGCTCTGGAAAATGGGCGAGATGCCCGTTTCTAAGACACATGCTGCTCATCCTGCCAAACCCCAGACACCGGGAGGAAAAGGTCCCGCGAGGCTCCTCTTCTAAAAGAGAGAAGGGCGAGCATCCGGGCAAAGGGAGGGGACCGTGTTTTATTCTAATCATGGGGTTGCAGATGCACGGTATGGGAGCCCCAAGGCGGCCCACAGTTTAGGTTCTGAGCATCTGACTTAGGGGCATAGGCCCCGTGCCCCCTGGGTCAGAACCTTCTCAGGGAAGAGAAGAAACAGACATTCAGAAGATTCTGCCGAGCAGCGCTTGCTGTTTCCTTTGTTGGTGAAGTGTGTTTAATCAGCATCCCAGAGGTGGGGGGTCGGGGAGGGGGGAGAATAAATTTAAAAAAAATGATGCTTAAGACCACCCAAGGGAGACCCAGGCCATGGGCATCCACCTGTGAGCCCCTGGGTTGCAAAATCCAATGTCCTCCCCCTCCGACCCTGAAATCCAGGTGAGCCGCCATCTGTCCAAGCTCTTCGACAGCCTGTGTAAACTGAAGTTCCGCCTGGACGCCAGTGGGAAGCCGCTCAAGTTCGGCCTGGGCATGTATAGCAAGGAGGACGAGTATGTGGACTTTGACCAGGAGTGCAACCTCTCGGGGCAGGTGCGAGCCGCCGCGGGACGCGCAGAGCACTGCCCTGGGGATGGTGGTGCCCCGTGACCGGGACCGCGTGGCCAGACAGGCTGTCAGCAGCAGCCCGTGGCCAGCCCTCTCTCCTCTTCTCTCAGCCTTGCAGAACAAATGCTTAAGGGACGTCTTTATAGGAGTCCCTGCACAGCCTTACCTATGCAGTCTGAGGTGACCCGTGAAAAGAAAGGAAGGAGAAAGGAGGGAGGGGGAAAGGGAGGGAGAGAACAGATTTATTAATGCCCTTAAATCCTCATCGTTTTATTATTATTAATGCCAAGGGGGCCACTTTGGAGGGTGCCTTGCACACCTGCCAAGGTCTCATCCCTGTTCAGCATGATGGGCTTTACAGCTTCCATATTTAGCAGAGGGCTCCTCTTACCCTGGGCAGCCCAGCCCCAGTCCCACCTCCCCAGCCCGGGAGGCTTCTCCCTTCTGCTGACAGCAAGCTTCCTGGCTGCCCTCTCCCCCATCTTTTTGCCCAAGTATTATTCAAGCATCCAAATCAATTCTTACATTTTGCCTAAGCAAAATGTAATTTGGAGGTAAATTGGCTTGGGGCATTAAAAATCTCACGCGAGAAAACTCGAGCTCCAACAAGTTGAATTCGGAGTGCCTGGCCGGACAGGGTGACGCAGGATCCATTCATCGGTTTGTTCAGACACTTCCCACACTTAACCACTTACAGACATAACCACTGAACTACAGCCTGCACTGTGCTTCTATCAATAGCTTAAAAGAAAAACCAACCTGATTATCCCATTCAGGTATTTTCCCCCTGGTGGCAGTTAGTTGAAGGTTTGTATTTCAAAATACACGCAAGGGTCATCAGCCAGTTTGTCCGCGTGACAAAGAATGCCCTTGAGGACAAGTGGGGCTCTGCTGGTCAGAATCCGCCTGGGACAGGGGGCAGCAGGGCCCGGGGGACAGATGCCCTGTCCCGGAACATCAGCACTACTTCGTGGGCTCAGACACAGACTGTCTTCTCTAGCTTTTTCTCTCGTTCCCTATCCCTTCTGTGTTTAGACACAGTGATTGCACACGAAAGCCCAATGCAACTAGTTTTGTGGGTACAGCGAGGCTTGCTGAACACATTTTTCCAGCAGGGCATTCTTACCGCTCAGAAAACCTGGGCATTTCTACCCCTGGAATGATGATACGGATGAGGACAAGTGGTAATTGATTTCGTAAATGTCAGAGCAAGTCATCGGATGAGACATGCTCACCCTCTCTGGTCCCCGTGGCTCCGTCCCCAGGTAGAGGTCTGGCTGAACCGGGTGCTGGACAGGATGTGTGCCACGCTCCGCCACGAGATCCCCGAAGCTGTGGTGACCTATGAGGAGAAGCCAAGGGAGCAGTGGATCTTTGACTACCCCGCCCAGGTCCGAGCTGGGTGGACGGGGCAGCTCTGAAATGCGGGGAGGGGTGGATGGAGCTCACCCGTCCTGGGTTAGCCACAGTCCGGTGGCGAAGAGCCACCTTAACTGGTGTGAACTCTTCCGTCGGACAGAAAAAGGTGGTCACGTGGCGGGGTACTGGGGCCCCCTCTGTTTCCAGATCGCGCTCACGTGCACCCAAATCTGGTGGGCCACCGAGGTGGGCTTGGCGTTTGCCAGGCTGGAGGAAGGCTACGAAAATGCCATCAAAGATTACAACAAGAAGCAGGTGTGTCCCGCCCACCCCATGTCTGTCCTAAGCACCTTGCTCTGTGAGGTCCTGGCTCGTGCCCCTGCCATTTCTCTGAGTCAAAAGCAGCCAAATATTGGCAACAGCTGTTCTGCCCAGGAGTAACTGTTTCAGAAATACATGACTTTAATTCTCTATTTCGATTTGATTTTTTGACAGATTCTTGGTTAGAAATTTAGAAACCAAAGATAATGTTTAAAATGAAAGATATAACCCTGTCAACAGATTCTTAGCTAACCTAGTGTACATATAATCAGTTCCTAGGCAAAAATACACAACTATCCAAGTGGCTTTAAAATCCTGTTTTCACTTACTGTCTGCCATCTCTCATGACATCAGATCTTCATCGACACCATTTTTAGTGACTTCTTGATATTCCATGGGGGAGGGGCAGTTCCCGAGTGCCCAGGGGGACCCGCCCAGCCCGGAGGCCACCCCTGAGGCCACCCGGGGAGCCGTGTGCGAGGGAGGCATGTTTGCTCCCACAGATCAGCCAGCTCAACGCGCTCATCACTCTGCTCATTGGAAACCTCAGTGCAGGGGACAGAATGAAGATCATGACCATCTGTACCATCGATGTCCACGCCCGGGACGTGGTAGCCAAGATGATCACCGCCAAGGCATGGGTGCCTGGAGGGGCCAGGAACCAGGGTGGGGGCCTGGGGCTCAGGACTCCAGCCCACATCCCCCACCCCAGTCACTGCTTCTTCCTCAGCGGGGCGGGGGGACACTTCTCCAGGCAGCGGCTACCCCGTTCTGCACCCCTAATCTCACCCCTGGTGAGCCACTGGACGAGCAGCCCAATCAGAAGTGCCCCTGGTTCAGCAGTGGGGGCGGTGTTAGGCTTGATGGGGGCACCTGGGGAGGGGCGGGGTGCTGGAAGCACCCCGGGGTCAAGGACTGCTTGGAGGCAAGCCAGCCTGCTCCCCCCGCAGGTGGAGAGCTCCCAGGCCTTCACCTGGCAGTCCCAGCTGCGGCACCGCTGGGACGAGGAGAAGAAGCACTGCTTTGCCAACATCTGTGACGCCCAGATCCAGTACTCATATGAGTACCTGGGCAACACCCCGCGGCTGGTCATCACCCCACTCACGGACAGGTGAGGGCCCCGGCCGCCTTCCCGCCTGGCCGCGAACAACGCAGGGGAGGGAATCGCACCCTTTCTCTGGGCTCTTCCCCACGTGTCCTTGCACCGTCAGACCCAAATGTCCCCTGCTGAGGCTGACGGATGCGGGCGTCTGGGCTGGGGGACCTGCTTTCAGGTTCAGTTCTGCTACCTGCCAGGCACCCAGCCTTGGAGCCGAGACCTTATTCCTTCATTCTGACCTTGGCTGTTTGGCCTTAGGGGTGTTGCTTAGCCTTTCTGAGGGCCTGTAAAATGGGGATGATGTTTTATAAATCCTCAGCAGCTTGTCGAGGGTCAAGTGAATCACGTGACACCAAAAAGCACTCAGACCAGATCCTCAGCACCTGTGATGCGGCTGTTCCATTGGACGGGCAACATAGCGCTCCTTCCCGCCCCTGTACCCCTAGTGCCATGGCTGGTTCAGCCCTCACGTAGTGTCTGCTCCAGCGGGATGGCGTTTGCTCCTTGGTGACAACACAAGCCCTCCTTTGCCCCTTTGAGCTCCCTTTGGTGCCACCTTGGGGCTCAGGGGCTGTCACCGACCCACAGTAAAAGAAAGTGGGCAGCCCTGGGGTTGCCACCCACAGGGTGATTGGATGTCCCTTACAGATGCTACATAACCTTGACCCAGTCCCTCCATCTGATCATGGGCGGAGCTCCTGCTGGCCCCGCCGGGACTGGCAAGACCGAGACGACCAAGGACCTGGGCAGAGCCCTGGGCACCATGGTGTACGTCTTCAACTGCTCCGAGCAGATGGACTACAAGGTACCCACCCCACGTCCAGGGGACCTGGAGTCCCCTCCCCCAGGAGGCCGCAGCCAACACTCCCCAAGTGACCGCTGGATGGGTGGACACTGCTGGCTGGCCTCTTGGGCATGACCAGCGTGTCTGGTGGAGGATCCCAGGGTGGACAAGCTGCTGCTGCTGCTGCTAAGTCGCTTCAGTCGTGTCCAACTCTGTGCGACCCCAGAGATGGAACACCCGGCTCCAAACATCCTTCCCTGCTAGGGAGGCAACCCCTCCCAACCTACATCCCAAGCTTGTCCCAGCAACTGGGGGTACCAGAGAGAGTGAGAGCCTCCGAGGGGGCAGGGTGTGGGGGGTGGCCCCTGCGGAGGGGCCAGGTCCCTGCGGTCAAAGGCTTTGTGGCACAGCCACAGTTCTTAAAGGGCCCAGGAAAGAAGACCGTGGAGGTCAGGTCAAAGCAGCCTCTGGTGCGAAGGGTTGGGAGCCACTGAGGTCATGAACATGGCCTCCTGGGGCCTCCCCGCCCCATCCCCATGGGATCCCCACAGTCCAGGAGACCCCATCTTGAGGCTGAGGGTGGGGACAGCTGCCCCCTCTGACGGTGAAGGCCACAGCCCACACCAACCTCCTGGGTTTTAGAGAAGTGAAATCTGAAGCTGGATCCTCCTAGAAGGAATCCTGTGTGTAAACACTGAAGAATCATCCCTTTTATCTTTCAAGGGCCTGAGTCCATCTCCTCCACCTTAGAGGGAAGGCCCCTCCTTGTGTGCTAGTGGAAAATGCCAGGGTGAATTTTACACAAACGGCCTTATCTGAGTCCAGGCAAAGCCTTCAGTGCAGGGAGGACCTGGGCTCTTCCTGGCACCCGGCCCCATGTTGACTCTTCCAGGGAGGGGACGGCCTGCCTCTAGCCTCCCGGGGACCCCAAAGTTCCCAAGCCTGACCCCCAACCTGGGCAGGAGCTGACAGGGCAAGCGGGGGCCCCTGGAAGGACTCCCCAGTGCCCACTTCTCCCCGCCACCTTTCCTAGTCCTGCGGAAACATCTACAAGGGCCTGGCCCAGACCGGAGCCTGGGGCTGCTTTGACGAGTTTAATCGGATCTCTGTGGAGGTCTTGTCCGTGATTGCTGTACAGGTAGGGCCCCCGTGCGGCCTCTGGGTCACCTTCGGGAACTCGCTGCCCTCCCGCATCGGGGCTCGTCAGCTTCCCGGTATGGTCAGGTCAGCCTGAGTGGGGGTATGGCACAGAGGTGAGCGGGACCCCAGCCCTGTCCTTCGGGGGCCCGCAGTCTGGTGGGGCACACAGAAGGGTCAGACACAGCAAACTTGTCACTGAATGCAGATTGGGGGATAGTCAGTTTTGCCTAGGGTCCAGAACAGAGGGCTTCGTTTCAGTTCCCAATGGAGCTGGGCATTGAAGTATGCATAGGAGCTTGTCCATTAGACAAGAGTGCTGGGAGAAAGGGAGGAAGTGTGCCCAGGTATTTGGGGAATACCCGTGATGGAGTGCAGGACTGCCTGGTTCTGGGCTCTATTTAAACTCTCCATGCCTCCATTGTCTAATCTGTAGAATGCGTTTGCTGGCAGGATTAGGGGTGAGTGCAGGTAGCTGGCCTCCTCCACTGCTGTTTCCCTCTTGGTGTAGACAAAGAACTATCCCCAAGCCCTGAGACCAGAGGCCAGTAAGGCAAAAGGAAGATGGGGCAGTCAGCACCCCCGGACTCTCTGGCAGTGCTGACTGCTGCTTTGGGGACCCCTCAACCCCCGAAGTCAGTGCACAGACCCTGGGAAAATTGTGCAGAGCTCTGTGAACTGAAGTGGAGGAGCAAGAACTGGAATAGAACATCAGGAGACGCTCCACGTGGTGGGGGGTGGGGCGGGGGGGGTCCCACCTCCAGGCCCCCCCTCCAGGCCCCCCGTCCAGGCCCCGCCCTGTTGGGGTGTGAGCTGCACGCACCGCAGACCAGTCTGGCAGGAAAATCCTGGACTTTGCTTGGGAGCCCCAGACTCGGAGCAGGTCTTAACTGTGGGAACAGGGCGCCCTCCAGTGGGGGCTTGGAGGTTTGCAGCTGCTCAACGGGCACTAAGGGTCAAAGGCAGAGCTAGTAGTCCCAGAATTCAGATTTCACCCAATGCCGAGTATCTGATGTGGGGATGGCTACCAATCAGCCCTCCCACGGGTCACTGCTGGAGCAGGAACAGACTCACAAAATGGCTAGGGGGCGGAACGTCACTCGATAACGAGGATTAGCCTTGACCTGGAGGAACCCCCAGGGCGTCTCGCTGAGTGACCAAAGCCCATCTGAGATTACATACTGTACTATCCTACTTACTAAGGTTCATGAAAGAGAGAATCACAGAAATGGGAGCAGATGACTGATTGTAGGGGGTCAGGGGAGGGTGGGGTGGCAGAGGGGTGGGGGTGGCTGTCAAGGGTGACTCCACCTGAGGTCACGGAAATGTCCGTCATCTCCAGGTCGCTGTCCTGGTGGTGATGCCGCACCGCGGTCACCACTGGGGGGCGCTGGGGAGGGACCCATGGGATCCCCTCTTTTTCTTTCTTAACAACTGCACATGAATCTACAATTGTATCAAAGTTTAATTAAAAAAAAATAAGATCAGGACAGTCCTCTGCAAATTCACAGCCATTCACACGCTTTAGCACAAACGAAGCTCCATCCAGCCCATCAGAGTTAGCTATTCCCGCATGAACCCATCTATGTACCAACTGTTTAGGTAAAATGTGTCCAAGATGCAATTCGGGCCAAGAAGAAAACGTTTAATTTCCTGGGAGAGATGATAAGCCTCATCCCCACCGTCGGCATCTTCATCACCATGAACCCGGGGTATGCCGGGCGCACGGAGCTGCCAGAGAACTTAAAGGCCTTGTTCAGGTGTGCGGCGGGGGCAAGGCCCAGGAGAGCGGCTGTGGAGGGCTGGGTCAACCCAGAGGGGGCTAGGGGAGGCAGGGATGGGAAACAAGGCCTGGGTGAGAGGGGCAACCTGGCCAGGACCTCTGTAAGGAGCAGACGGTGTCTTCCCACTCTCTGACTCCCAGGGGGTGGAGAGGAAGGTCCCATTTTAGGCATAAGCTGCCCACGGGTCAGGAAGATCCCCTGGAGAAGGAAATGGCAACCCACTCCCATATTTTTGCCCGGGAAATCCTATGGACTTTGGAGCCTGATGGGCTACAGTCGTGGGGTCACAAAGAGTCGGACACGACTGAGAGACTGAGCATGCACACAGCCAATCGGTACAAGGTGGTGGGCAGAGGCAGCGCTGAGGTGACTCTCAGAGGATTTGAGTAAAGGGGGGCAGGGCCCGGAGATACCCCTGTGCAGAGCAAGGGGGCAACAGTGAAGACAGGAGGGGAGCCGAGGGGAGGGGAGGGGGTCTGGGAAGCTGCTCTGCACCTAGAGTCTCTGCCAGTAAGGCTGTGGTCCTCCTGGAAGGTGGTGAGCTCATGAGGGGCAGGTGGGGGCAGGCATGGAGGAGGGGGAGAAGCCAAGACAGACCCCCCCGGACCCCTCAGGCCCTGTGCCATGGTGGTTCCCGACTTTGAACTGATATGCGAGATCATGCTGGTGGCCGAGGGCTTTCTGGAAGCCCGCCTTCTGGCCAGGAAGTTCATCACACTCTACACCTTGTGCAAAGAGCTGCTGTCAAAGCAGGTGTGTGACTGTCTGGGGGCCCACGGAGCCAGGGGCGGGAGGGATGACAAATGCACCCGGCCTGGGCTGCCTCCCAGACGGCCTGGCGAAGCCCCCCAGCCTCGGTCCCGGCACATCAGGTGGCACGCTCATGCCCACCCGCCCGCCCACCCGCAGGATCACTATGACTGGGGCCTGCGAGCCATCAAGTCTGTGCTGGTGGTGGCCGGCTCCCTGAAGAGGGGCGACCCCAGCCGGGCAGAGGACCAGGTGCTGATGCGGGCGCTCAGGGACTTCAATATCCCCAAGATCGTCACCGACGACCTGCCCGTGTTCATGGGGCTCATCGGGGACCTCTTCCCCGCCCTGGATGTGCCTCGGAAACGGGACCTGAATTTTGAGAAGGTGGGTATGGCTGGGGTCCCACCAGTGCCTCCATGCTGCCGAGGACCTCACTTTCCATCATCACTTTCCACCATCTAAGTGGCAGGTACCACATGGGGGTGATGCCCGTGCCTGCCAGCAGGCAATGGCCACGCATGCGTGTCTCCATCTGCCCTGAGGAATGTCCCGAAGCCACAGGCTGCCTCTCCAGCCCCTTTCTCAATACTGGAGGGTCAGGAGAAGAAGCAGAAGGGGCTTCAGACAAACCTATCCCCCGCATGGGGGTCTTAGTAGCACCCACGGCAGAACACCTGGACACCCCCACGGGCAGGGCCGTTGTTCCCTTCTGATCTCTTCCCTGGCAGGGGGTTTCCCGGCCCTGCCCGGCGGGCCCAGCACCCCGTCCTGCACCCCCCCCCCAGGTCATCAAGCAGAGCATCGTGGAGCTGCAGCTGCAGGCAGAGGACGGCTTCGTGCTGAAGGTGGTGCAGCTGGAGGAGCTGCTACAGGTCCGGCACTCGGTGTTTGTCATCGGGAACGCGGGCAGCGGCAAGTCCCAGGTAGGCGCCTGCCTGGGACCCGGCCCAGGGCAACCCGGGCCCCCGCAGAGCATCATGGGCTGGGAAGGGAGCTGTGCCGGGTGACAGGGACAGCCGAGGAGGCCCAGAGTGGCTGGGGACCCTGGTCCCCCCTTGAGACCCTTCTCCTGGGCCTCCTTTCCTTCCGTCCCTTCCCCCTTGATGCTGGTCATCCACCTGCCTGCAGCCAGTCCCCACCCTCCTGCCCCCTGCCATCGCCTGGGGCACAGTGGGAAGCAGAGGGTGGCGGCCAGCATTACCGATACCCATAACATCGGAAAATTCTAAACCAGCCGAGTGCTCAGCTAGACACCCACAGGATGGACAATTATGCTATTATTAAAGATCATCTCCAAAGACTGTGTAACACGAGGGCTGCTCACTTCAAGTTATTTTTAAAAAGCAGAAACTGTATGAGCCAGTTCTCTAAAAAGGAATGTATGTATGTGTGTGTATCTACACGCATATCCACGTGAACCTCCTCAAATGTCCTTAAAAACTCTTCTCTCGGTGGAAGAGTTGCAGGTAATTTTTCCCAGCGAGCACACATAACTTGTATTATCAGGAACAGTGGGAATTTTCCCGGGCTTTGGCACAGCAGCTGTCCGCTGTGCACAGAGGAGCGGTCACAGGGCGCCTGGCGTGGCCCTGGGTATTGTCTGGGGGACGCAAACGCACCTGCGTGTCTCCAGGGCAAAGCAGGCCCAAGGCCGGACTTCTGCCCGTGGGTCTTCAAAGGCCCTGTGAGCTTGCACGGGGGCCCTGGCGCGGGGTTTGGGCCTGGGGCGCGGCCCCTGAGCCCCGCGTGGGTGGCCCCTCCTTGGTGCAGGTACTCAGGTCTCTGAACAAGACCTACCAGAACCTGAAGAGGAAGCCGGTGGCCGTGGACCTGGACCCCAAGGCCGTCACCTGTGACGAACTCTTTGGCATCATCAACCCGGCGACCAGGGAGTGGAAAGATGGTAACAGAGCAGGACCCCCGCGGGACCAAGGGGACCAGGGGTCGGAGCCGGCGTCCTAGGCCTGGGTCCGCGGCCCGCCGATTTTGTTGTGGATGCTCAGCCGGGCTCCGTGCAGCGAACCCGTGGCCTGGCCCCCGAAGGAGACCCTCGGCAGGTCCAGCTGGGGCAGGGGCCTGCGCATACACACGGGGCATCCTGATGGCACTCACGGAGAGCAGGGAGATCACAGAGGGCAGCCGGCTCACCCCACCAGGTGGGGGAAGTGGGGAAGCCACGGACACGTGAGCATCAGCACAGCGGCCCCGAGCGGGGCCACCACACTGTGGTCCACGGAGCAGGGAGGGGCCCGGAAACACAGGCCGGAGCCTCGGGGGCTGGGAACGCTGCTTCCCTGGAGGAGGCCCTTGACGAGGTTTGTGCTTTATAAAAAGAACCCAGGACACTGGAGAAAGGACAAATGAGGGGCTGGAGGAGAGAGAGGGGCCCCAGGGGGAGGAAGGGGCTCTGGAGCGGATGGAAGGAGGGGTGCCTGCTTCCTGGGGGCTCCCCCACCCTACCTGAGCTTCCATCACCCCCTTCCCGGGCCGGGCTGGGGCTCTGCTCCAGTCTCCCCCCTGCAAGGGTCCTTTGCCCCTCACCCTGCTTTCTCATCGTGACACTGTATGTGTTTCTATGTGTGTATCTTGTGTTTCCCCCACCCCCCTCCACTGGAATGCAAGTTCTGTGGGGTGGGCAGGGGACTGTGGCTGTCCCCAAGCCCCCTGCTCTGAGTCTGAGACTTGAGGAGCACTCAGCAAACCTTTACTGACAGAAGGAAGAAAGGTGGGGAGTGAGGAGTGAGGGGGTGGGGTGCTGGTTGGGGTCGTGGCGCTCCACTTAGGGCTGTCGAATCTGAGGATGGACCAGACTTGCGGGGCGTGTTATGGGGCAGGGTCAGGGGTGGAGGCATCAAGGAGGGGGGCCTTGGGGTCAAGAGAAGGGCAGGAAGTGAGCCAGGTCCCCTCCCGTCCGAGCGTCCACTGTCCCTCTGGGGAAGGGCACTGGCCACCTTTGAGAGAGAGGGGGCAGGCTGGGTCTCGGCCCGGCGGGTGCCCGGGGTGCTGTCAGCGCCCCCACGGAGCGAGTGCTGCCCAGAGCCAGGCCTGAGCAGCCCTGCCGCCCGCAGGCCTCTTCTCCACCATCATGCGGGACCTGGCCAACATCACTCACGACGGCCCCAAGTGGATCGTGCTGGATGGAGACATAGACCCCATGTGGATCGAGTCCCTCAACACCGTCATGGACGACAACAAGGTGCGAGGGGCCCGCGACCCCGGAGCCAAGCCCCCAGAACCACAGTGACGGGCAGGGGAGCATGTGGGATTCAACACACGTCTCGCCCACCTCACTCAGCACACAGGGCCCGCTGTGGATGGGGACTGAGGAGGGGGCCTGTCTGGAGCTCTGCACAAAGTGTGATAGACGGTGAGGGGCTGGGGGAAGCCCCCATCCCGAGGCACACTCCTTGCAGGACGTAGGCCCACTGAGCCCAAGCCAGCTCAGATGCTCTCTGGGGAGCGTGGGTGAAGAGTGCAGGCACGGGGAGCGTTCCTACCTGACCACGTGGTGGGTGGCACCACGTAGGAGGGGAAGCTAATATCTTGGAAGGTGCAGATGACATCAAGAATCGTCTAAAAGCAGCTTAAGAACGTGATTCTCAATCAGGTGGAGGAGGGAACCCCAGTGTTCCCCAGGAAAGGGAGGAGGAGTCCTGGTTTGATGAGGCAAATTTAACCCCAGAGTGAAGTCCTACATGGTCCAAGCACGTCTGGGTGCTCTCCATGGCCCTGGAGTGGGAGGGGGTGCTGACATCTGGGACGGCAGAGAGATGCTGAGTTAGGGAAGCGGTTGGTGGCTGGCAGGATGCAGAGGGTGTCTCTGGCCTCCCCCTCCTCTGAGATGGGTCCTGTGGCCGCCTCAGGACGAGGGCACTCTTGCAGCTGAAACCCACAGGCCCGCGTCCGTCTCCAGGTCCTCACCCTGGCCAGCAATGAGCGGATCCCCCTGAACCGCACCATGCGGCTGGTGTTTGAGATCAGCCACCTGAGGACAGCCACGCCGGCCACCGTCTCCAGAGCCGGCATCCTGTACATCAACCCTGCCGATCTGGGCTGGAACCCGTGAGTTGGGCTTTTGTTCTCCTTCAAACTATGCAGAGAAAAAGGGAAGGGTGGTGGTATTTCAGTGTTGCCTGGGCACGCATTCATCCACTCGCTTATTCATTCATACGGTAAGCGCTGTGTGCCAGGCCCTCCTCGGGCAGCATGGTCACTGTGATGCGAGGATGCAGGAGAGACATGTGAATAAGTGATGACATGCCCAGGGACTGCATCATGCCGGCTGATGAAGCAAATGGAAAGGGAGGGCCTGGGCCTGTCATGGAGACAGGAAGTCTTCCTAGGGGAGCTAGAGTTTGGGCTGACCCCCCGCCCCCCCGCAGAGGAGAAGGAGCTTTCCGAGTGGAAAGAGTTTCAGGTGAGAACCAACATTTAAGGCACATCAGAGCAAGAGTGTGAGGTTCCCAGGGACGGACAGCAGTCTGGTGTTGGCGGATGGACCGTGAAGCATCAAGATGCTCTTGGCAGGAAGGGACCGGCCCTGGACCAGCCTAGGGGCTGGCACAGGGGCCCTCTCTGATGTGGAGGGAAGAGTTCATGCCAGCAGACGACAGGTGGCCACTGGGGATGGGGAGGAGGGGTGGATGTGAGAAACGTTTGAAATCATGAGAAAAGGAAGGCTTGGCATTGAAGTTAGAGGTACATTTTCGCTCTTGGACCCATGGCTAGCCATTTACATGCCAGGACATCCTGCACAGTCTTACATAGAAACCCCGGTGCAGCGTTCCAGGACTGACAGGCTCCCGAGAAACACCGTGGCTGCTCTCGTTCAGCCATCCATCCATCCACGCCTTCAACCAGTGCTTCCTGTGTGCCTGCCGCGTGTCTGACCCTAGGCTGCTCCGTGCGGGGGAAACTGGGTCTCCAGTGATAAGACATGTGGGGAGGAAGCGCTTCCAGAAGGAACAGGCGGAAGGTGGCCTCCCGCACACCCAAGGAGGAAGAAGCCTCAGGAAGGGAGGCAGGGTCGACAGGGTCGCGTCCAGAGCATGAAGGAGCCAAGGACAGAAAGTTGCCGCTGGATTTTGGCAGCTGGGAGCTGACCGCTAACTCAGGCAGAACAGATTCCTGGCATGACAGAACCAGAAGCCAGGTGGCAATTCGAGGAGCAGGAACTGGGAGGAGGCCCTCGAAAGGAGGGTCTTTCTGGAAATGAGTCTTGAAGCAGCTGGGAAAGATAAGCGCTGCGGAGCAGAGGCGGGAGGGTTTCCAGGTGCAGGCGAGTTAGGGGGAGCCGGGGAGGCGGAGAGTTGGTGCTCTGTGTGCCTCTCTGGTGGGAAGTGAGCCCAGCTCCCCACACAGCAAGGCCGGGGCTGGAGGGGTGCTCAAGCGCCGTGGCCTGGCAGGGGTGGGACTGGAGCTGGCCTGACTCACAGGGCCCCGGGGGCCGCCGAGACCCGGCACCACTGTGCCGTCTTCTTCAGCATCACCTGTTCGCCCTCTTTTCTGGTGTCCTGTGGCCGCCATGACCAAGGACCACAAACCAGGTAGCTTCAGACAGTGGAGGGTTATCCTCTTCTGCTTCTGGAGGCCAGAGATCTGAAACCAGGCATTGGGAGGGTTGGTTCCTTCTAGAAACTCTGGGGGGGACCTCTTCCCCCAGCTTCTAGTGTTGCCGGCAATGCTTGGCTGGTAGATGGAGGTGGCCACTTTCTGAATCTCAGGTGGCCCCCGCCCCGCACACACCTGTGTGTCATCATTTCCCTTCTTATAAGGGCCAGGCAGTGGGTCAGGGCCCACCCTCATCCGTGATGTTTCGACCTCGAGATCCTGACTGATTTCATCCGCAAGCACCCTTTTCCCAAATGAGGCCACATTCGCAGACCGCAGGGGGACATGTCTTCTGAGGGGCCGCCAACTCTTCCCACGTCACGTGTCTGGGTCTTTCCAGGGTGGGCAGCAGACAAGGCAAGAGAACTGGAACAAAGTCCGAGCAGGAGCCGCTAAGATGCAGGGGGACAGGAAGAAGCTGACGGGGCCGAGGGGCGCCCAGGGGGACACCCAGCAGGGGCGGGGAGGAAAGAGCCAGAAGACCAGCAGGGGTGGGCAGAGGAGGGGCACTGAGTGGTCTGAAGGAGACGCGCCCTTCGGCCGGGAGTGGTCCTTGGGGCTCCAGAGGAATGACCAGGAGACTCTGAGTGGCTCCTTGGGGACCAAGAGGAAAGCTGGGTTTTGCTGGAGAGAAGTGGAGAGGCTAAGAGCCAGCTCAGGGCACCCCCAGCCAGCCCCAGAGGAAGAGCAGCGCTCCCGCAGGGGCAGCCATCCCGGACGGGGACGTGAAGCACAGTCCAGGGGTCCCATGGCCTCCGGGGACAGGACAGGTGCCCACAGGGGAGCCTCTTGGCCTCTTGGTGTTATATATCTGAGCTGGCTTTTCAGATCAAAGCCAGCACACACATTTGCATGCACTAAATGTCTCTAACAAGGCAAAATTTAAAATTTGATATATCCGCCTGCAAGATAGAAGCAAATGCGGCAGTCTATGTATAGATTTGCAAATTGGTCTCCGTTCTGAAGACCTAGTGTACCTGGAATTCATTTCTTAACTGCACGTGTTTGCTTGCCTGTGTCTGCTTGTCAAGCGTTTGAAAATCGTCTCTGTTACCTAGTTAACCCAGGGGCAACAGGGCAGAGGTTTTGAACTCTTGGTTCCCTCATCTGCTGGGGATGTAGTGAGACTCGGAGCTTCCAGAACACGCACTCACTTGCAGAAAGGCGTGTCTGCAGAGGGCAGGCAAGCTGCGTTGGGTAATGTGAGCCTCCTGCTTATGCTCTGGGCATCCTGGAAATGACAGCTCACTGAGCTCATCGGCCAGCACTCTCTACGCTTTTAGCAGGCGCCTATTTAGCATTTACTGTGGACCAGGCCCTGTCCTCTGAGCCTTAAAAATATCAACCCAGGTAGTCCTTCCAAATGGGAGTTATCATCATCACTCTCATTTACGGATGAGAAACCTGAAACCCAGACGTGTTGAGTAACTTACCCGAGGCTACCGCTGGCCACACAAGAGCCCATTCAAGTCGGGCACTCAGACTCTAGAATCCACACCCCTCACTGCCGTGGTGGACCACCTCTGTGCAACCCACTCCAGGCAATGTGGCTTCCCAGGAACGCCTGTTGTATTGGTTTGGACTCTTCCACTAAAAGCATCAACTGGCTCAATTCACCAGGCATGCTTCAGGCATGGCTGGATCCAGGAGTCCAGATAATAACACGATGTATCCCTGCTCCTCTCCTTTTCTTCCCTTCCCATCCCCTCCCTGTCTGTCCCCCAGATGATGTTATGAATCCTTTCCTCCCCTCTCCTCCTATATGCAGCCCTACTGTCCTCAGTATCGGCCACATCTGAGGGTAGGAAGCGTGGCTCCTAGTTGTTCTAGGTGGGCAGCACCCCACAGCTAGAATCCCGGGGAAAGAGCACGCCCTCATCAGATCCTCTGAAGGTCTCGGGACCGGCCCTGTCACCAGGCAGGAGCACCAGTGGAAGCCTTCAGCAAGGGGAGGGTCACCAGAGGGACCCCGCCCGGTGGCCTGGTCCTTCAGCACCTTCCCGCCTTCCCCAGGGTGGTAAGCAGCTGGATCGAGAGGCGCAAGGTGCAGTCAGAGAAGGCCAACCTGATGATACTCTTCGACAAGTACCTGCCCACCTGCCTGGACAAGCTCCGCTTCGGGTTTAAGAAGATCACGCCGGTGCCTGAGATCACCATCATCCAGACGATCCTCTACCTGCTGGAGTGCCTCCTAACCGAGAAGAACGCGCCGCCCGACTCCGCCAAGGAGCTCTATGAGCTCTACTTCGTGTTCGCCTGCTTCTGGGCCTTCGGGGGGGCCATGTTCCAGGACCAGGTGAGCAGCCGGCCGCCCGGGCGCAGTCTCCCGGCATCCCTCCAGGCGGGGCCCTTTCTGAGCCTCATTTTTGTCTCCCAACAGCTTGTAGATTATCGGGTCGAGTTCAGCAGGTGGTGGATCAACGAATTTAAGACGATCAAGTTCCCCTCTCAGGGGACGGTCTTCGACTACTACATAGACCCTGACACCAAGAAGTTCCTGCCATGGACAGACAAAGTGCCCGCCTTCGAGCTGGACCCCGACGTCCCGCTGCAGGTAAACGGCCCCAAACGGCCCAGAACAGTGACGATGGACGACGACTGAGGAGCGGGACCCAGAGTCCCACCCCATGCTTCTCATCGGGACGTCCAGTCGCAAACAGTTTCCATCAGTAGGACCTTTTCCGTGAGACTGGGGGATTTAATGCACTGCCCAGGTCTGTAGGTTTGTCCGGAGGTGGGACCTGGAGACCTGGGTTTGTCTGAGGTCATGGCTCCTCCCCCGACATCTTCGCGCCCCTCTCTGCCCCCGACCAGGCCTCACTGGTGCACACCACAGAAACCATCCGCATCCGCTACTTCATGGACCTGCTCATGGAGAAGTCGTGGCCAGTCATGCTGGTGGGGAACGCGGGGACAGGCAAGTCGGTGCTAATGGGGGACAAGCTGGACAGCCTGAGCACAGACGACTACCTGGTGCAGGCCGTGCCCTTCAACTTCTACACGACCTCGGCCATGCTGCAGGGTACGGTCGAGGACGAGCCCAGGTGCTCACTGCCTGGCCTGGTCACACCCGGTCACTCTTGTCTGACGTGCTGCCCCCCGATCCCACCCCGAGTTGCCCCATCCCTTCTCACCACAGCCCTGGGAGCTCACCAGCTGCCTCTCCACTTCCCACGCTCCCCACCCACTGGTCTCTGTCCCCATAGTGGGGGTACCAGATCCCACAGGGAGCTCACAGCCAGTCTCGGGTGGCCCAAGGTCAATGGGACACAAGTTTCCTGCACCCCTGCCTGGGACCCGTGGTGCCCACCCCTCTCTCCTTCCTTCCCTGGGTGGCTGGAGTCTAACCCGCCTATCCTCGGTGGCCCCCAGGGCTACCCTTTGGGCCGCTGCCTCTGGGATCGACCAGGCACCGTGGGGGCTACCCCATTCCCTTCTCTAGGGATTCTCGAAAAGCCGCTGGAGAAGAAATCAGGGCGGAACTACGGACCGCCAGGCACCAAGAAGCTGATCTACTTCATCGACGACATGAACATGCCCGAGGTGGACAAGTATGGGACGGTGGCCCCCCACACCCTCATCCGACAGCACATGGACCACGGGCACTGGTAGGCGGGCTGAGGGGTCTGCCACGGGTGGGGAGGCAGGGCTGGGACACAGGAGCGGGCTGACGGGGCTTCAGGCCCGGGGGGTCCGGGGAGGGGGAGAGGTCAAGGCACAGAGGGGTTAGCCAGCCTCCCTGGAGTCCCAGTTGAGCTGAAACGTACACCCAGACCTGCACAATGAGCCACCCTGTTGCCTCCCATTTCAAAAATTTTCTCATTCTCTACAGCATGAAGTCCAGTTGGCCATTTCACATATAATCGATATTTATTGAGGTTTATGGTGGTTCAGACGGTAAAGTGTCTGCCTACACTGCGGGAGACCCGGGTTCTATCTCTGATTGGGAAGATCTCCTGGAGAAGGAAATGGCAACCCACTCCAGTATTCTCGCCTGGAAAATCCCATGGCCAGAGGAGCCTCTTAGGCTGCAATCCATGGGGTCGCAAAGAGTCGGACACGGCTGAGCGACTTCACTTGCACTTTCTTTCATTCATTTATTTAGCTGCAGCAGGCCTTGTTCCCACGTGCTCGATACTTGATCTTTGTTTTGGCACGTAGGATTTTAGTTGTGCTGTGTGGGATCTAGTTCCCTGACCAGGGGTTGAACCTGGGCCCCCTGCCCTGAGGGTGCAGAGTATTAGCCACTGGACCAGCAGGGAAGTCCCAAGGTGGTTTTTTTGTTTTTTTTTTTTAAACCATAGGCAAGGCATGACCGGGGTGGGTGGGGTGCCGAGGGTGGCTCCTGGGCGCCAGCGGCAGGGCTTGATGCTGGCCTTCCCCACGAAGGTATGACCGACAGAAGCTGACGCTGAAGGACGTCCACAACTGTCAGTACGTGGCGTGCATGAACCCCACGTCCGGGTCCTTCACCATCGACCCCAGACTTCAGGTGGGCAGAAACTGGACTCGTCTTGGTGGGCTGCATGAGTCCGAAGCTCATTTGTCCAGTGAGGATGAGAGCATGGATGTGGGGTGGTAGGGGCGGCAGGCTGGCTTTCCCTGGAGCACGGCCCAGTCTTTTGGATGTCAGCACATTCGTGGGGACGTCGAGAGGCTGCCAGGTTAAGCAAATGAAAATACAGATGCCTGGGCAAATCTGCATTTCAGAAAAACAGCAAATCACGTCCCATACAATGTTTGAGATGTATTTGTACTAAAAAATGTCTGTGTGAAATTTAGACTTAGCAGGATATCCTATACTGCGTCTATAATCGGGGCAGGGCCTCACCCTGAATTACCTTGGACAGACAGAGATCTGATATGTAAACCCAGGCTGCACTGAGACACTCTGTGGCCACTGCCAAGTTGTCCCCGAAGAGCGGGATGTGAATTTGACTGTTTTGAGATGGAATCAGTATCTAAGGGTGGCGGGGGCGGTGGGGGGGTGGTCTCACCACATGCAAGGCTTGAGGGAACCTGTCCATTCTGACCATGCCCACAAGACACCAGGAGACAAGGACAGAGTCTGCTCCCCAGGAAGGTGGCCCTGCCCCAAGCTGGTCCCCACGCATGGCCTGACGAGGGTCTCTGGTTGTTCCGGGCAGCGCCACTTCTGCGTGTTTGCGGTGAGCTTCCCGGGCCAGGAAGCCCTCACAAGCATCTACAGCACCATCCTGAGCCAGCACCTGTCCTACCGCTCAGCGCCCTTTGCGGTCCAGAGGATGAGCAGCCACCTGGTGGCCTCCGCCCTGGGTAAGCCGGCCAGCCTCGCCCCCTCTCCTGTCCATAAGACCCGCTGCGTTATGGGGCCGACGGCAGCTTCATACTCTCCTCTACTAAATATTTTATTTATACTTTCAAATCAATATTTGTTTTCAATGACGCTGTGTTTCAACAGAGGGTATTATGAGATCCAATTGCTCGAGGCGGGAGGTGGAAGATAGGAAATTCTGTATATAGCAATGACTGACACATGAGCAGAGCGGCAAAATCCCTCCCCCTGCAGATTTCTTAAATTGTCACCGTCTCACAGTCCATTTGCTGTAGAAACTATAGCTTAAGCTTTGCACTTCCTGAGGCCATTAAGAGTGCACAAGAATCGATGTGTCTTTTTCCTGGAACAGCCCTGCACCAGAAAGTGACATCAACGTTTCTTCCCACGGCCATTAAGTTTCATTATGTTTTCAACCTCAGGGACCTCTCCAATATTTTCCAGGTACTGCTCTCTCAGCGCTACGTAATGCCACCTTATGGCCAATGCCTAATCCACGGGTGCTCGCCTCCTCTGCCATTCTTGGGAGAGAAAGCAAAGTGCCCTATGGATGGACGAAAGTGATGGAGGCGGATACGATGCGATGATGGTTGTGACAGATGATGATGAGGGTGGTGACCGTGGTGGTGGTGGTAACTATGGTGATGGTGCTGATGGTGACCATGGTGATAGTAATGATGGGGATAATGGTAACTATGGTGATGGGGGCGCTGTTGCTGATGGTGGCCATGCTGATAGTGATAATGGTGGTGATGGTTATGGTGGTGCTGGTGATGAGAGGGGTGCTGATAACGTTGGGAGTCATGGTGATGACGATGAGAGTGGTGGCGACGTGATGGTGGGGGTGGTGACAGTGTGTCTTGATGGTGGTGGTGGTGATGTTTCCTCTTATGGATGGACTGAACTAGCCACTGGGTTTGGCCACTTAGATCCCCATTTCCTCCTCCAAACAACACATAATGCTCAGATATCCCCATTTTTGCAGATGGGGAGTCCAAGGCTCAGGGAGGTTAAGTCACGCCCATCTCCTCCCATCTCAAGTGTCAGCTCAAATGTCGTGCCCCGAGAGGCCCCTCCTCCTCCACACACACCCTGTCCCACCGTCCCCGTGTATGTCACGGCACACATCACAACATGCGATTACCTTGTGATTTGTCTGTCTGGTTCTGTCTCCCCGCTACAAGGGGAGCTCCATGAAGGCAGAGTCTGTCCCGTCATCGCTGCACTCCCAGAACCCAGGACAGGGGCTTGGAAAATAAGCACCCATTGAACTTGCCAGGTCACTTGGTTGGCAAAGAGCTGAGCTAGGCCAGGCCGGGCAGGCTGGCTGCAGAGCTTGAGCTTGACGGCCGCCTCGAGGCCTCCCATAGTCAGCTCGCGCCTGAACAGACCCCTTGTCCCTTTCTCCACCATCCACCCCATTAGAGGGGGCAGCCCTTAACCCTGTCTGGTGAAGAGAATCCCCCTCACCATCTCTCAGACCACAGACACTCACTTCAGCCTCCAGGACTTGTGGCCTTGGCAGTCTCTAGTTTCCTGGGCCCCAAGTGGCTACTGTCCCACTCTACCAGATCACTTCCTGGGAAAGCGGCCACTATTCTCGTTTGATCCGTGTGCGGCACTTGGCTTGCCTCCCAACACACCTAAGGATGCTGACCATCCCGCGTCTGGGGCAGGGGCTCCTGTTCTCCACCGCAGAGATCCTGAAATTCCCGCTGGACCTCGTCCGCCTCTGGCTGCACGAGGCCGAACGTGTGTACGGCGACAAGATGGTGGACGAGAAGGACCAGGACACGCTGCGCAGGGTCACCATCGCTTCCACCAAGAAGTTCTTTGACGTGAGTCAGGCCACCAGCTGGCCCTGCCAAGCCCAGGAGGGTTCGGAGGGGCAGAGAGAGTAGGGGCCCCTGACAATCCTCGCCTCCTTGCAAGGGCCCTGGGATGGGGATGGGAAGGACCATGCTGGGTCCCACGAGATGGCTCTGCCACATGCGCGTGGCCCAAGCGAGGAGGAGAGGCGATCTCGGCAGGTCAGAAGGTGAAGACCTCTCCCTCCAGCAGCCGGGCAGAGACAGCTCTGCTCGGGGTAACACACTCCGCTGGTGGGTCTGGGGTTTGCATGGTAGAATCATTTTCCTGGACTGGCAGTTCATTCCCAGTGGGACACAGACCAGGGGCTTTTGCCCAGCAGTTTGCAGGGCCCCTGGCAGCATCAGTGTGGGCCCCAGCAGACGTGACCTGGCCTCCTGAGGCCGTCGGGCAAGATGCCAGGGCTGCTGCTTGGGCTCTGTGGGCCCGTGGTGGCCACCAGAGCAGACTCTCCCCTGCCCCGCCCCCATCGACATCTAGGATCTCGGTGATGAGCTCCTATTTGCCAAACCAAACATCTTCTGCCACTTTGCTCACGGGATCGGAGACCCCAAATACCTGCCGGTGACCGACCTGGCTCCGCTGAACAAGCTTCTGGTGGAAGTCCTGGACAGTTACAATGAGGTCAACGCGGTCATGAACCTGGTGAGCCCAGGGGTCGAGTGGGCAGCAGTGGGGCTGGGGCCGGGGGACGAGCGAGGGAGGCGCGTCCTGCCGGTGAGACACCTGGGGTCTCTCCGCCCCGGCTTCTTTTCAGGTGCTTTTCGAGGATGCGGTGGCCCACATCTGCAGGATCAACCGCATCCTGGAGTCCCCGCGGGGTAACGCCCTGCTGGTGGGGGTGGGCGGCAGCGGCAAGCAGAGCCTCTCCCGCCTGGCCGCGTACATCAGCGCCCTGGACGTGTTCCAGATTACCCTCAAGAAGGGCTACGGGATCCCAGACCTCAAGGTGAGGGCATCGCCTCTCAATAAGCCGCCCTTGACAGGGGGAGGAGGGTGGGGGAGGAGGAGTCTGCCCACTCCCTGAAATGGAGCATCTGACACAGAGACTGGGATGGTCACCAGCAGGGTCTTTATCTCAAGACAGCAAAGGCCAGGGCCCACGGCCGTGTGCCAAAGGTAAATGGAAGCGTGGGTTTCCGGTAGATGAGAGCTGGAGTCCCCTCATATAACAGCGGTGAGGGGTTGGGTTCTCGCCTCTGGTCATCGCAGCCTGCCACCTTGCCTTTCCCGGTTTTCCAGATTCAATCATTCAGAACCGGTACTAACTAGCAGTCTCACCGCCTGCTCGGGGTTCTGAGAGGGCCGCTCTCTGAATTAATTGAATAAACATTAGCTCAAACAGGTCTCCCATCCCCAGGACGTGCCGCCGAGGCTTTTTATTGATTTATTTTTCCGGAAAATTTGCTCTCTCGGGGAACTGTGAGCTAGTCAAACATGATTAGTCTAGAGCTTATCATGGCCGCCGCTCAGATTAGAGCTGAAATTGATTTGACCATGTCCCGTGGTGTCTCTCTCTTTGCTTTGGTGCTTCTGTGGGTCAGGACGAGGCTGGCCCAGGGGACCCGCCCCTCCACTCAAGGCTGCAAGGCAGTCACTGCCCAGGTGGCCTTGGGCGGGGGGATGGTCTGGACCCCCACCAGAGCCTGGCGCCCTGGGACCTCAGCAAGAGGGCGGGGTGGTCTGCGGGCTGGGGCCCCAGGAAGGATAACAGGGATGGTTAGCTGGCTCTCGGCCCTGCTCTCAGGCTGTGCCAGGGACTGCAGCCTCCAGGTGAGCATCCAGCCTGTCAGAGTCCCCAGTGTCTACTCTTTCTATCAAACACTAGCCAGCTCTAATTTTTAAACCCAAGCCTTAAGGACAAGGTCTTTGTAATGTAGGTCCTGCCTCCTGGATTGAATCAGAGTGTGTGGATTCTCAGCTGAGCTGAGCGGGTCCTCACTGACCCCACAAGTGCTCTCAGAGTGGAGAGAATCCTTGCACCCGGAGCCGTGTAGCGGTACTGAGTTTTCTCCACTGATAAAGCTTCTAGTCTGTTAGCTTAATCATATTGCTTTTATCTTCATGATTGCATCATACTCTTTGCCCTCGTGAGGGCTTCGTTCCCGTTACCTCACCCTGGGACCACCCGTGGCTGTTGCTATTTTATTCCCTGGCATGAGCTGCAGCAGCTCTCTGATCCTTGTCATCCCCATTCACTGTTCCTGCACCCCTGACGAGCCAGCTTTGCACTCGTCCCTTGTCATCATTTATTAAGTAGCTTCTGTAGATTCGGAAGTAAGGACAGCTATAAACAGAGCTATAGGACCTTGCATCCTATTAGGGGAAGCAGACTCCTGAACGGTTAGAAGATGGATTATTATTGTTCTGATAGTAGTGTTGCAGTAAGAAGTTAACAAGGTATATGTTGTTAGTATAACAGATACGTTCATGATTATATTATAAAGTCACACCAACAGCCATGGGCGCCCCCTGGAAGCCGGAGACTTGGGGGCGAGGGGAGGGGTCAGAATCCAAGCCCGAGGGCCATCATGTGCCTCATGGAAAATCCTGGACATGGTCCCAAGAAAACAAGATACCATCAAGGACATTTGGGCAGAGGAGGGGCAGGATGTGGTGGTGTTCTGGGGCAAAGTGGAAGATGGCTTGAAGACAGCAGAGATTGCTCAGGGGTGATGGTGGGCGGGGGGTGCCGCAGGAGCCCCGGTGACCCACAAAGGCTGGATCCGGGTGGTGCAATGAGAAGGGAGAGACAGAGCGAGTCCCTCATCGTGGCCCAGTGTTCTGCCTGCACTTGTGGCCGTGGGGGCTTAGCCGGGTTCCCACCCGCTGGGTCAGCTCCCCAGGCCCCCTACACACAGTCCCCAGGCCAGGCAGTAGCACGCTTTTGATTTTTAGGAGCCCTCTTCCTGGGGCCAGAGTAGCGGCCCCCAGAGCTGGGCTGGACCCTCTGAAGAAATGCTTAAAGCTGAGTGAGGGGCCAGCCATGTGTCAGCAGCCCAGGGACCCCGGGGATGCTTCCAGTTTGGCGCTGTGGCAAGTGGTGCCTCCACAAGTGGGCCTCCTCCCCTCGGGGCCCTAAGTCTCCATCTACAGACCCTGCCATTTCTTACGGGGCCGATCCGCAGGTGCCCCCCTGCCCTGGGTGGTGGTGCGAGATGCTTCTGAATGAGCATCTTCTTGGCGAGACCTCTGAGGGTGTCTTCCTTGGGTCCAGCTCGACCTTGGTGCCCAGTACATCAAGTCGGCCGTGAAGAACGTTCCCTCGGTGTTCCTGATGACCGACTCCCAGGTGGCCGAGGAGCAGTTCCTGGTGCTAATCAACGACCTGCTGGCCTCGGGGGAGATCCCGGGGCTGTTCATGGATGACGAGGTGGAGAACATCATCTCCTCCATGCGGCCCCAGGTGAAGTCCCTCGGCCTGACAGATACCCGAGAGGCGTGCTGGAAGTTCTTCATTGACAAAGTGCGCAGGAACCTGAAGGTAGGGGGGCCTGGGGCCTGGAGGGTTCCGGGGGGTCTTCTAGGCTGGGTCTTCACTCGGGGAGGAGTTGGGGGCTGTTCTACCTCGCACAGGAAGTGGAAAACTCTTAGGAGAGTTACAGTGGGCTGCCTGGTGGAGGTGGGCTGTTAGTAGTGCCCCGTGGCCGAAAAGAAGTGTTTTCTGTATGCACTCCTCTCCCATAGAGCTCGTTAAATAGATTAGTTCACCTTGACCTTCCACGTTCCCACTTGGGGGATGCCGGCTAAGCTACTCGAGTTAGACTGAGTACGTGTTGGGTCCTTCTCTCCCTTCCGGTCTGTGTCCAGTAGGACAGCTGCCCTCTGCCCTCCCCGCCCCTGGCCAGGTGGCACTGCTGTTCTCGTACCTCCCTCCCCACAAGGACCAGACTTGCTAAAGGGACCTGCGTCCTCGCTGCCCAGCATGGACGCCCACTCCCCACTCCCTCTGGCACCCAGCCATCCTTCCGTCTTTGCGAGGGCCACCTCAGGAGAGCTTGGGCTCCCCTGCACCCCCACATCATGAAATAGCCACACTTCTTGCCCAGAACGGGGAATGTTCTCCGCACCACCACCCCCACCCCCGCCCCCGCCCTTGGAGAAAAACACCACTCACAGAGTTTCCCTTCTAGACGGGATTTCTGCAAAAGCAGCACCGTTTGGCATTGCCGTCCCCCAGCGAGCAACCTCTGTGTCCTCTTCTAGGTGATCCTGTGTTTCTCCCCTGTGGGCTCCATCCTGCGAGTGCGAGCAAGAAAATTCCCCGCTGTGGTCAACTGCACGGCCATCAACTGGTTCCACGAGTGGCCGGAGGACGCCCTGGTGTCCGTCAGCGCACGCTTCCTTGAGGACACGGAGGGGATTCAGGTGAGTCTCGGGGCACAGAGCTGGGAGGGAGGGGTCCCTGTCATCTACCTCCAGGGACGGGATTAGGGTGAGGCACTCGCCTTGGGCGCAAAACTTAATGGGGCACCAAAAACTGCACTAAGATCAGCAATGTTTCAATGCAGTATTTTTTAAAAAATCAATGCTGCAACATTCAAAACATCAAACTTATAAACAAAGGTCATCATTTGTTGATCTTGTGGCCCTGAGTCACTCTTACAGGGGAATGGTCATTTCAACCAGCTGGGGGTCCTGTGCTCCACAGGGCCAGTTCAGGGAGGTGTGATGCCCACGTGAGAACAGATGGAGAAGCTCGGGCTTTGAACACGGTCCCTGGTGGGAGCCTGTTGCCGAGCTCATGTTTACTTTGATCCATGTATACAGGTGCACACTTTTTCCTCCTGCCTTGAGCCCCAACACGGCTCAGCCCAAGGGGCTCTGCCCGGGGCTGCTCCCTCACCTGTAACCTGCCTTTCATAGGGCAAGACAAGTACAATGGGGCAACATAAGTCTTCTTTTACTTTTTACCTTCCATTTACGGTGTCTGTGTTTTATCAAAAGACAGTGCCCACATTCACCATCTGAGTTCATTGCTGGCCTAGAAATGGTCATTAAACTCTGACCCAGCTGATGCAAGTAATCGCAAGCCTAGAAAAAAATCCCACGTGGTTATTGTGTCTGATTTATTTTGAACACATATTCAGTGGGATAAAATAAGCCTGAAATTAACCTCCTCCCTGGCTTTTAAAGATGGGCAAAGTTCCCTGCTTGCACGGTTAGAGCGTTCAGCTGCGGGATGAGCCATTCCTGGGAATGCAGCTCCGACCACGTGTCCTCCACGCCCCAAGTGAACATAGAGGCGGGGGCCTCCTAGGACCAGGGAATGGCTCCACTACCGGCACCAGTGAGGGCTGCCAAGTAGATGCCAAAGAAATGTGTGTCGGATGAATACCTTCCCAAATCAAGGTGGCGCTAGTGGTAAAGAAGGGCTTCCCTGGTAGCTCAGTTAGTAAGGAATCTGCCTACAGTGGAGGAGACCCAGGTTCGATCCCTGAGTCAGGAAGATCCCCTGGAGAAGGAAATGGCAACCCACTCCAGTATTCTTGCCTGGAGAACCCCAGTGGGCAGAGAAGTCTGGCAGGCTGCTGTCCATGGGGTCGCAAAGAGTCAGACACAATTGAATCGACTTAGCATGCGTGTACAAATGTTGCTCAGACAATTCGTGGGGCAAAGCTCCCAGTGCTTGTCTTCGGGCAGGTTGGCGGGGCCCAGGTCATAGGGGCTGTGATCCTGACATGGACACAGGACAGAGGAGGCTGGGAAAGGAGTTATTAACCCCCCAGGCCCACAACAGGAAATGCCCAATACATGCTTACAGACATCCTGGTTATTCAAATATGCTGAATATATGAATGTGTGACTCAGAACCGTCATCACCTCGGCTGTGAAAAGGTGCCCTGGTGGTGCCACGTCACCATTGCCCATGAGAGCCCTGCAGGCCTTGTCATCTCGAGCCTCACTGGGCACCTGAGCTGCCAAGACTGAGAGGGGGGTCCCTCTCATCCAGGGTCCTTGGCAAGTAAGGGAATCCACCTTGTGGTCCTCTGTGGCCGGCAGCCTCCTCTTCCCCGGGTTGCTTCCACCAGGGCACTGGGGAGTGAATGGCCTGCCTGTCTTTGTAGCCGGAAGTCAAGGCCTCCATCAGCCTCTTCATGTCCTACGTACACACGACTGTCAACGAGATGTCCAAGGTGTACCTGGCCACCGAGAGGCGCTACAACTACACCACGCCCAAAACCTTCCTGGAGCAGATCAAGCTGTACCAGAACCTGCTGGCCAAGAAGAGGATGGAGCTGGTCGCCAAGATCGAGAGGCTGGAGAACGGGCTGATGAAGCTGCAGAGCACGGCCTCTCAGGTAAGAGGAGAATGGGGCCACGGGACGAGCTTCCGGAACCATCCCCCAGACGTGTGACATGTTGGTAAGGGGACCAGGACCCCCGCCTTGGGGAAACTTCCACTTGTAAACTAGAGTGAGGGTGTTGACCGTGACAGCGGGTCCCAGATCCTCTCGGGATGCTGAGGCCAGGTCAGGCGCTTCCTTGGGGAGGGAGGGCCTGAGTCTGGAGGGGTTTGCTCACCCCGTTGGGTGCAGCTCTTGAAGGTGGGTCCATCCTGGGGCACCGTTCACACTGCCGTGCCCCGATGGAACAGTGTCTGCTGTACTTTCACGCCACGTTAATTTTTAGTCTTCTGCCTGGTTTTGAGTGTCTTCCCTGGTGTAGTCCGGGCTCCTTCTTTACTGCTCACTGTTGGCTTCTCCCCAGGGAGCCTGGTAGACAGCCCCCGAGTCCCTGCCTCCCAGCCAAAGGTGCAGGTGGGGAACGACCCCCGACACAGGCGGAGCTACATGCGTCCGGCCACCCCTTGGGGGTCGAGAGGGGCACACAGTGGTGGGGGATGTCCAAGAAAGCGCTTACAGGAGCTGAGAAGTGGCCTGCCCCCTCCCTGGAAAGGAAAGAAAGAGGAGCCTGGCCCAGCGGGCGTTTCTTTTTCCCCAAATATACCTTCCGGAAGTGGTCCTAGGACACAGTGAACGAGCTCAGGAGAGGGCAGTTACAGCACCTGAGGGGCTTCCCCAATGGTAGAAATCACCCAGATGGGGAAGGATGTCTCACCCCATCACTCACCACTTCCCAGTACCCTCTCCACCCAGCCTCTTGGGGCCTCACCCGAGCACCCAAGGCAGCATTTCATCCCCAGCCCCCAGCTCTCACAGCCCCACCCACCAGCCTCCCCACGACTCCTCGGCACCCTGGCCACCTTGACTGCCGCCTCCCCAAGCCTCAGGAATGGGTCTTATACTTGTGATGACCCTGTGTACACAGCTGGTGCTCAATGAATACTTACCTTGGAGAAGCTGAAAAAGCACAGAGAAATGCACCCCAGGGAGCAGAAAGCAACTGGCCAGGACCCCAGCCTACCCGTCTCCCTCACCTCCCCCTCCAGGTGGACGATTTAAAAGCCAGGCTGGCGGTTCAGGAGGCAGAGCTCAAGCAGAAAAACGAGAATGCGGACAAGCTGATCCATGTGGTGGGTGTGGAGACCGAGAAAGTCAGCAAGGAGAAAGCCATTGCTGATGAGGAGGAGATCAAGGTGGAGGTCATCAACAAGGTAGGCGGTGGGCAGCTCCACTCGGCCAGGCGCCTTCCCCGAGTGACCAGTATCTCCCTGCGGGCCCTGGCAACCCAGAAGGACTCCTGCAGGGAGGGCACCTCCCCTAAATGCAGGGCCCCTGGCTCAGCAGAGGGCTGCCCTCCCAGGGCCCCGCAGTGGCATCTCCTGAGCTGGTAAGAAATGCAGGTTCCCAGACCCCGGTTCTGCTGAACCGGGTCTGCATCTGAGGGACATGCTCATGTGAGCACATCAAGGCTTGAGAAGATGGCCTCAGAGCCCTGGGCCTCAGACTTCCTACACCAGGAGCCCCCAGAGGTTCCAACACCCCCGACTCTGGTGGGCTCCACACTGAAGGTCCCTGTGGTTGGGCTGATTTCTCATCACCCGTCTGCGTGCCCTTTGCGTCATCAGTCATGCCTCTGCCTGAGGGTCTAAATTAAGAGCCTCAGTAATTGTCTGCTGTCTCTTGAGCGGGCCTGAGTCAGCCTCCTCCCACGGCTGACAGGAGTGGGAAGCCTGAATACTTCCCACCAGCGCTGGAACGAGGGAGGGTCCCAGGAGCTCCGCTCGATCCCTCATGGTCAGCTGTATGACCACAGCCCTGTTAGGGTGGCCGGAAATGTGCCTGACATCTCAAAATTAGCAAGTGATACAGCCAGGATCCGAGCCAGGGCCCACACCTGTGCCTTGAACCCTGGGACCTGCCTTTTGATACTCACATGCAGCTTAATGTCTGGGCGCCCACCCCTCTCCAACCCCGGATCCCAAAAGGGCCCACCCAGACGTACTCAGGGAGGCTGGGGGCTGCTCCCAGCACCGCCGGCCAAGTCAGTGCCTTCCACGCCCTGTTCCCTGAAGTCGGGCACAGGGTGGGCTTCTCCAGAAGGTTCTTTGCAGAGGGACCTTCTTCCTTCTGTCCACCCTCCCCCGTGTCCAGCACAGCTCCCAGCCCCCATGGCCTTCTTCGTCTTCCTCTGCTGTCACTCAGGTCCTGATTGTTGATAGGAAGCTTCTCCCAATCTCTCTGGTGCCTGGAAGCTCAGAGAGGTTCTTCCCAACCCGAGTGAACGCATGCATGCATGAATGAATGGATAGATGTGTGAATACGGGTGTTCTCACTTTAAGAGGAGGATGGCCTGCACCTCCGAAACTGGCCCAATCTGGAGGAATTCCACAATGGCACCAAGAGACGAGGCCTCAAAGCCCTGGGCAGTGGCCTGCATGGGCCCAGGTTTCTCCTCTGGGCCTAGAAGCTGGAGCCAAGAGAAGGCAGTGTTCCCCTTCCTGAATCCCAGGTCAGCTGACGGCCCAGGGCCTTCTGACCTGAGTGTTTTTGGGCAAAGGAGCCAGCAGGCGTTTGGGGGCAGGAAGGTAGACTCCAGACGGTGACCCAGAGAGTGAGAGCAGAGGGGAGTGCCCCTCCTCACCCCTCCTCGCCACCCTTCAGGGTCCCCTTTCACACGCACCATCCACATGGACCCCAGCATCCATCTTTCCCATCTGGCTTCCTTCCAGAATGTCACCGAGAAACAAAAGGCCTGTGAAACGGACCTGGCCAAGGCAGAGCCGGCCCTGCTGGCCGCGCAAGAGGCTCTTGACACCCTGAACAAGGTGAGGGCTGGAGGAGGAGGAAGAATCAGGGACCGGGACCCCCAAGCTGAGAGGAGATGCTGTGGGGTCATCGCCAGGACCTCCCGGTCCTGCTCGGGGCTAAATCCCCACTCAGGTCCGTCCACCTGTCTCTGCAGAACAACCTGACGGAGCTGAAGTCCTTCGGGTCCCCCCCGGATGCCGTGGTCAACGTCACGGCCGCTGTGATGATTCTGACCGCACCTGGGGGCAAGATCCCCAAGGACAAGAGCTGGAAAGCTGCGAAAATCATGATGGGCAAGGTGGACACCTTCCTGGACTCCTTGAAAAAGTTCGACAAGGAGCACATCCCCGAGGCCTGCCTGAAAGCGTTCAAGTGAGTCGGGGCTCGGCTGCCCCCATGGGGTCCGCCCAGGTCTCATCCTGTCGGGAGCACATCACGTTCAGGCCCTGTGTGGTCGTGAACCTCCTCCCGCCTGTCCCTGGCCCCACACCGCGTGGTCCCAAGGGAAGCCTGTGCTTGCTGGGGGCAGGGCAGGGTCTTGGGCGGTACAGAGAAGGCGGGACCCCACAGCCAGCAGGCAAGAGTCTGGGTGCATTTACCTGGACCTGGCTGCCAGGGCATCAAGGTGAAACGTGATCCCAAGCCCGGGGGGAGCCTCATCACCCTCTGTCTCCCCAACCTTGGTCGATCTAGCTTCTTAAATGGGGTGAGGGTGGGGTTGGAGGGGTGGTCTACCCACCCCCTGGGTGGTGCTGCGTGCAGGGATCAGTACAGGACCCTGCTTTTGCTCCTGGCACTTTAGAAGTAGCAGTGGGTTTTAGCCTTTTTGTGTCTTGTTCATAATTTGTCCCAGCTGTGCACGCATGTAGTTATTTTTAGTCCCTTATAGTTTCTTTGCATTTGTTGCTCAAGGAGACACTTGTCCAGGTGCAGTCACTGCAGCAAAGGGCCCCAGGTCCTAGTCCGTCTTGAGGTGGGACTTGGAAAGGATATGTAGAGTGGGCACTTCCACACCTTGCCCCGTAAATCCAGTAGCACCAGCATTGGTGAGCACTGCACTTGTGAGCAGGCTTCCCAGGTAGCGCCAGTGGCAAAGAACCCCGCCTGCCAACGCAGGAGCCGTAAAAGACACAGGTTCGCTCCTTGGGTCAGGAAGATCCCGTGGAGGAGGGCACGGCAATCCTCTCCAGTACTCTTGCCTGGAGAATCCCATGGACAGAGGAGCCTGGGGGCGACAGTCCACGGGGTCACAAAGAGTCGGATACGACTGAAGTGACTTAGCACGCACGCACTTGTGAGCACTCTGTGCCTAGCCATCCCCCCCAACCCAAGTTCAGGGCCAAGCTGACCTGACCCCAAGCGAGAAAGGGAGGCCTTCCCATGACCCCAGTGAGCCCAGGTGAGACCCCAGCCTCTCGGTTCCATCTGTATCAGAAGAGAGCTGGACGAATGAAAAGCATTTGATGACTAAGGAATAGTGTGAAGTTCAAGAGAAACACTTCCAGACTCGCCTCCAGGAGGTGGTCTGTGTTAACATTTGGCATGTTTCCTTTCAGTCTTTCTTCTAAAGATTTCCCCCTGGTAGTTGAAAGAATACTGTGTATATGCAATTATCTGTTCTGCTTTTTATTTTTTACTTAACATTGCAGGAGAAAAAAATCTTTTCCCTATCTTGTCAAAACACTTGATCTGTTTCTTTCTTTTTTTTTTTAACCACAGATGAATTGTAATTTACTTAACTATACCTGCGCTGTTGAGGGTCTAGGCTGTCTCCGCTTCTGCCATCATAAACAGTGCCATGATAAATGTCTTCTCCTTGTCACCCAGCAAACTTCGCAACTGCCACCTCCCCATGCTGTCTGGAGTGTGCTTAACAGATGCAGACCCACCACCTAAATAGTGTAAAAAATGCCAGATAGAGGAGGTGATGGGCTGTGTTCCCCACCTAAACTCAAATCACACTTCAGTTATGATTTTTGAATCATCCATTCAGAATTCCTTCTGCAGACAGCTCAGTCTGTTAACGCTCAATGATGTCACCATTATTTTAAAAACACTAGTTTCTAGAGCTTCTTAGCTGCATCTGCGGGCACTGTTCCTCATCACTTTCGTAAGATAACACCTTAACGTCACCTCTTTGAAGTCTCACCTGTATGTAGAGCCTGAGCCTCACCGGTGATGCTGGAAAACTGGGCCCTGGTTCCGACACTTCCTGTGGGCATAAATCTGGGCAAGTTGCCATCCCCCCAGCACCAGTTCTCTTGCTGAGGGCCGGAGTGGTTGCAGAATGAAAGCGAGACCAGCTATAGAAGCAGCAGGGAACAGAGAGTTAAGGGGGGGAAGCAGCAGCTTTTCTTCATCTTGAAATCACTACTTCTTTTCCCTTTCATAGGCTTCCCTGATAGCTCAGTTGGTAAAGAATCTGCCTCCAACGCAGGAGACCCTGGTTCAGTTCCTGGATCGGGAAGGTCCGCTGCAGAAGGGATAGGCTACCCCCTCCAGTATTCTGGCCTGGAGAACTCCATGGACTGTACAGTCCGTGGGGTCGCAAAGAGTCGGACACAACTCGCGACTTTCACTTTTTTCCCTTTCATACCCTTAATTCCACTCCAGAGGCCAGAGTTCTGAGTTTCAGTCTTATCTTGTTCTTTCTGTGATCATGAAGATGCCAGGAGATAGTAAGTTAAACGTTCTGCTCCTCCTACGGCTCGTAATGGGCACTGGAGTCGCAGACAGATGCGGAGCTGCAGGCAGGTGCAGGGTGGCGGGAGCCTGTGTCCCCAGCCTGCTGTCACTCGCTCCCCAGGCCCTACCAAGGCAACCCGACCTTCGACCCCGAGTTCATCCGCTCAAAGTCCGCGGCTGCCGCGGGCCTGTGCTCTTGGTGCATCAACATCGTCCGCTTCTACGAGGTCTACTGCGACGTGGCCCCCAAGAGGCAGGCCCTGGAGGAGGCCAACGCTGAGCTGGCCGAGGCCCAGGAGAAGCTCTCCCGCATCAAGAACAAGATTGCCGTGAGTGCGGCCCGCGGTGCGGCTGGCCACCATCTCCGCCTGAGAGGGGTTGGCCTGGCCACCCCTGTCAATTACTGAGCATCTGACGTGGGGCCTGGAACACCCTGGAGGCCGCCTGCCTCGGCCGTGCTTGCGGCCCTCAGGCCCCTCGGGGATCTCAGCCCTCCCAGGGCTCAGCTGCCTCTACTCCCAGGAGAGCCAGGGGCATCCCGATTTCAGGGCCTTCCCACCTTGTCTTTCCAGGAGCTCAACGCCAATCTGAGCAACCTGACGTCGGCATTTGAGAAAGCGACGGCCGAGAAGATCAAGTGCCAGCAGGAGGCTGATGCCACCAATAGGGTGATCTCGCTGGCTAACAGGTACCTCGCCCCCACACCCCGTCACAAGACCCATCCTGTCCTCAGACCCACCACCCCCAAAAGGGATGAGCCCACAGAACGGCCTCTTGGGGGATAAGCCCCAGGTGCAGCCCCCACTTTCTGAGCACAGAGAGTCATGAGGATTAACGCTGGGAGGTCCCAAGGCTGCCTACCTGGCCTCCGGTGGGATGTGGACTCAGCTCTGCTGGGACAGTCAAAGGTGGTCTTTCGGTCACCCGGAAGAAGGGCTGCTCAGGTGATGCCAGAGACACACCTCCATGAGCCTAATCGGGCATCTGTACTTCTGCAAACCTGGCCCTGCTCTCGGACGCTGGGTGTGCTGTTCAGGGTTGGGGACCAGCCCTCGGGCTAGTGGCCTGAGAAGCACGAAGCACAGCCTGGAGTCCCCACCCCACACGGGGCCAGGTGGCCGCCAATGGACTAGCCACTGCCCAAAGCATGTGCTCAGCAGTGTCCAGGCAGTGGCCTCGGTGGTCAGGTCACGTGGTCAGATAGCATAGAGTGCTTGTGAGGCCAGCACCCTGGGGACAGAAGCTCGGCGTCCCCAACCGCACCCAGAAAACATTAGCTTTGCTTCCCTAAAGCGTTTTCTCCCCCAAACTCCCCACAAAGCACACTCGCTCCTGAACCACTGAGCAAAGGAAGGCTTTGAAGCCACGAAGTCCATGGTACAGATGGAAGCACACCTTTCCCATCCCTCCAGCCTGCCCTCCCTCCCGCCGGGAGCACGGGCTCCTCTCTCGTCCACTGACCCCCGGCCCCCACCTCAGGCTAGTGGGAGGACTGGCGTCAGAAAATGTCCGCTGGGCTGAGTCGGTGGAGAGCTTCAAAGGCCAGGGCATCACGCTGTGTGGCGACGTCCTGCTGATCTCTGCCTTCGTCTCCTACGTGGGCTACTTCACCAAGAAGTACCGCAACGAGCTGATGGAGAGGTTCTGGATCCCTTACATAAACCATTTAAAGGTAAGAGGTCCCGTGGTGTTCATCAGGACGTCTGAGGAGGTCTGTGGGGGAGGGGAGGGCAGAACCAGCCAGGTCTCACCGTCGCTCCTGCGATGAACAAGGCAGAGGCTGTAGGGTAGCCAGGGTGCAGAGGGGGGCCTGGCGCGGATGATGCTGACATCCTTTCTGGCCAGGTCCCAAGCTGCTGCGAGCGGCTATCTGCCCCTGTGGCCCACGTGTTATTCAGAGAGCCGCTTCCGCCCGAGCAGTGAGTCAGGCCACACCGCCCCCCTCGGCAGGTCCCGATCCCGATCACGAAGGGTCTGGACCCCTTGACCCTGCTGACCGACGACGCAGATGTGGCCACCTGGAACAACCAGGGGCTCCCCAGCGACCGCATGTCCACGGAGAACGCCACCATCCTGTGCAACACGGAGCGCTGGCCCCTCATCGTGGATGCCCAGCTGCAGGGCATCAAGTGGATCAAAAACAAATACGGCAGCGAGCTGAAGGCCATCCGCCTGGGACAGAAGAGGTGCGCGGTCACCGAGGCGGGTGGGGTGGGGGCTCCAGAGGCGGTGCCAGCCTGTTAGCTCAGCCAGAAGTCCGTGAAGCCCACTCAGAGGCTTTCACTTGTTAAATGAATGGACGGGTCTTTGGAAACAAACACTGGCCCACGGGGGCTCGGATTTTCTTAGTTCTTAGACCCCGGGGAATAGCACAGACAGTGAAGAATCGAACTCGCTGCTCCTCTCTCCCCATTCACTGCCGCTCCTGCAGGGGCAGCGCTGACACCTCAACCCCCACCCGCGGTGGTCCTGCCTGGTCACTGGCTGGCTGGGAGGCTGCGGCCGGTCGTCTTGCCATCTCTTCTCATAGATGGGACGCAGTGCCCCTAACACAGCTGCTGAGAGCCTTCCCAGGGTGCGGGGCAGTGAGAGGAAACACAGATGTGGAACGTTTAGCTCCGCAGCCACAAAGCAGTTCCATGTTCAAACCTCCCCACCTGGGGGTGATTCACACAGAGAGCCCTGTGCTCCCCTCCGGAAGGACCCTCTGGGGAGGAACGAACTACTGGCCCTTCAGTCACCTCTCCTGTCCCTCCTGGGGCACACGATTGCGTGGTCACCGGGCCCCGAGGCCCTCACGACCTGATGCTGTGCCCACAGCTATCTGGACATCATCGAGCAGGCCATCTCGGAAGGGGACACCTTGCTCATTGAGAACATTGGCGAGACCATCGACCCGGTTCTGGACCCCCTGCTGGGCAGGAACACGATCAAAAAGGGAAAGTGAGTGACAGGTCCCCCCACGTGAAGGTCCTCAGCGCCGAGGTCTGGCCTCCGGACGGACAGGAAGGGCAGAGCCTCTGCTTTCCTCGGAGCCGCAGGGGCTTCAGCACAACGCTGACGGGCGTGAGCGGGGAAGCCCCCTGGGAGGGGCCGCCAGGAGAGCAGTGGTAGGTCCACATCCCAGTTAGGGAGGAAGACCTACACCAACACGGCATCAGCGATCGCCTGCAGACGGCCATCCTTCACGGTCATCTTTTCTCCTGTTTTCATGCATTTTGCAAATCTTGAACCAGTATTATTATTTCTTCCTATTTAGCTGAGATTCATATAACGTAAGTTAACCAAAAGTAACCAATCCAGTGGCATTTAGGACATTCACGCCTGGTTTCTCTGAGTATCTTTTCAAGCTGTAGTAAGCATGCATACTTCGTTCTTTTTACAGCTGAATAATATTCCATTCTGTGGATCTGCCACATTCTGTTTATCCATTCATTGGTTGATGCACTGAGCTTATGTTACTTTTCTAACATAAAAACGTAAATCAGCTTTAAAAATGTAAATGTCGGAGTCGACCTGAGCCGCCTATAATTGCAGGGCTGTGGGCAGAAGCCCAGAATAGAGATGACAAATGTGGTGATATGCTAGATTCTGAGGAAGGCCTGGCTTGAGTGGTGATACCCAGGGGTGAAATTAGAGGCCCCCCCAAAAGTGAGCTCAGCCAGAAATGGGGTAGCAGAGGGGAGAGCCAGAGAGAAGCAGCCCCCACCAAGGACGAGCCAGCCCACATTCCTGGCTGCTCATCAGATTAGCCCAGGGAGCTCCTGGATGTCCTGGTGTTCTGAATTTGGGGGCCAGTGTCTTTCCGACGTTAATGGCCTTGGGGTGCATCCCAGGCCTGAGTGTTTCTTCAGAGGCTCCCACATGAGTAAGACATGCAGCCAGGGCTGAGTGAACTCTCCTATAAGACCAGAACAGACCAGCCAGAGAAAGAGCAGGTGCTTTCTCTAGAAAGGCCGGTGGCATCCCAAGAAGGAAAGGTCTTCTGTTTTCTTTTTTCACAAGTTTCAGATTATTCATCAGGGTGAGCCCCGACACAATACACCATGATTTTATGTGTTTTTTTATTAAAAATTTTTTCCTTTTGTTATTTTGGCTGCATCGGATCTTAGTTGAGGCTTGAGGGCTTAACTGTCCCTCTGCAGGTGGGATCTTAGTTCCCCAACCAGGGATCGAGCCTGCATCCCCTGCTTTGGAAGGCAGATTCTTAACCCCTGGACTACCAGGAAGTCCCAATTTCATGTACATTAGAGGGAAATGGTTTCCTGGTTAAGTGGGAAATTGTGCAGATGGCTTCTGGAAGACCTTCATTCTAAGCAGCTTTATAGTGAAACATTTCATTTAGAAGTCCAGACTGTCCTCCCGGGCTGGCGGGAGTCCCAAGGGAGTCTGTGCTGCTGTCCCGAGGTCACCCGGGGTTGGGGGGGCCCTCCTAATACCTCCCTCCACGGACCACAGGTACATTAAGATCGGCGACAAGGAGGTGGAGTACCACCCCAACTTCCGTCTGATCTTGCACACCAAGTACTTCAACCCCCACTACAAGCCCGAGATGCAGGCCCAGTGCACCCTGATCAACTTCCTGGTCACCAGGGACGGGCTGGAGGACCAGCTCTTGGCCGCCGTGGTGGCGAAGGAGCGCCCAGACCTGGAGCAGCTAAAGGTGCGATGGGACGGGAGGAGCAGGGCGGGCGGCGGCTCGGACCGAGGGGGCAGGTCTCCAAGACCCACACGTCCGGTGACTCTGAAGGGGCCCCTGCTTGTCACACCGAGTGTGCTTTGTACGACAAAACGAGTCACTCCTCCTCCCCAGCTACCCCCAAACCTGATTCTAAATCAAGTGACAACTTCACTGAGAGAACAGGAGTCCACAGTGGTGCCCCGGACGCCCAAAAGCACTGAACTCCTGCCCCACAAGAATGTCTCTGCTACCAGCCCCAGTGTACCAGTCCCCTCCTGGGCTGTCCGAGCCACACCCGTGGGCTCTCAGGGGTCCCCGGCCCCCACATCTCCCACTGTGGTTCCCACACCCTTGCTGACTGCTCATGACAGGCAGCTGCAGGGGCCTCGGCTAAGCTGTTGAGAGGCTCTGAACCCCCGAGCGCCCCCAAGATGGGGAGGCCAGGCCGTGCCAGCAATTGAGTTCCCTTCCCGGGTCTCTGCCCCTCTCGCAGGCGAATCTCACCAAGTCCCAGAATGAATTTAAGATTGTTCTGAAAGAGCTGGAAGATTCTCTGCTGGCCCGGCTGTCGGCCGCATCGGGGAACTTTCTGGGAGACACTGCCTTAGTGGAGAACCTGGAGACCACCAAACATATGGCCAGTGAGATTGAGGAGAAAGTAAGAAACCGTCTCAGGGACCCACCCCCTCGTACCCCCAGCCATAGCACACAGCGGGCATGGCAGGTGGGCTGACGGTCATTGAGAAGAGAAGTCCCAGCCTCACCGGGGCCCCAGGACAGGGTGGGGGGCACGGATGCCCACCAGGCACGTCATCTTCATCTGCTGATGGACATTTAGGTCATTTCCATGTCTTGACTGTTGTGAATAGTGCTGTTATAAACACAGCGGTGCATGCATGTTTTCGAATTATGGTTTGTCTAGTTATACGCCCAGGAGTGGGATTCCTGGATCATATGGTAGTTCTCTTTCAAGTTTTTTGAGGAATCTTCGTACTGTTCTCCATCACGGCTGCACCAACTTACATTTCTACCAACAGTGGGAGCAGCAAAGGTTTCCCTTTGTTCCACATCCTCTCCAGGACTTGTAGGCTAAATTTTTAATGAAGGCCATTCTGTCTGGTGTGAGGTGACACCTCATTGTGGTTTTGATGTGTATTTTTTTCTAACAGTCAGAAACGGTGAGCATATTTCCATGTGCCTCTAGGCGATCTGCCTGTCTTTGGAGAAAGTCTACTTAGGTCTTCCGCCCTAAGTGACTTTGGTTTGTGACTGCTTGTTTCAAGGTGCAAGAGGCAAAAATCACAGAAGTTAAAATCAACGAGGCGAGAGAGAACTACCGGCCGGCCGCAGCGAGGGCATCCCTGCTGTACTTCATCCTGAACGACCTCAACAAGATCAACCCCATCTACCAGTTCTCACTCAAGGTGCGGCTGCCTCCAGGCCCGGGGCTGTGGCCCTCGGGTCCGGGCTGCAGGTGTCCGTGAGGGGCGGGAGTCGGGGCACCAGGTCTGACCAGCACCAGCCCAGGGAGTGAGGGTCCGAGCAGTGCCCCCAGACCCCGAACCCCAACGGAAACCAACCAGAGCCAGCATGGGCGGCGTGGAGCAGGCTCAGGGGCCGTGCCCAAGCCCCTGCCTCCGGTGACACCCCCAGGCCTTCAACGTGGTGTTCGAGAAGGCCATCCTGAAGACCACCCCCGCCGACGAGGTCAAACAGCGCGTGATCAACCTGACGGACGAGATCACCTACTCGGTGTTCATGTACACGGCCCGCGGGCTCTTCGAGCGCGACAAGCTCATCTTCCTCGCACAGGTGGCCTTTCAGGTAACGTCCGGCCTCGGTGCCCTGGGACCCGGACACGAGGAACCCCCAGGGGCGAGGTGGGGGGGTGCAGGGGACACTTTGGGGGTGCTGGAGATGCAGAGCCTCAGGCTCCGACTCAGACCCAGTGGCTCCAAGCCCCCACTTTAACACCATTCCTGGTGACCAATGGGTTTGAGGCACTGCCCTGGGACACCCCTGAGTTCATCCCAGGGAAGGAGCCCTGATGGGAGCCATCGAAGCGGAGGGAAAAACCCAAGCGAACTTTTTGGCCGACCCAATAAAAACAAACGAGGGGCTGGTCAGTGTTTCCCCTGCAAGTGGGGGCCGTGCGCCCCTGTCCGCCCACCCCCCGCCCCCCACACAGCTGCGGCACAACAGCTAAGCCAGCCCCCCACCTCTCAGGTCTTGTCCATGAAGAAGGAGCTGAACCCAGTGGAGCTGGACTTCCTCCTGCGGTTCCCGTTCAAGGCCGGGGTCGTGTCGCCCGTGGACTTCCTGCAGCACCAGGGCTGGGGCGGCATCAAGGTTGGTCTCAGACCCTGAACACCGCGTTCTCTCCCTGCCTCGCTCTCTTTCCTGCCCAGCCCGAGTGTGTTTACTAGACGCTCGGAGCCGGACGTTTAGGAGAATAGGGAAGGACTGGGGAGTGATGGGCTGCCTGCCAGCTCACGGGGACCCTGCCGTCCTCCTGGGTCATAGCAGGTCCATCATCACACCCCTGCAGGTGGCAAACTGATCCCCCTACTCACCTCCAGGCAAGTGTGCAAAATGTCAAGGTCTGAGTCAAAACGACCAGAGGAAGGTGGTCCCCTGGGATGAGCAGGCCCCCCCCAACATTCCAAAGCCCCCCACATCCAGAAAAGCAGCCGAGAGTCACATCCCTAGATCAGATTCCTCCTCCCTCATCCCAGCGCTTTCTCTGGTTTGCCTCCAGCCCCCAGCAGCTCATCGTTTGATCCGTCAGGCATCTCCCAGAGCCTAGGGGCAGGGTGCCCCCCTGGGATAGACAGGGGAGAGCTGAAAGTGTGGTCTGCCCCCAGGCCCTCTCGGAGATGGATGAGTTCAAGAACCTAGACAATGACATTGAGGGGTCTGCCAAGCGGTGGAAGAAGCTGGTGGAGTCAGAAGCCCCAGAAAAGGAGATCTTCCCCAAGGAGTGGAAGAACAAGACGGCGCTGCAGAAGCTGTGCATGGTGCGCTGCATGCGGCCCGACCGCATGACCTATGCCGTCAAGTGAGTGCCCCGCCCCGGGCCCCTGCCACTCCCACCCCGCCCACCGATCCCCGTTCTGAGCTCTCGGAGCACTGGGGTCTCCAAAGGTGGCCAATGGGACTCCCCGCCTCCCCCGATGCTGGGCGAGGACACCCTGAGCTAAGTGACAGGAAGACAAGACTCCCTGGGTCTGCCGCCAAGATTAAAAAAAAAAGCCTGGGCGCTAACAGCCTGCGCAACCACACGGGGTCCTTGTAGGATGCTGTGGGGACGGAATTGGCAGAGCCATCAGTATCGGAGGACATGCGTGGCCGCAGTGACTGGACTTCAAGTAAATCTTTTATTTTTACGGCTCATTTGCAAAGGGAACAGTTGTGATTTCGTGAGCAACCTCCCTGGACCTGAACCACCTCCAGGACCGGAAACTTAAGCATTGAGTTTCAGCTCCTGGCTCCTTTCACTCCCCAGAGCACACAAAGACTCCAGGAATAGCAGCCGCTGTAACACACGCACACCAACCCGGGCAGACCACTGTGGTGTCGTGGGGAAAGGAGGAACCAAAGCAGGCCCCGTTCTCTTGGAGAGGCTTCTTGGTTTTCCACTTGTCCCAGTGGCCTGAAAGCCACCAGATTTCCCAAAAGACGCCCACGTCCCTCGAAGAATTCCCCTCTGACAAAGCAAAGGCCTGACTCACACCCACCGGTTGCTCAGGGACCAGTTCGTTTCTGTTTTGCTTTGTTTTCCTGGGACGAAAGAGGAACGGGACCCGGAGGGGTTCTGGGCGCAGGAGGAAGCAGGTAGAGTGAAGCCAGACATCACGTCACAGGGAGAGAGCAGGACCCTCCTGGGCTCAGCGCCAGAGGAAGGATGGACAAAGTCTGAGGAAGACCAAGGGGAAGGGCACTGGCCATCCCTCGGGACGCCGCCTGCCGGGAGAGCTGAGCACGTGTGGGTGTCCAGGCCCACTGCCCCCAGAGCGCTCGTGAGTCACCCAAGTCACACAGGAGAAAGGGCACCGGGACCATGTGGGCGACCATGAACACCAGGCGCTCCCATGTCACGCTCTGTGATGGAGGCGAGGAGAGCAGATTCACCTCCCCAGTGAAACGGGAGCGGAGCTCAACAGCAAGGAGATCCAGGTCCAAGTCCATGGCGAATAATAACACACAATCAGCAAGAGCCTGGGCGCCAGGTGCCGGGCGCCCCAGAGCCTCCCACCAGGTTCACTCGGCCCTCCACCAAGCCCTGGAGCCCAGTGCCTTCCCTCCTCCCGTCCACAGGCCCCAGGAAGGTCACTCGCCCATGACAGACAGGGAGCTGGCATCAGGCCCCCCAAAACACCAGCCGGATCTGTACACCTGGCACCAAGCAGGCCACTGAGGGTGGCTCTGGTACCCACGTGTCCATGACGCAGCGCCAGAGCAGCAGAGCCCAACCGGAACCAGGTGCCTGCTGTTCTGTGTCATCAATTCGTCCGCACAGAGTGACCACGTGGCCCGGCCACGTCAGGAGCAGCAGTGAGCTCGTGACATTCCTGCCCCGGGGTGGGACCTGCTACCTCCCAGACGTCCTTCCTGGGCAGGGATCCCCACAGTGACGTTCCAGGTCAATTTCAAAGGCAGGAGCTGAACATGACTGGAGGCCTTAAGCAGGAGCCCCCCGCAGCCTGGGGTCAGCACTGAGCAGGAACCCCCCCAGCCTGGGGTTGGCACTGAGCAGGAACACCCCTCTACTGGCCTGGGGTCAACACTGAGCAGGAACCCCGCCCTGGCCTGGGGTCAGCAACGACTCAGGAGTCTGTGCAGAAGCCAGTAAAGGCCAGACTACAGGGTGGGGGTGGGGTGCAATGAGAGATGTCACTCCTGCGGGAGTAGGAAGGCCCACCTGGTGCCCGCCCGCTAACTCCCTGTTGACTCCGAGGGGTGCGTTGACATGACCAGGCCCACCTGAGGGTCTTCACGATGCTCAGAGCCTCAGGTTGCTGACCCCTTGGGAGTCATCTCCTAAGGAGGCCGCCATCCTTTCCAAGACCACATTGGACATAAGTTTAGCTCCCGTGGCTCATTCAGACACAGCGAGCTCAGCCACCTGTGGTCAAGAGGGAGGGGCAAAGACCTGAGATGAGATGCCCAGAGTCACCCTAGGAGGGGCCTCAACTGACCCCAGCCTTGTCAGGGTCAACACAGAGCCTGGGGCTTGGAAGAGAGAGGTGCTTATGTGAAGAGAATTTGGGGTTTTTCTGTGACTTTCCTGAAGGTGCATGTTTTATGGTCCTTGGAGCTCGTCAAGGCGGCTCTAATATACATGTCCTTCCTCCTCGGGCCCCTGGGAGATCACCAGGACCCTTAGATGGGTCTGGGTTCTGCTCCTTGTTGCTGCCTTGGTCTGGAGAGCGGACAAGTGTGCCAGAAGCAGGAAGTCTCTAGGGACAGGCCTCTTCCTTGGGAGCAGAGGTGTGCTCACCTGAACGCCGTGGCACCTTGAGTCCCGTCCTGGCTGGCCTTGTACATCTTTGAAAGCGGGGGCAAGAGCCTCTCACCTGTCCATGTGCAGGTGGATGGGAGCCAAGGGCGCCCCAAGCAAACACCACACACGGCCTCCCTGCTTACAGGAGGTGCCAGCAGAAACTGGCTTTCCACCTAGAGACCCTTCTCTGCCTCAGAAAGTCCCCCAGGGAAACAGGCCCTCCCCTTTGGGTCTGACCGAGTGTTGTCCCCTCAGGAACTTTGTGGAGGAGAAGATGGGCAGCAAGTTCGTGGAGGGCCGGAGCGTCGAGTTCTCCAAGTCCTATGAGGAAAGCAGCCCCTCCACCCCCATCTTCTTCATCCTCTCCCCGGGGGTCGACCCCCTGAAGGACGTGGAAGCCCTGGGTAAGTGTGGCCGGCATGAGGCGGCATCACGGGTCCAAAGCATGGAGACCCCTCCACTCCCGGCAGCAGGGCAAGTGCCTGACACGCAGCAAGGACTGCTGCCGGGGTCCTGTGTGCCGCTGGTGGGACCGCGAGGGGGTGGAAAGATGGCCGGTGGTCCCTCCCTAAGTCACACGCAGAACTGCCGGACGGCCTGGCACGCCCACTCCCGGGGACATTCCCCAACACACACTTCACAGGGACCAGCTCTCACAGCGGCCAGAAGGCAGATCTTCTGGCCTACAGGCCCACCAGCTGATGAATGGCTGATCCTACCGAGGCGAATCCATGAAAGGCTCCGTGGAGACACGGACGGACAACAGATTTATGCACGTGGGGGGAGGGGAGGAGAGGCTGATTTATGCACATGGGGGAGGGGAGGAGAGGCTGAGGTGTATGGACAGAGTGACCTGGAAACTTGCATTACCGTATGTTAAGTAGCCAATGGGAACTTGCTGTCTGTCTCAGGAAACTCAAACAGGGGCTCTCTATCAACCTAGAGGAGTGGGATGGGAGGGAGCTGGGAGGGGGGTTCAAAAGGCAGGGGATATAGTATACCTATGGCTGGTTCCTGTTGAGGTTTAACAGAAAACAACAAAATTCTGTAAAGCAATTATCCTTCAATAAAAAAATAGCGCTGACCCACCCTTGCAACATGGACAGCAGAGAGAACATTGTGCCAGAGGCAAGGAGCCATGTTCTACAATTCCTTGTCTCTGAAACGACGAATCCATAGAGCCAGAAGGCAGATTAGTGGTCCCCAGACGCTGGGGGGTGGGGGCAGCGGGATGGGTACAGGGTCTCCTTCTTGGACGATGAAAATGTCCTGGAACCAGAGAAACGGTTGCACAACATTGCGAATTATGACATGTCCCTATTAGAGATGGCTTTCAAAGCAGTACACTTTGACCTTTTGTCAAATTTTAAGAGAGGGTATGGAATTCCAAGCTGTGGATCACGGAATCTCTGTTTTTGTCATTCAGCCTTCCCCGTGCTTTTCCTGTTTTTCTTCAGGGAAAAAACTGGGATTTACCATAGACAACGGGAAACTCCATAACGTGTCCCTGGGGCAGGGACAAGAGGTGGTGGCCGAGAACGCCCTGGACGTGGCGGCGGAGAACGGACACTGGGTTATCCTCCAGGTGCGGGGGAGAGGGTGCCCACGCCCCTGTGGGTAGGGGACGCCAGTGCCCCTGGTGGGAGGGCTCCCCAGGGCCTCAGCACCCGAGGGGATTGGCCTGAAGGCCAGAAGGAAGGGATTCGCGTTCACCAGCCTGGCTGGGACTCCTGCAGCCTCTGGAGCAGGGCTCGGGGCAGGAGTCTCCCACACCAAGCACGGCTCCGCCTGGTCAGCAGGTGGCCTGGGGCGTCACCGCTGTCCTGGTGCTGCAAGTGTGGATCCTTCAACAGTGAGAAAGACATCCTCCCTCCTCCCCGTGCTGGCTCGACCGCCCGTCCTTGGCCCTGCAGCCTGTCCAAGTCCCCACCCTGGTCCGCCCCGGGTTTGGCAGACCCCGCAGCAGGGCAGACCTCAGTCCACGGGGCCTGGCCCGGCCCCGTGTGGGGATCCCGGGTTTAAGTCCTTCTCTTAGTTCATTTTCTTTTACAAAAACGATCTCCACTGTAAGTCCAGTTACCATCTGTCAGGAAAGACATTACCTCACCTTCCCCACCATGCCTGTGACTCATCTGTTTTGTAACTGGAAATCTGCGCCTCGTAATCGCCCTTCCATTTCTCTCCTCCCACCACCCCTCTGACAACCACCTGTTTGTTTCATCTATGACTGTTACGTTTGTCCATTTGTTGTTTGGATTCCACACGTAAGTGAAATCATATGGTATTTGTCTTTCTCTGTCTGACTTCTTTCACTGAAGCATATTCTCTAGGACTGGCCACGTTGTTGCTGATGGCAAAATTTCGTTCTTTTTTAGGGCTGAGTAATATTCCATTGTGTGTGTGTGTGTGTGTGTGTGTTACATATATACACCACATCTTTTTTGATATTATCATGCACTCTGATTTTATATTTTAAATCCCATGATACATTATTGCTTGTTACAGTCAAGAGATATTTTTAAATTTACCCACAGTCACCCCATCCAGTGCTCATCGTTCCTTCATGTTTTGCTGTGCTTCTGTTCTATCCACTCACCTACTGACGGGCACTTAGGTTCCTTCCACACCTTGGCAGCTGTAGACAATGCAGCTGTGAACACAGCTACGTGTATCTTTTGGAATCGCGTTTTCATTTTCTTGGATAAATGTCCAGAATTGGGGTTGCTGGGTCACAACACAGTTCTATGCTTCATTTTCTGCGAGGAACCTGCAAACTGCTACCCACAGGGGCTGCACCAATTTACAATCCCACTAACAGTGCACGGGGGTAGCCTTTTCTCCAGGTCATTGCTTTCCACCCAAGCCTCTCAGAGGAGGGGCGGGGACCATGTAACCCAGCATCAGGGACCCAGCCCTGATGCTGGGTGGAGGGTGGGAAAGACTCACCGAGGCTGGAGGCCCTGAATTAACTGAGCACCAGCCTCGACTCCGGGGCCTCAGTCACTGGGTGAGATGACCCAGTGTGGCCAGCGCCCCGGGGAAGGGCAGACGGCAGGGTCGGGACCGCTGCGGAGGGGCCTGTCCTGGGGAGGAACGTGCAGGTGCTGAGCCCTGGTCTTGGCCGCAGAACATCCACCTGGTAGCCCGGTGGCTGAGCACCCTGGACAAGAAGCTGGAGAGGCACAGCGCCGGCAGCCACGATGACTACCGCGTGTTCATCAGCGCCGAGCCGGCCCCCAGCCCCGAGAGCCACATCATCCCCCAGGGCATCCTGGAGAACGCCATCAAGATCACCAACGAGCCGCCCACGGGCATGTACGCCAACCTGCACAAGGCCCTGGACCTCTTCACGCAGGTGGGACCCCTCCCCCGGGACCCCTCCTGTGCTTTTCACCCACACTTTTCCCTACTGGGACCCCTCGACAGATGTCTGCCCCTGATCTGGCTTTCTGGCCCCAGGCCTGCCGCCCCCACAGAGCACTTGGCCTCCGGGTGGTGCTCGCAAGCCTGAACCGGGGAGGAGGACACTGCTTAGCTTCCAGAAGCCTCTCTGCTCAGAGCCACCTGCTTAGCAAAGACCAGTTAAAATCTCACCTGCCCAGAGAGAACTAGCATTCAGACTCAGGGCTGAGTCTGCCTTTCCCTAGGGCCACCTGCTTTCAGAAAGGCTTTGCTAAACACCCCCTCCCCCTTCACAGGTTGTTTTTGGAGAGTCTGGGATGTGTAGACGATGAGGAAATGTTAATAATTGCACAGGAATTATATTGGGGAATATTTTATTTGGAAGAAGTATCAGTAATTTGACTTGTATCCTATACTTACGTGATACAGTTGCATTCAAAGCAAAGACAAGCAAGCATTCTCTACCCGACTTTACAGACCAGCGCAGAGCAGTCAGGGGCCTTAGGGCCCACCCCTATCCTCCACCCGTGAAGCAGCCAGCAAGGATGGCCTGGCCCCGCCGGGGCACCCGTGTGGACCCCACCTGACCCGGGTGTGTCCTCCCGCAGGACACGCTGGAGATGTGCACCAAGGAGATCGAGTTCAAGTGCATCCTCTTCGCCCTGTGCTACTTCCATGCCGTGGTGGCCGAGAGGCGCAAGTTCGGGGCCCAGGGCTGGAACCGGTCGTACCCCTTCAACAACGGGGACCTCACCATCTCCATCAACGTGCTCTACAACTACCTGGAAGCCAACCCCAAGGTATGGGCCAATCTGGTGCCCGCCCGCCCACTCCATTGCTCCGTCTCATGTTTAAGAGACGTTCCCTTGGGTCCATAAGCCAAAGGAAACCTGACTGCATGAGGCTCCTCGTGACCCCACCCATCTGACAGCATGGTTAGCACCCAGGCCCTGATCGGCCCCTCCAGCAGTCCTCGGCTGTCTGGCAATTTTTATGACTCCATGAGGGTCAGCATCTTTGGGAACCCGCTCATCCTGCACCTGAACAGGGATTCCCCCAGAAAGGCCAGCCTCCTGGGCAGTGTGGTGAACTGGGAAAAGCCGAAGAAGGGCCTCGGGGGCTGCAGGCCTCCCCAGTCAGTGTCTGGAGGCAGAACACAAGATCAGAGGGCAGGCCAAAAAAAAATCTCTCTGGAGACACAGAGCACTTCCTTTCGTTCTTGTTGAAAACGGAGACAAACGTGTGAGGCGCTATGAAAGCCGCCGTGAGGGCTGCAGAGAGGCAGCTCAGCCAGGAACTCTGGCTGGAGGGCCCCAGCTGGCCTGTCTGTGGCACAGAGTGGGGACTTGCGGGCGTGGGCCTGAGGTGGGGTGAGTCCACACGCGACCAAAGCCAGAGGCGGCCATGGCCTGGGGAACCGAGAGCCGCCCGGCCTCCAGCCTACTGCGCTCCTCTCGGGATCTCCCACATGGAGCGGGGCCCTGGCACAGGACCTGTCTCTGTGAGCCCCCACCAGGAGGCGGCAGAAGGGGACCCCATAAACCCTGGGCTCCTCCGCACTCCTGCACAGCAGCACCTTCCTACACTGACTGCGGTGGACATTCTGCTGGCCCACAAAGCTCCCAGGGCACCCAGACTGCTGGGCCCAGTGCCTGAAGGCCGAGACACGCGCCCCAAGGATGTCTGAAAGCCTGAGGCTCAGAGCACCCCCTCCAAGCTTTAGGGGCTAAGAGACAAGGGGTGGAGAATACCCCCTGCCCATCGTAAGAAAGCTCAGATGCACTGGGAAGAGGGGAGACCTGGGCCAGCTGTCCTCAGACCCTGGAGGAAGCGGACCTCCCAGGACGGCCGCCACCCAAGCCTGAGACTGGAATGTTTGTTTGCTCAGTTCCTGGCAAAACACCCAACCCCAGACAAAGCAGGAGGGCAGACCGGGTGCAAGCCGGCCCTCCTCGGGGAAGGGGACGGCAATCTCCGTTTGCAGGTGCTGGTGAGGGTGGGGGTCACTTCACCTGTGACAGGGTCTGAGCTGCACGCCAGCGGCACATCTTACGACACTCGCACAAGTAAACAGACGCAGGAAGACGTGGAGGAAGAATTGCATCATCACAGTAGCTTCGTCAGAGAAGTTCTCTCCGGGAGATTCGAGTGGGAGGAGGAGTGGTGCTGGGAGCTTGTAACGACATTTACGCAGAAGCTTCCCTCGTGACACACAGAACCTAAGAAACCACTTCAGGACGCACACCGTGTGCTCCCATGACCGCCGGCGTGAGGGACGTTCGGCGTCCCGCTCAGCAGCATGTGCTCAGGCCTGGGACCGGGGCCTGCAAGGCCCAATCGTCCCTCATTCCAGCCCGTGGCCCCAGGGAGACAATGTTGAGTAAACACCTGCCATGAGGTCACCCGCCGCCCACAGCCCCTCCGTCCTCCCAACTCTGAGAAAGTTAACCCGGACTCTAGGGACAAGGCCTGGCAACTCGTCTCTGAGCAGCGCTCCGGGGACTCCATCCAGCAGGTGGGCACACAGCACCCGCCCCCGGGGGTCAGTCCCACCAACCCCCTACCCGACCCGCAGGGAAGGGCCGTCCCACCAAGAGGCCGTTTGAGGAGACCAGGGAGGCAGAGCGTGGGGTGTACCTGACCCCACTTGGCAGGAGAAACAGAAGCTGTCCCCGAAGCAAATACACAGAATGCAGAGAAAGCAGCTCAGCACATACTCAAGATAACCAAGCAGAGAGAAAAAGTGAGAGTCACAGATGACAACGAAGAGGAGATTAGTATTCCAAGTCCAAGTTCATGAGAGCACACCAGACAACTGAAGTCCCAAGACAAGTTCTTGGGACTTCCCTGGCGGTCCAGTGATTGGGACTCCATACTCTCACCTTCGACGGTCTGAGCTTGATTCCTGGTTGGGGAACTAAGATTCCCACATGTTGTGCGACTCGGCCCCAAAAAAAAGTCAACAAGTTCTTATTCAATTAACTTTAACTTGTCTGTTCTTGGCAGCCAGCTGCCATCCAGGCAGGGCACTGCAGGAGCTGCATCAATGCCCACCTTGCCCTTAAGGAGTCGCAATCCTCAGAGAAAATAAGTGTGTGCGGTGAGGTCCCAGGCCGGGCGGTACATGTGATGCACAGCATGTCTCAACAGAGAGCCACAATACACTCTGGGTTTCAAAAGCTTGGTGCAAAGCTAACAAAAAAAAGTGAAATACCTCATTCATAATTTTGATGCTGAATGCCTGCCGGAACAATCTTTCCACTTAAGTGGCTGCTGGAAAATTGGAAGTCTCGTTCATGGTGTCCCCGTGTGGCTCTCACTGCTGGACAGCGTTCTGCAGGAGGAGCAGCTACGCACTGGGATGAGAAGCAGGGAGGGGACAGGTTCCCAGCAGTCGGGGGTGGGGGAGATCTGCACCCAAGTGGCTTCAGAGGAGTGCAGTCGTGGCATGTGGTGGCCAAAGGAGCGGCACCCCAGGCCAAGGGCACAGCGTGGAAGCTGGGGCAGAGCCGAGGGATGCACGGAGAGACCCGGCCACCAGCCGGGGGATGCTTGTGTGTGCTGCCTGGTTTGGTCGGGTTCCCTCAGGGCAGAACCAGGCTTTGGGATCGGGGAGAGGGTACTTGCTGGAGCTGGCTCTGCTACCGGAGCCCGCGTGGGCAAGGCTACTGGAGTATGCTTGGGACCAGGGCCCTGTGGGTGGGGTCAGTGAAAGACCCACTAGACTGTGAAGACAGGAAGAACTGCGCTGCGTGGCCAAAAAGATCGCCAGTGCCCCAGAGCCAACACTCTGTCCATGGAGAGTTACTGCTCTTGTTGGAGATGGTGGTGAAGGGAAGGGTCACAGGCAGCTCCCCGTTCCAGCCCCACGTGGGGGAATAAAGGGAGCGGAGGACAGGCGGGCTGCGGGGGTGGGGTGGGCCTGCGGGGACTCAGTGCCGGTGCCAGGGGACTCATGTCAAGGGAGATCGTGGAGGAGGGGTGGGCACAGGGCCAGGGAGACGGGGTGGAGGCTGGAGAGCCCCTCATGGGAAGAGGGTCGAGGAGGGGCTGATCCCATTCAGCTGCTGGCTGGAGTCAGAGGGGAGGCAGGGCCAGCCCTGGGCCTGGTGACCGAGGGTAGCGGGTGACCCTGCAGAGCGGGTGGGGAGGAAGGGGCAAGGGCGACATGAGGGCCTGGCAGGCCCCCTGACAGCAGCTGTCCCCTCGAAGGTGCCCTGGGACGACCTCCGCTACCTCTTCGGGGAGATCATGTACGGCGGCCACATCACGGACGACTGGGACCGCCGGCTCTGCAGGACCTACCTGGCGGAGTACATCCGGGCGGAGATGCTGGAGGGGGAGATCCTGCTGGCCCCGGGCTTTCAGATCCCCCCCAACCTGGACTACAAGGTGAGGAGAGCGCCCTCCAGGGATGGGGTAACACATGAGACATGGGCGCCCTCCGGGAGGCAGAGCAACAGGGGAGTGCTAGCCCGTGGGCTCCCTGGAGAGGACCTCCGTCATGGACCTTAGCACGGACCCTCCAGGAGGAAGCCAGCGGGCAGGCAACCCAGAAAGAGGGTTTGAGAGGCAGCCTCCACAGAGCAGGAGGGGAAACGCCCTCTCTGCAGTGGGGGGCAGCCCCAACAGGGGGTTGGCCCAGAGGGCAAGGGGTGGACGGAAGGTTCTGGGAAACGAGGCTTCATACGAGGACAGTGCAGGCTCCAGCTCGTGCGGCTCTCCCTGCTCACCTAGCCCCCTTTTGCAGGGCTACCACGAATACATCGATGAGAACCTGCCCCCCGAGAGTCCCTACCTGTACGGCCTGCACCCCAATGCGGAGATCGGCTTCCTGACGGTCACCTCGGAGAAGCTGTTCCGCACCGTCCTGGAGATGCAGCCCAAGGAGACAGACTCGGGGGCTGGCACTGGGGTCTCCCGCGAGGAGAAGGTGGGTGTCTGACCCCAACCCGGCAGGGAACCTACAAGCTGGCTGCTGCGGCCCCAAACTAAGCACCACTAAGCACCGAGCGCTGAGCTAGAGAACGCCATCCCCACAGTGCCTCCCTCCCCAGGGCTCTGAACCTCGGCCCAGCCCGGCCCTGCCCCGCCCTGCCCCGCCAGCACGGGGAAGTCGAGATTCTCGACTGGAGCGGAGCCTCGGTGCTATGAAGCCCCACAACCTTTTCTCCCATGACTGACCAGAGGTCTACGGGTGGGCAGTGGTATAAGGGCCCACCATGGGGCCACCCCTTGAGAGGGTGTGACCAGCACGTCCCCGCAGACAGCTCCCACCAAGGATAGGGTCACGACCCCACGACCACCGGGTGACCTCATGGGGGAGGGAGGCATCTTCAGGAGGTCTGAAGGCGCCGGGTAAAGCGGCAATGCTCCTGAGGGCACAGCCAGATGGCCCTGACGATGAGCCCGGGGCTGCACCCCCACGGTGCTTTTCCTGGCAACTCCGCCTGCCTCACTCCTGGGCTTGGAGGTGAACTTCGGGGCAGTGTCCTGGCCTGGCACTGGGGCAGGGCTGGGGCCCAGTGACACGAGCCGGCTGGGGACTGGCTTCCAGGTGAAGGCCGTGCTGGACGAGATCCTAGAGAAGATCCCGGAGACGTTCAACATGGCCGAGATCATGGCCAAGGCCGCTGAGAAGACCCCCTACGTGGTGGTCGCCTTCCAGGAATGTGAGAGGATGAACATCCTGACCAATGAAATGCGGCGCTCGCTGAAGGAGCTGAACCTGGGGCTGAAGGTCAGAACGGGGCAGCAGGACCCGGGGCGGGACCTAGATGCGGGCTGACCACCCTCGGCCATGGGCCAATGAGCCTGAGGCCACTGAGCCGCACCCTCGAGGTCCCTGGGCTGGAGAAGTGGGCACCTCAGGGCCAGTGACGCCTGGGTCTGCATCACTGCTGAGCGCCCCAGCACCCCCGACTGTGCGTCCCCCAGGGAGAACTGACCATCACAACCGACATGGAGGACCTGTCCACAGCCCTGTTCTATGACACCGTGCCCGACTCCTGGGTGGCCCGGGCCTACCCCTCCATGATGGGCCTGGCGGCCTGGTACGCCGACCTGCTGCTCCGCATCAGGGTAAGGACAGCCTTCCGGGGAGCCACTGCGCGCTCAGCAAACCCGTCCCCAGGGCCTGAAGAGCAAGGCTGGGGAGCGGGAATGTGCCGAGGTCCCCGCTGGCCCGGTCTTGCTCAGAGCAGGGCCGAAAGCGCCTGGGCCACACCTCAGGGAGACAGGCCTCAGAGTGCAGGCACTTCCCCTCGAAGGAAGCCCAGGGTGAGCTAGAGGTGTGAGCAGCTCCTGTGGCCAGAGATGCAGAGGCCCTCCCAGCAGGTCCAAGAGGCTCCAGAAACACCCGTTGGGGCGGCCACCTCATGGGGGTACCAGGGATGGGAGCAGCAGCCTTTCAGACTCGAGCCTCTGACACTGAGCGCCCCCCGCCCAGCGAGGGGAACCCGGGCAGGCGGCGGGGGCCCGCTGCCCACCGCGGTGTGGGGGCGGGGTGGCTCCAGCTCGGCCCCGCCCCTGCCCCTCCAGGAGCTCGAGGCCTGGACCACGGACTTCGCGCTGCCCACCACCGTGTGGCTGGCTGGCTTCTTCAACCCCCAGTCTTTCCTCACGGCCATCATGCAGTCCATGGCCAGGAAGAACGAGTGGCCGCTGGACAAGATGTGTCTGTCCGTGGAGGTGACCAAGAAGAACCGGGAGGACATGACTGCGCCCCCCCGGGAGGGCTCCTACGTCTACGGGCTCTTCATGGAAGGTAGCTGGCGCGGGCGGCACAGGGCCCTGGAGCCTGGTGTGCCTTCTGAGGGCGGAGGGCCAGAAGCCAGCCCCACCCCACACCCAAGGGCATGGCAGCCTGGCCCTCCTCGGAGCCCCGTGAGAGGCCATCACGTGGCCAGGTCCCAGCAGCCGCGGGGGGCTCAAGGCCGGCGCTCACTCAGCCCCCACCCTGTCCTGCACCAAGCGAAGCCGGACAGGACCGCTCTGAGTTGAGTGCCAGCCCCTCCCCTGCGACAGATGTCACCCCTGTAGTGGGGGTGTCAGGCCCCCTCCCCACATCCCCAGAGATAAGCACAGCAGCAGGCGTTCTCCATGTTTATTGTGGAATTACAGGAAATCTCAGCGTCATTAAATAGGGTGAGTAGAAATAAGTCCGGTTCAAGGAGGCAACAGTTCAATGTGTGTCTACACGTTTACTGCGCACGGACAGGACAGACGCCACAGGGGAGGGGAGCGGGGAGCTGTAATCGGTCACTTTTAGCTGGAGTTAGTTTCCTGCCCCTGACAACACCACAAATGTAAACAATGGAGCCCAGGGCTGGGCTGGGCCGTCCCTCAGACGTTGGCAGTGAGAAGCCCCCCACCACACCCTCTGCTCGCAGCCCCACGTGTGGTGATCCCAGTGCCAGTCCGGCCTCGGCACATCGCTGCAGGGGTGGGGGTGTGAGCCAGGCCCCGCCCCTCCCTGCCAGCGAGACAGACGGGAACCAGTCACCTCACCACGGACCACCCTGACCCTCAGGTGTGCCATCCCTGCAGGAGCTCGCTGGGACACCCAGACCGGAGTCATCGCTGAAGCGCGGCTGAAAGAGCTGACGCCAGCCATGCCTGTCATCTTCATCAAGGCCATCCCTGTGGACCGCATGGAGACCAAGAACATCTATGAATGTCCCGTGTACAAAACACGCATCCGTGGTCCCACCTACGTCTGGACCTTTAACCTGAAAACCAAGGAGAAGGCAGCGAAGTGGATCCTAGCGGCCGTGGCGCTGCTCCTCCAGGTCTAGCTGGAGAGAGGCCCACGCTGCCCTGGGCCAGGTCCTGACTGCAACTTCAGATTCACAGCTGGGATCCCAGTCCTGCAACTGTCATTTATTTTCACAGGAACTGATGGTTGCTTTTTGTTCTCCTAAATAATCGAGGCACTTCATAGCACATCTGGACTAATCAGAGGCGGGGTGGATAGGATTAAAACAATGATGCTACTGAGCCAGGCTTGTCTGATTCACTGGAGCTAGCCTTCAGCTCGGCGCCTGGTGGCCACCAAGGGCCTGGCACAGGCCTGGGGGCGAGGCCCCGATTCCCAGCAGCTGGAGGAACAACCCAGGACCCAAACCCCCAAATCCTGACTTCCCACAGGGGCGGCTGGGTTAATCTTCCCCCATCAGTGGCCTGGAGGGTTAGAGCTGGAGGCAGTCCCACCCTTGGGCCTGATGCTACATGTAAACACCCACCACTAAGGGGCCAGGGCGTTCCGTTCCTGTATAAACAGGAGCTGCCACCTCCACAGGCTCTGTCTCCTAAAGCGTCCTTCCTTCTCTGAAGGAAGGAAACCTCCCTCGGTTATGGTAATGCCTCCTCCCTGCCCCAGAAATCTGAAAAACAAACTGTTTCCAAAGAGGGGCCATTTCCATGCACCTCAAGTACTTCCCTGTCAACTGCCCACTTTCTGAAATTGCTGGGAACCGGAGGGACCACTATGAACGCGTGTCTGTGCCCTGAGAGGTCACAGTAAACGTGCTCAGTGCTGGGCAGCACCTTCGTTGTCCTTCAGCTCCCGCCTTCTCCCCAGCAGTGCTCACTTGTTGCCACCACAACAGACTTTAAAGCAAAGTGCATAATAGACAAAGAAGGGTGTCACATAATAAAGGGATCAATACGAGAAGATGTAACCGTTACAGGCGCACCTAAACATATAAAGCAAACGTTAACATGTGCAAAAGGAGAAAGACAATAACAGCAGCAACGGGCTTTAACACCCATTTACAACAATGGACAGAAAAATCAATAAGGAAATAGTTGTCTCAAATGACGCATCAGACCAGTAGGACTTTCTAGATAACTAGCGCACATTCCATCCAAAAACAGAATGTACGTTCTTTCAAGCACACGTGGAATGTTCAGCAGGAGGCATCGCGTGCTAGGAAGGAGACCAGGAAATACCTGGAGACGACGAAAATAAAACGCCACTTTCCAGCATCTGTGGGATGAAGCAAAACCAGTTCTAAGACTTCCAGGAGATCCCAGCAATACAGGCCTACCTCAAGAAATGAGAGAAATTTCACACAGCCTAACCCACCCACCATCTAGGAATCAGAATCAGAAAATGAAGAACAGACACCAAGTCAGCCGAAGAGGGCCGGCTGCTCAGCAGCCAAGAAACCCTGGGGTGAGTGTGTCCTCGGGCACTGCAACCCGGGCTGAGCATGGCAGTGGGCACCAGGAGGGCCAGGGCCCCCAGCCCCCCGTGCTTCTAGCACAGGAGACAAGGTTCAGGAAAGGTGGCCCCCCACGCCCTCCACACACAGCCTGCCCACGAGCCAGCAGGGAAGGGACGAGAGGTGGCCCATCTCATTGCACCCTGAGCTCCAAGGGGCGCAGGTGGCTGCCCTGGTGCCGCTCCTGGAGCTGCCCCGGGAAGGCCCCCGTCTGACGGCTGGGGGGCGGTGTCCCTATCGGCAGCCAGAATGACCTCAGCAGGACCGAGAGCAGCAAGGCCCAGACCTGCCTGACTCTGCATGGCCAAGCCGAAGCACGTAGTTCAGAAAAGCAGCTGCGCTGCCCTTGAGGCTGCCCCAGGGGACGGGTGCAAACAGAGCGAGAAGCGGACAAGGCAGGCGGCGAGCAGGGCCCGCAAACTCCAGAAACAGACGCCGGGGGGGGGCGGGGGGTGGGGGGGCTCATGCGCTGGACCCTCAGTGTTTCCTGGCTTAAAAGCAGAGTAAAGCAGCCTGCCCCCCCAACCCCACACTCCCCGCGCCAAGAAAACAAGGGCCTTGCTTTCTAAGTTCACCTTGATCCTGAAGTTTTGTAAAAACCTTTTTCCAAGGATTCTCATCCAATCCATGGGTAAAGAAGCAGTCCTCGAAGGCCCACCTCTGGGGCCAATGATCTACAACAATCCTGGGTCTGGTGGGGCTGAGAGGGAGAAGGAAAAGTGTCCCTCAAACCCTCCCTCCCAGGGACCTGGAGGATCCACGCCCCTTCAGCAGCAGGGGTTGTGGCCAGAGTCTGGATGCCGGGCAACCGCCTCTGCTGGCCAGAAGGGGCCACTGTAGCCCGTGGTGTCCAGGCTGGAGGGACAGGAGAGCCACCACTCTGACTGGAGAACACAGGCCTGCCGGTGGCCACCACGCAACTCATGCTAATCCCTGGTGATAACCACAGAATGCGGAGGTTTTCCAATTTTGCCTCCAGAACCTGAAATAAGACAGTCATTCATTCTACATCACACACGGCGAGTCGATAACAAAATTCTCTCCATGCTGTGAGACGATTCACCCTGGAGCTGCAATCCGGTCTCAGAGATAGAGCCTGGGACGAGCGCTGTGCTGCATCTGAAAGTGCCGTGAGCCCAGCAGCAGTCCCGGGGGAGAAGGGTAGGGGCCCAGGCTGCGGTGAGCCCCAGGGGGAGAAGGGAAGCCCCCTCCCCCAGGACCGTCCTGAAGGCAGGCGGCAGACACAAAGCAAGCAGGCTGCCTACTGCTCAAGCCCGGCTGTGGCGCAGGCTCGCTCTGGGCCCACAGCCCCTGCAGGAACGCAAACGCTGTTTACCGAAAGCCTCCCTCCAAACAGAAACCCAGTGCCCGGCACATTCCTTTGGCTTCCCTCCTCTGATCGTCCACAGGACAACTTAATAACTGGTTTGAAGACAGTGTTAACTGATGTGCTGCTGCCCCTGGGCAGCGTGGCTGCGGCTCCACCCCACTCCCCACCGGAGAACCGGCAGACCTGTCTGGGCCCGGGGGCGGGGCCAGGGCCGCTCCAGGCTCAGATGGGGTGCCCCTAGCCCCGGAGCCCCGGCCTCCCAGGACCCACGCGCGAACGTGACCATCGGAGCTGCCAGCCCTCCGCAGGGAGACACGGCAGGTAGGGAATCCCATTTGTCTCCCCCCACCCCCAACTCCCTGCCACCACCCCGCCCCTGCCAGGGGTGAGGGCCAAGCCCTGGGGCCGTGAGGCCTCCTCTCTGGACCTGAAGCACCAGTCCTCTCTTCAAGCACCTGAAGGTGTGCAGAGTGGGCCACACCAGGCTGGGAGGTTTTTGAAATCTGCTCCCGGAGACCCCAGGGGCAGGGGAGGAGTGGCCCCGGGGAGAGAGAAACAGCAGCAGGTAGAAGAGGCAGCTTGGGGGAAAGGAAAGCATCTGCATCTCAGCCTTTAAGCATTTTTTTACTCTCTGAATTTTTGTGTTATCTGAATAAAGTAATAAAATGTTGAGAAAAAAACGAAGTGAGAAAATGCAACCTTTTAAAGTGATGAGGAGAGAACCGTGACCCCAGGACACACACGGGGCCAGCACGGGCCAGGCTCGGCCGCTCAGCCTCCTCAGCCTCCACCCTGTGCTCCCGCCTGCTCGCTCTCCTTCCCCCACAAGCCCCTCTGCCTGGCTGGACCAGCGGAGTCTGCCCCAGAACGTCCCACCCCGAGACTGATCCACCTGGGGCCAGGTCAGGGTCTAATGAGATCTGAACCCAGAGGGTCACTCAGGAGAGACCCCACCCCTGACGGCAGCCCTGGGGGCCGTCCCACGAGGCTTCCTCTTGTCCCCCCCTGGGACACAGCTGGTGGCCCGGGGCCTCGGGGCTCTCGGCAGGCTCCTGGGTGGGCAGAGCGAGTCCCGCCGCCAGTCACTGAGACCACCACGTGTCTGCAAGCACAACCCAGGAGTGTCGGGGAGACGGGGTCACAGCCTGTCTGAGGCTCCGTCCGTCCTGCACAGCCCAGGCAGCAAGCCCGGGTGCCCCCACCATGAGCGCTGCCCCTCTGCCCCCGCTGCCTTCAGAACCCCGTGCTCCGCGACGGACAGTGGGCACAGAATCTACCCCGGTGTCCGGCAGCCATGAGGCCCTGGCCCCAAGGCCGCCTCCGGCCCCCATGCGAGCACAGACACGTCCCACCACGTGACCCCACCACGGCCCTGGGACCTGACGGAGGGTGAAAGGGCCACCTCATTAGCAGCAGGCTTCCAAGCCTTCGATAACCACCCATGACCCCAGACACACACCCCTGGGCAGGTAACCAAGGATGGACCAGAGAGCCCCCAAGCCCCTGTGAGAGGCCCCGGGACCCCAGCTGGAGAGGACCGCCCGTGGCCCCTAGTGACCCAAGGTCAGTACCTGCTGTCCTCAGAAGAAGTTCTTGATCAGCGGAGTCACCATCTTCACCCACAGCTTCACCTGCCGGCTCGGCTGCTCAAAGGTGGCAGAGGACACCACGCCTGCCCTGCGGTAGAGCTGCTCCTGCTCCTGGGGAAGAGGGACAACCAGGAGTCCCGGGGCGGCTCCAGGACCAGCCACTCGGCCTGCTGGCCCTGGGGCTCCGCGGGGGCCCTGGCGCAGGTCGTCCCTGTGAAACATCCCTGGGGAAAGCTAGTAAGCCGGGTGTCTACAGTTTGAAGACTGAGGTGCGTGGGGAACAGGCAATTTAGAGCTGAAGGAATTCAGCTGGTGGAGGAAATATTTAAAAGTGCACCCTCGATAAATGAGGCAGTGCAATTAAAATAATGAAGGTCCTTTTTTAAACAAGACACAGTTTTTCTTGTCTCAAGCTGGCAGAAAGTGGTAACGTCATCAGCCCTGCTGACGAAGGCCAAGGGAACAGGCATTCCCGGACACGGCTGATGGAAAGGGGGGGCCAGGTCCCCGTCTGGAGAGCAAGTTGGCAACAGGTTATCGAAAGCCTTGAAAAGCTCCATGTGCAAGAGTTTATCCCAAGAAAATAACTACGCACTAAGATTTCTGTATGCGCACATTTATCACGCCAACATTTATGATGGAGAAAACCTGGAAAGCACCTAAATGTCCAACAACCAACTAATCAAACATAGCAAACCATATGACACACCGGCATTCACCACGAGCTGACCGTGCCCTGGAGAAACACTGACCTGAGGATATGGGAAGGCGCACCACAGACTGAGTGCAAGGCACGGGGTGGGCACTAACACACACAACACAGTCCTGATTTCTTTAAAAAGAAAAAAGCCAAGTGACACTCTCCGTAAGCCCACAGACCAAGACCGGCTAGGAGCGACCGAAACAATTTCAGTGATTATTTCTGGGTGACAGGGTCAGTGTCTTCTAATTTTCCTTCCATTTTAAAGTGAACGAATACTACTTTCATGTTTAAAAACGCTGACATAAGCCTTGTCTGACATGGTGTTCGAGAAGAGGACTGCCCTGGCGGCCCAGCAGCTAAGAGTCCACTTGCCAGTGCAGGGGCCGTGGGTTCGACCCCTGGTCTGGAGGATTCCCGTGTGCCGCGGGGCAGTGAGGCCCACGTCCTGGAACCTGCGCCCCGCGACCAGAGAAGCCACGGCAGCAGAGAGCAGCCCCCGCTCTGCACACCGCAGAAAGCCCACACCCAGCACGAAGACCCAGTGCAGCCAACAATGAACGAACGAATAAAAACATCTTTGAGACGAGAAACTGCCTCTCTTTTAAAACACACCCTTGAAGCTTTCCCGAGGCAGAGGCAGCAGTCAGAAGCTGTGACTTCCCTCTCTGAGCCTTGTGTCCCTTCATCTGTGAAACCCTGACTACCCCACGCCCCAGTGAGGCTCCCTCAGCACTGGCTGTGCCAACACTCCAACCATGTTGGCACCAGGAGCCCCAGGGGGGTGCTGCGGTGCCGCCCCCCGACCTGCCGGGGGCCGGACGCTCTCCTCTGGGGGGTGGGAACGGAAGCCGTGTCCCTGGCCAACCCCTGTGACCCAGTGAGGACGGGAGGGGGGGACACAGCGCCCTCAGAACACGACAGACTGTCCGCAGCTCTTCCCGTCAAGGGCTGGGGAAATCTAGTGCCCGACTTCACGTCTTCCTGCACAGCCTGCGTGCTCAATCCCTTGTGCGCCGGGCCAGGGCCGGGGTCCCTGGCGCTTCGCGTCCGAGCCGACTGTGCCGCCCACTGACCGCGGCTGGACGGGCCTGTCGGAGGAGCCGGCCTTGGTCTCCAGGGGCTGCTTTGCGGCGGTCTCCACAGACCCGGCTCCAGCTTTATGTTTTTCCAATGAATATGCAGCCAAGATCTCAATTAAATTACCAGAAACACTTTAAGTTTCCTCACAGCCTCCGCACAGGGAAGGAGAAGGAAGTCAGCTGCTCGGGGTCACAATGCTGTTCAAGGGAGGCTTCCCTAGGTCACCAGTGGGGAACCGTGCTGCCCGAACAAAACCAGGAAGCTTTCAGTTTTTATTGTATGTACTCAGTGAAGGGAAGGACTGTGGATTTGGATAAAAATATCTCCCCACTCCGGTGCCCAGGAACACACGGACAGGGCCCTTCCCTGGGACCCCAGGAGGACTCCAGAGGTGGCTTCTGATGGCAGGGCCCCAGGCAGCGGGGTTTTAGGGACTTTCTGGGCTCTGGGGAGGTTGTGCAGCTGGGCAGTCCCAGGATCGGGCCTCACAGGGGCCTCTCCGGAGGGTGGCTGTTGTCCCGGTATGTAAGTGCATAGGTGGAGTTATCCAGAAATGCCTTTCTGCATGTTAAAGGCATAGAGGTGAGCGAGCGCGCCTCTAAAGAATGGAAGGGCTGCAGTGGTGCGGACTGTCACCCTCCCAACAAAAGCCCCTGGGACTCAGGTTTGGGAAGAAAAAGAAAATATCCCAAATATGTCATTTGGGGAAGCAGCTCCTGACCACAAGCGGCCCAACTTTTCTCAAGATTCAGGATGTGGGTTCAGTCCCCCTACTTGGGGAGCGGGGGGAGAGTGGCTAGCACCAGGACTCTGGGCACAGACTTGCTCCCCCCAATCAGCCCCAGGCCCAGAGCCCTGGGGCCAGGCGCACCCTGACCCCTCTATGTCTGGGAAACCCAGCTCTCAGCAGTGAGGCCGAGGCCCAGGAGATGCTGGTGCTCCTCTCACCCCAGCGCCCTGAGGCCGGCCAGCCCCTGCTGGAACCTCGGCGGGCGTTTGCTGGAAGCCTGACCATAGCATCTATGATCTGCTGAGCAGATCAGAGTCTCCCGCTGGCCGCCCAGAGCCCAACCGCCGCCACTTCCCCTCGGCCCCGGTGAGGCCCTTCCTGGCACCAGGGCCCTGCTCAGTCACTGACAAGATTCCCAGATCACGGGAGGCAGATCCCGGGAACCAGGCAGTTACCATTTCCTCGTCCATCAGCAAGGCTCCAAGGACTTCGCAACAGTAACTCCCGAACACAAGATAAAGGCGTGACACAGCCCCTGCACTTCTGCGGGCTGGCCTCGGGGGTGTTATCTACGCTCCCATGACTCAGGAGGAAAGCTGGCACCTCCCCTGCAGAGGCTCTGTCGTAAAGGTCATAAATCCATGAACCCAAGGATCACCCAGGTTTCACGTGCACAGGTGCTGTGCTTGCGTCCCGAGAGTCCACCAGCCGCTGCTGCAGGTGATCCAACACAGAGACGCTCGTAGAAACAGAAAGGGGTTCATCTGCACTCATTCTCGGCTTTAAATGGAAAGACCACCATCGCAGGAGAAGGCTGAGACCGCTGCCCCTCTGGGAACCAGAGCTGCATTCCGGTCCCCGGGAGCCCAGCGCTCTCCCCGTCCACCCTGCAACCAACCGTGGGCCCCTAGCAGCCAGCAGCAGGGGCTGGGGATCCCGCGCCCCGTGACTGACTCTCCAGCCCCAGCTTGGGAGAAAGGCCACTCGGGGGAGTCTATTCCCAGGGGAGTGGGAGGTCCTCGTTGGACCACACGACATGCCCGCCAAGCCAGATCAAGCGCATTAAGTTCTCTCCTAGGACCACCCCTCCCCCAACCCCTCGCTCTCAAAGGTGCCTGCCTCCCCCTCTCACAGCTGCAAGGAAAGAAATCCTATTACAAGTGTGACAAAAACAATGCAGGAATTCCAAGACACCTTGGAAACGGGCCTGCCCTGCCCCACCGCCATCCTGACACAGGCAGGTGGCAGGCGGCATACCAGCCTCCATGGGGCCCTGACCACCACCAGCCCCTACAAACACACCACGAGGGGACCCCGCTCCTGGCCAGGCACACCTCTGAGCAGTCCCTCCACCACCTCCTGCAGTCAATCCCAAACCAGATCACTACCCAGTGAAACGATCTGAAGGAAAACAAATAGAATCGAAGTTCTCAACGCAAAAGGATCGTCATGCTGACTGGAGGGCACAGCAGTCTGGGACCAGGACAGTCCGAGCCCTCACCACGGCGCAGCTCCAAACAAACCACCTCTGTCTGCGCGGCCTCTGAGGTCATTCTAAGGGCTGACTCTTTTTTCCGGCTTCTGTCTCCACTTGCAGAGACTCTGGCTCCCCGGGTGCCCCTTCCGCCTGGGTGGCAACCCCACCTCCTGCCTCTCCCTCCCCAGACTCTGAAGCACCTCTGAGTCTGCTTCAGACCCTCTGGGGAGGGTCGTCATCAGAATGACCCAGGCCGCCCAAAGCTGCTCCCTAACAGACCTGGGCGCGCGTCCTGTGTGACCCTGGCTCCTACCCCAGGAGCTGATCTGCCATCTCAGAAGAGGTTGGGACCAGGGCCGTATTCACATCCCTGTGAGAACAAAGCGTTCTCTGCCCATGTAGGAAAACGCAATGTCCCCGAGATGTTGGGGAGAGCACCTGCCAGGGAAGGGCAGGCCCCAGGTGCAGGCAGAGGGGTGCAGCAGGCCTCCCTCGAGGCCGGCCAGCGGCACACACTAGAGGACCCCGGTTCTTTCCCACCCTCGGGCCCCAGCAGGAGGCAGCCCCCAGGCACCCGACTGCACCCCCACCGCCCCGCAGCCCCAACCGACCTGGTGAAGCTGCTGCTGCAGGGCTCGGCTCTCCGTGACGATAGCGATCTGGGCCTCCAGGTCCCGGTGAACCGACCTGTACCCAAAATTAGGAGAGCCAATCAACGTGAGACAGGGCAGGCTGCTCCCTGCCAGGTACAGCCAGAGGCCTGCAGGGAGAAGGAAACGTGCAGACAGGAAGTGAGCACGGCCGCCACCACAGCCTCTCCGCGCCGCGCTGACCTGGGGGAAAAGCAGGCCCGCGGAGTCCCGGGAGCAAGGCCGGGGGGTCCCGGGACAAGGGGACGGGCTCCCTTGGAGGACGGACTCCCCCAGGGCCCACTCTCGGCCCCGCCCGCTGACCTGGGGGAGAAGCTGCCCCGCGGGGTCCCGGGAACAAGGCCGCGGGGACGGGCTCCCCGGGGCCAGGTCGGCCCAGCCCAGGCTGCCATGGGAGGCGAAGGCCCAGTAGGGTCTGCAGGGCGCCCAGTGCTCTGGGCCCGCGGGGACAGCGGCCCTCTCCGGTGCACGGCATGGCCCGCAGGGTGAGAAGCGTGCTTCTCTGGTGAGGCCCGTGCTCAGGCTCTGTTCTCACCCCCACCCTACCCCCCGACGCTACTGGACACCCCCGTCACCCCTCCCAGACAGCGCGGGGCCTTTACTGCCCGCTCTCCACGCTGCCTCAGCCACGTCCTGGCCACCGTCCCATCTCCCCGTCCTTCCACAGGCCCAGAGGGCAGGAGGCCCAGCAGAGCTCAGGTCACAGCTGCTGCTCATCGAACAGGCCAGCTGAGCCCTGAGCTGGGGAGCAGCTACCTTTTCACCTGAGCCTGCAGATGGGGTCACACCTGACTGGGTTTAAGAACAGGTCAGCTGGCCAAGCAGCCCAGAGGCACCTGCCCTTCCTCCTAGTCCCCCAGCCCCTGCCAGAGCAGAGGGGATGAGCCCCGCGCACTTCCCCCAGAGGAGCTCCCGGGGGCCCTCAAGTCACAGCTCAGGATGTCTGGGCTCCTCTGGGGTTCAGTCCCAGATGTTGAGGGTAGAGCCTGGGTCTGACTGAGGGGTGAAGGTCCCTGACGAGGGAGCAGCAGTCCACACGCAGGCCGCTAAGGAGGCAGGGGGCACCGCAGGGAGAGACTCGGGGGCGAGCTGTTCCCACGTGCAGGTGAGCTGGCCCCGGGCCCCTCCCTCGCGCCCGATGCCGACTGCGGAGAACCCCACCAGAGGGCTGTAAGTCCGCCTGCTGGGGGCTCGGGGGCTCCAGGCCAGAAGGGCAACATCCACAGGAGGCCAGTACGGCACAGACTGGAGGCCTGTACTAAGTCCCAGCCCAGAGAATGCGGTTCCGCCCCCCTTTTTCTCTTTTGCTAAAAAATGAGCCCGTTAACACCAGAGGAAAGCAGAGTGCGTGTGAGCAGCCACAGGGGGACAGCTCCTTCCTCCGCCCCCCCGGGAACACGCCGTCTTCTGATAACACCTCAGCCACAGCTCTGTAATGACAGCCGTGGCTTCTCTCAGAACCCTAAACATCACCTGAGACGGACAACACGCAGATCCCCTGCTCTGCACCCCATTCCATCCCTTCCCCCAGTCCCAGGCCCCATCAGAATGACTTCTGTTCCCCAAACCTAGCGTCTCCAGGACACCTGCGGCCCCAGACTCCCGTCCTCCTTCGGGGCACCAGGCCTGCCCTCTAGCTTTTCCTCCACGCTGCACCAACAACGCAGCCGGGAACACCCAGGGGGGCCGCCTGAGTCCTGGGCTCCTGTGCAGGCTGCCCGGTGCAGGGCCGGCCTCCTCATACCCTCCCGCCACCGTGAGTCTCTCCTCTGCCAACAGGACCCTTCCGAAGGGCCCACAGGCACACACGAGCACTGTGAGTGAATCAACGTGTGATACACACCAAGCTCCTAAAATAGAAGACCATTTCCTAATTCTCACTCAGAACAAGAGCATTTCCAAGAACATCTTGGGTAAGAGATGACGACGCTCAGCTGCCTGTTCCTGTAATACGCCTGCCACCCCCCAACACACACACACACACACACATGCAGGGGCCACATCAAAGCCACTAGCTTGCCCGCTGGTCTCACTCAACCGATTACACCCCACCCCGCTGGGCCGCTGCATGTGGGCAGGCACACGGCTCACCTGACCGCACGTCCAGACCCCAGGGGTGGGCAGGCCGGCCCCAGCGCCCTGCTCCAGAGGCCCCGTCCTCTGCAGGCAAAGCTCTCCACCTGCCCGAGGCTCAGCCTGAACGCCCCAGCTCTCCTTATGGCTGGAGCGGGGCGGGACAGGTGAGATCTCCACCAGCAGTTACTATTTCCACTATTCTCTTTTTCTCTCATGTTTGGCTGCTCCACACAACTTATGAGACTGTAGTTCCCCAACCAGGGACTGAACTCACGCCACCTGCAGTGGGAGCCAGCGTCTTAACCGCTAGACTGCCAGGGAAGTCCCTGTTCCAACCCTTCTGATGCCAAGATCAGCCCCGTAAAGATGCCGGGTCTGCTGGGTGCTACCTGTCCAGCTGCTTGGAGAGGGGACAGTGAGCCAGGACAGGGAGGCCCCGCCAACATGGGTCATGCAGCAAGGCTGAGGAGGGCTGCTTGCCACCAGGGCCCTGTGCCCTCCGAAGCCCCTGCACCCAGGTCTGCGGGGAAGGTGGGAGGGGCCTGGTCTGGCGTGCGCTCAGCTGTAACATCTGTCTGAGCAGGGACGCCTTCCTCGCACGGCAGTCTACGGGGCGGCCACCAGAGGCGGACAGCCCAACTCGGCCTGGCCCACAGCTCGCCCACAGGACCACTGCTTCTCAACGAGTTTTCATCATGGACCCCTGAAGGAGCTTTTCAGCCCCGCTTAAGATGCAGATTGTTTTTTCAGCACTCCCCTGGAGAGTCAGTCTCCAGGTGCTGTCCCTCTGGCTGGTCATGCATGACACACCTGTTTCTCATCCTTCCTCTCCCCACTGCCGCCTCTGCCTCCTCCAGGTGAGTGCTTGGATTAGAGACAGCGCACCTTTAACCTACTCAGCGCTCTGGGAAGGCCTTCTATCACCCCACCAGCTTCCCCTGCAGTCTCATCTGCACAATCTTTCTCCATCAAAAAGAAAACAGAGACCATGAGTGGTGAGCCGCCACTTGGTGTGTGGTGACGGAGCGGGGCTGGTGCAGCAGGGCAGTCAGGGGACGCCACCCGGAGCCCCGGCAGCCCAGGACAGGGGCGCCGCTATCAACAAGAGTCCTTCTAGACTGAAGCTCACCAAGTTGGGGGCTCCTAAGCTATGGGTCTGTGCCCTGAGGACAGCTGGGAAACGTGCACGCGGGGAGGAGAAATCGAGAGGCCCTCTTGAGCTCCTGACCGTCTGAAGCTCCGGCCAGACCTGCGCTGCCACTCAGGATGTTGGGGTGAGGACACAGAGGGTGAGCCTGCCAGGCAGGACTCGCTGTCAGGAAACCCAGCGCTCCCAGCCCAGCCATAAACTTGTTATCAAGGCCTCGGTCCTCATCCCAGGGCTGACCTTCGGGCCCAACCCCTCCATCCTTCGTTCCCGGAACCTCCGAACAGGGAGAGATTCTGTGACAGGAATGACGTGGGAGGCGAGAGAGTGCTGGGGAGGGGCAGTGGGGGTTGCTGAAGTTCAGCACCGCCGCCCAGGACAGCAGGTCTCACTGGGGAGGGAGCGTGCCGCGGGTACCAGGTGACGCCGCCAGGCTGACGCCTTCCGCTGCCCCCCAGCCCTGCGCCTACACCTGCTGCCCCCACCCTGGCCGCCGCTTGAAGGAGGGGGACTGCGCGTGCTGGACTGCGCGTGCTGGCGGTCCCTTCGCAGGCCCAGCATCCTCCTCCAGGGGAATCCAGGTGGCCCCAGGCTCCCGCAGCCCTTGCTCACCCTGGGCTCCGAGCCCCTTCCCACCTCGGTGCCCAGCCTCCATTCCAACACCCCCGCCATGGTCTTGGGGCTCCACGTTTCTGCTCCCTCCGCCCAGACCTCTCCTGCCTGGGGTCTCCGCTCAGTGTCACCTCCTCAGAAAGGCTCTCCCCAGCCCCCATCTAACAACAGACCCATGTGAGTCTGGAGTCCCCTCCTGCCCTCATCTTCCTCAGTCCTTCCCGTGATGTGACGCTGAATTTGGATGCTTACTACCTGCTTCCCCATGAACTGGACACCCTCTGAGGACAGAGGCGTCCTGCCCGCTGTGCCCTGAATGCCGCCTGGCACGAGCAGGCCCCGCGTAAACACCTGTGTGAACAAAGTAAGTAGAATGAGAATAATAAGGCCTCTTCCAACAGTTGATTAAGTGTAAAAAGGCAAAAGGCTTTGAGGTTCTAGAGCAGGAGCACACAAACATTTCAGGTTAGAGACCTTCTTTGAGGAGCTCCCCAGAAAACCCCAAAATCCAGCACCTGCCACCTCTCCCCCCCCAGTGTTCTGCAGTGAATTTCAGAAGGTTCTCAGATCCTGTAAAAACCAGAGGGGACACAAACGTCACCGAGCTACCCTCAGATGGACGAGCACCACCGACACACCCCAGGAGGCCGGAGGCTGGGGCCGGCTTGGTCTCAGGCGAGCAGCACCCCCCAGGCCACCCGATGTGAGTGCCACCCCACGTGTGCCCGGCACACAGGGCGGAGCTGCCCCATTCTTGCTGCAGGGTCACCCCGGGCGCCGTGCCAAGCGGCCTATCGGGAAGGCAGTAAAAATAGTGACAGTTCTCACAACCATTAACAGGCGCCTCTGTCAGCAGGAGCCAGAAATCTCTCAACCCAGGGGCCCTGCCCCGCCCTCGCCACACACGCTGCTGTTGTTCATACTGCCTCCAGATGAAATCACACCTCGACAGCAGGCAGAGCCCACACCCCCCAGCACGGACGTGGCCCTGGCTCCCAGCACAAAATCCCACAACGGCGCACACAGCACCTCTCAGGCCCTCTCGTCTCCACGGGGCAGAAAGCTAAGGTGTGAGAGCTACACCTGAGAACACTCTTCACAGTCACTCAGACTCCCCTGAAGTTGCTGCCTCTCCAAGACCTAAAGAGATGATGAGCTCGTTGGCACAAAACAGGCACAGCACTTACAACCGCTGACAGCAACCTCCCTGGTGGTCCGGGACTAAGACTCCGCGCCACCAATGCAGGGCGCCTGGGTTCAATCCCTGATCAGGGAACTAGATCGTGCCTGCCGCAACTAAAGAGCCCACATAAAACACCGAGACCCAGGACAGCCAAATAAATAAACATTTCTAAAAAAGAAGAGCTGCCAGCTGATGGATGTTGAAGGGGGACCTCTACCCTGCCCGTACCCCCAAAACTCCTGGGGCCAAGAAAATGCTAGTGAGACTTCCAGCCTCAGTGTCGCCTTCACTGGCCCCCAGAGAGAGCAGAAACAGAGCTACAGAGGACAAGGACGCCTCCTCCCACCAAGGCGTCCTCCACCCCCACACACAGCGTCGTGGCCACGGCCTCGGGGACCCCAATCCTCCCCCACAGACCACCCGGTCATTTCACAGACCCTCAAGTGCACGCATGTCACGTTCCCTCCTGAGTGAGATCCGAGCCATCGCCCCAGTGGACACGGAAGCAGAACCAGGCCCTCCACTTCTGCCAAAGGTAAATGTGGGCTGAGAACCACGCTTCAGGAGAGACCCCCAGCCTGGGAACCTCCGCACCACACCTTGTTTACCTAGGCTCTCCCTGACATACCAAACAGACGTCCTGTGCAAGACTCCAAATAAAAACTAACCACATAAACCCACAATGCCACAGAGGTCTCTAGCACATGGCTTTAAAAAGTGGAAGGTCCCTCCAGTTCTGTGAAGCAACTCAATTTGTTAAAAGGTGCCATATAGTTAAGCCCGCTAAGAAACCAGCAACCAGCCAGTGCAGCGGCCTCTGCTCAGGCCTCTGGGTAGCACTGCTCCGGCCGGGCGCTCAGCCCTGCCCAACGTTCCCCCAACACTTGTGAGCAGAAAACCCCAAGGAACACACCCTGCCCGTGTGCTCTGCCGCCACCAGGCTGCACTGCTGTCCGTGGGCACCTGCAGACCGGCACGGCCGCTTGCCACAAGAAGGCTGTTTCTCCCCATCTAGCCTGTCCACCTCCAGAGGCCCCGACAGGGCAGGGCTTTCCTTCATCACTAGCAGAGGCTGCCTGCAGGTTCAACAGTCAGGCCCAGAGCCCCGGGCTGCCTGACTCCCAGGGGCGTGCGATGCTGACAGACAACAGCTGGAAGGCAAGGAGCTAGAAGCAGGAACGGGACTTCCCAGCTCCTTCTCTTTACCCAAGGGCTTCTGGGAGCAGGAGAACCCAAGATGAGCCCAGGCCTGTCCCACAGCAGCCTGGGGAAGGGAATCATAGCATCAGCTACTCAGCCCTCAGCAAGGATTTTCTAGGGCCCAAACCCAGACACACCGCTCGCACCCAGCACGGGCCCTGCAGAGGGCAGGCAGCCGCAGCCAGCCCATCACTCCCCAGTCCAAAGCCACACAGCCATCTACCCTGCCTGCTCGTTGTCCTAGCTTGCCTTACGGAAATGACCGTCCAAAGATGAGCCAAAAGCGGGGTGGACTTAAGACTCCCGCTACTGACCACAGTGCCTAGGCCGGGAAGGACCTGGTCTCTCCCCGCAGCACTGAGTGACCTGAGCTCGGCTCCTGCCCTGAGGACAAGGTGCCTTCTGCGCAGAGTCCCACGCTGCCTACCCCGGCCACACTCCCTCCCTTCCTCCCCAACCCCCCACAATTGCACACACCCTGGGATTCCTGGCCTTCCCCACAAAGCCAGCTCCCAGATTGCAGGGCCCCACCCGCAGCAGGGCGGGCAGGAGGGAGCGGCAGAAGCAGGCCAGTCCGGGAAAAGGCGAGACACACTGGAAAAGCAGGTTGGGTGTTTCTGTTTCAACGGTAACTCAGAAGTCACCGCATGTTTCTCAGCACAGCTTCACGGAAGTAATCCACAGCGCGCTCAGAACTGCCGGGCCAGGCTGCGCTGGGGGCCCCACCGGGACCAGGGACACCCCCACTACCACCCAGCCACAGGGCAGGCGGGCACCAGTGAGCTCAAGGCACTTCCGTGCAGCTCACCAGGCACATGTGCCCCCTCAAGCTCAGAGCTCCTCCCACCCCAGCTCTCTATATCCAGGACCCCACCCCAGGCACTGCTGCTACTCTCAGAAGTAACAGAGCCAATCCCAACATACCTGCCACACCCCCATAGGCCAGCCTGCCTGCTTGGAGACACCTGCTCATGACACATCCAGGATCGGCCACACGGAACAGCAGCAGAGCGCGCTTCCCCTGGCAGACAATGCCCCCTGCCCATGCAGGCACGTGGGCCTCGCAGGAGGAAGTGGGAACCACCCAACGGACCAGAAGCTCTGAGTGGGAGCAGTGGTTCTCAAGGCATCAGAATCTCCTGGGGGGCTTTTCAAAGTTACCATGTTGGGGTCAACCCGCAGAGGGCTGGACCCAGGAGGCTGGGGGTGGCCTGGGCATCAATGCACCCCCAATGGAAACTAATGGTTTAAGGAAACAAAAGCCCAAGCTGAGGTTCAAAGTCTAAACAACACAGATGAGCGGCCGTGACATACGACCACCCACTCCCATGGTGATCAGCCACCCTGGAAGCCCCCAGGACCAGTGTAGAAGCAAAACAGGTCTCTGAGCCACCATCGAGAAGTCAGGAAAGCCAGGCGTTTCTTTTAGACGCAGGACTAACCAAGTGGGCTGTGGGTGTCCCCGAGCACAGAAAGGCGCGGTCACACCCAGAGCGGGGTGCACTCACATGGTGCAGCCGCCAGCAGTCCCTCTGCTGAGCGCAGGGCTCTGAGCCCCGTGATTCACAACCCCAATGCCCTGGGGTTGTGTCACATGGGGGCTGCTCCACAGACGCACACAACTGCCCGAGAAGGATCATTACAACGCACAGCTCACACTCCAACCCACCCTGGGGCAGTCCTGCACACGTGAGCAGTGCAAGCAGAGGGCCTCAGTTTCCTCCACTGCAAAAAAAAAAAGAGCAAAGGTTTGACTCATAGAGGAAATGACCAGCAACAGTGAGGAAAAGACTGAAAAACGAGGCTGCCTGATGCCCAGTGACCCCTGGTGAGTCTTCTCTGTCCCCGAGAAGGGGAGGGCCAATGCGGGAGAGCTCGGATGCTCGAGGGAAGCGCGCGTGCCTTGCCCTCTACGTGAGGGGAGGGAGTGTGGGTACGCTTTCTAAAACAGCCACCCCAATGATCTGAGCGTCCGCGTTCTGGGTAGACACAAGGGAGAGATTTTGCAGAGCTGAAACGGACAGACGTGAGGATGACGACGCGCCCGCAGGGCCGTCATGAAGACAGGCGGGGCGGGGCTCTACCAGACGCCCGGCCCCGCGGGCCCCGCGGGCAGGCTGGAGTGTGGGGTGCGCCCCGCCCCCCAGCTGCCCCGCACGGGCCACCTCCAGCCGGCCGGCCGCCGCATACCTTTGGCGTGGAACGTCCAGTCCCTGCGCCAGTATTCCTGCAGCTGCACCCGCTCCTGCTGCCCCAGGCTGCACACCTCACTGTAGAACTGCCGCTCGATGTGCACGTAGGCGGCCGGGATGGCGCCCGCCACCCCCTTGGCCCCGAAGAAGCCGTTCACCTCCGGCGAGGCCAGCAGGATCTGGTACTCGGCCCGCGTGCCCAAGACCAGGTCCATGTAGGCCTGGGTCAGGTTGAAGTAGCCAGTGGTGAGATAGACCTTAGCCCCTCGCTCGGCCTCTGTCAGCAGGGTCTCGGTGACAATCTCATCGATCTGAATCTCAAAGGGCTTCATCTGGATCAGGGGGTAGATCCAGGTGTCGGGGGCCGGCCTCCGGTCTCCAGCAGCTGCGGCGTCCTCCTGGGTCAGGAGGGGGTCGCTGTGGAAGGTCTGGGCGTGCAGCATCTGCTGGCGCATCCTGGCGGAGTTGATCACGTCCATGACCCTCTTATTGGCTGCCCTGCAATACGCAGCCCGGTCACCTAGAGGGAGACACGGCAGAGGGGATCAGGGGCAGCAAACGGAGGCTCCGGACCCCCACCCAGCACGGTGGGCACGGCGCCGGCACGTGACAGGCGTGAGCAGGCACTGCAGCTCGTCCTTCACCAGTCACACAAGGCACTGCCCACATGAGGCTCCTCCTGGGACAGAAAGGCCCAAGAAAGCGTCCTGCCACAAGAAGCCTGCACGCGGGGGGCCGTGGAAAGGCCTTTACCAATGCCACCTAACGGGAGTTCAAAAACAGGCAAGACTAGCTGAGGGTGACGGGAGTCAGGACAGTGGGCACCCTGGGGAGGGGATCAGGCCTGGCTGGGGGCCCCAGGGGGCTTCTGGGCGCCAACCCACTAGGAACACACACATAAGCTGCACACCCATGTTTGGGGTGCATGGTACATGTCAGAAAGAGCATGTGTCCCACAGAGACACGTGTAAGTATGATCAGACAGCAGGAGAGAGCCAGGCAGGGTCAGAGGCGGACAGACGGGCTCTGGGTCTTGTTTGCACACGGCCACTAGAGACGAGCGGCTGCACAGACACAATGAAAGGAAAAGAAGCGAGTCTCAATGCTATCTCTAGATGATAAGAGAGTTAACGAGCTAAGCATCCAACTCAAGAAGTCATGGAGGAAAAAACAACAGGAAAAGACAAAAATACAGTACAAGGAAGGAAATTATAAAAGCAGAAATTAACAGAATGAAAACAACAACATAAGACATAAAAGTACGGAACTTCAACACTCAAAAGTTAATTCTCTGAAGAGACACAAAGGCAAGCCTTGGGCAGGGCTGATCAAGAACAACAGCGCGGTGGGCAGCACGGCCACGCAGGTAACCGCTCACGAGCTCCGAGCTGGGGACAGGCCCACAGGCCCAAGCGCCATCAGGCCTGGGTGGCCGCATGGAGAAGGGAAGCTCCCTGCAGGGATACCCCCTTACTGATGGCGGCCAGCACGAGGGCCATTCACTCTCGCATCGTAGCGGGTTGGGGTTGGGGGGGGGCTCTCAGGCTGCCCTGGTCCCCAGCAAGGCTTTGCCCAGCCCCCTACGCCCCTCGAGCGTGCTAACTCTCACTCTTCTCTGAACGGGGGCCCTTTTCTCTGCCTATGCGTGCCAGGCCTGTTAAGTTAGAACAGGGGTCAGCCAACATTTCCTGTACAGGCCAGACAGTGAATCTGTTAGGCTTTATGAGCCAAAGGGTAAAACTGAAGACAACATGTAGGTACTCCTATGGTCAGAGAGAAAACAGACTTCCATAAATTTTTACTGGTGAAATTTAAAACATAATACTAACTATTATACTACTCTACATGGGCTTCCCAGGTGGCTCTGTAGTAAAGAAGCTGCCTACCAATGCAGGAGACACAAGAGAAGTGGGTTCGATCTCAGTCGGGAAAATCCCCTGGAGTAGGAAATGTCAAACTGCTCCAGTATTCTTGCCTGGAGAATTCCACGGACAGAGGAGCCTGGCGGGCTACAGTCCATGGGGTCGCAAAGAGTCGGACACGACTGCGCATGCACATAAACACATGCGCACTACTTTAAAACACTGACATACACACACACCTCTAACACACTGCCATCCCCTCTCAGGGGCTTCCTCTCTAGCTCTTCCCCTCACAAGGGCTGGGTTTAACCCATTCCCCACGCTGCTGACAGGGCTGCAAATTCAGCAGCAGACCTCCTTAAAGGCCACCAGGAAGCCACAGCCACAGGAATTGCAAGAATGCAAATACCCCGGGAACACCAGCCACCGGGGTTTGCCTGTTTCCAGCGAGCAGAGCCGAGGGCTCTCCCATTTCACGTTCCAGGCAGGAGGCCGCAGACCTCACTGGAGCCGAGAGCCACAGAGCTTCTGAGCTCTGGAGTTGGGAGCAGTGGCCCTGAGGGGGTGGCCATTTAGCAGGCTGCTTCCTGTAAGTGCAGGGCAGGTTCCTGGCTCATCCCATGGGTACCCAGACCCAATGCCCACAGTCCCACCTTCTCTGGCGACTCCCTCACCCGCAGAGCATGACGGATGGCCAGTGAGTCACATCATCTGTCTGGCTCCAAAGACAGAAGCAAAACAAAGCTCTGCCACCCAAGTCTCCTAAACCCGTGGCAAGGCCACCAGAAGCGTGCCCTCCTCACCCCCAGCCCGGGAGGCTTCAGAGCCCCGGCCCTACCTTTGCAAGGATGCAGCATCCCCTCTACAGGCCCTCCTTGCCCTCACCGCCCCCAGCTGGGAGGCTGCAAGCCCGGGCCCTACCTTTATAAGGATGAACCAACCCCTCTAGAGGGCGCCCTCACCGCCCCGGCTGGGAGGCTGCAGGGCCAGGCCCTACCTTTGTAAGGACGCACCGTCCCCTCTAGAGGGCGCCCTCCTCGCCCTCACCGCCCTCCTCGCCCTCACCGCCCCCAGCTGGGAGGCTGCAGAGCCCGGCCCTACCTTGTAAGGACACACCGCCCCCTCTAGAGGGCACCCTCCTCGCCCTCCTCGCCCTCACCGCCCCAGCTGGGAGGCTGCAGGGCCAGGCCCTACCTTTGTAAGGACCCACCGTCCCCTCTAGAGGGCGCCCTCCTCGCCCTCACCGCCTCCTTGCCCTCACCGCCCCCAGCTGGGAGGCTGCAGAGCCCGGCCCTACCTTGTAAGGACACACCGCCCCCTCTAGAGGGCGCCCTCCTCGCCCTCACCGCCCCAGCTGGGAGACTGCAGGGCCAGGCCCTACCTTTGTAAGGACGCACCGTCCCCTCTAGAGGGCGCCCTCACCGCCCCACCTGGGAGGCTGCAGGGCCTGCCCTACCTTTGCAAGGATGCACCATCCCCTCTACAGGCCCTCCTTGCGCTCACCGCCCCCAGCTGGGAGGCTGCAGGGCCCGGCCCTACCTTTGTAAGGACGCACCGTCCCCTCTAGAGGGCGCCCTCCTCGCCCTCACCGCCCCGGCTGGGAGGCTGCAGGGCCTGCCCTACCTTTGTAAGGGTGCACCATCCCCTCGACCATCTGCACAGTGTCGTCCCCCTGCAGCTGCAGGGACACGTCCCCTACTGCGTCCACCAGCTCCGTGAAGAAGTCGGCGATCTCGGGACAGTCCTGCAAGAACACGTAGCGGTCCTGCCGGTTGGTGAAGTAGGAGTCACTCAGGTTTGCACTACAAGGAGGAAAGCGGCAGGTGAGGACTCCGGCGAGAGGGCGTGACAGCAGGTCCTGGGGAGCCCGTCTCAGGGTCAGTGGCAGGAGCAGGGGAGTGACCAACCCAGATCAGGATACAGCAGCAGCCAATCAACAAACAGCTAGTGAGCCCGGCCCCCTCACGAGAGGCGGGCCAGAGTGATACGGAGGAGACACCGCGGAGTGACTGCAAGCCCTGCCCATCACTGAACTGACCATCAAGAGGAGACATGGACGTTTACAGAGCCAAGGACCACTCAGGCTCATCTCCAGGGTTCCCCAAAGGGCATGGCTTCCCACCCGGCCCTGCCCAAGTTACTCCTCCACTGGGGTTTCTCCTGTTATCAACACAGAGTGCGGGAAAGACCTTGTCGGGTGACAGTGAGCACCAGGTGAGACGGCACGCAAAGGGCTCGCACAGGAACGAGCACGCAGTGAGGCCTCAGGGAGCCACGGCCAGTGTGCAGCTGTGCTTCGTGGCTTCCATGGCAGTCAGGGCCCCAGGAAGACGCCGAGAGCCAGGCAAGCAGACTGAACACGTGCTGGCAGGGCCTCGGGGGATGGACTCTCCCCTGCGCTCCGCTGGCTCCCGCCTGGGGGAGGAAGCCCTCACCCGCTGAGGATGACGTTGTTGTCGAAGAGGTACACCTTGATGTGCTGCAGGCCAATGGTCTCGTTGAAGCGCTCGGGGATGAGGAGCCGCAGGAGCCCGCGGAGGTTGGGTGTGTGGAACAGCGAGACGCGGACCTGTTCCGGAAACCTCTGCAGGAGCGGGAGCAGCATGGTGCGCGAGTTCTTCCTTCCTGAAGACGTGGGTGAGCAGGAGAGAAGGGACGGGAGAGTTGCGCCAGGAGAAACACGCAGCCTGCAGGGCAGGACTGCCCCCCGAGGGCCTGAGGGCAGGCCGCCAGGCATGGGCCATTTCCAGCCAGAGGAGCCCCAGGACAGCTTCCACCTGGACACCCACAACCTCCCGGGGCAGGACCGAGCGGTCTGGGTAGCAGACATCTGCTCTTCCAGCCACCCAGCACCTGTCCACCCACCCCCAACTCTCACACTCTGCTCGGGGCGAAGATGGCTCTGTCCACCCTGGCCTCACCCCAGCCGTAAAGGGGAGGCACCCAGGCCAGACCGGGCCAGTCAGCAGGCTCGGAAGCCCCGACAGAGCCCGAGGCAGGCAATGCAGGAGCCTCGGTCCGACCCGGAGGGAAGCAGGTGCTCTTCCGATGGACAAGACGCGGACTCGGGGGCTGCCAGAGGGCGCCCAGAGGAGCCAGGGAGGTGAAGCCAGCCCAAGGTCCAAGCCCCAAATCAAGGCCCACGCAAACCAGGGGGCGCCCAGAGGAGCCAGGGAGGTGAAGCCAGCCCAAGGTCCAGGCCCCAAATCAAGGCCCACGCAAACCAGAGGGCGCCCAGAGGAGCCAGGGAGGTGAAGCCAGCCCAAGGTCCAAGCCCCAAATCAAGGCCCACGCAAACCAGGGGGTGCCCAGAGGAGCCAGGGAGGTGAAGCCAGCCCAAGGTCCAAGCCCCAAATCAAGGCCCACGCAAACCAGGTCAGATGCGTGGGAGTCAAAACAAATCTCTTTTCATGTATTTTTTTAAAATAAAAGTGTCCATATTTCTCAGGGGGAAAAACATTCCCTTTTTCTCAAAGTCATTTTCACTTAGACTTCAGGTCACTAAGCCACAAAAGGAATCCTGACAGGCCGTCCTAGCCCGTCCTAGACTGACTTCAAATAACCTTGCTCCTGGCTGAGCCTGGAGTGAAGCTTCACTCCTAAAACAGAGGCTCTGGACAAGGAAGAACCTGGGGGCCAGGGAGCGCATCAGACCTACCTCTCGAGCCCCTCGTGAAGTCCAAGAGGATGGACACCCTGAGGCCGGAAGGAAACTTCGCCTGGAGTGATTTTTCTAGAGTGCTTTCTAGGCAATCCACCTGCCAAGAAAAGAGCCGCAAGAACAGAAGTGAGAGCTGAAAAAACGGGTACGTGTTAAAGAAATGAACCAACCTGTCAGCTAACGCCCCCACAGTCCTCTGCAAACACTCATGCACACACCTGCACACACACTCATGCACACACCATCCACACTTGCCCAGAAGCCAATGCTGTGAAACCTCTTCCCAAGGCCGCCGCCCCGGGCACAGTTAATTGGAAGACACGGTGTCTACAGCCCGGGCCAGGCAAGAAGAGGGCTCTGCGGGTCAGGGGCACGGTGCCCAAGGGTGTGGATGTCACTGCTCTTGAGAACACCTGCTAAGACACGAGCTCCCACACACGTTGCAACAGGTGATCCTCACAGGCACACAACAAACAGCGCCCCACACGTGGAGAACACTCAGTAAATATTTGCTGAATGAACGAATCCAAGACACAACCTGCCCACTGGCCACTCTCCATGGGCTGGACGTGGCATTCTTCTGCCGGGAGGACAAACAGGCTTCTCAAGCTGGCAGCTGACAGTACGTCCTGAAAGCGGGGCGGCCCCTTCCTCAGACAGGAGGGAGGGGATGGGGCTCTCCTGCCCCCGACCCTTCCCTTCGCCCTGTAACCACAACCCCGTCCTAGGGGTTTCTGAACAAGGACAAACCAAGAAACAACACTTGCTATGGGCAAGGGGCCCATCTTCTCCCTCAGAGTCGAAACCACCTGAGAACTCAGACAACACAATGACCTCGTTCACACTCACTCTGGCTCATCCTGCAGGAACACCCCTAGCCCTGCACGACAGGTGACGTGTGCCCCTTCCCAACCCTGCCTGTCTCACTGGAGGGGACAAGCGAGGCACGACAGCAAGTCTAGGCAGGGACCCGGCACCCACCGCCAACCCTGGACGAAAGCAGCGGCGAGCCCGACCTGCATGCTGGCTCCTCTGTCTAACACAGGCTCAGAAAGCCTCTCTGTGAAGGACCAGAGAGTAAATATTTGGAGCTTTGCAGGCCAGATGGTCTCTGTCACAGTTACTCAGTTCTGCCACCACAGCAAGAACCCAGCCACAGACAAAACAAGAACGAGAGTGGCGATGGAGAGCGGTCCGCGTGCGAGCGCGGTCGCGTCTGGCTCTGTGGGTGAGAGTGGCTAGGCTCCAATAAAGCTTTATGTATGGACACAGAAATTTGAATTTCACGTGCTTTTATGCGGCACAATTACTACTCCTCTTTTGACTTTTTGCCCTACACTGAAAATGTGAAAACCAGCTTTAGCCCACAGGCCACAAACAGGTGGTGGCCAGATCTGGCCTGCGGGTCGCAGTTCCCAGAGCCCCGGCCTGGCAGAGCGACAGCCTGGGGCCCCCGTACAGGCCGAGGAGGACACGGGCCAGCGAGGCCAGAAGGCCCAGGATCACATCTCCCGACAACCCCAGCATCTGGGGCCACAAGAAAAATAGCTGGCCTGCAACGCTATTTTTGCAGGCCAAAAATAGCCAAAATGAGGCCAAGGAGGGTGGCTCTACCCCAACTCCACGGTGCCACATGGCCTGAGGTTTCAGGGTGACCCACTGCTGCCTCTAGGACTCCCCCAAACCTTACCAGTTCCTGTTCCAGAGGACCTATCCCCAGGTAGAGGGATGCCATCACGACCCGCCTCTTGGCTACTTTTATCTGCCCCTGAAGAGAAGAAACAATTCAAAATTCAGTCATTTGTTATGATTTTTTAAAAAGAAACATTTACTTTTATTTATTAGGCTGTGCCAGATCTCCAGCAGTGGCATGTGGGATCTTTTAACTGTTCCATGCAGGATCTAGGTCCCTGACCAGGGATCGAACCTGGGCCCCCTACATAGGTGTGCAGAGGTCTCAGGACCACCAGGGAAGTCCCTCACAGTCATCGTTTTCATATTCACTAAGATACAGTCCTTTGATGCTGGAAAGAAAGAACACTCCAAACTGAACCACCCTGTATCTTCACCAATTAATATTTAAAGCAAGACCCAAATGTGTGTGGTAATCTCACAAATAAGGACCCACAACTCCAATTTAAAGTGCGCAGCCTGATAGTCAAGCATGAGCTACAAGATGTAAAGATAGACGTAAAGATAGTAAAGCCATGCTACAAGACGCAGCGCAGCCTCGAGAAGGAGGGAGGCCCGTGCACACGGCCTGAGGGAAGGTCCACAGCGCACCGCAGAGGCAGAAGCACATGGCTGAACAGAGCACACAGCGGCTGCCTGTCAGCACCCCACGCACACTATACGTGTGTGTGTGTGTCCCAGAGGCAGAGGCAGAGGAGGGAGTACGGGTGCAAACCTGCACTACACCCCCATCTGCACTAAGGTTTTATAGTGAGCACGTAACACTTCTGAAATGCAGACAGACAGGTAGCTAGCTAGACACACTAACAGAACACTCAACATCCAAAGACGACGCCTCAGTTCAAACAGTTCAAACATCCTCTCCTGAGACCCGTTTCAGCCGCAGGAGGACACCAGACCCCTCTCAGGAGCTGAGTGGTCAGGCCCTAAAGGAGGTCAAAGGCAGGAAGAAGGGCAAGCTGGCGAGGGCACCCGGAGAGGCAGGACGCACACTCCAGCTTGCTTTGCCACGTGGCCCCCACGGCCTGCATGTCAACAGAGGAAGAGGGGTGTCTCGACGAGATAATACACCGGCACAACACCAGGAAAGGCTTATATGCGAGGAACAAACAAAGAACTTCCTATGTTTGCTGGTTCCTTCATTTTGTTATTTACTAGATGGCTGCTTGTGGGGAAAGTGAGTATGAAAACAGGCAAGAGGAGAACAAGTAAGGAGAAAGGGATTTAGTTCGGGCGGCAAACGACAACAGACAACGCGACCGTCTGCTGTGACGCTGGGCCCTGCGGCACAAGCTCAGCCGAGACGAAGGCCTGGGCCCAGGCAGGCGCCACGCCGCGGTCTCCGGGAACACGGGCCACTCTGTCCCAGGAAGAAACACAACTGCTCCGCATGCAATGGGCCAGGGAACCTGCCACGACTCAGTGCAGGAGGCAGGAAATGGTGGCCTCGGCTTCCTCCCGGCCTGAGCCCTCCGGCCTGGCCGGGACTCGGCAGCCCCATTCACCCTGGGCAGATGAGGGCATGGCCCGTCTCCAGGCCAGGAGACCCCCACAGACAGCCTGTTGTTTCCCAGGAGTTGACTGGGACACCAAGACCAGCCTCCTTTGAAAAATCTGTTTCTTCAAGCCAAGCAGAGGACCAAGTAGGAGCAGAGAGTGAACAGTTTCAGCATCAGTTCTACACAAACAAGGACACACGGGAGAGTCGAGCAGAGCAAAGGGGCGGGGGAGTGTGTGTGCATGCACACACTCCATAATGGAATAAACTGGCAGGAAATTGAGATCTACAAAACAACAGGGCACAGGAGAAAAAAATATGCAAGCATTCAAATGAGCTGGTTTGCTGTGCAGAAAAAGGAAAGTCTACCTGTATGTCTTGTTATCTCCCAGCACTCCTCCTGACCGCACCATACCTTAACTCTAACATCATCGTCAATACACTCAGAATCCACGTGAATAAAAGTTAATGAGCGCTGAATTACTTCATTCCAATTAGCAGCTTAACCACAAACAACTAGACATGACATGAACGCCTATGTAATGTACGAAAACCTGAAGCCCCTAAATGCAAAGATTAGCATATCTACCAGGAGATGGAAGGTACAAACTTTAGGTAGAATCACCAGAACCCTGAGACCTAAAACCAGATGCTCAGACTTCTCAGTTCTCTGTAAACGCTCTCCGCTGAACGAGAGAGCCACTGCCTACGTGTCAAATCCCACCCTGCAGGTCATGTGGGTCTCCATCTCTTGTCCACCATTGGAGCGACTGGGTTCTGGAGACACTGCCACGGACCCCTCGGGGGTCTGCCCTGCCCTGACCAGAATGACGCTCGTTCCCCACACCCTGCGCTGACGCGCAGCACAGACAGCCTCAGCAGGAATGTGCCCGTGTGGCCCCCAAGCTCTCACTAACCTCCCGGCTAGCCTCCCAGCTAGCCTCTGTTGCCAACACGGAACAGAGGGAATCAACCTGTCCACGAGAACCAACACTTGGGACCCGACCCTCACGGGGCCCCCACGCTCTGAGCTGTTCCACCTGAGACCTCCGCCATGTAGGGAGCCTCTGGTTATGGCGTGGCTCAGCCAGGTGTGAGCCTGACTCCTGACAGGCAGAGCTGAGCAGCCATCGAAAGCTTCTATGAAGGGTGTTTCGGCTCAGGGCTCACCCAACCTTATGCCCCGCCTCACCGAACCTCTAACCCCACACTTGAACCTCTATCCCTTAAACACAACTTACCTTCATGAGCTCAAAAAACTCTGCTGGGGAAGAAAGCACCCTGACATGAGAGCTGGAGACGCCAAACTCTGGAACCAGGTTTCTGATCCACTGGAAGCGATGCACGCCCTCCGCACACAGGCAGCATGGAGGCGAGGTGACCACAGGGACCGCAGGGGACAGGAGAGGGGCCAACAGCAGCCACGGTGACCTGGGGAGAGACACACAGTCCGTCACACACCTCAAAGACTTCCTCACAAGTCTCTCTCAGCTCCTGCGGGCAAATAAGGAAAAAAAATAATAATTTTTTCTTTTTGAGAACTTCAGATCTTCTAGACCATTTTAAGCGAGCTCTAGTCAAACCCTGCAAGAGTTTTTCTTCAGCCCCTATGAGTCAAGCAACTTAAGAAGTGCCAAAGCCTATAGATAAACCCCAAACTTTACGCTGATTGCAAACAAAAATTTAGAGCAGCCACAAGTAAACTCAGAAGGCCATCACCTGGTTTAATACTCCCAACAAACTCACCTGCAGAAAGCTGCCACAGGCCACCCAGAGCAAGGGCAGGTCTGGTCTCAGTCTGATGACTACAACCCAGACCCCTGGTTCTCTGATGAGATAAACAGCCTTTTATTCAGGGAAGGAACCAGAAAAAAAAAAATTAAGTTTTCTCTAATACTCAGCTTCCCAGGTGGCACTACTGGTAAAGAACGTGCCTGCCAATGCAGGGAACGTTTAAGAGACATGGGTTTGATCCCTGGGTCAGAAAGATCCCCTGGAGAAGGAACTGGCAACCCATTCCAGTATTCTTGCCTGGGAAATCCCTTGGACCGAGGAGCATGGTGGGCTACAGTCCATGGGGTCACAAAGAGTCAGACACGACTGAAGCGACTGAGCACAGCACACACAGAAAGAAAAGCTGGAAGAGGCTGGGGGAGTGACCGTCTCGTGAGGGGCCGCTGGTGACAACAACTGCCCTTCCACCACTGGACCCAGCCTCCCGGGGGGTCACACCCATCTCTGGCGGGCTCCACGCCACTGAGGCCAAGCCCGCAGTGAAGGGCCCCTGTCCGCGGAGCCTCATCCCTGTCTGGCTTCCAGCAAAGAGCAGCAGGAAAATACTCTTCAGCCTGTGACCTTCACCACGGCCTCACGAGAGACTCCAGGGAGAGGACGCTGAACACCCTGTGGCCTGCAGGGCCCAGATTCCAGGAAGATGATTTCACTCACTGTCTCCTGATAAAACACTGAATCTTCCCAGGGTTTGTGAATGTCCCTCCACATACACGCCAGATGGCCGGCAGCTGGGCTTCCCAGAAAGCCCACCGGGCTGTCACGGTGACTCACTGCCAAGAAAACTTTAGTCAACGGGTGGAAGGCACGGGCTCTGGACCCTGGGAAGCCAGGGTTCACCACCGGCCTCCGAGCAGAGGTCCCTTCCCACTGCCTCTGAGGAGGTGGGGACCACACTCCCAGGCATCGCTTGCTACACTTCTCCTCCAGCTTCCCTGTAAAGAGCAGCAAATGAAAGCCCTAGATGTGCAAACGCAGGGCTGCAGCCTCGATTTCCCAAAGCGGAGGCTGTCCTGCTGCTGCGCTCCAGGCCCCCTTCCAGAGCGGGGAGGGAGAGCCCTCAGTCCAGCGGAAAACCACGAGAACGGGAACATGCTCGACACTCAACGTGAAGCCCCAGAGGGGGTCTGAAGAGTCTAACGTGCGCAAAGTGGCTTCAGTCGTGTCCGCCTCTTTGAGACCCTCCGGACTGCAGCCCACCAGGCTCCTCTGTCCCTGGGATTCTCCAGCCAAGGATACTGGAGTGGGTTGCCATGGCTTCTTCCAGGGGATCTTCCCCACCCAAGGATCAAACCCACATCTCTTATGTCTCCTGCATTGGCAGGTGAGTTCTTTACCACTAGCACCACCTGGGAAGCCCCAGAAGTCTAATACTCAGGAATTAAATAGTCTGCTTGAGGTGGAAAACCCCTCAGTACCATTAGATCAACTCATCTCCCAGCCTCAGAGCACTTATATCACTCAGACCAGATAAAACAGATCCAGGGCGATACCTGTGCCCCAGGCCATGCAATCAGTCCCCCACGCTCTTCAGATGAGCCAACACACAGCGCCACTCCCAAAAAGCAAGATGAGGAAACACCTCTTTGCCACAGAGCAACCCAGGAGAAGGCAAGTGCCAACTTGGGCCTTAGTCCAAGTGGTCACGTGAGCACTGATGTTGTTCGGGGGAGGCACGGCCGGCCCAGGGCCTGCCGCCCACAAACCTGGTGGCCTCAGCAGCTTACACACCTGAAATCATCTAAGAACACAAAGGAAACCGCTAAGACTGATTCAGGAAAAGTCGAAATACACAAACAGCGCACGTGCTTCAAGTGATCACAGGCGAGCTGCCGATGCCTGAGCTGCTGGGGAAGCCTCGCAACAACCCTCCCTCGAAAGGGGCTTTGATCGCCTGGTGGGATTCAGACAGGAAGTGCAGCGGGGGGCGGGGGGTTCCCAAGCCAGGACAGGTGTGTGCGAGGGAAAGAGGCAGGACTGCCAAAACCCACAGGCGCCAGAAAAACCCAGGAGGGGCTCAACAGGCAGTCCAGAGAAGACCGACGGTGAGCGCAGGGGGCTGAGGCCCTGCCACCCGCAAGAGGGGCTCAGCGGACCAGCCTGCCGGGGGCCACCACGGGCAGGTCTCGGGCCCGCCGGGCCGCTCTCCCGGGCAGCTCCCACGGGGCCAGGTGCCAAGCTCTGCTGAGGGCTTTTTCACCCTGTTTCCTGTTTAACCTGTGTACTGACAGGTTTATTTTTGTTAGAGAGGAGAAGGAACTGAAAGCCAATTATGTTTCAGGGACTAATTGGTGGTGGAGACCCAACCCTTGAGAGGGAGCTTTACATTCCAAAGAGGAAGGTGCTTGGAAAAGGAGCACAGAGTTTAATAAAGGCCCCACAAGGTCAGCACAGGCAGGGGGAGCCACACCCAGGCCCCAGACCCTCAAAATCTAACTGCCGCCCTGCCACGGCAGAAGCAGCCAGCCCTCGGGGCGGGGACTGCGCAGGGGCCCACGTTCTCCGATCATCTCAGCCAGATCCCCCTGGGGGTGAGTTCTCGCTTTCCACAAGGGACTCCTGGGAATTTTCTCAGAAAAGGTCTCCCCCCGTGCCAGCCACAGCCCCTGCTGCACGCTAATCCCAGCCTCCAGGGGCCCCCACCACCTGTACAAGCAATTCCCCCCACCCCAGGCAGCTGTCCCAGGTCAAAACCCTAATCCCCACGAGACAAGAGGAGGCAGGGAGCTGTGGTTACTCTACAAAGAAAGCAGAGCTGTCACACTAACCATTTAGAGAACTAGACCTTCACACACACAATTTCCACACCGAGCCCTGAGCTCCCCTGAATCATCTCTTTCTAGATACCATCGAGCTCCCATTTCCAGTTACAGGGAGGAGGAAGTGGCAGGGGCTGGGGGGCCAGATAAGGCTGTGCCTCCCTCTCCTGCCCTGACTCCGAGTTGCAGGGGGGTTTAGAGGACAGGGCTCGGGCCAGAGCAAGGGCGCACCCTGGAACTCAAACTCAGGCAAGCTTAACAGCTTCGCTACAGCCCTCAGCTACAAACAATGCAAAACAATCCTCAGCTCACAATTCTGAAGGTGAGATGGGAGAGCAACCTCTCCACAGGGCGGTTCCAGCCAAAACCCACAGGACACCTGGCTCAGGGAGACGGTCAGCCTCGTGACGGAGGACTTCCTGTGGAACCTGCAGACTAATTCCCTGAGCTGGGGAGTGCTCTGGGGCTAAGCTGAGGACCCCTGACCTGGGGCCACTCCCTCCACCCAGAGAGGGGCCTGGGGTAGGAGGATGCGGGGGCGACTAGGCAGGCACATAAGTACGAAGCAGGGCAGCGGGGAAGAGAGGGAGGCTTCTTCCCAGCCTCTCCAAGAGGAACCCACACCTGACCCACCGTGACGCTCTTGTCCGCAGACGGGCCTGCCATTAGAGCAAGGAGGGCAGAACCCTGCCTGGCTGTCCTAGACAGGACGGTGCACCACGCTGATTCATGAGAGGTACCGGACGGCAGCAGGACGGACGGCAGCAGGATCAGGGCTCAGAGGAGCCAGCAGAACCGAGAGAGAGGGGGCAGAAGAGCGGTTGAGACGCCATCAACACCCCTTTGTGCAAAGGAAGCCCGGAGAAACGGGAGAAGGCATTTCTCCTTTGTGTGGGAAGACCGGAGTTTTCCATTCCACCAAACATTCTGAAACTGCACGCGCTCCGGGGGAAGAGCTCACACGTGCTGCCTCCCCGCTTGACCAGGGGAGAACTCACACGTACTGCCTCCCGCCTTGACCAGGACGCAAGGCAGTGCGCCTGGAGGTCCGACCAAGCCCTCACACGTCCTCACAGGGACCGCGGAGGGGCCAAGGAAAGCTGACGCCCGAGAATCCCGCCTGGGTCTGCACCTCACCTCCATCAGGGTACCCGCAGAGGACACTGGGGCTCCCTGGGGGCCGCAGAGGTGCCACCCACTACCTGTGGACATGAGGAAGCAGGCCAGCCTCCTAGGGGCTCTGCAAAACAAGGGCTGTGGGGCTCTGAAGAAAAAAGGGGGGTACCGGAGGACTGTCTCCTACACCAACCACAAATCCACCATGGACAGCAGAGGGGCTCTGTCCCCTGTAGCACGCAAGAGCACCTAAGTGTCCCACACTCAGGGTCGGGGTCTGAATGTCCACAAACTCTCCGGGAACTGTACGATAAGATTCGTGGTACACATGCTGTGGCTTGGGTCCCACCCAAATCGGTACGACAAGAAAAAGAAAGAAGCTTTTAAAAGAAACAGAACTCTGGAATGCCATTATTTTCAGAAACTGCTTTTTAAGAAACCCCCACCCCACCCCCGTCACACACACTTAAACGTAAAGAGGTGAAGTGATGAGAAAAGAGCAACAGTCATAACACTTCCTGAGAAAGGCTCGAGAAACTACACGAGAAACTACACCAAGGGACCAGACTTCCTGCAGCCCTGGCAGCAGGCGGCCCTTCCTGACTAACGCAAGCCCTAACCCCACACAAGGGAAATGAGTGTGAATTCCCGTAGGTCACTTCAGAAGCCCAACGGCCGCTGCACTCCTCCAAGAAGTCCAGCACCGGGCCGGGGCTGCCAGCGTGAGGTTACACGCGGCCCCGGTGACCCTATTCTTGGCTTTCCAGAAGAAAAGTCGATTACATCGAGGGGCCACAGACCTAGTGCAGACTTCTGACCCTGACGCTCCTTGGGAGCCACGGGCTCCCGGCAGGCTCTGCCGAGAACCACTCACACGTGCTACTAATCCACACAGCTTCAACCAGCCTGACTTCCCTCAATCGGCTTGACTTCCCGGCAGCTTTGAAAACAACTCGTTTACATTACTCAGATCACTTGTTTACCACGGGATTATCTATCAGAATGCTTCAATCCCGGGCTCGTTTCTATCCATCCACAAGTACACAGCTGGCTGACCAGCCTAATTCATCACCAGCAGCAATGTGATCAGAAGGTACTCTGGTTAATAGGATCTTAATAAAGCTACCATTTAAAGGTTAGTCAGCTGCAAATCTTAATTTAGTTCTCTACAAGATCTAATTTGAATTATTTGGGGAAATCATGCTTTGATTCTAAATGTCCTCCCTCCCCCCACCCATTCTACTTCTATAATAACCAAGAGATGGCTCTACTGAACTCTAATGAGTAAGGGGGAACTGGGAAAATTCAGAGAAAAAGTAATTTCTGGAAATCTGGTGGTCCCTCAGAGTGGAAACCACTAAGAAGTTGAACAAGAGTAGGTTGAGCTGGCATTACAAGGTAAAAAAAAAAAAAAAAAATCAATAAAAAGAACAGTTTGCTGGTGACACTGCCCTCTGACAACTCAGCAAAGTCAGGACACCCCACCCCCATAACACCTCCACCCCCCACATACATGCACACGTACACACACCTAGAATAAACAGACCTTGGGTTTCAAAAATAAAGACTTTTCTACATATAGCTCAAACTGAAAATAGCTTTTAAAAAAGAAAAAGGAGACCACAGAGAAAATATCTCCTTGTATGGCAGGCAAGCTCGCTTAGGAGCTAAGGCCCTCCTGACACAGCTCCGGCTAGGTCTCATCTGCTCCAAATAACAAGCCGGTTCTGACTAGTCCGAGGACGCCAAGAAACTTCCCCAAGTTTGTCTCCCTCTCCGGGGCAACCAACCTGCCAGTCACCTGAACAGGGAGTGCCTCCACTTGGACCCACCTGGATGCTAACTGACTGCCCTGACCTCACCTTATCATCACCCCCTGACCCGGCCCTCTTTCCCACTCCCTGTCTCGGTGAAGCGTGCCACCATCCCTGTGGTTGCCCCAGTCAGAAACATGAGCTGCCTCCTCAGCAACCCCCCCACAGCTGACTCCAATCCAACCCCCTCACCTCTTCCCGAAAGCAAGCCCCACCCCCTTGGGCCGAGACCAGTTAGCCAGAGAAACTGCACGGGGTCTCTCAGAGCGAGCGTCCCCAGGGCTCGGCCCAGCTCCCCTCTCTCCCTCCCGTCCCTCTTCCGTACCCAGCTGGCTCCTGGCAACAGCCTGAGGACCTGTGGGACCTCAGAGCTGCCGTCCACTGCTGTCCCCACCCGCCTATGAGAACATCACTCACTATCCTCCGGTGAACACCGGCTCCCACTTCCCCACTTGGCCCCCTCCCACACGCCTCGAAGACACAGCTCCAAGACCAGCACCACCCGGAAGCCTCCGTGACTTCCAGCTGTGCTTCGGTGCTGCCATGACCCTTCCTACCTTACTTTACTATCACTACTGTCTGTTTATGGGTCTGAGCACCTTGAAGGTGGCGCTCTGTATTTCTGTTTCCTTGGAACCTAACACAGGCACAGCAGTGCTCTATACATGCAGGCTGAATAAGTGAGTGAATCCAGCTGTCCACGATGAGTCAGATGCCTGCTCAAGAGAAAAACAACAGTATTTCCCGATCACTAATTAGAAGTAGTTTTAAGTAGAGTTCTCTGTCACTATGGCTGTCTCTTTAACTAAAAGGAAACAACTGCAGTAAAGAACTGTTCCCTCTCACCACTCCCCTTTCTAGCCACAAGGAACCACCAGGCACTCCAACAGTTGAGTCAGACTGGCAAGCTAAAATCTAAAATAATGTTAAGTTCATGACTACACAGAATTATTATCAATGAATCAATGATCAGAGTTACAAGAAAGCACATCATTCGGGGAATGAGGAATTGGGAGGTGCAACTGAACAATGGAGAAGAAACGAAAGTCAGCAGCCACTAGAGGTGAGTGGCCATAGAGACATGAGTAATGCCAAACACCCAAGCCACAGAGAGCAGAAAAAAATCTGCAAACTGAGTAAGACAAAGAAAGGGTCAGAAATCCACAGTACTGTAGTAGTATCGCTCAAAGTGTGTATCCCCCACCCTAGCACAGGTATCATAAGACCAAAATTTCGGGCAGTTGTGTTTCTGTGATTTAACTGGGTTCCTGGTTTAACTGCCGACCCACGGAAACAAGTCTCTCAACTTAATCAATAAGAAATATGGAGCCACAACACTGGCAGCCACTGAAGCTATTTACAAAAGACCTTAAAAGTCAATTTAGACCATCGCCACTGCCACACTAACCCCTTCCCCCCACCCCACCCCCACACACAACCACTCAAGAGAAATGTCTATCTTAGAAAAATTTGTGGCTATTGCCCCAACATCTTTTAGTAATCAATTCCAATGTTAAACAATGATTAATCATGAAGTGTTTTCTTGTACAGTTTAAATATATACAAGGGAAATGACAAAATGGCCTAAACATCTCGTCCTTCAGAGCCTTTTTTCAAACTTTAAACCAAATTTCTTAGTGGGTTGAGGTCAGGACATAGAAGTCATTTGACTTGACTATCCACTGGCGTGAACAGGTCTTTGTTAAGTACCAATTACAGAAAAGGGAGGCCACCTCTTCTATACACCACTCCCATTAGGTTCACTGATGTAAAATTTAAAGCTGTTCAGATCGGTAAGCTTCCAGGAGTTTCAACCTGTGCTGATTCTATCACAAAAACTTCCTCTAAATCAAACTTTTAACTTTTTGCTGAAAATCTTCCAACGTCACCCAATATGAAGCAAGCTCCTTTCCATACCTAGAATCAGCACTGGACTGGACCACAGATCTACCAAATGCCAGAAGGTCAAATTTCACCCAAGTAGCAGATAAAAATCTAAGATAGGTGCAACCTCTAGGAAAGGATGCAGTTCTACGTTTGTTTGTTTGTTTTCTTAAAAAATAAGTGTAAAGCTCGAGTCTCTTTAACAAAAAAACTGTGCACAGATTCTTTTTTTTTTTTTTTTTAATATTAGCAACAGCAGCAGGCCTCTTAGGTCAACATGTTCTTGGTAAATGTTTACTTTTAAAAATCACTGCCTGGGAGAATTGCTTCAAAGCCTCCTTCACCACTTTCATAAGTCACTTCAGTACTTTTCCAGAACACAGGCCCTTTGCAAAGTGTAAAAAGGGTTTCGAGTGGTTCCTCTTCCCTTGCCGGAGTGTTCCTGACTCAGGATTGCTTCACAGCCCTCTGGCAGGATGTGAGAAACGCTGCATGCACAGAATCCCAGCAGGGCTGATTCACTCTCGCCAAGTCACCCCCGCAGCTAGGATTATTTAAGGAAAAGACCCCTCCGGACTCAAGCAGTGTCTCTCGCGGACACTCTCCAACACTCACACCCTGGGGCCCAAAGAAAATCACGAACCCAGCACCCCACCCCAAACCACCCCCCGCCAAGAGTGCACACACAGGAGCCTCTTCGCTCCAGCGTACGCAGACCGGGGTCGGGCTCGCCCATCGCAGCTCCGGGCAGGCCCAGCCGATCTCGCTCGCGGGGCCCCCGTTCCCCCGGAAGGCTGGCGGCAAAGTGGGGCCGGGCGGGCCCGCGCGGGGGACACGGAGGTCTCGCCGCCACGCCAGGGGGCTTGGGGTCCGGGTCGGGGGGGAGCGGGCGCGCCTGCAGCCCCGCAGCCCTCTCACCTCCTGCGCCGGCGGTCCGGGTTCCTGCCGAGGCGGTCGGACAGGCGCCCCAGGAGCGCAGCCAGCCCGGGGCGGCCAGGCAGAAGGCCCAGCAGCCGCCTCCAGAACACCGGCCCAGCCGCCGCAGCCGCCGCCGCCGCCATGGAGACTCGCCGCTTCCGCTTCCGGCGCGCGAGAACTTTATTGACAACCGCGCGCGCGGACAGCGGCCGCGCGCGCGAGCCCGGAGCGCCGGCGGGCCCGCCCCTCGGCTTCGGTTTCCTGCCAGGTGGGCACAGGTGTGCTCCGAGCTGGAGCCAGGCCGTGGGAGAGCAGAGGGCGGGCCTCAGCATCCGCTGACTCGGCCTCGATACCGGACAGGGGGTGGAGAGTAGTGGGGGGACATCACCTGTCCAGGTCCCGTGACCGAGTTCAGGCTGGACTTGAGAGGCCGAGCCCCGCCTCCAAGTATTGGGTAAGATGTCCAGAAGGGGGTGACCCGTTGACTTACCCCAGCACACTGAGAACGGAAAAATCCCCACCAGACCCAGGCAGGACGATGTTTCACCTGGTCAGCTCCAGGCCTGCAGCTCGAGGACACAGAGCGGCTCACCCAGTCTAGGTGCAGGAAAGACACCTCTATGAGCCCAAATGCATACACACGTCATAACCTCCCTCTGGGAACTACGGCCCCATGGCCAAAGAAGCTGAAGGAGCTCATCCCTATAGCCAAGAACACTTCTCATCAGTCATTTCAGTCACAGTCGTGTCCAACTCTTTGCCACCCCATGGACTGCAGCACGCCAGTTCTCCCTATCCATCACCAACTCCCGGAGTTTACTCAAATGCATGTCCGTCGAGTTGGTGATGCCATCCAACCATCTCATCCTCTGTCGTCCCCTTCTCCTCCCACCTTCAATCTTTCCCAGCATCAGGGTCTTTTCAAGTGAGTCAGCTCTTCACATCAGGTGGCCAAAGTATTGGAGTTTCAGCTTCAGCATCAGTCTTTCCAATGAACACCCAGGACTGATCTCCTTTAGAATGGACTGGTTTGATCTCCTTGCAGTCCAAGGGACTCTTGAGAGTCTTCTCCAACACCACAGTTCAAAAGCATCAATTCTTCGGCGCTCAGCTTTCTTTATAGTCCATATATGACTACTGGGAAAACATAGCCTTGACTAGATGGACCTTTGTTGGCAAAGTAATGTCTCTGCTTTTTAATATGCTGTCTAGGTTGGTCATAATTTTTCTTCCAAGGAACAAGCATCTTTTAATCTCATGACTGCAGTCACCATTGCAGTGATTTTGGAGCCCCCAAAAATAAAGTCTGCCAGTGTTTCCACTGTTTCCCCATCTATTTGCCATGAAGTGATGCCATGATCTTAGTTTTCTGAATGTTGAGTTTTAAGACAACTTTTTCACTCTCTTCTTTCACTTTCATAAAGAGGCTCTTTAGTTCCTCTTCACTTTCTGCCATAAGGGTGGTGTCATCTGCATATCTGAGGTTATTGATATTTCTTCCGGCAATCCTGATTCCAGCTTGTGCTTCTTCCAGCCCAGCGTTTCTCATGATGTACTCTGCATAGAAGTTAAATAAGCAGGGTGACAATATACAGCCTTGACGTACTCCTTTTCCTATTTGGAACCAGTCTGTTGTTCCATGTCCAGTTCTAACTGTTGCTTCCTGACCTGCATACAGGTTTCTCAGAGGCAGATCAGGTGGTCTGGTATTCCCATCTCTTTCAGAATTTTCCACAGTTTATTGTGATCCACACAGTCAAAGGCTTTGGCATAGTCAATAAGCAGAAATAGATGTTTTTCTGGAACTCTCTTGCTTTTTCCATGATCCAGCAGATGTTGGCAATTTGATCTCTGGTTGCTCTGCCTTTTCTAAAACCAGCTTGAACATCAGGAAGTTCACGGTTCACATATTGCTGAAGCCTGGCTTGGAGAATTTTGAGCATTACTTTACTAGCGTGTGAGATGAGTGCAATTGTGCGGTAGTTTGAGCATTCTTTGGCATTGCCTTTCTTTGGGATTGGAATGAAAATGTTCCTTTAGTATCTCTAATTTTCTTGAAGAGATCTCTAGTCTTTCAGATTCTATTGTTTTCCTCTATTTCTTTGCACTGATCACTGAGGAAGGCTTTCTTATCTCTCCTTGCTATTCTTTGGAACTCTGCATTCAGATGGGTATAGCTTTCCTTTTCTCCTTTGCTGATTTTAAGATGATAATGGGTGGGACTTCCTGGGTGTCACAATGGATAGAAATCCACCTGCCAATATAGGGGACATGAGTTCAATCCCTGGTACGGGAAGATTACACATGCCACAGCAGCTTCTAAGCCCATTGGCTGCAACAAGTGCAGCCCAACCACCTGGAGCCTGTGCTCCACAAGGAGAAGGCCGCTGCACTGAGAAGCTCAGGCACTGCAAGGAAGACACCCACCCCCTCCCCCAGCAACAACTAGAGAAAGCCCACGCAAAGCAAGAAGACCCAGCGTGGCCAAAATAAATAAATACATTTTAAAGAAAAGTTAAATGATAACTTCATCTATAACAAGTGTTTCCTTGGCAGAACCCACATAGGCTGGGAACTGGAAACTGGAAAAGCTGTTGGAGATGATGATATCCTCTTTATTCCAGGGGAGGTGTTGTGTGGTTAAAAGAATATAGACACAAAATGGATACCAAAGAATATGGATACAAAATATTCTGAATTCTGCTTTCATCAAATTATCCTGAAGAAATAAATTACACATTCTCTACAAAAACGTTCATCTCAACTTTATTTATATCAAAAGTGTGAAAGTGTTCAACAGTGGGGAAGTTAGTTAAATAATGGTACATCATCATGTTGGAAGACCATGCATTCATTCTAAAAGTATGTTCTGGAAGAACAGTTAAAAGAAGTCCCCTGGCAGTCCAGTGGTTAGGACTCCATGCTTTCACTGCTGTGGCTCTGGGGTTCAATCCCTGGTTGGGAATTAAGATTCAAGCCAGTTCCCCATGCCATTCAGTGCAGCAACAGCAAAAAGAAGAATGATTAATGAAATTAAGTGTAAAATCCAAATTTCAAAGAGTAGTATGGAGCGTATGCCATTCTGTTAAAAATTGGGAAAAGAGTGTGTGTACAAACAGACTGAAAGTAAATTACACCAAAATGTTAACATTGGTTATTTGGTGCTATTTAAGGTTTTCCAGATTGTTTACAATCAATGAGTATTTCAGATTTTCATTTTTTCCCTTAAGTTTCAGATAGCTTTACAAATACAGGGTGGAATTTGATTCAGCTCTTCCAAGTTAGAAGTGGTGAATCATCAAATTGCCTAATTTCCAGGAACTCGAATGAAACTATCCTTTGCTTGGTTCCACTTTTGCTCAGTGCCTCGCACAGAGTAGTTGCAGTCAAGTTGCCAAATGGCCACACCATGATGCAGGGCAATGAGTACCACGCAGACCACAGGAGCATCCTGACCATCGGGAGAAGAGCTGGCAGTTTCTTTTGACATGTGATTCTTCACTGAGTGAGGTATTAAGTGATAAACAACAGGAGTACCTCCCCACTGTGAACTTCTGATCTAAAGTAAGCTATAGAAGCACACAGAGATATCCACAGTATGGTCAGTTAAACTAAGGAGTATTTACATTAAGCATAAACAGCAAGCAATGACCTCAGTCCTTTCTGAAGCCACACACGGAGAGCCTCTGGCCTTCGTGGCTACTTTGAAACAGAGCTACAACCAGAATGAGGCAACTACGATTTTGCCCTCCAACATGCACATTGAGAGGTTGCAAAAATTTTAGGTAATGGTTTTAAGGGATTGAGCAATTTTTTACATGGTTACATTTTTCCATGGTGACAGGACAAACACTGCTTCCTCCAAGAGGTCTCGTCTGGTCTTGTTAGGGAGGATGAATAGAGGAGATAAGTCATGCTCAGCTAATACAGGTGCCCAAGTCTGCCTGGTAGTGCCCCAAGCTACTTGGAGGACAAGCAGTCTGGGCAGACACAAGGGCAGCTGCAAGTCACACCTTGATGACCTCGGGCAAGAAAGCATCTGTCCTCTGAAAACCCCCAGGTGTCTCGGAAGCCCATATGCTGAGTCTCCCTCCCTGACCTCCTGTGCTCACCCACTGCCTTCTGGTTAGTCTGCTCGCTGCTTCCCAAACAGGAGGTGCCAGGGCAAGAAAGACAGGGTTGATGGACTGATGACCGAGATCGTGTCTTCCCAAACGGAAAAGGAAATCCATTCATGAAAAGGAGAGTTGACGTCAAGGAGTGGTGGGCTGCTGCCCCTGATAGCGGGGCTGCTCTTGCAGGCAGGAAACACCAGGAAATCCTGAGCCAAGGACCCGTGCCTCACTGTCTGTGATTCACTCCCTGAGCCGAAAATCATGCCAGTGCAAGAGGAAGGCCCCTCCCTCTTGGTGGTGAGGGGCCAACTTGCTTGGTGAGTGAGGGTCTCTCCCAAACACAGGGCTACTGCAAACTCAAGAGCCAGCCCAGCTGGCCGGCCAGCCCATCAGTGATGAGAAACGCTCCTAGGTTAGTTTGACATGGGGTCTGATTGCCTGTTTCTGAGGAGCACACTCAAGTTTTGTGCAGCGTTGGTGCAAGGATGGCATGAAACCCTGGGACCACTGCCTCCATTCCTCCACCCGGGGACTGCCCGGCCTCACCAGCCTGGCCTTTTTACAACACTTCAAACTCCCCAGCACATGTTGCTGCCTTAGGATCTGTCCTCCACCTCCCACCCCGGAGCTTGTCCAAAGGTCACTTCCCTGAGAAGTAAGTGCCCGGCCCCCCCCACCCTATAACAGGACTTTTTTTTTTCTTTCTATTAAGAACTGTGATCTAATCCTATTTATTGGTGGATTGCTGTGTCTTTTGTCTCCCTGCCCCCCTTAAAGCCCAGCACTGAGCACCCAGAACAGGACCTAGCACAGGAAGCGGCTCGTTCACTCATACTTGACAAACGCACTGAGGGTAGGAGCTGTGAGCCCTGGAGCCTCCGCGGCAGGAGGAAATGGGGGCGACCGTGGCTTGGCCCCCAGGGATTTTACTGACCTGCTGCCACAGATCACTTTGCAAACCTGGCACCTCAGAGACCCCCCGAGGTCTCCCTTCCAGCCACCAGCCCTTCTCTTGCCTTCATTTTCCCTGGGGTGTGCTCTCCCCACTGAGCTGTTACTCTGATCTTTCCCAGACCCTGATACTCTAATTTTTTAAAATTATTATTTATTTTTGGCTGTGCTGGGTCTTCATTGCTGTGCATGGACTTGACTTGCGGTACACAGGCTTCTCTTTGCAGTGGCTTCTCGTTGCAGAGCACAGGCTCTAGAGTGTGCGGGCTTCGGTAGTCGTGGCTTGGGGAGCCCTTGATACTCTTCCTCCCCAAAGTTAAGACCTGACCCCCGTCCTCCCTGGCATGAGACAGGCTTCTGTCCCCCGAGAGCAGGAGTTGCCAAATGTTTTCTTAAAAGGCTTAATGGTAAATACTGAAGGCCAGATGATTTCAGTGGCATCTACTCAAGTCTGGTGCAAAAGCCACAAGCAAAACAAACCAATGAGGTTGTATTTTCAATAAAACTTTATTTACAAAAGCATACTGCCAGCTCTGCACCATAGTATCCCAATGTCTGCTTCAGAAAACAGCTTTTCCCTGTATTGTAGCCATGGACCTGGCAGAGGCTCCACAGGGCCTGTAGGGCCCTAAGAGAAGAGGTCTTCTGGCACCTAGGGTCTGAGTCGGTTGGAATTGCGGGTGGTGAGGGACAAATTGTCCAAGCCACTGAGTTCAAACCATCAACCTTGCTGACCGGGGTGGGGATGTGGTCAAGATTCTTGCATCTATCATTTAAACTTTTCAGTGTCGAAGATCTTGTCATCTGCAAAACAAAACACCTGTTGCTCAATGGCTCTCTCTCACCACAAAGAGGGCCAGGATAATCTGGCATTTCATCAACAAGAAGCCAGAACCCAAATTTCTGGAAATGCCTCCTGGGCAAAGCATGCCGGTTTGTTTCTCTGTCCCGGTGAGAGATAAATGCAGCTCTCAGCTTCAGGGGAATCTCAGCCTTTTGTGGTGTGGCAGGCAGCCAGCGCCACCCCAACCAGGAGCTGGAGGCCTCCTCGTGATCCAGCAGCCCAGCCCGTGGGGAAACACAGTGGCCGGTGGCCAGTTACGTCCCAGGGAATCCCAGGATCCCCGGGCCCCACTTGGGTGGTGGAGGTGAGCTGCTGGGGGGCTCCCTGGAGGAACCCCACCTTCCCTGCTTCTCCCTGCTCAGTCCGCATGGTACAAGAGGCTAGGTGAGCTCCAGGGCTGGCAGCAGAGTCTCCAGCAGGACAAGTCTTCTTGTTGAGATGAGACGAAGTCAGACCAGGCTCCAGCAGGTGAGAGATGAGGCTTCAGACGCCCAGGCCCAGGCTTGATTTATATTCAGCCTCCTGGAATTTAGGAAAGACGCTCAAAGGAAATCCCCTGAAGTCAATCGCCCTTCTCGGCCCTTAGCCTAGAGAGGTGGGAGGACACAGGCCAGGTGGAGGTGCCACCTCCGTGCCTGTAGCTCTTGGCAGGGAGAGGAGTGTGGGGAGGGCAGTCATCCTGGGAGGTGAGCTATGCAGAGCTGGAGAGCTCTGGTCCCAACTAGAGGGTCCACCTAGACCTGCCAGATCGGTCCAAAGAAAACCCTCAAGTCAAACGCAAATGTGAAATTTCCAGATTTTTAAATGTTGCCTCTGGCTCAGATGGTAAAGAATCTGCCAGTGACACGGGACAGCCAGATTTGATCCCTGCATAGGGAAGATCCCCTGGAGGAGAAAATGGCAACCCACTCCAGTATTCTTGCCTGGAGAATCCCATGGACAGAGGAGCCTGGCAGGCTACAGTCCATGCAGTCACAAAGAGTCAAACATGACTGAGCGACTAACATTTTCCCTTTCAAAAGTTTTAAATTCTGAGCTACATTCAGTGTGTAACTCATCACTTTGCATGCATCTTTGGAAATATATAAAATGCCCCAGTTACGCAGGAGGAAGGGTAATTGTAGCAGGCCACAGCAGTTCATCTGTATGTTGCAGATGTTGGACTGCGGCTGTGCAAACAGCCGTGCTGCCTGTTCATGAAACATCTTTGAGGTTTACAAAGTTCCAGAAGTCAGAGGATGCGCCTGATTCTTCTCCCGTAGAATGGAGTAGAATAGACCATCTTCTCTGCTTGGAGGTGTCTCAGGTTGAGCTCAGAAGCTGAGCTAAGACTTCTGTCCCTGGTGGGCAGTGGGGAGAGTGCGAAGGGAGACAGAAGTGGACAGTGGGAAGATGCTCAGTGGCAGAGCCTGGGCGCCCTGGAGCTGGTGATGTGTCTGTCCCAAAGCTCCGCTTGCTCCTAGCACCTGCGAGCTGGGAGACATGGGGAGGAGACCTCTCCAGACCTCAGCTTCCCATCTGCACGTGCCCCTTCCTCAGGGATTCCCCCCAGTTGTCCCCCTCACCCACAGACTGGGGGTCCCCATAGTATGCTCACATAGCCCCCGAGACTTCGCCGAGTACTTAACACAGTTGCAATTAATTAATCATGACATCGATTGTAGGAGAACCTTTTTCTTCTGGAAAGAATCTAAGCTCCTTGAGGGCCCAGACTGATAAATTCCAGGCTCCCAGACCAATCTCCAATACATAGTAGGTACTCAAAAATGCGTAGTAGGTACTCTTAAAGAAATGCATGAGGCCTTCCCTGGTGGCTCAGTGGTAAAGAATCTGCTTGCCAGTGCAGGAGACACAGGTTCCATCCCTGATCTGGGAAGATCCCACATGCTGCAGAGCAACTAAGCCCCATGCACCACAATGACTGAGTCTGTGCTCTGGAGCCTGGGAGTCGCATGCTGAAGCTACTGAAGCCCCAGCGCCCTAGAGCCCATGCTTCGCAGTAAGAGAAGCCACTGCAATGAGAAGCCCGAGTACTGCAACTAGACAGCTCACGCAGCAACAAAGAACCCGGCACAGCCAAAAATAAATAAAATTATTTTTTAAAATAATTTTAAAAAAGAAGATGAATGAATGAGGGACTTCCCTGGGAGTCTAGTGGTTAAGTCCCCTCGCTTCCAGTGCAGGGGGGTTTGGGTTCTATCCTAACTAATATCCCACATGCCGCGTGGTCTGGTCCCTCCCCCGAAAAAGAAAAGAAATGAATGAATGGTTTTGTAAAACAAGTCTTGCAAGAGCAAGAAGTGGTTCTAGATAGGTCCAATTACCCCAGAAATCTGAACTGCCATCAGCAATTTTGTTTACAATTATAGGGGTCTTATGAAATCTTCATGGGCTCGGGTGTAGACACTCGGAACTCCACTCAGGTGAGTGCAGCAGGGGCGAGGGGAGAGCTGGAAAGGAAGGTCATGGGAGAGCCAGCCCCAGGGTCACCCCTTGGAATCTCACCCCTGGAGATTCCCACCTCCCAGTCCTTCTGAGTCACTTCTCTGCCCTCCTGGCTGGTTTCAGCCGGAGAGAGGGTACATCACATCCCTTTGAACTTGCCCCGGAATCAGTGCATGCCAATGTGTGATTCACATTGGAGCTGGGGACCTTCCTAGGTGGAAGTCACCACCTGGATAGGAGACTCGGGAAGTTTTCCTGGCGACCCCGTCCCTGCAGGGAGCCTGAGCGCAGACCCACCCCGGGGAGGTCAGTTCAGATGCTGTGAGCATCTGACCCAGGGGCCCGGGTCAGCTCAGGAGCTCCCCTACTGCCTTGCTCTGGCAACCAGCCCATCTGGGTATCGTGGGGCAAGCCAGCCCACGGCGTCCACCAGGTCCCCACCCATCCCGGCTCTCCAAGGGCTTCTGGGGCCCAGGAGCCTGCCTTGTCCTCACCCCCCTGCTGGCTCTCCCTCCGGGGCACTGCCACTTCAGCTCCAGGCACCAGGCCAGGCCTCATTTGCATTACAGCCCAGATGGTTCACCACAGCCTCGCTTCCCAGAACTGCCCGCTGCTCTGGTGTCTGTTCCCGAGCACAGGAAAGGGCACGGGCCGCAGGCACAGCGGCCGCTTCAGAGCGAACAGAGCCTCTTACCATCCCAACCCAGGACACAGCAGGGCTGGTTTGGTTTAGGGTCAGGGGCGATAGCTGGCTGGAAGCCAAGTCCCCTCCTCCTCTACCTCCAACTCTGAACTTGGAACAGATGGCGATTCCAACTGGAGCCGTGGAAGAAACCCCTCTCCCCTCCCAGATGCCCCCCACCCACCCCTGTACTCTCCAGGCTCCCCCTCCAGAGTCTGGGCGGAGGACTGGGCCACCCCCCCAACACCCCCACCCCCGCCCCCCGCCCAGGGCAGGGGGTCTGAGCTCTGGCCCAGCCCAAGTGCCAGAGGGAGAAGGAATCTCAGCAGGCAGGGTGGGTAAGTGGGTGGGTGGGTGGGTGAAGTGTTTTCTTTCCCCTCCCTCGGCACTTTTTCTGGGAAATGCCAGAGGCCAGCTGGGCCTGGAATGTCAGGCTTGAAAGAACTCCTCCACTGTTCATAGACATCTGAGCCACAAACCTTTTCATTAGCTCTCGGGCCCCTCCCAGCAGAAACAAAGGCCTGCAAACTGGAATGGCGATTCCGGCTGCAGACCATTGTCCAGGCCTCCCCAGCCTGTCCCTTGGCATTGTCTGAAGCCGGAAAGAGAGAGAGGTCGGGGTCAACCTGCTACACAACCCTTGGACCTTTCCAACTGCACGGGAAAGGTCATCTCTGCCATCACCCTGGGCACCAGCAAGGCTGGCTCCACCATCAGCCCTGGTGGGCAGGGGCTTCAGCTAAGAGGGGCTAAGATGCCCAAGGAAGCCCAGCCCTGGGAGAGCCTCACTGAGGCAGTGAGGGGCAGGGCTTCCAAGAGATCAGGTGAGACACCCCATCCCCAAACACACACACACACACACACACACACACGCATTTTCTCCAAACTGTCCAAGAGAAAGGGGAGCAGGAAGGGAGAGGCTTCATTGCCTCCTGCATATCTGCAGTAACCATCAGCCCAAGACTAGAAGCTCCAAAAGGAAGGAACCAGAGTCTTTTCCTCACCATTTTGCTGGGCTCCTCTGTCCATGGGATTCTCCAGGCAAGAATACTGGAGTGATTGCCATTTCCTTCTCCAGGGGATCTGCCAGACCCAGGGATCCAATCTGGTTCTGCTACATTGCAGGCAGATTTTTTTTTTTTACCATCTGAGCCACCAGGGAAGCCCCCATTGTGTCCCCAGACCTCGCCAACTGTCACACAAGAGAAGCACAATCAACACGCATAAGTCAAATCAGGCCACTGGACAGTTGAACCCAGGGTGCTCCTGGTGCTGTGGAAAGCCCACCAGTCTTGAGACAGAGGGAGGCCTTGGGCTTGGCATTGAGCAATTCTGTGGTCTGAGGCCAGTCTCCTAACCCATCCGGCTGCAAAGCCACCAGGCAGAACAATGGCAAAGTGGGTGCCGGCCCCCAGGCTGGCCTCCGGAGCACACGGAGACCATGTGCGCAAGTGTGGGACCTTGTGTTCACCAAGGCGGCCAGAGCTTCCTTCGACCCCCCGACGGGCGCCAGCATTCCGATCTAGGAGGCTTGGGCAAGAGCTCATTGTCTGTCACACACCATGAGTAAGTGAAGCCCCATGGGCAGCTGAAACCGCTGTGTACTTCCCCTCCATCACAAATGAATCTCTTTATTATCTTTATGACCAAGCACCTTTGCCTGGAAATGGGATTCTGACTTCATAAGAAATGCTGCAAAGGGAGAGATTCTGAAAAGGCAGGAGGCTCCTAAATTCCTTAGCCAGGAAAACGGCAGGGAGGGACAGAGCGGCGAGACTTGGACAACTTTTCTCTCCCCTGGAGTCCCCAGCAGACAGGGAAACTGCCTTAGGTCTGCCCTGCTCTGGGCATCTCTCTTGCCTGGAAGAAGGTCCCTGGGAATGTGCCCAGTATCCGACTGGTGTCTCCTCCTTGACATTTCCAGCAAAGTTAGAGTCTTCACTCCCTTTTTCTTATGATTAGCAGGCCTAACAGTCTTCACCAGCCACACAGGGGCTTCTATACCCTTCTTCCCATCTAAACAGCCACTCCATAGCCCTTCAGGAAAAAAACAAAAGATACTCTAGAAGAAAGCAGTTGGTGGTATCTAAAAATGATGGAAAATAAAAGACAACACAATCCCTTATTTAAAGATCCACTGAGCACTTTCTATGGATCAGTTGGCTAGGTTTAAAAAGAAAAAAAAAAAAAAAATCAACGACAGTTCCTTTCCTCTAGGTTATCAGTGGAGAAGGAGAGCATGTTGGTCAGCATAGAAGGAGCTACCCTGAAAGTTTAGACTGAGTCTCTGCCAAACCTTAAAGGAAAAGTAGAAATCAGCCAAGATGTAGAAGGTAGTCCCACCCAGAGGGAAGCAAACATGCAAAGACCCAGACCTGGAGAATGTTTCGGACACCGCCTAGAGCTCCAGGTAGCTGGGGCGTGAAGTGTCAGTGGGGCAGAGGTAGCTGATGAAGATGACGTGGAGGCGGAGAGCCTAGACATACACTCACTGGGAGGTGTTTGCACGATCCCAAAGGCAACGGGAGAGCTTCCCAGGTGGTGAAAAAACCTGCCTGCCAACGCAGGAGACGTAAGAGATGCTGGTTCGATTCCCGGGTCGGGAAGATCCCCAGGAGAAGGAAATGGCCTTAGGTCTGCCCTGCTCCAGTATTCTTGCCTGGAGAATCCCTTGGACAGAGGAGCCTGGCAGGCTGCACAGTCCAGGGGGTTGCAAAGAGTCAGATATGACTGAAGCATCTTAGCATGCACAGAAAGGCAACAGGAAGCCCCTGGAGATACTAGAAAGCCAAAGGGAAAGTGGGTGACTGGCTGAACTGTTTGAAGACAAACAGCTTTTTGGAATGTATCATATAGGAGATACATAGCTCTCCAAAACATCAAGCCATGTATAGCCGCATCCTTCCCCTAGTAGCCCAAGGTGCGGCAGCTCAGCCTTCCCCTCCTCCCTCTCCTCAAAGACTCCTCAATGCTTTCCAAATAATTACAGCTGACATTTGTCGAGCATTCACTACGTGCAAGGCACTATTCTAGCAGGTTGCATGCACTGCCTCAGTCCTCACAATCACGCGATGAAGTAGGTACTATTTTCAGCCTATTTTACAAATAAGGAAACAGAGGCACAGCTGGGGAAGTCAGTGGCTCAAAGTCATACAGCTACTGGGTGGTGGAGCCAGAACAGCAGTTCAGTTTCCTGAGTCAGCATTCAGGGAGCCCTGCCCCCTCGCGCAGGATGCACGGTGGCCCTGCCCCGGCTCTGTTCTTTCCATCATCTCTGTACTCTTGGACCCACTCTGTGCCCCCCCGCCCCCGCCAGTCACATACCCTTTGCCACTGGCCCTCGGCAGGCCCCAGGCTCACTGGGGTACCACGCTGTTGACATTAGGACTCACCTGTTGCAGAGCTTTGTGTCTCTCTAAGCAGACTGGGAATCCCAAGCTCAGGGGCTGTTTATTCCTGCTTGTCTCTCCCATCCCCACTTCTAATCCCCTCTCCCCCCAAGAATGAATTATCAGAGTCTCATAGGATTGATTGTAATGACAACCACTCCTTTCATATGACACCCATCACGTGGGGGTCCCATGTCCCCTCACCTCATCCGCATCCCTGCAGGATTCACCCAGCATGACCGTGTTCCCAGCACTTTGCCCGGTGCCTGGCAAAAGCAGGCACTCAGTGAGGGTTTGTGGAATGAATGAATGAACCTGACTTGTGTCAGAGCCTTATAATTTACAAAGCACTCTCTCATCCATTAACTCAAGGGCTATTCCTTGTGAGCCTTCCCTGTCCTCCACGGGGCTCAGCACAGAAGTGGATAGTCATGGTGCAGCCTCCTAATCAATGGATGAGAAAAAGAATGAATGCCTGAGTCTACAGAGAAGGAGAATCCATTTCATTAGCCTGCAAATCTGGAGGGCAAAGACCAGGTCTTCTTCGTCATTATATTTCAATGCCCAGTACAATGTCTGGTACACAGAGTCCAATATTTGTGAAATGTGTTGAATAAATCAATTCCCCCCTCTGCAGAAGTAACAAGAAGACTTCCTCCTAATGACTCCTCTCCTAGAATCCGAAGGGAGAGTTGGACTGAATTACTTCCATTTCTAGCACATTTTGATGTGCAGAATCTTTTCTTATCTTTTAAATCTCAGATCTCTGATGGGAAAAGATTATTATTCCTGCTTTACAGATGGCAAAGCCAATTTCCAGAGAGGCTGGGTGTCCTGCCCACAACTCATTTACTCCTCTGACATCTGTGGGGAGAGAGGTGAAAGCACAGAGGAGACTGGCAAATCGAAGGCACGGAGAGGTGCCTATCAGCTCCCAGAGACGCCGAGGAGCCAGGTCTCCGTTGTTTTCTCTCCCCCTTCCTTTCCTTATCTTCAGAGGCTGGGAGTCCGGAAAGAGGGCAGGGTCAAAACTGTCAGCCCCTGCGTTCTGAGAGATGACAATCTAAGCGCCTCCTAAGCTGGTTCTAAGGTGTCCCCAGCACCCCACTGCCTGTTTGGGGTGCAGAAAACTTTCATCCTTCATAAAGCTGGCCCTGGTTAACCCAAACCACCCACATCCACGCCAAGAACAAATCCGTTGTTCACCTCAAGGGCCTCCTCTTCTCAACCCCGGGGGGAGATCGGACCCCCACACTGGCGGGGCAGGGGGGCGGGGGGTGGAGATTCTAGGCGGTAGGCCTGGGGTATCTGAAAGTGGGCTGAACTGGAAACTGCTTTCCGTAAATTCTCCTCTGCTGGATTTTTTTATTCCCAGGTCTAATTCCAGACTGCGATGTGAGTTCTCCCTGGGTCCCCCGCCCCCGACAAGCTCCCCCAGCCCCAGCTCTTGAGCCAGCACCCCCACCGCCCCTGCGTTTCGCGTTTCAGGGCTTGTGGAGTGCAGCACAGAACTCCACTCCATCTCGCAGACCCCAGGGCGCCCTCTAGCGGACGCGGGGCGCGGGGTGGGGCCATCGCTCGCCCTCGGGCCGGTCCCGCTGCTTAAGGGCACCTGGCAGGTTTGGAGACTCAGAAGGGCCACAGAGATTGTTGCTTGCGTTTGTGTCTTTGGAGCGGTGGGAGGCGGCACCCATGTTGACAGAGGACCTAGCAGGGGGCCGATGGACTGAAACCGGACAGCTGCCACGCAGGCGGCGTTCCTTCCACGCTTAGGACTCCCGGCTTCATCTCTGGGACAGGCCCACGGGTGACGCTCGCGCTTTCTTCCGCCCCCAGGCTTCCAGGTCCGGTCCTAGTTTCGAGGCCCGGCTTTGGGAGTGGGGGTGGGGTGTCCCCAGTTCCCCAGAGGCGGGCACGGGCCTCCTGGGGCCGCGATCGGAACCCCGGGCGGGCGCGGGTGGGGGCGAGGTAGGTGGGTGGGTGGGTTGCGTGGGGTCTCCCCGCGAGGTCCGAGAAAAGGGAAGAGGGGGAAGCCAGGAGCCTCTCCCGCTCGGCCTCCTGGAACTGCCCGGGCTCCGGGAGCAGCGCCCCCGCCTCTGCCAGAAACTGGCCTTCTTAGAAGGGAGGGGGAAAGTGTGAATGAGAAGTTGGGGGCGGAGCGCGCGCGGGGGAGGGGCCGCTGCCAGGAACGCGCCGCCGGGGCTGGCGCCGCGCCCGCCGGGCCGCCCGGGCCGCCTCGCATCGCGCTTTGTCTCTGCGCGCGTCTCTGCGGGTCCCCGGCCCCGCTCGCGGCCCGCCCTCGGCCGCCCGCGGCCCCTCCCTCCGCTCGGCGCGCAGCCTTTCATTGCTGCGAGTAGTGACTAAACATTACAAGAAGGCCGGCCGAGCAGTTCCAGGAATCGGGGGGGCGGGGCGCTGGGGCCGTGTATATACCCGCGAGCGCGGCCTCCGCGGCGGCTCCGACTCACACTCCCCGCGCCGCCGCCGTCGCCGCCGCCACTCCGGCCCCGCACGCAGCCCGCCCGGCCCAGCTCCGGTCGCGGCCCCTCGCCTCGCGCCCCCTCACCCCCCACCGCCCGGCCGGCCCGGCGGCGCGCAGGGGGCAGGGCGGGCGCCCCGGCGAAGCCCGAGGGACGCGCGCGCGAGGCCCCTTTGTGGACTTCGCGGCTGCCAACATCTGGGCGCAGCGCGGGCCACCCACCGCTGGCCGCCGTGCCTTGGGGACCGTAGGAGGCGCAGCCCCGAAGCCAAAGACTTCGGTTTGGGACCAGGTAGGAAGGAGGGGCGCGGCGTGGAGCGGGGGGGTTGGAGGGTTCGCTAGTCCTGGGAGCTTTTCCCGGTTTCCCCTCCCCTTCCCGGGTCATTCCCGGCAGGGAGGGGACGAGATAGGGGGCAGAGCAGATGGAAGCCGGAGATCCCAGGTTCCCGGAATACCCAGGCTGGGGCCTTTCGGCTTCTCGGGTCCCCTCCCTACCCGCCCCCAACCCCCCACCCCATGCCTCGAATTTCTTTCTCCGTCCCTGCCCCCCCGGGGCCACCGGACTGAGCGGCGCCCAGAGCGTCCCGGGGGCCCTTCTCCCACTCCCCACCCCGGCCACGCTCCTGGAGACCCAACTTCCGCGCCCGAGTTTCCCACTCGGCACCTTACCAGTGCGCGCTGGGGAAAGGGCTGCCTGGAGGCGGGGGCTGGGCGGGCTCCGTGGGGCGTCTGGGTCGGAACGGGGGCCCAGGTGAGCGCCTCCGGGGCAGCTGGTGTCCCGGCCGCTCGGCAGAGGCAGGGGAGCCGGGGCGGGTCGGGCGCGCTGGAGGGTTCCGGGCACTCACGCGGCGCGCGCCTTCTTCCCCGCAGCCCCCCGGGATGCGGTAGCGGCCGCTGTGCGGAGGCCGCCGAACAGCTGCAGCCGCCGCCGCCGCGCAGATCCACGCTGGCTCCGTGCGCCATGGTCACCCACAGCAAGTTTCCCGCCGCCGGGATGAGCCGCCCCCTGGACACCAGCCTGCGCCTCAAGACCTTCAGCTCCAAGAGCGAGTACCAGCTGGTGGTGAACGCAGTGCGCAAGCTGCAGGAGAGCGGCTTTTACTGGAGCACCGTGACGGGCGGCGAAGCGAACTTGCTGCTGAGCGCCGAGCCCGCGGGCACCTTCCTCATCCGCGACAGCTCGGACCAGCGCCACTTTTTCACCCTCAGCGTCAAGACCCAGTCGGGGACCAAGAACCTGCGCATCCAGTGCGAGGGGGGCAGCTTCTCTCTCCAGAGCGACCCCCGGAGCACGCAGCCCGTGCCCCGCTTCGACTGCGTGCTCAAGCTGGTGCATCACTACATGCCCGCCGCCGGCGCCCCCTCGTTCTCCCAGCCCCCCGCTGAACCCTCCTCCTCGCCCTCCTCCGAGGTGCCCGAGCAGCCACCGGCCCAGCCGCTCTCCGGGAACCCCCCCAGGAGAGCCTATTACATCTACTCGGGGGGCGAGAAGATCCCTCTGGTGTTGAGCCGGCCCCTCTCCTCCAACGTGGCCACTCTCCAACATCTCTGTCGGAAGACCGTCAACGGCCACCTGGACTCCTACGAGAAAGTCACCCAGCTGCCTGGGCCCATTCGGGAGTTCCTGGACCAGTACGATGCCCCGCTTTAGGGAGCAAAGGGGGCAGGAGTTGGGCGAGGGGGCCCGGGTCCCCTCTCCTCCGTGGCACATGGCACAAGCACAAGAATCCAGCCGCGCGAGTCCTGCAGCTCCCGGGTGAGCCAGGGCGCGGGGAGCCCCCTCCCGCCGGTCCTCCCCCCGCAGAACAGGGCCGGCGGCACCTGGAATGTGTTTGAGGGGAGACGGAGAGCCACCGGAGCGCACCTCCCCGACTCCAGCGTCTCCGGAGGAGCCAGCTGGCCCAGGGGGACCACAGCTAGGACCGCAGTGGATGCTCTGTCCGCTCCCGCCTCCTCCACCCCGCTGCGCTTCCAAACGGGGGACACCGCGGGGCGTGTTGAACTGTGAGAACTGCCGGGAATCTTTGAACTTTCCAACGGAACTTGTTTGTTCTTTGATTTGGTTTAAAACAGAGCTTTAAACCTCAGCGGGTTGAGAGCCTGGAAAAGGGTGGAGGGGAGAGAGAGAGAGAGAGAGAGGGTGCCTCCGGGGCCCAGGGCTGCAGGCTGGCCAAGAAAACGGTCACTCCCACTGCTCGGCTCAGGTCAGGAGGGGCGGCTGCCTGCTCCACCTCTGGCTCTGGGGAGAAGGGTGACCTGAAGGGGACCTTTCTGTTCCCCCTCTTCCTGCCCCTCAGATGGCCACCAGAAACACAGGTCCTAGAGTCCGTCTAGTGCCCAGGAGCCCAGGGCCCTTCTCCCTTTTTAAGGGGGGAGTGGCATTGGGGGCGCGGAATGGATGGGCTGGTCGGTAGTTCTGAGCCCACCCCTGCTCTACCTTTCAGCACCTGGGGAGGGGGGGTGGGGCTGGAGGAGATGAGCCACCTTTGACCCCAGACAGAGACGATAGGGCATTCTACTTTGTGCCTCCTGACTAGATCTGGCTAGGAGATTTGCCTTAAATGCTCCCTGTCCCATGGATAGGGACTGGCACACAAGAAGCCACACACTCAGCCAACCCCAGCAGAGGCCGAAGGATTCTCAGAGGGGCGCCCAGCGGCCACTCACCATTTGGTGGTGGAGGTCGGAGATGGATTGGTGGGGAGGGGGCAGAGATCCACCTGCTTTCCAGCTGAGCCCAGGAAGAATGCCAGCCAGCCCAGTGGATACTGGCCACCAGTGGGACCTGGGCTCTGGTCCGAGGCAGAGCCACTGGGTCCTCCAGCCCCCAGCCCCTGCACAGACAGCCCTCCCTCCTCACTTTGGGGGACTGGCACTGGCAGGAAGTCATCAAGAGGCTCTGCCACCCAGCTGCTCCCGCTCTGCAATAGCACTGATCAGTGAAAACTCAGAGGAATGTAGCAGCGATGGAATTACCTGGAACTGTTCTTTTTTTGGGGAAAACCAAACACACACAAGTTTTCTGTGTCAGGTATTGGGCTGGATGGGTCAGCTGTGTGTTGGGGTGGTTTTTTTTTTTTCCTTGTTATTTTGTTTGGATTTTGTTTTTGTTTTTTAATAATGTTTACAATCTGCCTCAATCACTCTGTCTTTTATAAAGATTCCACCTCCAGTCCTCTCCCCTCCCCCTACCCAGGCCTTCAAGGCTGATAGGAGATGCTTGAAGAACTCAACAAAAATAACAATCCAAATCAAACTTTGCACATATTTATATTTATATTCAAAAAAGAAACATTTCAGTAATTTATAATAAAGAGCACTATTTTTTAATGAAAAACCTGACTGGAGCCTTTCTCCCACCCCCCACCGCCCCTCTGGACTTGCTTTCTCTTTCACCCACACCCACACGCTACATCAGAGGGTGGCGGCCCTACCCCCTCACTGCCCTGGTGCTTCTCGTGATGGAATCAAACTCAGGCTTCACGTCACTGACAACCGAAGGCAGCCACCTAGACTGTACCCGGGAGGGGTAATTCCTGCTAGTCTGATTCAGATCTGACCAGAATATGCAAAGCAAGTTCGAAGGAAGCGCTTCAAAGGGCTTGCAAGGAGTATAAACGGAGCTGTGGTCAAAGCTTTTAGAGGCTCCAAGCTATTAGAGGCACTGGGCTCCTTGGCAGAGAGGTGTTACGAGAAAGCCCAGACTATGGGGTCCTGGCAGTGACCCGTGACCTCAGCCAGGTCCCCAGGAGCTGGGGGGAGGGGCGGTCCCGATGCAAACCCTGCACACAGTGGGGCCCTCCCATGGGTAGGAACCCCAGCCTGACCAGTGGATGGGGCCACCCGCCTCCCAATAAGAGCAGCCATCTATTCACCTGTTTTCAGCCACTCCCACCCCTGGGGCACTCAGACACCACCTGGGTTCACCTTCCTTGCCACCCCCACCAGGCAGGTGTTACTACCCCACATTCGCAGACCCAACTGCGTGTTTCCTGGGAGCGGGGACTTGGACTGGTCGCTTCTGATGCCTAGAACTGGTGCTCAGTAAATATTTGTTGGCTGAGCCTGGGGGCAGCCTCTTAGGTTCATGGAGGTTAAGCAACCTGCCCAAGGACACACCACTTGGGAATGTGGGAAAGACACAGGTTAGGAACCCAGGAGGCTTTGATTTTCCCAAAGCGCAAGAATGCTCTGCCTCCCTAAGTAAGCATGAAGTCTATGCCCAGGGTTGCCCCTAGGTGGGTCCCCCCTGCAAAGCCAAGAGTTTGGTAACCTCCTCCCCAACATGCATACTCAGCACTAGGGTTCTGCGAAAACACAAACTAAAAATGCCTGTTCTGAGACACTTCCCTTCCACGCTTCTTCCTCCCCCAAGCCCCCAAACCTAACAGATGGAGAGATGAGTGTTCCCCCAACAAGTCAGGGGCCCATTCCCTCATCTGCCTCGGTGCCTAAACAAATGCCAAAGCCCTCTTCCTGGCCCCCGATAAGCTGCTCCAGGAATCAGTGTCCAAAAGGCAACTGAGAGTAAATAAACAAAATCGTTTTTCTTTCCCATTTCCTGGACTTTTGGGGGAAAATAACCTAAAGTGACAAAGGGCCAGACCAGGTGTGAGATCACTGAGTGGACAGAGCACGTAGGGACCACGCCAGACAGACTACCACCTCTAGAACTGGGAATGCAGACCCAGGCAAGGTCACCTTCCCAGAGCTCCAGGTCATGTGAGGGGACCCAGTGGGGCTTGGCTCCCCAGTGCCTCCCAGGAGGAGGAGAGCTTGGGAAGCTTCTGGCAGGCTCTTCCCCACCCCAAGGCCTGCCAGTCTGCCACCATGTGCTGGCACGACTGCCTCTGTGGAACCTTGGAACCCAGAATGTATCAAACCCCCATCCCCATCCTCCACCCAGAAGGCAGCTGTACAGCCAGAGTGTCCAGTATTCACAGGGCACTAAAGGGGCTTCCCTGTGGCTCAGACGGTAAAGAATCTGCCTGCAACGCTGGAGACGAGGGTTCGATCCCCAGGTCAAGAAGATCCCCTGGAGAAGGGAATGGCTACCCATTCCAATATTCTTGCCTGGAGAATTCCACAGACAGAGGAGCCTGGTGGGCTACAGTCCATGGGCTCTCAAAGAGCCAGACACGACTGAGCAACTCACTCCACTCAAAGGGCCTGGTAGGGAAGTGGTTCTCTCATCCCTTGGAGGTTGAACTCAGAAGACACCTGACTCCTTTCCCTCGCTGCCCACCCCACCCTTCTTCCCATAGGTCTCTCCATTTAAAGACCACAGACTGGACCACTCTTCTAATTTGACAGACAAGTCAAACAGAGTCCCGAAGAAGGAAAGCAACTTACTGGAGTTCACACAGCAAGCTAGCTATTGGCAATACCAGGACAAGAAACTCCCAGCTAGCTCTGCTCACCAGCGCTTTTCTCTGTTTTTCCCTCCTCACCCCAACCCCTGTTGCAGAAATCTGTACTTCTAAATCCTTTCAGAGGCAGGCATCCCTCCTCCAAAGAACTTCGTGGCGGGGACCCTCTGTCCTGGCCGCCAGTGGAGGGGTATGCCTGCTCCCAAGATTTGCTAAGAAGAGTCCCACAGGGAAGGGGGACAATTCTCAGCGGCTTGAGCAGGTTAAGCAGGTTAACGCCTCCAGAGGTTAAGCTTAGCTGGGGGTACTTGGCCAAAACAAAGGCTGGAGATGCTCTTCCGCAGGCCCTGAGTCCAATCACCCTGCTTCAGGCGCTGTAGGAATTCACCCCGAGAGGCCCTTATCCACTCTCCGTTGGTGCTGTTTTGGTGCAGTCCACCCGATGAATTAAGAGCCGGGAACGGGAACTCTAATGCCTGCTCTAGAGGAGGGAATGAAGGAGGCCAAAGACCGGGGAGCTGGAGACGGGAAATAAGCGACCACGTGTGTCCTAGTCTAAGGAACGAGTAAGGATGTTCGAGACGGGGTACGCCGCGGTACCAGGCAGAGGGAGAGCGAGAGAGACAGAGCGGGGCAGAGTCAGACAGCCACAGAGGGAGTCGAAGCAGAGACAGAAGTCTGCGGGGAGGGGAACCACTTGCACAGGGGCTGACCGGCAAGACCGAGACCGAGGTGGAATGAGCCCGGTCCCGGGCGCACCTTCCTGCGCGGCATCCCGCCCCCTCCCATGCCGGCGGCCGCCGGGCGGGCGGGCAGGCAGGCGAGCGCGTCGCTCTGGAGGATGGCCTCTGCCAGGAAGAATCACTTCCCGGACACTGCAGGAGCCCTGACGGAGCTATGCGAAGAATGTCCGCGCGGAGCCGGGCGGGTGGCACCTCCCGGGCCCACGCCTCCGCCGCTGCCGCCGCCGCCGCCGCCCTGAGGAGCGTGCGCGCAGACAGACCACGCCCCGCCACGCCCCCGCCACGCCCCCCGCCGCCGGCGGAGCGGTCACTATAGCAACGGAATTGCAGGCGCAGAGTGCTGTTTATTCTCAAACGAGTGCCAGGAAATTCGGCCGGGAGGCTGCCAGGCGCACCTCCCTGGGGTGGGGGGTCGGGAGAGGGAGAGAAGGATGGACCGGCGAGCCCGGGGCTCCTGGGGGGAGGGAGGGAGAGAAAGAGGGAGGAAGTCCTTCGTCACTGGCGGGGGGGGGGGGGGTGGTCACTGACCCCTCCCAGGGGAGGCTGCTCAGGACGCTGTGAGTGGATCAAGTTTTCCCGGGGGAGCCGAGATTCCCCCTCCAGGCCGGCAACGCCTCCACCTCCCCAAAACAGGCTCACAGCCCCTGCCTGTCAGTCACTCACTCACTCATTCATTCATTCACTCAGCAAGTACCTATTAGCACATCCTGTGAGTTAATAGGATTGAGCGTGAACAACACAAAGCCCAGCTCCTGCTCTCCAGAGATTTCGTGGGAGTGACAGACACCAGTTAAAATGTAAATAAAATGAATAGACTGCTATCTGCGCCCCAAGACTCATCTTTAAGCCTCATTTCCAGTACCTCAGACATCCACAATCCTGTCTATCCTTGAGCACGGTGACCAGCTTGTCCTGGGTTAGTAGCCCTGAGTGTCCAGGACATTTGATCACCCTTCCCTCGGGTCACACAATCATGTCAGTCATGGAGAAACTGAGGCTTGGATTACAAGGACAGTTCTTTCAGGGTGGTGGGGATCATTAGAGTTGGAGGTCCTACCTGAGAATCCAGGGCTCTTTTGCCTCAACCCTTTTCACCACCCAGGCCTGCCCCCCTTCCCAAGGCTCAAAAAGCCGAAGAACCACCTGCAGACTTCCCCCAGGGAGTGGATGAAATTGCTGATTCCCGGACTCCAAGCCCAGCTTTTCTGAATCAGAAGCTCCAAGGAGAGTCAGCAAGCTCAATACTCAACATCACCTCAGGTGACTCTGAGACCACTTGCTGCCTTCGGGGAAGACAAGCCTCGGTCCTCCTCATTTCCTGGGACAGGGGATTTCCTCCTGGAACCTTGACTAAGCCGGAGCTGGGAAATCAGCAGGGAGGGGAGGCCCAGGTTCACCACCCGCTTGTGAGGAGGCAAGTGCCGACAAGTGCAGCCTCTGCTGGGCTCCAGCCCCTGGGCCTCAGGCCGAGGATGGTGGCGGGTTGGGGGGGAGGAGCACGGTGCGCCTTCTCCCCAGTGCTGAGCCCTCCCAGCTGTGCTGTGCTGGGAACAGGCCAGACATTTGTGAAACCCTGGGTTAGCCTGACCCACTGTCATGAGGGCTGCCTGTGGAAGCTGGCGCGGGGAGGGGGGTGGGGGGCTGTTCCCAGAAGTGGGGAGAACTCTGGACTTCCCACTCCTGAGTGCTCCGGATTGCAGCACAGCCTTAAGCAACAGCAGTGGCCTGGAAGGCTGCGTTGCAAAGAGAACAGAGGCCCCCAGCTCTCATCTGAAGAGAAGCCAGGACTCTTGAGTGCTAAAACTGCATGCCTTCCTCATTAATAACATCACAGCTGCTGTTCGTAGTAATAATTAGGCCCAGCCTTAGAGAAAGGTGGAAAACCTAGCCTTCAAAGAAGAAACACACAGAAGGCGAGTTCAGTATTTACATTACACAAGAAAATGTGTTTCCTCTCTTTCACCTCCCCTCCCCCAAGTCTTAAATCTTTCCATACAGAAAGCACTATGTGGTGTCCATAATGTACAGGATGATGAAGGTTATAGACAAGAAACATAAAATCCATGAGGACCGGTCCTCCAGGAGGCCTGTGTGTGCACAACCACAGGGGGTGCTGTTCAGGATATGATCTTTGTAGGTGGGGTCCCATGGCATTGTACGATGGGGACTGTAGTGGTTATGAGCTTTAGGGTACATTAGCACCTGATGCTTACCTGCCCGGTGCCTCCAGGTGATGTCAACAAAGGTGGGAACCCTGTTCTGGGCACCGGGACCAATGCTGGAGAGACCACTGCCAACAGGGAGCATTCAGACTTCAAGAAGCATACATATAGTCTGAAAGGGGAACCAGACGTGAAAACCAAGAAGTATCCTAAAAAGGAATAGGTATAAAAATGAAATGGTGTACAGGGTGCAGCTGAGGGCCTCCGGGAGGAAATGACCCACAGTGCTTCCCAGAAGAAATGACTCCGGTGGTGATGAGAAGGAGCAGGTGTTCTCTCAGCAGGCGTGGGACAGCCTGGCATCCTAGTGATCAAAACAGGGAAATGGCCAAAAAAGGGAAAGGAAGACTTTGGGGAACTTCAAGAAGTTTGGTGTGTCCCCATCAGGCACATCCAGGCCAGGCTCATCTTCTAGAAACGCTGCTTTCATCATCACATGACACACACAGTCCTTCCCCATAGGATGCACACTGCTTCCCGGGGTGCTTTCCTCTAAGCCGGTTCCAGTATAGTCACTCTCTCATTCTCGAGGAAAACTCGTTGTTTTCAATTCCCCCACCCAGGGAGACTTAACTGCCTCCCATCAAGGTGGTCTCCTCACCTGCCCACCATAGGCTTCCCACCTGTGAGCTTGGTTCAAACGGGGGTCATCCCACCAGCCCAGACAGCCCTTCCCCCTCCTCGAATTCTGCCTCTTTCGTGGCTGCCAGTTTCTTCCAAATTGGACCATGAACTCTTTGAAGGAAGAACTCACTCATTCATTCCTTCAGCAATAATTTATTGATTGCCTACTCTGTACCAGGAACTGGATCTTCACAAAATCTAATAAGAGGGGGTCACGGTGCCTAGTGGAAGCCCACCAAATGCTTGACCCCAAATGCTTGACTGTACAAAAGAAGAAACTTCTTTACACAAAGGGGTTTCTGGAGTTGTTAAAATATTTCAATCATTAACAACTTTTATTTTGGGAAGCAAAGAGGCATGTTTTATTTTGAATATGTTGCATTTTGTTTCTTTCAAGACATCTTAATATGTTATCTTACTCCTACCTGAGGCAGCCCAGATGAAATATATTGCATTTTCTGGATAAGCAAACTAAGGTGTCAGGGGATTTAGGCTTGCCTCAAGTCACACAGGGGCTTCCCAGGTGGCTCAGTGGTAAAGAACCTGCCTGCCAATGCAGGAGACATAAGAAACCCAGGTTCGATTCCTGGGTCGGGAAGATTCCCTGAAAGAGGGCATGGCAACGCACTCCAGTATTCTTGCCTGGAGAATCCCGTGGACAGAGGAGCCTGGTGTGCTGCAGTCCATCAGGTCACTAAGAGTCGGACACTAAAACGACTTAACACGAACACACAAGTCATACAGATGATCAATGGAAGGAGCAGACTTGTTATTTAGTTGCACTGAGTCTTCTGGTGGCTCACGGACTGTGTTGCCCCGCAGCATGTGAGATCTTAGTTCTCTGACCAGGGATGGAAGTGGTGTCCCCCACATTCCAAGATGGATTCTTAACCACCGGACCACCAGGGAAGAAGTCCCAGGAGCAGACTGACCACCTGCCCTTTCCACCATTACCCGTATGTGCATGTGAGAGCCCCCCCAACCAGGATCTCCACTTAGCAGCTACTGTGAAGGCTCCCCAGGGGACCCAAATGGCTTCTGGATCCACACCTGGCCTCTCATCAGAGACTAGTCAGCCCTGGAGGGCAGTCCTGCGGCTACCATTCCATCCACTGAGGCCTTAGGATCTTCCCATCTCCCAATGGCTGGGAGCCTCATATATTCAGGGCTGGTATTCCCAATGGGCGTAGAATTGCCAAGGAAACACTACTGAGACCTCTGGCCAACCCAATGTGCAGAGGTTTGAAGCCTCAGAGAACCTCAGTATCGCTCTAAACTATTCCTCTGGAACCCAGGGAAGGGATGAGATGACCTCTATACCTCTTTCTGTTATAGAAGTCTATGAAGAGGAGGCTGGAGGGAAAGGAGCCAGTTTGGGAGGGAGACAGGCTGGCTGGCTTTGGAGCCTGGTCCTCTGGCCACTCACTGCTCTTTTCACTGTCCCTTGGCACCTGGTGAAAGTAGGCAAGGGGCTCTGGAGGGAAGGCCACGCAGAAGCTATTCAGAGACCAACCCGCATTGCCTGATGAGAGGGTGGGGACAGCCCGTGGCTGTGGAATCTGTCCTCCACACTGGGGCTTCCCCACTGGACTTCTCAGACCATCACTCCAGGGGTTGCCTGGGAACTCCAGCAAGGACCCTGACCAGGCTCTGGCCAAAGCCCTGGAGTGGAGGGGAGGAGCCCAGGAGAGCAGCCCAGCCCTCCCGCAGGCATCCTGCCAGGCCTCTCCAGCCTTAGAGGAGCTGCGAAGGTCAGCCAAGGGGCCCTGCTGCAACAAGAGACCTTGTACCCACACCAGGATAAGGACTGAGCTGGTCCGTCCTGAGTGGGGGAAGGGAGGGGCCTCAACCACAGCAGAAGATACAAGACCCTGGTACCATCAGGCTGGACTCCGTCATTGGTATGAGAGACATCTGGAGAGGAAGAATCTATAGGGGCCAGATTCCCAGTAGAGGCTGCAGGCCCCTGAGAGAAAGATGGAGCAATGGCCAGAGGTGCCTGGAGGACTTGCTGCACGTGCCCGGGGTAGACACGTTGCTTCGCGCACAAGCTGCTCCGCACGTTCTGAGCTCTGTCTGTAAACTCGACACCCAGTACCATTCCTCCACTGTGCACTGTACATGAGCTTTCCGCGGGATGATGCATGATGGTGAATCACCCCAGTCTAGCTTCCCACCATGAGCAACACAGCAAATCCGGAGATGACTGACCAGGATCCAGCGGCAAGGTGATGGCAGGGGTCTGATCTTTTCTCGGGGAAGAGAAAGGGGGCCTGAACAAGGATCACAGGTTTTCTAGGCCTCAGAGGCACGATTTAAGCAAATGAGTCAGCCTGCTCAGGGTTCCGCTCCCTGGTCTCAGGGGCCCTCCTTGCAGGTTTCCGGAGGGTTCAGTGGGAAACAGACAAGGACTGCAGGAGAATGCTGTCGACTGTGGTTCTCCACCTGGCCTGTGGAGTAAGAATAAAGACGGGTTCACCAACCCATAGCTGTCTTCTTGGCCCCGTCTCTGCAGGGAAAGAGCCCACCCCTGTGTGTTTTATAGATCTCACATACTTTCAAGGCCTGCTTCTGATGCGCCAAGCACTCTTCTAAGCCTGTGATAGGTAAGAACACATTTAATTCTCCAGCAACGCCCTGAGTTAGGTACTATTACTGTCCCCATATTTATAGTGGAGGGAACTACAGGACAAAGATGTAATGTGACATGCCTAAGGTCACACAGCTACCCAGGAGCAGAGCTGGATCCAAACCCAAGCATTCGGGCTGCACATCCCTGCCCATGGCCAGTGTCTGCCAGCCTCACTGAGGCTTGCACACGGGCACAGGAGCCCTGGACTGGCAGAGAGGAGGGCGCCGGCTGTAGGGCAGGAAAGTCAGGTGGGTACATGTCTCAGATCACTGCTTCCTGGCAAATGACCTGGAGCGGGTACCTCCAGGTCATGTGGGTAGCTCCATGACCTAGTAATGGTCTTGCCTTGGTTCTTTTTTAAAATTATTTATCTATTTATGGCTGTGCTGGGTCTTCATAGCTGTGTGAGCTTCTCTGTAGTTGTGTTGCTGCGGGGGCTGCTCTCCAGTTGCAGTGCATAGACTTCTTATTGCGGCAGCTTCTCCTGTCGCACAGCATGGGCTCCAGGGTGCTCAGGGCACACGGGCTCAGCTGCTGCGGCTCCCGGGCTCTAGGGCACATGCTCAATAGTTGTGGCTCAGGGGCTTAGCTGCTCCAGGGCGTGTGGGGTCATCCCGGATCAGGGAAGCCAACCTGTATCTCCGGCATTGATGTGTGCTCAGTCCCTCAGTCGTGTCTAAATCTTTGTGACCCCATGGACTGTAGCCTTCCAGCCTCCTCTGTCCATGGGGATTTTCCAGGCAAGCATACTGGAGTGGGTGCCATTTCCTGCATTGGTAGGCAGATTCTTTACCACTGAGCCACCAGAGAAGCCCTTGCCTTGGTTCTTAATCTATACATGGGCATCTCAACAAAACCTGATTCATGGGTTGTCGTGAGGTGGAGACAAGATCATGTCACAGGGTTAGTACTATTAGCAAAGGTTCCCTGGGACCAGCAAGATTCAAAATGACCTCCCACAGTCACCCCCATCAAACTCCCCACCCTCTTGCTATGAGAACAGTGGAGACCGACAAGCCTTGGCCGCAGTTTCCTGTCCGGGTGGGAGGAGGGTGCTTAGGAAGCGTTCCTTCCTGTCTCCTCCTTGGTCTCTTCCAAGCTTTTGCTTTCCGTGCCTGGTGGATTTCCTTCTTGTTTTCCACAACTGCCCTCAGTCTGACATTTGGTGCTCATACGAGTTTCCTGGGGCTGCTGTACCAAAGGTCCACAAACTAGGGGGTTTAAAACAACAGAAACGGATTTTCTCAGTCTTGGAGGACAGAAGTCCCAAATCAAGACGTCAGCAGGGGGCTTCCCTGGTGCTCCAGTGGTTAAGAATCCGTCTTGCAATGCAGGGGTCACCAGTTTGCTCCTGGTCCAGGAAGATCCCATGTGCCACCGAGTAACAAAGTAACAAACCCTGTGCACCAAAACTACTGAGCCTGCGCTCACTCTTGAGCCTCCAGCCGCAATTACTGAAGCCCCTGGCCTCTGCTCCACGAGAGAAGGCACTGCAAGGAGAAGCCCGCACACTGCAACTAGAGTGTAGCCCCTGCTCAGCAAGGAAGACCCAGCACAGCCAAAAATAAATGAATAAATATTAAAAAAAAAAATAGATGTCAGCAGGGCCGTGTGCCCTCTTAAGTCTCTAGGGGAGGATCCTCTCCCCAGCGCTTGGTGATCACCAGCAAGCCTCAGCATTCTCCGGCTTGTAGATGTATCACTCCAGTTTCCGCCTGTCTTCAAATGGCCATCTTCCAGGCACATCTCCGTCTCCTTGTGTCCAGTCATTGGATTAGAGCCCAAACAAATCCAGGATGACCTCATCTTAACTAAAGACATCTGCAAAGACCCTCTTTCCAAACAAGGTCACATGCAAGACTCTAGATGGACACGAATTTGGAGGATTCTGTTCAACCCGGTACTGCTGACTGGTCCTGCAAGATCTAAAACTAAGAACATTTTATTTTTTTCTTTCCTTGCCTCTTCTGGGAAGAGAGCCTGACCAATGTGTCCTTCTTTGCTCTTGGGAGGAGGAACAAGAGGAAGGCCCTTTTATGTTCCATCCAAGACACCTTGAACAAAGAACAGGCTGAAAAGGTGCCCGGGGATGTACCCAGCAGATGGCCTGGCCAAGGGTAGGGCTGAGAGGCAGTCTGCACGGCCAAGGGCAGTCCTCTTGGGGAGGAGGGAGATGCGTCTGTAGCCTGCTTGGCATGGCCTGGTCCTCCTCAGACATTGCCTCATTTAGCTGCAGGGATATTTCCTACATTTCTCTGGTGAAGGGCTTCAGTATTAGCAACCTCAAATGACCCTACACACAAGAAAGAGCATCCTCTAGAAAGCTTATTCTGAGCTTCCAGGGGCAAGAGACAGAAGGAAGGTGAAGCCTCAGAGCTGGGCGTAGGAGATCTGGCCAGTGCCACACCGTTCCTTGGCAATGTCACCTAGGGAAAAGTCCAGGGGATGCCCAACGGCGAGCTCTTTGCAAAGCCCTGGGTATCTGATGGTGAAGTGGTGCAGGTGCACAGCAGCCTCCATCCCTCAGCTGTGCCTGCTGGATCAGACAACCAGGTTAGAGAGACAGCCAGGGACATGAAGTTAAGGGACTTTCATCTGCACCTTTCTCACTGCAGCATTATCATTATCAGAGAGGAGGCCTGAAGAAGAAAGCTCCAGGTGGTCTGTTACAGCTGAAGGGGAAGTTCTCAGGTCCTGCCCTCACCCAGGGCCTTGCAGCCCCTTCCCTCTGCCTCCTCAGTCCCTCGCCTACAATTGGAGACTCTGGACAAACCTCTGGTCCTGAGAGGCTTTCTGGGGTCCCCAGGCCTGATAATCTAGAGCCTGGGAAAGGAGAAAGGGAGGAGGCCAAGAAGGCATGGGCTTCAGTGCTTACCTGAACCACAGGAAGGGGACGCCTACCCCAGCATACCCGCAGGTGCTCTTCCGGGGACAGGAAGTCAGCTGAGTACTGAGCAAACAGCACGCTGGGGGAGGGGCTCAGGCACCTGGGCGGTCAGCTGCCCTCCTCCCCCACTATCCTTCTGCTTTTCTGGGCCACACTGGTTCCCACACTCAGGAGGCCAGACGAGTGGGGATTAGGAGCCTGGGTTGTCTCCCCATTTCAGTTTGCCTCCTCAAAGTTAGGAGACCAGGGTAGGTCTCTGAGTCTGCTCCCTACCTGTTACAATGGTAACAGGTAATAATACATCTCCGCTTCCCAGCGTTGTTGTCATAGACCAGTGAGTGAACATAGTGAGCCCCAGGTCCACACTGGCTGCTCTGCTGCCCCTGGGAAGGGGCTGAGCCCAGACAGACTATTTCTTGCAAATAATCTGGCATACCTGCTTAAGGGAGAAATGGCGCCCTCCTGGCAGACCTACCTGGCCTGCTAACACTCCCTGGGAAAGCAGTAATTCCTGTCTCCACTTCTCACACTGCGTGAGCCCTCACCCCACCAGGGCCCCTCTCTGGCTGGCCTGCCCAACCACAGGACAATCAGGCTTTTAGCCAGGCAGTTACAGTAAGCCAGGCCCGCCCTTCCTTACATGGGGTACCACGGCTCTCAGGTCCTGGGGCCTTGGTTGTTTTCCCAGAGAGGAGTCAAATGGGGGATCACCAGCCCCTTCCCAACCTGGTACCCTGGGCTGGCTCCTAACCCCACCCCCAGGACATGCTGGTGTTCCCAGCGATTTCTAGGGGCCGCTCAGTCCTGGCAACCAACCGGTCCAAGCTGCAAAGGGCAGCTGAAGCAGCAACTAACGTTTCAGAAGGAGCGACTGACTCACTTCAGCCAGGCTGGGCCCCCTGTTAATATTCTTGGACCGCAGCCTGGGATTCCTGCAGGTTCCGACAGCAAGTTAAGCCATCCTCTTGTAGGAGGCGGCTTCCAAGGTAACCCTGAGAGGAGAGGGGGAGAGGAGAGCCCTGGCAAGGGTGTTGATTCACCCAAGAAGCTCCAGGCCTGGGGGACAGGATAGCCCCCGGCCTGATTAAGCAAGGAAGGGGGAGGAGGAGGGAAACAGGACCCTATCTACAGAGCACAGGACACATTACATAATTATTCTATTTTAATCACAGCCACCCTGTAGGGTAGATATGACTAATCGCTGGTTAATAGATGAGGAAACTGAGGCTGGGAGAGGTTGAGGAGGCTAGCAGGTGGGTGGAGGGTGGTGAGGGGAGAAGGCTGCACGGGCAAAAAGTGAGGTCAGCCCCCTTTTAAACAGCTCAGCCTGAGGGTCCAAGGAAGGTAACAAACAGCCGGGAGCCTGTGCTGCCCCGCCGCCCATCCAGGCGCGCCTCTCGGTGGGCAGGGCGGGCACAGAGCCTCCCTAGGACCCCCTGGTCTGGGACTGCATCTGACCGGGACCCCGCCGGAGCAGGGCGTGGGCTCGGATGGCGGTGGCCCTGGAGGTGGGTCCCTGCCACCCCTCCCCCAGTCGGCGGGATCTCTCGACTCCTCTGTCCCGGCGTGGGGCTGGGCGCCAGGACTCGGACCCGTACCGCTGTCAGGGGATGCTTTGATCCCGATCCCAGCCACCTCGTGCGTGCCCCTGGCAACTGCGCCTCTGCCGGCTGCGTTTAAAGGGGAAGTGTACCGACACAGACACACACCCGCCCAATCTCGCCGCCAGCTGCGGATTCATCAGCCCTTCCATCAGCGCGGCCGGCCCCCGACCGGCTTCCTCGCGGGCTGAGGTCAGCGCCCCGCCCCGCCGCCCCACACCTGGCCTCGCGCCCGGGATCCCTGCCCCAGGTCCCCAGTCCCTGCCGCGCTCCCGGGTACCAGCTCCCAGGCGCGGGGCGGCCCCTCGCGCCCGCCGCCCGCGGACCTCCCGGCCGAGCCCTATTTCGGGCGCTGGCGCCGCTGGCCCGGGCAGCCCTGCCCGGAAGGCAGGCTATTCTGGGCCGGGCGGCCAGAGCAGCTGCGGCCCCAAGGCTTCCCGGCAGGGTGCGCGCCTGGGACAGAGGGCACGCTGGGGCAGGGCTCCCCTCCTCCCCCCACCGCCCCACCTTCCTCCCAGTCCACGCCCAGCTCCCCTCCCTTTTTTTGCCATACCTATGTCCTTCCCTCGGCCGGGAACATTCTCTGGTGCCTGATCGCTGACAGTGTCCAGAACCTGTGGCCACGATGCTCCTGCCTCCGGTGCCCAGCACGCAGGTGCAAGCGCCTGAGCCTCTCGGTCCTCTGCTCCCATCTCTCCATCTGGGGTGGTCTTCCTAGCGCCCTGTGCTCCTCTGGGGACAGCCACTCTCCCCACGTGTCCCATTTACCTAGCCTTCCCGACCCTACCCATGCGTCTATGTGGTTCAACACTGAATCCCCAGTGTCCAGCACAGGATAAGGTTTAGAGAGATTCAGTGGCTTGCTTCCATGGCGAGGTCAGCGCCCTAGCCCAGCTGACCCGCAGAACATCCCCTGACCCTTAGCTGTGGGTCCCAGGTGCCCCACCTTTAGCCCCAGGCTCTTTCCCTGGCAGTTTACACCCCTCGCTTCTTTTTTTATTTGGCTGTGCCAGGTCTTAGTTTCAGCATTGGAGATCTTTAGTTGCCACATATGGGATCTTAGTTCCCTGACAGGGGATCAAACCTGGCCCCCTGTATTGGGATTGGGAGTATGGAGTCTTAGCCACTGGACCACTAGGGAAGTCCCTCAGCTTCTTTTCTTTTTCTTTCAAATTATCCCACTAGTTCAGTTCAGTTGCTCAGTCGTGTCCGACTCTTTGCGATCCCATGGACTGTAGCACTCCAGGCCTCCCTGTCCATCGCCAACTCCCAGAGTTTACTCAAACTCATGTCCATTGAGTCGGTGATGCCATCCAACCACCGTCCTCTGTTGTTCCCTTCTCCTCCTGCATTCAATCTTTCCCAGCATCAGGCTCTTTTCCAATGAGTCAGTTCTTCTCATCAGGTGGCCAAAGTATTGGAGTTTCAGCTTCAGCATCAGTCCTTCCAAAGAATATTCAGGACTGGTTTCCTTTAGGATGGACTGTTTGGATCTCCTTGCAGTCCAAGGGACTCTCAGGAGTCTTCTCCAACACCACAGTTCAAAAGCATCAATTCTTCAGTGTTCAGCTTTCTTCATAGTCCAACTCTCACATCCATACGTGACCACTGGAAAAACCATAGCCTTGACTAGACGGACCTTTGTTGGAATCACACTAGTACTTGTGAATAAAACATATGTACCAAATGTATACTTAAACTCAGTTAAAATAAATTGAAATCAGTGATATGTGATTAAAAAATAAAACAGTGAGTAAAACACGTGTATCTGATGTATTCTGGAGGAGGAAATGACAGCCCATTCCAGTATTCTTGCCTGGAGAATCCCATGGACAGAGGAACCAGGCGGGCTACAGTCCATGCGGTCGCAAAGAGTTGGACACGACTGAGTGACAGAGCATGCACCTGATGTATACTTAAACTTGGTTAAAATGAACAACCGGTTATATATGAACAAAAAAATAAAATTTAGTGAGTAAATTACACATACCTGATGCATAAACTCGGTTAAAATAAACTAAAAAATCAATTATATGTGAATTAAAAGGAAAATTTATCCCTATGGCCAACTCATCTCGCCTCACTCCCCAGAAAGAGAAATACGATCTACAGTCTACTGCCGATGCTTTATGGTGTCGTATAGATTTGTTTACACCTTGAGTTGGTCAGGGTTAACACCGCAGGATATGGTAAAAGGTCAGGCAAAAAGCCACCAGACCTGCGATGGAAATCAGGTGAGAGAGAGAGGAAAGTGTGGTTCAAATCTGGGCCCAGGAAATGTTAGGAAACCACTTTCTCCCCAGGGCCCTTTCCTTCCATCTTGCAGGGCAAGCTGGCACAGGTGAGGGGAAACCCAGTGAGGGCACCCTGGCTCATGAATAAGTAACAGCCACCCAAGGCTTTGACTCACTTGTCAACAGATGGTTGACTTCCTGACAGAGAGGCTAGTGTCCTCACGCTCACGTGTGTAAGTGAACCAACCGGTAATCAACTGACGATTCATTAATTACAAGTGGAAGTTACTGGGACTCCAGAACTCAGGCAAAACTTCCCCAGCAAAGGCTACACTTTCCAGAGGTGCGTCTGTGTCAGAGGGCAGAGGTGCAGCTGGATACATCAAAGTGGGGCCCTAGTTTCCTGAAAGAACAGCCTCTTGGGGGCTTACTGTAGGGGCGGGCGGTGGCCTCAGGACCAGAATGTATGGGAACTTGGCTGGCGCGTGAGGTCAGGTACCGGCCCCGCCAGCCACTCACTGCCAATGAGGGTGGTGACACCCTGCAGAGGGCTCTGGGTTCCCCACCTGACACATGGCAGGGTTTCGGGGCAGGGGGAGAGGAAGAGGGAGGGCACTCCTTTCCCCACCTTTGGGCACCCCCACTGGGTGCCCCAAATCTATTCCTCAATTCTGGGGCCCAAAAGAGGCTTGCAAGTCTAGTTTCTTTTCAGGAAGAAAGTCTTGGGTAACGGGAAAAGTCACAGGTCCTGTTTTTGAGAGGGAAGGGGGGCCGCAGAGGGTTGGGGGGGGAAGGACTGGCAAGTCTCAGGTTCTCACTTCTGCTTTGCGGGTTATGGGCGCTGAGCTGCCCACAGCCCTCTCCTCCCAGAACTTCCTCCGAAGAGCCCGCTGGCCATTTGCATATATCTGGTTGAAATTCCCGATCAGAGCGTCACCCTCTCCTCCCCTCCGCCCCCAGAGGGTAGCTGGAACTTCACTGGGGAACCAAAGAGTGGGGACAAGTGGCCGTGGGACTGCGCTGAGGGCCCCAAAGCTTCCCCCGCTGATTCACCCTTATTCAGTAGATGGGCCATTTTCCCTAGAATGTTGCAACAGGGGTATTAGGGTTTTTCCAGAACTTTCCACCCTCGATGACCCAACTCTGAACCCTTCAAGTGGAACTCAAGATGACTCCCACTGGCAAGGCTGGGCACTTGCCCCCTGACCTTGGTGTCCCCTCCGTTTCAACGCTTTCTCACGGGGCAGAGCTCAGTCCCCTGAGAACAGGCTCATTGTATATCCAGCTGTGCACAAAGCAGGCTCTTGGCCTGTATTTTGCTTCCTTAATACATATTTCTTTAATGGATGGGATGACTGGAAATTGCTTCCCCCTGATGAAGAAACAGGAAGACATCACCACTTCAGAATTCTTTAAAAAAAAGACTCTATCCCAGTTGTACCTGCTTCCTCTCTGTGCTTCTTCAATTTAGGTTGTAAGGCCTCCGATTCCAAACCTAAGTTCTTAGTCATCAGAGGCAAAGCTCTTTGGGGGCGAGGCCAAGTCTCATCTTCATCCGTCTTGTCTCTCCCCACTCCCTGGTTCAGAGTCACAGAGTCGATGCCCAGTAGATTTTGTTCAATTGTGCTGCTTTTTCTTAGTCATTGTTTAGAAAATCAACCCCTTACAGAGCCAGGAATAGCATCAATAGTTAATCTTGGCACTTCTCTGGTGGTCCAGTGGTTAAGAATCCACCTTTCAATGCAGAGGACACCGGTTCAATCCCTGGTCCGGGAAGATCCCACATGCTGTGGAGCAACAGAGTTCACAGGGCAGAACTGCTGGAGCCTGCGTGCCCAGAGCCCGTGCTCAGCAACAAGAGAAGCCACCACAGTGAGAAGCCTGCGTACCACAATTAGAGAGTAGCACCCACTGAGTGAGTAGCACTCAAGGACTGAGTAGCTGCGACTAGAGAAAGCCCACGCAAAGCAGCAAAGACCCAGCAGAGCCACAAATAAAACTTTTTTAAAATAGTTAATCCTTGGCTGAGCTGACGGATCACAGTGGCGGTGGGAATGATGCTGGTCTTTATCCCGGGGAAGAGCCTGATGTGTTTGAGTTCCAGGATAGGAATTTCATTGTGGGGTCTCTAGGGTGATTTCCTATGAGTTAATGATAGCTAAGGAAAGAGACACTGGGGATTGTCAGATGGGTTCTCTACACTTTAGGGGATGTTTTTCCAAAAACTTCAGGGAAACTCTGGCCCAAAAAAGTTATAGGTCTAGGAGTGAAAATGGGTCAAGGAAAACAATGAACTAGGAAAAAAAAAAATCCACAGATCAGACAATCTAATCACAAAAGAGCTCTATGTAAAACAGTGTTGGTGGGTGGGACTACTAAATAAAGCACTTCTAGTAAATTCCCTGGCTGTCCAGTGGTTAGGACTCGTTGCTTTCACTTCTGGGGCCTGGGGTTCTATCCCTGGTCCCCTGGTTGGGGGATTAGCCACGTGGTGCAGTCAAAAAAAAAAAAAAAAAGCAAGCACTTCTAGGAAGCTGAGGTCATATGTCAAAAAGATGAGAGAAGAGGGAGGGAAGAAGACAGAAGGGAGAGAAGAACCTTAGGGGAAAGGCTGAATTGTGTCAAATGAAGGAAGAAGAGAGAGAAGCCGTCTTGACTGAGCACCTACCTCCGATCCCAAAGCCTGTCCATCTCACCCAAGCCCTGAAGAGCAGTGCCTTCTGCACCTTTCTTACTCAGGGCAGGCACACCCTCCTCCATTCCCCAGATGGTCTCCCAAGGCCATTCAGACCTGCTCTAAGTTTACCTGCTCCTCCATCAGATTTAAAAGAAAGGAAAGCAGAGTGAGGCTAAGAGGGAACTCCAGTCCCAGATAGGAAAGGAGACCCTGAGAGTGGGCAGGGAGTTTCTGAATCAACTGGTGTCAGCCCAGGGCAAGGCCACTGTCTGGGGCCGGGGGAGGTGGGGGAGCTCGCACCCCTGGCTGGGCAGCAATGCACTTTCTGTCACCCCTGAGCTCCAGAGGGAGACCGGAAGATGGGCAAACCATGCCCCGCTGGAGCAGAAACCAGACTTGGAGAACTGGAAACCAGCGGGTATGATGTTAATCACCAGCAAAACTCTGGAATGAATCATTAAATAGATTCATTTATTCATGCCCTTAGTCAACAAATATTTACGGAGTGTCTCTAAGTATAAGCTACAGTATTAGGCGTTCAATTGGAGTGGACTAAAGGATTTGGCGGCTACAAGCAGGGAGATGGTATTTATAACCATTATAATGGAAACAGATTCACATGAGAAGGACAGATAAACAGTATGGGGATTCAAAGAGTACTTTAAAAAGGCAGAATATAAGATCTAAACTTGGGACTTCCCTGGTGGTCCAGTGGCTAAGACTGAGCTCCCAGTGCAAGGGGCCGGAGTTCCATCCCCGGTTGGGGAACTAGATCCCACATGTCACAACTAAAGAATTGAAGATCCTGCATGCTGCAACCCAGACCAGGCACAGCCACATAAAAAAAAAAAAAAAAAGATCTGAACTTGTTTCAGGGAAGGAACCAGACACGTAGTTAATAGGTCTATGTAGCAATGTGTATAAAGGCAAACAACCAGACCCTAATAATGTAGAATCTGTTGAATACGTGTCCTTAGAGAATAGAATAGAAAGTCACTTAGTCCTGTCCGACTCTTTGTGACCCCATGGTCTATACAGTCCATGGAATTCTCCAGGCCAGAATACTGCAGTGGGTAGCCTTACCCTTCTCTGGGGGATCTTCCCAACCCAGGGACTGAACCCAGGTCTCTCCCATTGCAGGTGGATTCTTTACCAGCTGAGCCACAAGGGAAGGCCAAGAATACTGGAGTGGGTAGCCTATCCCTTCTCCAGTGGATCTTCCCAACCCAGGAATTGAACCGGGATCTCCTGCATTGCAGGCACATTCTTTACCAAGTGAGCTGTCAGCCAATCAAGACAGTTCATAATGGAATACTATCTAGCCAATCAAAACAGTTTATAATGGAATACTATATAGCCAATCAAAACGGTTTAGCTGTATACTTATTCATATGTGAAGATATTCACAAAATATTAGTAATTTAAAGAAGCAGATAATAAAAGAGCATTTAGGCATGATGGAATTTTATGAATTTTTGACATATGTATTTTTAGACGTTTTTAGAAACTTGTAGAAATATATACCAAAATGTTTGAAGGGCTTATCTTGGCCTAGGGGGATTTAGAATGTTTTACAATTCTTGTCTTCTATCTGTATTTTGGAATCTCAATACAATGAGTATTGACTATCCTTTTTTCAAGGATAAAAAAATGTTAAACCTAACTGTTAACAACTCAGGCCAAGTAAGTCCTCATTTCTTTGACAAGATTGTCAGATCATAGAAATACTACGGATAGGGAATTCCCTGTTCCCTGGAAGTTCAGTGGTTAGACTCCCCACTTCCATTGCAGGGGGCACAGGTTCTATCCCTGGTCGGGGAAATAAGATCCTGCAAGCCATGCAGCGTGGCCAGGAGAAAAAAAAAAAAAAAAGTTGCTATAGATATAGAATAGCTTGATTCCATGAGAACATCTGGTGGCACAGTGGCACACGCCTGCCAGGGTAGCGTACATGGGTTCAATCCCTGGCCCGAGAAGATTCTACATGCCGCAGAGCAACTAAGCCTGCGTGCCACAACTACTCCGAGCTCTAGAGCCTGCGAGCCGCAACTAGTGAAGTCCAAGAGCCTAGAGCCTGTGCTCCACGGTACGAAGCCACCATGATGAGAAGCTGGCATACCGCAGTGAAGAGTAACCCCTGCTCATCATAACTAGAGAAAGCCCATACAAAGCAACGAATGTCCAGCACAGCCAAAAAATAATTAATTTAATTAAATTTTAAAAAAGGAAAAAGTAGGCCTGAAAATAGCATGGTTAGGTTGTAGCAGGTAGAAACAGTTACTAAAAACAAAACAGAAAGTATAGGACTTCCCTGTTGGTCTAGTGGTTAAAACTTTGTGCTTTCACAGAGGGAGTGTGAATTTGATCCCTGGTCAGCGAAGTTCCACATGCTGCAGGGAGACACGGCTAAAAAGGAAAAAAAAAAAGCAATTGCATGGGACTTACCTGACGGTCTGGTGGTTAAGACTCCTTGTTCCCAATGCAGGGGACATAGGTTTGATCCCTGGTTAGGGAACTAAGATCCTGCATGCTGCTCAGCTAAAAACAAACAAACCAAACAAAAAACAAAACCAAAAAAAGCAATCCATTAGTAAACAATGCCCATCTGAAGGTAAGTCTTTACAGATGTGCCACAAATCTCTGGCCTTCTTGTTGAACATTTTCATCCGTGACTGGAATGAAGACCATGAAGGGAAATGACCAGATTTTTAAATAAAACAAAATTCAGGGGGATAATCCCATTCACCTGGGTTCAGACATGATGACAGGCCAGAACAACAAGATGAAAGAGACAGATGAAGTCGAAAAGGACTGAATAAATAGTCCTGAATCAGATGCTCCAGGGGCCCTAGAACTGAGAGGCCTGGGTTGGGGGGAGAGGAAAACTCAATCTGTGAGGGGGAGGACGATGAGCTTCACCAGCTAGTTGATGATCCTGGGGAGATGGCTTCCCCCAGATAAGAGGACACGGGAAGTTTCCAGGAGGCTGATTTCAACACAGTACAAAGAAAGAGGAAACAGTGCTCCTCTGAGTGCCAGGTACTCAGAGCACCATTTCCTCCAGCAGTCCCAAGAGCTCATCCCATAATCCCCAAAGGAACCGGGGGACTGTGGGGAGCGGCGATGGGGCAGGACAGGACTGCTCCAGCAGAGGCTGGCTCACCCCCAGAAGGCTGGACCAGCTCCTTTTCCAACTGGCTGGGAGCACTTCCCAGGGGTCTCCCTTAGGTTTGCACCAAAGAAGTGGGAAGTGACCTCACAAAGCCAAGACAGGGCCCTTGAGTAGGGGTGTCCCTGGGGAAGCCAACGCTGGCCAACTGGCCATTGGAGGATGACAAGTCTGCTGACAATGCAGAGAAGGAGGTGGAGCAAGGGAAGGAGAGAAAACAGAAGGGGAAAAAAAGGAAGAAAACCCAACAAATGAAGAAACAGCAAAACAAACAAAAAATAGGGGAAAGTAAAAAAGGGAAGGCAGGAAAGAAGCAGCAGAGTGGGAAATCAAAAGGCAGAAAGAGGATGGACTTCCCTGGTGGTCCAGGGGCTAAGACTTCATACTCTCAATGCGGGGGGCCCGGGTTCAATCCCGACTGGATCCCACTCGCCTCAACTAAGAGTTCATATGCCGCAACTAAAGATCCTTTGTGTTGCAACAAAGATCCCGTGCAGCCACATAATTTTGTGTTTTTTTTTTTAAATAAAAGAGAGAGAGGAACAAAGGGAAACACACAGGAGAGGGACCCTCAGGAACAGATAAGGAAGCTGCAGAGAAATCAGCCTGGAGGTGGCACCAGCAACAGGCAGCCTGGGATCTCTCATCCACCGAGGAGGTGAGAGGAACAGGTGTGGGGTGGGGGTGGGGGTGGGTTTGAGACGGTGGACTGGCACGGGGCCAGAGTCACCCTCTATCAGACGCTCGCCCGCCTGAAGCCGTGCCCGAGCACCCATGTGTCAGGGTGTGCAGCGTGCAAGGAGGTTTCAGAAAATGGCCCTCCTCCAGGCCATGCCTCCTGATTCATCTTGCAGCTGGTAGACAAGTGTGGACACATGAAAGACCACCAACAGTCAAGGAGAATGCACAGCTCATCTCAAGGAGTGATAAAGACACGGTGGACACTAGAGTCAGGAAGACCTCAGTTCAGATCCAGACTTGGTGCTGTGTGGCCTCCGGCAGCTCCTTAACATCTCTGAGCCTCAGTTTTCCTCTGTGTTATGAAGATACACGAGACAGTGGATGTGCAAGTGCTGGGTCACTTTCACCCCCATAAATGTGATCACACCTTAACTGAAGTGAGTAATCACAGCCCTAAGTGAGAAGAAAAGCTGGAGAGGTCAGGGCGTCTCCAAGGGAAGACACAGCCTGGGCCCTGAAGCAATCTTCCTTCACTAACTATTTTGGTTTTGAGCCCACCAATCAGAGAGTAGACAGGCTCCCAGCACAGATCTTGGAGGCAAGTGGAAAATGCCAGGGGGCTTGAGCCTTTCCAGGCTGGAAGGGCTGGGCCCTAGGGACCTAGACAGCCGAGTGTCTGCATGACTCCTGGATACTAACAAGGCCCCTGGCCCAGGGACCTGGTTCTGGGCAACCTGTAAGGTCAGACACTTGGACAGCAGCCGCCGGCTTTGCAGACAGTGGGGAGTCCATAAGGAGTGTCCCACAGGCTCACAGATGGCCACACAATACCACAGCTGCGGGCAGAGCTCACAGAGGGCTCATTTGGCCAGTCCTCGGAGGATCCGGCCGGGGGAGCGCTCCAGGTCCAGCCTGCAGAGCAGCACTCCCTGGGCGCATCACCATTGGGTGCAGACCCCCCCTCATTGGGGGCCATCCCTGTCCTGGAGCCTCAGCTGCTATCCCAGCCTCCAGGAGGGACAGGGCAGAGCCACCCGTGAGTCACTGTGCCCACTTCCTGCCACATGGAAGCCGTGGCTGAGTCACCGGCCCCCCAAAGGGAAAGACTGGCCACAAGGCCGGAAAGCTGGAGCCCGATGGTGGCAGGAGTGTGTGGGGGGTGCTGGCACTGCTAAGCAGTGCTGCCCTGTCCCACGGCCGAGGTGCCTCCGGCCCAGCCCGGGGTCCTCCAGGCAGGACCAACCTGGCCCCAGCAGGATGGGCTATTTCTCCCCTCTCCCCCAAACCCCGACAGTAACAGTTGTAAAATGCCTTTCAAAACAAAACAGAAAACCCGAACTTTTTATTTTGAAATAACTCAGGCTTACAGAAAAGTTTCAAAAATACGACAAAAAACTCCTGTATACCTTTCAGCCAAATGCCCCAAACGTTCACATTATTATGCCACATTTGTGTTATCATGTTCTTTCTCCTTCTCGCCTCATGTCCCCCATCAGCTATGTGAGAGTAAGTTGCAAACATGATGCCTGTTTCCCCTGAAATACTTGGGCGGCTTGCGTTGCCCTAAAAAGAACGGTGCCTCACCACAAGATATGCAGAACTTCCCTGCCCCGGGGACCAAACCCATGCCCCCTGCATTGGCAGTGTGGAGTCTTAACCACCAGACCATCAGGGGAGTCCAAGAAGGGCATGTCTTACAGAGGCAACATCAATGTCAGGAAAGGGACTTCACATCGGATGCTTTTTATGCACCTTCTCAGATGCTTCTGGCCTGTAGTGCCAGCCATGGGGGTGGGGTGGGGTCCCCACCTAACCGCACCTGGCCCGGGCCTAGCACCCCAAGCTCTTCCCTCTCGCCCCACCTGGAGGGCCGAAAAACCGCTAGGCATCCGTGATGTCTGGGACATCAGTTCGCTGGAGGGTGAATCTGAGTATCAGTTCTCCCTTCTTCCTGGCATCTGTGCTTTAGCTCATTCTATTCAGTCTCTTGAAAGACATCCCAGGCAACAGCGGTCAGTCACATTACATTCTCAGGGGCAGGCTGTCACACGGGGCCCACACCTAAAACAAAGCCCCATGTTTGGGGTTTAGCGCTCTGAGTCCCCTTGAAATTCTTCATAATGTTACCCTTCAATCTGTGTTTTCTATGTGAAGCCTAATGGGACGATGGAGCTTGCACTGGGGGCTGGATCCTCAGCTCCAATGGGGTCCTGCCTCCCAACTTCCAAGGACAGGTTCTTGGTCGCGGCTCTCCTACCCCCAGCCAGCGACCCCTGCCGCCACCACCCCAGCCCTGCTGCTCCCACCATGCTCTTGCTTCTGCTCACACTGCACCCAAATCCCTAAGTATCCAGTCTCCCAGGCACAGGCCACCATGGGAGAGAGGAGCACAGCCTCCTGTCTTCCTGATAATCACAGCAGAAATGTCCTCTTCATTTCTGCAGCCACTCCCCAAACTAAGCCCCCAGCACTTTGTCAGCATCCCCTCCAGCAGGTACTGTTCTGCTATCCGTTTTACAGATGAGATAACAGAGTCTCAGAAAGGTTTACTCGCCCGAGGTCCACCAGCCATGAATGGAGCTGGATTCAAACCCAGCTCTTCCTGCTCCGAAGCCCGAGCTGTCACTCAGCCATTGCTTTGGTTGTTTATGAGGTCTCTCCTCTGATCAACTAAAAGCAGTGTGTTTGTGTGTGTGTGTGTGCTCAGTCATGTCTGACTCTTCTCAACCCTATGGACTGTAGCCTGCCAGGCTCCTCTGTCCATGGAATTTTCCAGGCAAGAATACTAGAATGGGTTGCCATTCCCTTCTCCAGGGATCTTCCTGACCCAGGGGTTGAACCCGTGTCTCTTGTGCCTCCTGCACTGGCAGGAGGATTCTTTACCACTGCACCATCTGGGAAGAAGCAGTGTAATTGATCTCATTCTGTGGACCACCTAAGAAAAAGCTCAGGACCTGGAGCTGGGAGTGAGGTTGGTGAGCCCCGTGGGAGTGACGCTGGCGCTTTAGGCCACGTGGGCCCAGGACAGGCTCTCCGAGGTGGCTGAGCTGGGGCTGAGTCTGGGCCAGGCCTGTGTCCTTGCCTGCAGCCCAGTTCGCATTTCCACCAGCTGGGGAAAGCGGGTCTGAGTCATCGGAGTCCCTGTGCCTGACTCCTCGCCCATACAGCTTGCATTCTGGCCCCTGGATCTCAGCACAACCCCATTAACTTCTTCGCTCTCCCCACCTTCTTCCCTGAAAGAAATGAAAATCTCAAGCTGGGGAGGAGGTCGCTGGATCCAAGCTCTTTAGTCTGCAAAAGAAGGACCTGGGTTTCAGACAGAGGTCCTGATGGACTGAAAGAAGCCTGGGCTTGCACCATGGGTAGAATTCCATCCCTGTGCCAATCAGCCTCTCAACATTCTCCTGGCTGGGGCTGATGATAGTAGTAACTTCCAGGAAGAATCCCCGGGACCATGAAATACAAGGGCCTTCTGGAGAGAGCTCGAGGGACTGCACCTGACACTTGGTGATGTCGTCACCCCTGGATATGTTGAGGAGAATGTTGAGAGGCTGATTGGCACAGGGATGGAATTCTACCCATGGTGCAAGCCCAGGCTTCTTTCAGTCCATCAGGACCTCTGTCTGAAACCCAGGTCCTTCTTTTGCAGACTAAAGAGCTTGGATCCAGCGACCTCCTCCCCAGCTTGAGATTTTCATTTCTTTCAGGGAAGAACTGTTAGCTTCCCCACTTTACAGAGGAGGAAACAGAGGCTCAGAGAGGTTAAGTAACCTGTCTAAGGCAGCCCAGTTAGCAAAGCAGAGCCAAGGTCTACCAGACAACTGTGCAGAGCAGCCACCCTTCCCATCAGACACTGGCCGCAGAGGAGCAGCAGGCACTGGCCACCCGCCTAGGGCTCCTAGAGTCCACGGCTACAGCCATCCCACACCGGCCAGCCCCGGAGGAGCAAGGAAACCGACCCCCTCCAGATAAACAAAGCACTTCCTCCCCAAAGCCCAGGCCCAGGAGAAGGAGGAGGTGCCCCGAACAACTGTTTATAGAGACAGATGTTTGGGACGGAAAAAGAGAGACAGCCCTCCTCCATCCCCATGGAGACAGAGGAAGTTTGCAACTTGGGCAGAGGCAACTGGAATTGAAAAAGGAGAAGGGGAGAGAAGGGAGGGAACCAGATCTGACCCGCTGGAAACAGTCTGACATTTTCAGATGCTGGTGCCTAACAAAGAGGTGTTGCTGTGGCAACCAGGCCTGCAGGCTCTGGGCTGCCAATCTTGGCTGGACCCGGGGCCAGAGCCAGGAGATAAATCAGCACACGTGGGATAAATACCTCTGAAGAGCAAATAAATAAGCACATACTCACCTAGGGGCCTCTGAGCCCCAGGACCTCCTGGGACCACGGCAAAGTGGGGAGGTTGCTCACGGCCCCTCTCCTTCTCTCTCCTTACTTCCCCTCTGCTTTCATCCTTCTTTATTTCCTTCCATTTCCCCCTCTCTCTTCCACTCTATCCCTACCTCCTTCCCTCTCTCTTCCCCCACCTCCTTGCTTTGTTTCTCCATAAGTGTTCAACCTTTGCTCCTGCTCTGGCCTAGGAACCTCATCCCCATCTTCCTGGTGGCAGCTGGCAGATGACCCTCAGCTCGGATGATAGCAGAGGGATGTTTTGCAGTAGAGTGAGGTCCCCAGGGTGGGTGGTGGGCAGCACAGCCATGTTTTTTCTCTGGGCATTTCAGGCTGTAGTTATGGGGAAGAAGAAGGGGAGAGCTGGAAGAGAGCTTTGGGCCTCCTTCTTCTAAGGAATCTAGCTCCTCGGAGTTCCTCTGCCCAGCTTCCCAGCCCCTCCATCTGCACTTACTTCCCCTCCCCAGCAGAGCCATCCATCTCCCTGGGGTTGGCATTGCTTCCTCAAGCCTCTGGATGAAAACCCACGAGGTCTGATGGTGACATTGTCATCTCACTAACCCCCAGAGCCGTGATGTGCACTGTGGGACACACACGGTGGCTACCCACAGTCTGACCTGTCCTGAGACCCTGCTGCCTCGCCGCACCCGTCACCAGAATCCCAGCCTTCTCCTCCTCCAGCCCCGCTGGAGGAACCCATCTCTCTCCTCCTTGTCTCTCTCCAGGGGAGGGGGGGGTCGGGGAACTTCCGATGAACTCTGGCCGAGGTGATGGTAATCCCTGAAGCCAGGATGTTCTGTGGGAAAGAGCTAGAAGGGCAAGCTGAGCGGCAGTGGTCCTGGGGTCAGGGCCTGCAAGTCCAGAGGAGGGGCCCGTACCTTCCTGCCTCCAACCTCACAAACCTCCCGAGACTCCCATGATGGGAAGGGAGGCCACAGCTGGACCACATGTTTATCCAGCCTGGCCCGCCCAGGAGCGCGCCCCAATTCCCAGGCTGATGACGGGACTGGGAAGGTGTCAGGGTAATCGTCCTCCTCTGACATATGGGGAGGCTAACACTTGGCAAGAAGGATTGGAATGAGGGCTAAATAAAGGCCGTGGCCAGTAGGGACGTGTCCACAGCTGGGGGGCAGGGAGGACAGCTGTTACAGGCTGTGTTCTTGGGGGTTCAGACGGGAGGCTGAGGAGGGGCGACAGGGGACTGTGGAATGAGGGATCCATCTCCCTGGGTCTATCCCTGAGAAGGAAGCCCAGAATTGAGTCACAGGAATGCTACCATAAGGGCAGGGGCTGATGGGAACCTCCATCACTGCCAAGCAAGCTTGATACCAAGGATGAAAGGCAGCCTGGGCTTCCCAGCTGACGCCTGGAGCAACCAGGCCACACCTTCTAGAGGCCAAGCTTCAGGACAGAGGCCCAGGGCCAGGTCAGTGCTGCCCAGCCACCCAGGAAGCAGCGTGTGGGCTCAGTTCCTCCTCCTGTCCCAGCTCGCTGGGTGACCCCGGGCAGGTTACTTAACCTCTCTGGGCTTCGGTTGCCTTGTCTATAAAATGAAGATAATAGCTATGCTTCGCTCACATGTTGTGAAGATCAAAAGAGACAATGTGGGGACTTCCCCGCTAGTCCAGTGGCTAAAATTCAGCGGTCCCAGTGCAGGGGGCCTGGGCTCAACTCCTGGTCGGGGAACTAGATCCCTCATGCCGCAACCAAGACTGAGGCAGCCAAATAAATAAGTTTTGTTTTTTTTTTAAAGAGAGAGACATCACCTAAAACTACCACAACATTGTCAACAGGCTATACCCCAACACAAAATAAAAAGTTAAAAGTTTGGGGAAGAAAAAAAGAGAGAGAGGAAAGACAATGCGTAGGAAGCACACTTGTCAAACACTTATTGAGCACCTAACGTGTGCCAGCTCTGGTGCTGGGCTATAAGGAAAGAAGCAGGGCAGGGCATTGTGGGTATGTCCCACAGGCTGGTCCCCCTGGTCAGGGAAGGGATGTCGGCTGTGGCCCAAGAGGGGGGCACAGCCAAGAACGGGGACAGCAAACCATAGCCCACGGGCCAAATTCAACCTGCCGCCTGTTTTGGTTCAGCCCACAAACAAATGGTTTCTACATTTTTAAACCGTCAAAAAAACAAACCAAAAGAATATTATTTCAGAACATGTGAAAAGTATATGAAATTCAGATTTCAATGTCCATCAACAAAGTTTTATTAGAACACAGCCACAGGCATTGGTTTGTTAAATCTCTACGGCTGCTTTCAGGTTACAGGAGCAGAGAATCAAATAGGGACCCCTGGCCTTTTTCAGAAAAAAGTTTGCTGACCCCTGACCTCAAGAAAACATGTTCGCAGGCCAGGGGGTGAGAGAGAGTAAAACCTTCTGGACCCTGGGAGAAGCCCACTGCGGATGGGGTGGAGCTTGGTGAGGCTGCAGGTTGGCAGCGGTCGGAGGAGGAGAGAGGCTGCAGAGAGGAACTGCCCACTGCATCCCAACAAAGCTCGTCGATGCCCACCCAGGAGAGGACAAGAGCTGAGGGCGGCTGGACACCACCCTGCACAAGCCTGCTGGGGAGGGGGAGGAGAGGAAGGAGAGGGGACAGAGTTCCCTATTCCTACTACTAGGAAGCAAGGAGCTGGCCGTGGGAGGGCTTGGAAATCAGAACTCCCTCCTCCCTTCTGTGGAGCTTGACTATGCCTTCCTCTCCCAGGAAGCCAAGACTGGGGCTTGGGGCTCAGGGAGAGGGCGATAGGGAGGGTACTGGAAGCTGCTGTCCTGATTCCAGGGGGCCCCAGTGAGGCCCAGGGGGCTGTGCCCTCCACCTCTCTGCACTCCTGCTCAGTCACAGAGCAGAGAGAGGACCGTCCCGGGGGCCTGGGGTGGGCCCACATCAGGCTGGGGGTGCCGAGGACACATGACCTTCAAATGCGGGCAGAAGGGAATCAATGTTCAAGGCGCCCCCCAGGAAGCTGGGACCATGGGGGACTCTCAGGGGACCCTGGGCATCTATGGAGCACACCATCTAGTCGGGGGGAGATGGTGCCCTCTCCTATCCCAACGTGACTGGGTGGGCTGCAAGACTAGGCTTGGGTGGGAAATGTGGTACAAGCCCATAAGCCTGGGGGGCGGCGGGCATGTCTCCTTTGCGTGCCAGTGGGAGGGCGGGGGCCAGCCCTTCACTGGAGTATGCAGGCGAGATGGAGTCCAGGGCTCTCTCCTCACCACACCTGCCTGTGGCCTGTTAGCCGCTCAGTCGTGTCCGACTCTTTGCGACCCCATGGACTGTAGCCCGCCAGGCTCCTCTGTCCGTGGGATCTTCCAGGCAGAATACTGACGTGGGTTGTGATTTCCCTCTCCTCCCTCACCCCACACAGACCTGCAAACAAGCTTCTTCAAGAAGCTGCCTTTGTGCATTTGTCTCCGAGTTCCCCCCCCCAGAGGCAGGGCCCCTGGGCAGCTGCCTAAGGACGAGCTCCTCCAGGAGCACCCCTGGGAGTATTTGGGACCAGTTCGAGTGATTCTAGAAACCCCTGATCTTCAGTCATTTCTGGATTCCCCAAAGTCAGGGGCAGTCTCAGAGGCAGGGGTGGAGATGAGAGAAAGAAGTGCAGTGAGGAGGGGTCTCCACCCTCACCCTCTGAGCCCTTTAATGTCGCTGTTTGTGCTGGGCGTCCCCATTCCGGAGGACAGACATGGAAGGCACCCGCTAGGCTGGCCCAGGTAGGAGGTGGTGGAAAGTCAGGTACAGGCTGCAGGCAAGGGGGCTGGGCGGGGGTGAGTCGTGGGAGATGCAGGTCCATTCCTGCGACAGGGCTGCAGGAGAACCCATTCCTCCAGTTGGACCAGGGGAGAGCCGGCTGGAGGCGGGGATTCCTGCTGCCTCCTGGCCTGACTTCAGAGGCTCCCGCTCCTCCAGCTTTGGCACAACTCCAAGAAGCGGGAGCCTGCGACCTCAGCCCTCCTAGCTCCTCCACAGCCCCCTGCCCTGCCCCCTGGGCTGCAGCCACCCCCTCCACCCCAGGATCCGAGAGGCCTCCATCCCCAGGGCGGTGGCTCCAGCCCTCTCCCCTGGGCCCACACCCAGTGGGTTCCATCAGGCAGGGGAGCCCCACCTCCTGCCATTCTTGGCCGGGGAACCAGGAACCCTCAAGCCCCTGGATGTTGCCTCACTCTTCACAGCATCTCCCAGCCAAGGTCCCCACCCATGGCCTTTCCCACTGTTCCCTCCCTCTCTCTGAACTTCCTAGAGCCCCTCCCCTGCCTGCCTGCAAGTCACCTGACTGGGCTGCTGGATTCCTCACCCAATTCTCTGGGCTCTGGAAATGCCTGCCCCCGCCAGAGACTGAGAGTCACTTGACAGCTCTAGAGTCATCTGAGCACTCCTAGCCCCCATCCAGTCCCAGCCACACACTCCAAGAACACACCCACACCCACACAGGTGCACACACATTGTGTACGTAATGCACACATGTGTGCACAGGAATGCACACGTGCCCACCTGTGCACATGCAATGCACAGCCATGAGGACAACAGGCACACATATATGCTGCACACTTTCATGTATATGCCTGCACATGCGCACACGTGCACACACGCAGTCTTGCACCATCCTGTTGGTCTCACCCATGCTCCTTCCTCCCAGGCTCCTGCAGTGCTCCTTGCATGTCGGATCCCCTCCAGGGGCCTGCACTTGTGACTTGGGGTCAACATTTGCCCCCCCAAGGCTCCTCCCAGAGTGCACCTGCCTTGCCCCTCAGGACAGTCACATTCTCCTGCTCCCAGGAACTGGCGTCTTAGGCTACGATTCACTTTTTTTTACAGCTGAGATTGGAAAAAAAAAAATCTATCTGCTGTCACTGTTCAATATTGGTGAATGATTGTGGGGAGGGAGAGATCCCTGCCCACAAGGCTCAGTTTCACTGGGAAAGGGACTTTCCTTGGAAGGAACCAAGGTGTCTTGTATCAGATTTGGGAAGGGAGACTGAATAGCTCTTTACTGTAATTTGAACAACTAAATTATTCATAGCATAGAGAGCGGCAGACAGAGACTGGATGGTGACCAGAGAGCCAGGAGACCCCAGCCCAGCCCGATGACCCGGGCCTGGGGCTGCCTCTCTGCTCCTGAGGGGCTAGTTAGTTAGAGGGGTCTGGGAAGACTTGGCCCCAGGGGTCCCGCACAGATTCCGTCTGGGAGGGAGGAGACTGAACTAAAGGGCCCTGGCCATGTGGGGAGCCACAGACCCCCTAGCCCTTCAGGGGCTTGTCTTAATGGAAGGAGCTCACCTGCTCCGGCCAGACGGACCCCAGGCCACAGGAGGTTGGCACTGTCCTGAGAGGCCTGCAGCCTGGAACCTTCCCTGCTTTCCCCAGGGACTGAGGTTGTGGGGGGGGCCTGCCAGAGTCCTGCCCAGAGCTGAGGCCTGGCCTCCTCCCATAGGAGCCTGAGGATGGGGAGACACAGAACAGGTGGCCATCAGCCCCTCCCTCAGATTCTAAACACAGCCCAGCTTCCCATCACCCCTGACGTGGGCAGCACCTGGAGGGACAGTGGGTAAGGACTGCTTCCCCTGGCTCTTCTGCCGACTTGGTCGTCCCTCCCCAGGCACTCCCTCGGCCCTCGGCCCTGGGCTCTGATGTCCCTGGGCCCTAATTGGGAGGGAGGCAGGGACAGAGAGCTCAGAATCAAGTCCTCAGGCAATCTGCTGGGGGCCCAGCTCTGGGTGTCCCAGCGGAGGGAGTGAAGGGAGGTGCCGGGGGAGGTGGAAGGATGGGGAGACTGGGAACATCCTCGAAGGTCTTCTAGCAGGAGTCTCCCTTCCCCACAAAGCTCAGGGACCGGGGAGGCTTTCTCTTTCTCGGCTTGTCTTCCCTCCCTCCCGCAGGACCCGGACTGGCAGGTGAGCCGTACATACGTACATACGGATGGAACGAATTGACGATGCAAACCCCGGCCCGGGAAGGAGGGCCGGCGCTCAATGAGTGAGTGCGCATGCGTGAGGCCACAGCCTCGGCGGGAGAGAGGCCGGGCAGTGGAGCAGGAGAGGAGAGTTGGGGGAGGAAAGTAAGGGGAAAGGAGAAAGACAAAGGGGAGCCTCGTAGGGGCAGAGAACGTGGGGAGGTGAAAGTCAGTGTCCCCAGAGCGGGCTCAGGGCGGGGCCGGAGGGGGTCAGGGGGAAGAGGGCCAGCCTTTTGGAAAGTGGAACCCTGGGGCCAGCACGTGCTGACTCACCCGCCTGCCTTCAATTTTCCCTGTTTCCTGGGGATTCTCATTTTATTTTCGGGAAAGCTGCCTGCTCCGTGACTAATTTGTTCTTAAACAAACCAAACCCAGGCGGTGGGGAGGTTGGGAGGGGCCTGAGTCACTCTCCGCCCAAGGGGACCACACCTCAGCTCTGGGCCTGGCTGCACCCTGCCACCCCAGCTCCTGGGGGCCCCTCAGGCCTGGCCTGAAGGTGACTCTGATGCTCCCCAATGGGGAAACCCTGGGCTCCCAGGGATCCCAGGCTGCTGAATGAGCACCCTGATAGTCCATTGCCCAGAACAGTGCTGGGCACAGAGCCGAGACTCTGTGTTTGTTGACTGACTAACTGACTCTGATCCCTCCCTCTTCTCTTTCATAGACTCCTCCTTGAACTCTTCCTCTCCCTTGAAGCCCCTCAGTTTGGTGACACAGATTTTACTGTAATTAATAATAATGTCACCTTTCACCGTGAAAGTGAAAGTTGTGTCCGACTCTTTGGGACTCTACACAGTCCACGGAATTCTCCATAACTGGAGTGAGTAGCCGTTCCCTTCTCCAGGGGATCTTTCCACCCCAGGAATCCAACCCAGGTCTCCCGCTTTGCAGGCGGATTCTTTACCATCTGAGCCACCAGGGAAGCCCACCCTTCACCATACCCTAAGTTAAAAGTGTTAGTCGCTCAGTTATGTCCGACTCTTTTTGACCCCATGGGCTGTAGCCTGCCAAGCTCTTCTGTCTATGGAATTCTCCAGGCAAGAATACTGGAGTGGGTAGACATTCCCTTCTCCAGGAGATCATCTCAATCCAGGGATCTAACCCAGGTCTCCAGCATTGCAGGCAGATTCTTTACCATCTGAGCCACCAGGAAGCTAGACACACAATAAATTCATTCTGTCTGGATCTATATGACCTGCCTGGTCCCTTGGGATGTGTTTCTAATTGCTGTACCATTCAGGGTGGCTCAGGGATACCCATGGCCTTTCTTGGTGGCTAAGACTGCAAAGAATCTGCCTGTAATGCAGGAGACTAGGGTTTGATCCCTGGGTCAGGAAGATCTCCTGGAGAAGGGAATGGTTACCCAATCACAGCAGAGCCAAATCAGGGGGCAGCCTGCACCCAGGTATTCTGCTAGGCAGCGGGAGATACTGTTCCCTCAAGTTTACAGAAGAGGACCCTGCGGCTCAGAGAGGCCAGAGGTCACTGAGCCAGAAAGCAGCAGATATGAATTTGAACCCAGACTTCAGGGCACCCCCAGTATACTAGCATGCCATTTGCTACCCTCTGCTGAAGTGGGATCCAGGGCCCCCAAAGACAGCTCACCCTTGGACCTGGAGGGGCAAGATGATACGGATCCCAGTGGGAAGATAAGGGTGACATCGGGGTGTTCTCTCCAACTTCAGGTCCAGCTCGGAGGCAGCCACTGAACTTAGGTCTCTGAAGCGGGGGTGGATGCAAGACAAGCCACTGACATATGGAAAGAAACAAAACCTTTCTATTTCTACTCTTTATCTCATCCTTTGAAAATTGCAACCTTTGTGGGTACATAATGTATAAACCTAGCAATACGGTGCCTATGGTTTACAAGTAAATCAATCTACAAACTCTGGAACATTTCCTGGAGAAGAAACAGCCTGCCATCCCAGTGGGCTGCACCCAGGGACTCCCCCTTAGTAGGTGCCCAATAAATACTCTGTGCTTGAAAGGGTGCCCAGGGGTTCTGGTTGGAAAGCAGCTGGGAGGGGGGGCTCTCTTCCTGCAGGGAAGACGCACCCCAAGCCCTCCAGGGGCCCAGGCTGACCAGCAACCTCGGGGGGCGTGACGGCGGCCGGCCCCGCCCCCTCCCGGCGCGGCACCACCTCCCTCGGGGTGGCCGCGAGGTTACCGGGAAGGGAGGCGGGCTCGCAGCTCAGCTGCTGACATCTCGCCCCACGGCTTCCCCGGCGGGTCCCCGCCCGCGGCAGCGCGCCAGCTCCCTCCCGCCTCCCACCCGCCCCGCGGCGCGCCGGATCCCCCGAGGCCGACCAGCGCCCAGGGCGGCCCTGCGGGGGCGGCTGCCCGCGGGCGCCGCGGTGCCCAGCCCGGCCCTCGGGCGAGGCGGCCCGGGGCTGCAGCCACCGAGCGGCTCCTCGCCCGGGAGCACGTTTCCAGGAAGCGCTCGAGGAGCCGGCCCGAGTTCCCGACAGCCGGCCGGGCGCGGGCGCGCAGAGAGGCTGAGTCTACACCAGCGATCAATGCACGCCCGCCTCTAATCCCCTAGAGGCCGAGGCCGCCCTCGTCGTGCGAGTGCCCTGGCTCGTTTCGGGGGTGGTTGCCTTACTCCTTCCTGGTGGGCACGTCGCTTCGCCTCCTGGCCTGTGTGTAAAACCAGAGGGCCGGTGAGCCCCACCCCAGAGCCCGCCCTGTGAGCACCAGCGGTGCAGGGACCCAGGACCCTGAATATGGACCCCTCAGAAGTCGCTGCTTTTACTGCTACACAGCGGATCCTAGTGGAGGCCTTACGGGCCAGGCCCACTGACCTGCAGTTGAACCAGCCAGCTCTTCCCCCTTAACTAGAACTATTCTTAACAAGAACTACCTCCTCCTGGCTTTTTTTTTTTAAGGGGTTCCAGGGACGGGGGAGCCTGGTGGGCTGCCGTCTATGGGGTCGCACAGAGTCGGACACGACTGAAGCGACTTAGCAGCAGCAGCAGCAGCAGCAGTGATCAGCAAATATTCCCTTGGAAAAAACTCCTAAAAGAAGGCAAGCAGGGTCTTGCTCTAGTCAAGGAGTGGGGGGCCTCGGATTTGTCTTCCTAGTGTGGAGGATAGCTGTTTAGTGTGGGGCTGAAGCCTGGGGCTGCATCGCCCGCCCTGGGGGTGCAGGGAGAGGTGGCCTGGGTGCCCTTGGATGAGCTCAGGGAAGTGCCTGAGAGGGGCTTCAGCTCAGCTTACCGGGTCTCCCCCGCCTTGATTTGGGAGGCTGCTGAGGAGAGAGAGGGAAGGAGGGAGAGGAGAAGGATGGGGTGGAAGACCTTTGGGGAGGTACAGGCATGGCCCCCACCCTGGTGGGGAGGTCTGACAGGGGGACAGAGGGAGGGGGCCTGCAGGGCCTTTCCCCTCCCTGGGCCTGACTTTGGGACCTAAAGCATGAAGGGGGCAGGCTCCTGCTCTTACTAGACCACCTGTGTGAGCCCCTGGTTTCCACTGCTTTCCCAGAAGACGAAAAGGGGGTTTCTAATGGGGCCAGGTAGCGCGGTCAGAGTAGGAACTCTAAGGCTGTTCAGCCCTGCACAGGGTTCCCTGCCTTCCCCCTCCCCCCTCCCCTGCCCAGGTCACTGGCTCTCTGCTCACCTGGATGGGGAAAGAGGTTTAGATCTGGGAGGAAATTTGGATCTGAGCCCCCACCCCCAGACACCACCAGGTTCAAAGCCCTACTTCACAGGGATGGCAGTATGGAGGGGAGACCCCAGGGAGGTTTGGGGGTGGGGTTGGGATGAAACAGTAAGAAGTGCTGCTGTGGACTTGGAATTCACCTCCGGGTGTCTGGAAATGGCAGACTGAGAACCCGAGTCCCTTGATTTTAGTTGCAGGCAGAGTTCCTTTGAAGGGGACCCAGGTCTCAGGCCAGGCATGTGTGTGGGCTTTTCAAGGTGCTGTCCTGCTCCAAGGTCCAAGCAGGGTTACCATCCTGCCCTAAGCCTTTGTGTCTTCTTCATCCTGCCCGGACTGCATCCACTCATGCATTCATTCAGATTCACTCATGCATTCACACATTCATTCATGCATCTCTTCATTCTCCCATCCATTCATGCATTCATTTAGTCTCTCATCCCACCTTTGATGAGCACCCCTGGTGGGTCAGACACATCTGAGTCTGAAGATGTGAAGATGGAAGGGGGGGCTCCCCTTGCAAGCCTGGGCAGCCATGAGCACAGGGGAGTAGCCCTGAAGCTCAGCTTTGGCACCAAAAATAAATTCCTTTAATGGAAATTTGTATTACTGTAGATTCACAGGCAGTTGTAAGAAATACCAGAAAGGTCTCTCTGCTCAGTTCCCCCAGTGGTGTCACTTTTCAAAGCTACTTGCAATAGCATACCCAGCACAATGGCCTTCATGCAGTCTGTCTACTTTATTCTGATTTCCCCAGATTTATTTGCATTCATTTGGGTGTAGGTCTGGTTGAGATAATCCTATCATCTGTGTCTGTCACTAGTTGAGATGCTGACAAAAGTCACCAATGCAAGGACCCCGTGCATGACCCTGTATAATCACACCCACCTCACCCCAGCATCCTCTGGCACCCTGGCCAGATGTGAAATTTGAGCAGCAAGTAGGAGGCAGTTACTCTCACCCTCCCCTCCCCTAGCACTTGCCGGCTGTTTGGTGCCTTGACCTCCCCTCAAGGGCATCTGTCATCCCAGGCTTGGCCAGAACCTGGTCGGCAGTGTCTGTGGGAGGAGGAGGCCTTACACAAATCAACTATCTGGAAGACAGGCCATCTACTGCCTTTGTCTGCCCAGCACCCCTTCCCCTTCTTCCCGTAACAGACCTCCAATATGCGCCCCTCCACCATTCTTGGTTTTTGTGGCTCATTGATGGGGCTGACCTCCCCTACCCCCTATAGGGGAGCATGACCCAGGATGGCGCCATCAGAACATGCCCACATGTGCTGGTCCCAGCTTGGGGACAAGACCCAAGCAGCTCTGTGGCTAGACAGCCTGGTCTTTGCCCAGGTCTGCTGCAGCCATTTTTAGCCACCTCTAGGGAGAGCCTGCCTGGCTCTCTGGTGGCTGAAATCAGCAGAACTGAGAGAGGGAGAGAGACAGGGTCTAGGTGACACCAGTGGGAATCTGAATTCAGTGCTTGAGTCCAGTGGTGCCTGAAGCCCAGCTCTCATCCTGTGCGTTTTTGTCAAGTGAGCCAGTAACATAACCCCTTTCTGACTGCTTAAGCCAGTGCAAGTTGACTTCGCACAGTCCCATTAGGCATTAGTTAAATGACCTTGGGCATTTTGCATATATTCTGAGCCTCAGAAGATATAGTCAAGGACAATAATACCTGCTCATATGGTTGTTGTGATATTTATATAAGACAATGACTTCAGTTACCTAAGTAGGCACATAGTAAGCTCAGTTGTTAGACTTGAGTTATTATTCTATAGGAGTTGGGTCAGAGCTGCTTTAATCAAAAGGCTACATATGATACAAATGAACTGTACTATCTTACCAGGGAGCAAAGCCTCATTATTGAGGAACCAGCCTTAGCTGGACTGAGATCAGAACCGTAGTGTCAGGAGGCAGAGACCGTCTCCCTCTCTGGAGCCAGCAAGACTCTGGCATGAGAAAACCCACCATAGCGTCTGTGGACAAACCCTAAGGCGACCCCAGAGCATCGCACTTGTGTATAATCTCCTCTTTGTGAGCATGAGCAGAACCGTGGACTAGCTTCCCACCCACAGAATATGGCAAAGCGGATGGGCTCTCATCCCCACGATTACTGTATGTTATGGGCTCTCATCCCCACGATTACTGTATGTTATGTAAGACACCATCTCACAGCTCGGAGTGAGCACCACAGTCCCTCTTCCCATGAGCTTCTTCGTGGGGTAGTTTGAGCATCCTCATGGAATGGTGACTGGCTTCCCTGATAGCAAGTGAGCCAAAAGACGGTGATGGAAGAGGCAACACTTGAGGACCCTGCGCTGGAAATTACACCCTGCTACTTTGTTGTATTCTGTTGGAAACAGAGTCGGTGTGGGAGGGGCTGCTGAGGGTGTGAATACCATGAGCCTGGATCCCTGGGGCCATCTTGGAGACAGGCCACCAGATGAGGGATTTAGCTGTGGGAACAGGGGCTGGTGGGAGCTTGGAGAGGGCTAGGGAAGTAAGCCTGGGGCACTTGAGAAGCTAGAGCATACCCCGAGGCCCTAAAGTGGGACACCAGGGGATAAGCTGGGTGAAGGGAATCACAGCTCCCAGTCCTGCTTCTTCAGGCAGGGATGTGGACCCCTCTCCCGGGAAACTGGAGCCCTGTAGAAAGAGCAAGGGGAGGGGCACCCCATCTAGGCCACCTCTTTGCTACGTGGTCCTGGGTGGTAACTCTTTTCTCTGAGCTTTTGTCTCACCGCTCTCCATATAGATCCACTTATCTGCCCCCTCCCTCAACATGGAGATGAGGGAACTGGGGAGGGGGAGGTGGGTGGGGTAACATCTACTGTTTGGCCCTCTACAGCCTTCTCCCATTTATACCCTGAAAGACTCTCAGGCTGGGTGTCCTCCAACCACAGGATCCAGAGGAGGAAAGCGAGGCTCAGAGGTCCCGAGGTGAGTAGGGTGGAGACTGGGGAAGAAGACTCCTGCAGCCAGGGCCCCCCTCCCTGGGCCAAGCTGGGGGCCAGGGAAGGAAATGTTCTGGGGCGGAGGCTGGGAAGAGGGTTGGAAGTCCTGTGAGACCCAGGTTCTGATGCCGCAGGCCTCTGGCTGCCAGCCTTCCCCCCATTGATCCGGGGAGTTCAGGCTCACATCTCTGGCTGCACAGGCTTCCTGGAGCCATGCTGCTGTCTCCTTTGGGGCTGGCCCAACCTGGCTGCCTCAGGGAGGCCACCGTTGGAAGGAGGAGGGTGGTAGGCACCCCTAGAGCCAGCTGGATATTCAGATCTCCTCTGCCCACTAGAAGGCCCTGGACTCAAGGCCCTGGAAAAGGTCTGCTGACTTCAAGGAGGGGGTCCAGCAGGAGTGCTGAGGCCAGATTTGCACAGAGAGGAAAAGCTTGTGGACCTGAAGTCCCAGATGGAAGAACAGGATACTCTCCCAGTCACATAGGTCAGGTAGAATCCCCAGGAGAGAATTCCTGAAGGCTGGCTGAGAGGAATGATACAGGAGGGGGCGCAGAAGTGAGGACAAGCTGGGAAATCCCCCTACAGGGCCTGGGAGGTTGCTCCTGCCATGTCCTCTGGGCTCAGTGCCTAGGCTGAGTCCCTTCTGCACGGAGCCCTACCAGGTGCCACCAGAGCATCTTCACCACGGTCCCGTGGGTGGGCTTATTCCCACTCCCCATGGACCAGCATTGAGAGGTGGAGTCACCCACTTCCCCACTCCCCGCAGAGTTGCAGATCCAGAATCTAACATGAAGGCTGACCTCTGGGAGGACCGTGCTTACTGCTTCCCGTGTACGACTTCATCAAACATGAGAACCAGGAAACTGGGAGATGGCGAAGGACAGGGAGCCTGGTGTGCTGCAGTTCATGGGGTTGCAACGAGTCAGACACAACTTAGCCACTGAACAACAACAACAACAGATCCCATGTCATAGACGAAAGGTCCAGAGGCGTCCAGTCACGTGCCCAGGTCCCACCGCTCCTTGGTGCCAGGATCAACAACCAGACATCTCAGCCAAAAGGTGGGAGCAACCCAAGTGACCGTAGATGGTTGAATGGATAAACAAAACATGATCTATCCATACAAGAGACTCTTAGTCCACGGGGGACTCTTAAAGAGGAAGGAAGTTCTGACACGCATGACGATAAGGCTAACCTTGAAGACATTATGATCAGTCACAAAAGGACACAAGCCAGTCACAAAAGGACAAATATTGCAGGATTGCACTTCATAGAGGGTATTCAGAATAGTCAAATCCACGGGGACAGAAAGGAGCGTGGAGGTTGCCAGGACAGAAAGGGCTGGTGGGGAGGGAGAATGCGCAGTTAGTGTGGGTGGGGGGAGTTCCAGCGGGGCGTGTTGAAGGGTTCTGGAGATGAATGGGGGTGCGGGTTGCCCAACAACATGAATGATGCCACTGTACACATAAAAACGGTTAAATGGAAAATTTTATGTTCTGTACCTTTTACCACAATAAAAAAAAATATTAAATAAAACCCAAAAAACCCAGGCAGTGACCTCGGCATCCATGGTGCAACCACCAGACTGCACAAAACCGGTGGCGGGGTCCAAACCTTTGCTTCTCCCCATCCTCACATCCCAGGGCAGGAGGTAGGTAGGGGAACGAGGTTGCCAACAAACTGGAACACAGGATCCCAGAAGCCAGGAGCCCTGAAGACGTTCTGGAACAAGCCTCAAGGGCAGCAGCTCCTCGGGGCCGATTGGATAGCGCACTGGGCAGTCAGGCCCAAACCGTCCCTCCCCTCCATGGATGCAGATCCAGAATCTAACGTGAAGGCTGACCTCTGGGGAGACCCCGCACATTGAGCCCCTCAGATCACCCCGACAGAGAAGACGGGGCATGCCCATGCCCTTCACACTCACCTACACACCCTGGGATACCTCAGGCAGACACAGACCTGCGATCCCTGGTTTCAAGGCAGTGTGCGCACACAGGTGCCCTCCCCCAGGTCCCTGGAGCTTCCAGAACTGCACAACAGAAAGGGGGTCCATCCCCCTCAACTCCCCTCCCATCCCCCTTGCCCACCTCAACCACTGCCCCAAATAAGAGCTCAAGTGACCCCACACACGGGCGCCATGGCACCAGGCTCTAGGCAGGCCAGGGCCAAGACCTATACAGAGACTGCCTGGAAATAGGAGGGCAAAGAATGCAGTGGGCAGCTTGGCAGAGAGACAGACAAAGCTGCCGGGCTTCCAGGAACATGCTGGCCCTGCCCTGACCTCGCCCACCGGCCCAGGGACTCAGCCAATGGATGCTCGGTCCTGGGCTCCAGCCCCCCGGCCGCGCCCAGCCCAGCACAGCTGCTCCAGGCCCTCCTGGTCACCACCCCCTGCCCCCTGGTGACAACAGGACGGGAACTGGATCCCTGTCCTTTCAGGGTTCCAGCCGTGCCGGGAAGGGGGTATCTTTAGCTTCCCTTCCTGGAAGCCCACTGGCTCCCGTCCCACCGTGGCCGGCCTCAGAGTCCAGGCCACCTCCCCCTCTAGCACCAATTCTCTAGAAGAGGAGCGGCCACCCCAGAAGGCTCTGCTGGGCTGGCTTGTCCCCCATTTGCCCCAGGACCCCATACCCAGCCTGACCCCTGTCCACGCCAGCCCTTCTCAAGCCCCAGCTTGAAGCTGCTCATTCAGGGGAAGTGACTTAAACATGCCCTGCCCCCGGTCTAATGCGAGGACCTTAAACAGCATCCAGGTGAGAGGAGAAGAGAGCAGCCTTGGGGTCACTACAAACCAGGGCTGGACAAGGCCCCTGACTGTTCCCAGCAACAGCAGTGCGTTTTCCTGGCAGTACAGTCTGAATCACGACCTGAAAGATGTATCCATGAAGTGACCTGCGCACCTCCTGGTGTGGGGCAGGGCGAAGTTGGGCGCGGCTTCGGGGAAAGTGGGAGTCCAGACAACAAAGGATAGGGAGGGGCACATTCTCAAGGGCCATGGGGCTGCAGGGGGCAGCCAGAGGAGAAAGGCTGGAGTCTCCAGAGGGGAGAAACAGCACCCACCTGTGGAGCTTCTCGCAGGAAGAGGGCTGGGCAGACAGGTGATAAGGAGCTGAGTCAGCCACCGGGCGGAGAGGACTGGCCGGATCTCAAGCTACAGGGTGGCCCTGGGGCCTTGAAACTGGCTGAGGGTGCAGTGAGCCCCTGGTCCAGGAATGAAACTGGGCAGGTCGGGCCTGGCCTCACTTCCCAGCCCCGAGAAGTCACTCCACCTTGGATCCCTGGATTGTTCAACCAAGACCACGGTCCACTCTCTTGCGCTGGGACTGGGGTGGAGGGAATATTGAGAAAGTCATTCTGTCTGTGCCCCCTCCCAGGGGCTTGTAGTGTGTGGGGGAAGGGAAGGCACAGGGGGCAGGTAAGAAGAGAAACAGCGAGCACCCAGTTAGCTGCAATGTGGGAGGGAGCAAGCAATATCAGAAAAAAGAAGTAAGTAAAATGCCTCCTAAGGTGAGCAAGTTTGCAGCTGGCTGCGGAAAAGCTCAGGAAGCCTTCAGGGAGGAGGGGGCACGAAAAGGAGACCTGACAGGGTGAACGCAGAGTGATGGATGGCAGACAGGGTCACGGGGTCAGAGGGCACAGTGCATGAACAGCATTAAGGGATGCAAGGTGTGCAACGCTCATGCCTGTGATTTCAGCCACCAGTAACAAAAGAGAGACTTGAGTCATAAAGACCATCACTGGGTTTTTGTTTCTTTAAAATTATTTTTATTTTATACAATTTTAAAGGTTACACTACATTTACAGGTATTACAAAACATTGGCTATATTCCCTTTGTGTATAATATATTCTTGTAGCCTCTCTTACAATAACCATTGTTTATATAACAAAAAAGTCCAGAGGTTACGGGTTCCAGAGCTGGTTAACAACTCAAAGATATTGGCAAGGGCTAAGTTCCTTCTGTCCTTCCATGCCACCAGTTTAAAGCGACCAATCGTCCTGTTGCCCAAGACTTTCCTAGTTTTAGTGCTGAAAGTCTTGCATCCTGAGAATGCAAATCCAGACTCTCAGTTACTCTAGTATTGAAGATGTTGCTCCTCATGGGCACAATATAGTTGCCACAGCACCAAGCATCACACCCTCGTGAAATGACAGTGTACTGAGCAAGAAGAAATGGGGTGCAAGCAAAACATATTCTCCTTGCAGTTCTCAGAATCCTACAGAGACACTCCCCTTACATTTCATTGGCAGGCCCGAGTGTCATGGTCACCCTGGACTGATCGCTGGTATGACTGGCTAAGCCCATCACTGTTCATCTCTGGGGCCAGGACTCTATTAATGAGGAGAAAGGTGGTCTGGCTGCTTGGTGGCACCCAATATCGTAAGGCCAGGATGGACAAGCCGCACTGGGGGACTCAGCCTGCTTCGAGTCCCAGCTTTGCCCTGTCATGGCAGGTCACCTGTGCTTGGCGAGTTTCACACTCCTCACCTGAGACTGGGGGAAACTAAGAGTGGTGTCCTTGCAGAGTCTCGGGAAGAAATGAAAACATGAAGAAGAGTACTGAGCAAAGTGTCTGGCAAACAGGAAACAGGATAGAGCTGGTGTCCGTGTAGACTAGCCACGCTCACCATTTTCAGTTCAGTTCCCCAGACGGCAGATGCTGCGCGGCACAGACCCCCTGCTCTGGGGGGCCTCAGTTTCCCCAACAGAGGAGAGTGTGCTGGATGGTGGGGGAGGGAGGGTCTTCAAGGGGAGCCTCGAATCTGCTCCACTGAATCTGGTTCTTTCTGCACAACTCTTTTCTTTTATGTAGGATTATTTCTTGGAGGTGTTTTCCCAGAAGTGCAAATACTGACTCCAAGAGAATGGACTTTGAAATGATGCTTTATTTTAAATTATGTATGTAATAGATCATCCTTGTAGAAAGTCAGAAAATACAGAGAAGCAGAAAAACAAATATTAAAAACTTCCTGGTTGACTTTCTGTTTTTGGAAAAAAGTAAATCATTTAGAAACGCAGGCCTATTTGGGGAAAGAAACGACTTGTACCTCACCCCAGTCCTGATGGAGGCCTCCAACCTGGCTAACCAGGGAGCCAGGGAGTCACCTTCTCGGGCTGGAGGAGAGAAGTTAGAGTGCTGTGGCCACAGTGGACTCAAGAAAGTGGCCAGAGAAGGGGAGGGAGCAGGGTGTGAGAGACACGGGCTGGGCCCCTACCCCCTTGGCAAAGCAGGGGCGAGGGAAGGCTCAGGGTTTCACTGGGGCTGAGAAAGCACGTCCCGTGCTTACAGAGGGACTGGATGGTGGAGCAGAGCCATAGGGGTCTGGAAAAGCAGGATGACAGCAGAGGAAAAGGAGTGTTTTGAGGGACTGTCCTGGTGGTCCAGTGGTTAAGATGACGTCCACTGCAAAGGGCATGGGTTCTATCCCTGGGGGAGGAAGGTCCCGTACGCCGCAGTAAATAAATAAAATGGTTAGTTAAAAAAAAAAAAAAGATGGAGGTGGGGAGACAACACTGAGGCTGGAGCCCAGGGAGGGAGGGGAGAGAAGAGGCCAAATCCCACAGGGCCAGGGGAGTCCTGGGAAGGAGCTTGGGTTGTCTCCCGTGGGTAACCTGTTGACTCTGAAGCCAAATAACAGAATAACCAAGTGCACGATCAGATCTGTGTTTTAGGAAGACCTCCCTTCCTGTCCTCGGGAGCAAACCCCAAGGGGACTGAGGAAGGAGGACCTGTGGGAGGCCATGCTGGTTCTGCCACCGAGAGGCGGAGGGACCAGGACCAGGGTGCGTGAGGAGGGGCTGACCTCTGGGTCCACCCAGAAGGCAGAGCTGGAGTCACTGCCGGGACGGAACGTGGGATGCAAGAGGAAGATGGGGATGGGGTGGGGGTGTCAAGGACAAAGGCACTGTTGGGGACCTAATAACTGACACCATGGAGTTGCCTGGAAGACAGTGGGAGGGGGCGAGAAGGGGAGTGTGGTTAGAACAGTGGTACCCAGCTTTCTCTGAAGGGCAGCCCTCTAACCCTCTTTGTAGAAATTTCATAGAAATTCTGGGATTGTTATCGTCTCTCGCTCAGCGAGTGTGTGTCCATCTGGAATGAACCCAGAAGAGGAGGTAGGGGTCCAGGCTCAGGCCTGAGCACGTCCCCAGCTCCTCTCTTGCAGGCACCTGAGGTAAACCTGGCTGGGCTTTCTGTATGCCCCTTCCTGAGCAGTTCCCTTGCCAGCTCACTCCCTGTGACTATTTCACCCCAGCAGGGACCTTCTCTGTCTCCTCACACCTCCCTACCCTCTTCATTCACAAATGAACCTAAAACTGAATCTATCCCTGTGGCCAGCCAGCCTCCAGCCAGGCCACCTTGCGCCATGAGCAGGACGCTCCCCAGCGCAGGTCCTCTCTCAGGCCCGGATGTCCCTTCTCCCTTCTCATGGTCACCTCCCCAGTAGTCTTCCTGCTATCTCTCCCACAACCCTTCACTGCCACCCACCTCCAGACCAGACACGCTGGGCCACCTCCTGTCTTTTATCCCTCTCTGTACCCTTCACTGCTGCTTCCTGTGTCTGCACTCCGATCCCTACGCACCGCCTCAAGCCCAGCAACGAAATATCCAGAAATCAGCATCTGTGTTCCCCCCACCCCCAGCATCTCTTTGGTCCACTCAGGCTGGCTCGTGTCCTCACTGCACTTGTCAAGGTCGCCAAAGAGCCACCCCATCATCCCATCCTGGTCTGCACCAGCATTTGACTCCGCTGGTCCCGCCCTCCCCTCAGACCCACACCCGCTCCCAGGGCTTTTCCCTTCCACATCAAGCAATTCTCTGTGACCTCAGCTGGCTGTCCTACAATTTAACTCAATTCTGATACTGTCTGCCTGGAGATCTCACAGGTTAAGGGCTCAGTCCTATGAGACTGTCCCCCAGTTCAGATACCAATCATAAGCAGTAGGTCCCCTGGGGTCACCCACAACTTCTGTTTCCATGACCTGCTCCCCCTTGGATTCAGTTATTCATCAGAACAGCTAACAGAAGTCAGGGAAACACTGACATTTATCAGTTTATTATACAATGGATGGATGGATGTGCTAGTTGCTCAGTTGTGTCTGACTTTTTGCGACCCCATGGACTGCAGCCCACCAGGCTCCTCAGTCCGTGGGATTCTCCAGGCAAGAATACTGGAGTGGGTTGCCATTTCCTTATCCAATGCATGAAAGTGAAAAGTGAAAGTGAAGTTACTCAGTCATGTCCGACTCTTCACGACCCCATGGACTGCAGCCCACCAGACTCCTCTGTCCATGGGATTCTTCAGGCAAGAATACTGGAGTGGGTTGCCATTTCCTTCTCCAGTGGATCTTCCCAACCCAGGGATCGAACCCAGGTCTCCCGCATGGCAGGCAGATTCTTTGCCATCTGAGCCGCCAGGGAAGAAAAGGACATGAAAGGACACAGATGGACAGCAAACGGAGAGACACACACGGCGTGCGGTCTGGGAGGGTTGCCAGCACAGGAGCTTCCATCACCCTTGGGGTGGTCACGGCCTAGAAACTCTCCAGACCCTGCACTTCGGGGATTCTTCTGGAGGCTCCCTCACGCAGCCATGACGGGTCATTAACTCCATTCCCAGCCCCTCTTCCCTTTCCGGAGGGTGGAGGATGGGCCGCACATTCCTGGTTCCCAGCGGCTGGTCTTTCTGGTGACCGGTCCCCAGACAGAGTCGCCTGGGTGACTATCGCCCAGGAAATTCCAAAGGCTTTAGGAGCTCTGCGTCAGGAACCGGGGTCAAAGACCAAATATTAGAACAAAAGATAATCTGAGTGCTCTTATCACTTAGGAAATTACAAGGGTTTTAGGCACTCTGTGCCAAGAACTGGGGTTAAAGACCACCACATATGATAACACATAATATATAGTACTACTAATAAATACATATATATATTTCTATTACTTTGCACCATTCACCCTTCACCATTTCTTTTTTTTCCCTTTTTTATGGCTGCACCTTGTTGCTTGTGGCAGCTTAGTTCCCTGACCAGGGATTGAACCTGGGCCCCTGGTGGTAAAAGGGCCAAGTCCTAACCACTGGACAGCCAGGGCATTCCCATCCCCACCCCCCTATTTCAAACACCGTTAAAGTGAAGACAGACACAGAGAGCAGCATTCTGTTATAAACGGTACAAAGTACAACGCATGGGAGGCACCCCCACTCCAGTGCTCCCCGGGGTTTCCCACGAACTCAGCCCAGGGCCAGCATCACCATCCAGGCAGCTGACCCCTAAGATTGTGTGTTTGGGCATTGGCATGGCAACCTAGCCAGTACCCATGACTGGCCTGATTTCTGGGATATTCTCCCCATTTAAGGAGTGAGGTCCCGTCCTGTGGTCACACGCAGGGGACGTCAGCCAGGGCCCAGGCTGATGGCCGAGATTGGCACACACTTGGTCACTTGGTGCCGATGTGTCCCCGGAACCCAGCAGGACGGGGGGTCCAGTGTCCACCGTTCCCACGTTCCCAGCCGTGCCTTGTCCATGAACAGCCATGGCTCCAGGTTCCCCCCCAGCCCCAGGGGAGTCCTGTTTGTAGTTAACACTCCGTCTGCCTCCTGGACCAATGATGGTCCCTCAGTGACCGCTTGAAGGCCTCCATCCCTTGGAGCACCCAGGAACCTCTCATGCGCTCTGAGACACATCACTACCTGTGTCCGTCTCACCCCTATAAGGTTGCCCTGAGGTCCAGGTTAGGATCAATAGGACAAGCCTGTGTGGACTTAAAGGCCCTCTCCAGAGGGACTCTGGAGAGATGTGGCCTGAAGCAAGAGCTTCCAGCGTGCGCTTCCAGACAGAGACAGCAGAGAATTCTTGGTGCGGGTTGGGGCATGTTGGGACTTGGTGCACATTGAGTTGGGAAATAACTGACCCAAGACCAGGGGTAGAAAGGTCAGAAAAGCAAAATGGCAGATCTGGGGTCAATATTAGTACTCTCTTGAGTCAGAATGTTCCAGAAATCAAGAGGGCTGCCTCCCCCAGCAACAGGCTCCCCGTGGACGGACACTCAAGGAGAGACTGGCTCCTCCTGGGAATACGGAGCCTGCTAGGATGCTTTGGACTGCAGGGACACGAAAAACCAAGTCCTCCTAGCTTAAACCTCGAGGGGCAGTGATCCACAGTCCTGGGAAGGCTCCTCCACCAGAGGGGCGGCCCTGAGAGGTGCCCGCTTGCTGGGAACCCACTCCATCCTGCCAGGCTCTCCTGTGTGACGGAAAGAGAACTTTAAGCTGCTCCCAGGGCTTGTGCTGCTAGGTCCAAACCCAACAGAAAAGGAATCTAGTGCCAGCCAAAGAAAAAGTCCAGAATTTACATCTCCTGGGGCCCGTCTGGCCAGAGTTGGGATCTCTGTCGTGAACTACTGTGGCCAAGGGGCTGAGGCATTAGTGAACCAATCAAGGCTCACCCCCCGGGGTGGAGCTGGGTCCACAGGGGAAGTGGATGGTGGGGAGGAAAGCAAGAAATGTCCACTGTAGGAGGGGGCTGGGGGCCACATTCTAGGCGTACAAGCACCAGAGCACACCTGTAGCAGCACTCTGTGTCCATAGGCTAAGTCGCTTCAGTCGTGTCTGACTCTCTGTGACGCTATGGACTGGAGCCTGCCAGGCTCCTCTCCAGGCAAGAACACTGGAGTGGGCTGCCACGCCCTCCGCCAGGGCGCCTTCCCGACGGGGACTGAGCCTGCATCTCATCTCCTGCGTTGGCAGGTGGGTTCTTTACCACTATTGCCACCTGTGTCCGTATAACAGAGGTTTAATGAATGGTTGTTGAATGAATAAATGAAAGAAAGGAAGGACAGAGGGAGCAAGGAAGCAAAGAAGCGGGGGCAAGAGAGGGAAGAAAGGGCAGAGCCCAGGGCATGTGGCTGACGCAGCTGGATTAAGAGGAGAGAGTCCCTGGGACTTCCTGGTGGTCCAGTGGCTTAGACTCTGTGCTCCCAAGGCAGGGGGCCCAGGTTCCATCCCTCATCAGGGAGCGAGACCCCGTGTGCCGCAACTAAGAGTTCAAATGCCGCAATGAAAGGATTCTGCATAGCATCACTAAAGACCTGACAGCCAAATACATAAATATTAAAAAAAAGAATTAGTGGGGGTTCCCAGTGGCAAGGAGAAAGTTCCTCCTGAGCAGCGGCTTAAGTCTGCTCTTCCCTGAGGGGAAGCCAAGCCAAAGGCGGAGAATGAAGCAGGAAGGTGGCAGCCGTGGAAGGCAACTGCTCAGACCACCGAGCTGTGGTGCGGGGCCCAGGCAGAGTGGGCAGAAGCGACCTGCAGATGAGGTGCGCTGACCGGGGCTGCTCTCGGGAGAGCCGTGGCCCGACATTCCTCTGACTTCCTTCCTGGCAAACTTGGCAGACGGGAGGTGGACTCTTGAATCAGAGAGGGGTGGGGCAGGTGTGAGAGACACCCCGCCAGGCTGCTGTGTGGGGAGACCAGGTGGGGGATGGGCTCCATTCCCTCTTAGCCTGTGACCTCAGCGACCCCCGCCCGGACCCCCACCCCTCCGGGCAGGCCTGTAACAGGCGAGGACCCATGGCACCTGAGGAGGCCTCGGGGACCCCGGGTGGACCTCAGAGAGCCTCCCGCTCCGGCCGCTCTCCTGGCCAGGACACGGCCTGTTCCCAGAACACCGCCTGCCCCAGAGGCCATTCACCCTGGGCGGTCAGGCTCAAGGGCAGGGGCCCAGCCCAGGAGCCAGGGGTGAGGACTGAAAGGTGCCAGCTGGAAGGCCCCGCGTGCCCACTAGGGCTGCCGGAGGGGGACGCCAAGGGTGCTCAGGGACACGGGCCTGCAGGTGAGTGAACTGACTGAGGGGAGCCGGACGCCAAATGGGGAGCACTCAGGCGGTGGCACTGCACGCTGGCCTCGGGGTTCCCCCCAGGGTGAACTAGGCGGGTCTGGGAGGACGGAGATCCCTGCTAACGACTTAGGGTGGACGAGTGTGAGCTCAGAAATGGCACCGCTGTGACTGGGGGACCCAGAGGTCTTCCACTTCCAGCTCTGGTTTGGGGGAGCAACTGGCCGGACGCCGAGCCACGTGCGCGCCTGAGAAAGGAGGCAGGGAGCCCCGAAGCCTGGCGAGGACCCGCTCCCCTGTGCTATTCTGTGCGTCCTTTTCTCACAAAGGTGGCTCCTTGCCTGCTGAACTTGATGACACAGGGACAGAGACAGGAGAGCTGGCCTGCTGCCACATGTGCAGGGCCCTGGGGTGAGAGAGTATTGAGGATTTCAGGAGGGTGACAGCAAAGCATTAAGCCTGGCACAGGGTCCTTCTGGGCACAGCCAGAGGGAACAAGAGGAGAAAAGTCCATGGTGGGGGAGCAAGGACAAGACAGCAGGCAACTCAGGGGCACACGTGATACAGAGCAAGGCCCTGAGGCCACACGCCAAGGGGCCTAAGGAGCCCTGGAGTCTGCCTCTCTGCACATCCTGTGTCTCGGTTCAGCCTCTGAATCACGCCCCTCCCACACCAGAGAGCTATCATGAGTCCCACCTGTCCGAGGGCAAGCCAGGCTTGGAGGTGCAGAGACTTGCAGAAGGGGCTAAGAGCTGTCTTGGGCCTGTATTCCCCTCCCCAGAGCTGTGGGGTCCAAGCCCTGACTCCCGTGCTCTAGATTCAAACATCAGCTCTGGCCTTTCCATAGCTCTTATGGCAAGTTACTCGGGCTCTCTGGGCCTCAGTTTCTTCATCTGAAAAACGGATCTTATATGAGTAGCTCCTACTCTCCACAGGGTGATTTCTCATAATACACAGAATGCTTAGCACAGCACAGGCAGATTCGTTGCCATCTGAGCCACCAGGGAAGCTTTATTATACAGTAAAGGACATGAGAGGACACAGATGGACAGCAACGGAGAGACACACACAGGGTGAGGTCAGGGAGGGTCGTGAGCACTGTCAACCTTGGGGTGGTCATAACCTAGACGCTCTCCAGACCCTGCACTTTGGGGATTTTTCTGGAGGCTCCCTCACGCAGCCATGATGGGTCATTAACTCCATTCCCAGCCCCTCTTCCCTTCCCGGGGGATGGAAAAGGGCATGGGCATGCAAAAGGCCCCTGTACGTGTCCTCCATTCGACCCATTGTGGTTCTTATCTGCTGAACTTCCTGCCCGGGTGCTGGCTCCCACCACACCCCCTAGCTTCTAAGTAGGTCCCGCTGCCATCCAGTAAACGGATCTCCACCTGCAGGAAGCCAGGCCACTGCCCACCACCCAGGTAGGACACACACACACACACACACACACACACACATTCTCCTGTGCCGGGCAGTTGCACCCCGTGGCTTTGGAGGAGCCGAAGCTGGGCCGTGAAGGTCTCCCTCTAGTGGCCCCAGAAACAACAGCTGCTCGCTTGTGCCTGAGCCGAACCCTCAGCAGAGGCAGCAGGAACTGGGCTTGACCCTGTCGCTGCAGCAGGAGGGACCCCAGCTCCCTCCCAGTGCCCACTCCAGTCTGGCTGGATGCCTGCCTTCTGTGCGTTTATTCATCTGCATGGCGGGAACCTACACTTTCCAGCAGCAGCCCAAGCCCAGGCTCAAATCTCAGAGTTGAAGGACAAGCCTGGAGTCCCAGGCTGGGTGGGAAGATGGGAGGTTGTGGGAGGAGGAGCGGGTAAAACAGGCTGCTAGCAGATACAGAGGGCCACCCCAGGATCACGCCAGATCTGGAGCATCAGAGGGAGGAGCATGGTGGTGGGACGGGGGGCAACGGTGTCCCACAGCCCAACAGGAGAGAAGAAAGGAGGGAAAAGCCGGCATCCCCTGGAGGCCAGAAACAGGAATGTTGGGAACTCTCTGCAGCTGGGCTTTGCTGGAATGGAAAGGAGGCTGGGGGCGCAGGGGAGGAAGAGATCGGCTGGGAGGAGCAGAGCTGCTGCCACACCGAGTGGGCACAACATGGACAAGTGAATGAAAGCGAGTGACCGGTGGGCTTTGCCATCCTTGTATCACACGAGCGCCTCCACCCTTCCTGACAACAGATTCCAAGGCACCTTCTCCCAACCTGCTGACTCAGACTCAGCGGGAAAGAAGGCCATGTGATAACCAGCAGACCAGGGAACTCAGAGATCAAGTCTGGAAGTCATCTGGTTCCCCGAGGCACCGTTGAACTGCCTGGGCAGGCCCTAGGCCTGAGATGCTGAGGCCTCCAGGTTCCAGGGCAGAAGGTACGGTGGCACTGTGGGGACTCAGGAGGGAGCTAATCCAGGCTCTGGTGACCTCAGCCGCTCCCACGTTCTCTGGGCCTCTGGTCCCGCTCTGGAGAGGAGGCACTCTGTCTCCGGTCTGCTTCAAAGCTGCTGCTGGACACAGACTGGGGCCCAGGCCGGGGACCTGCAGCTCCTGCCTTCAGCACGTAGCAGTCACTTGTCCAGCAGCCCTCTTTGCCTCTCTGAGACTTGGCTTCTGCACAGCCACATGGGACCATAAAAGCCTACAGGCTCTTGTGAGCATTTTTTCCCCTCTTCTTTTAAGAAAACTGTGGTAAAATACACATCCCATAAAAGTTGCCATTTGAACCATATTTAAGTGTCTTAATTCAGTAGCATTACATGCCCTCACACTGTTGTGCAAACATCACCACCATTAATTTCCAGAACTTTTGCAACTTCCCAAACGAAATCTCTATCCCCATTTAACACTAACTCTCCACTGCCCCCCTCTCTCAGCCCCGGTCCCCCACCAGTCTACTTTCTGTCTCTGTGAATGTGACTGTTCTAGATGCCTCATAGCTCTTGTCCTTTTGTTAGAGGCAGATTTCACCGGGTACAATGCCCTTAAGGTTCATCCATGTTGCAGCCCGTGTCAGAATTTCTATCCTTTTCAAGGCCAAATAGCATCCCACTGTATGGATGGACCACATGGTCCTGCAGGGTCATCTCTTATTTGATCCCATCCATAGGGCTGGTGCTTCTCAATGTTTCCATCTTACATCCCGGCTGGCAATAATAATAATGATGATGATGGGACTCCCCTGATGGTCCAGTGGCTAAGATTCTGAGCTCCCAATGTACAGGGACCAGGTTCAATCCCTGGTCAGGGAACTACATCCTTCATGCTGCAACCTGCTCTCCAGGTGGCCTAGGAAATAGTTGCTTCATCCCTTTGAAGTCCCCTGGGGAACCCTAACTGCTAGGCTGGGTCCTGACCCTGCCAGTCCCATCAGGGGAGACACAGAGAGACCACTTCTTCTGAGAAACAGATCCCGTGTGCTGCAACTAAGACCAAACACAGCCAAATAAATAAATACATAATTTTTTAAATGATGATGATGATATTTTTTGAGTTGATGCCTCAAAATATGTCTACCCAGAAGCTGTGAAAGTGACCTTATTTGGACAAAGGGTCTTTGAGGATGCAATTAAGTTAAGGATCTTGAATGAGGTCATCTGGATTAGGGCGCACCCTACATCCAGTGACACGTTTCCTGAGAGAGGGATGGGGTGGCGGAGCAGGACATTGAGCTCACCTCCTCTCACGAGTACACCCAAATCACAACTGCTGAACCACTCTTGAGAAAAAAGACTGTAACCTACCAAAAAAGATATTCTACATCCAAAGACATAAAGAAGAAAGCACAATGACAAGTATCCTTAAAAGAGACAAAAAAGAAGAAACTTCTCTGGTGGTCCAGTGGCTGCGACTCTGTGCTCCCAATGCAGGGGGCCCAGATTCGATCCCTAGTCAAGGAACTAAGATCCTGCATGCCAAGAAAATAGGGGGAAAAAAATAAAAAAGAAGGAGAAACCATAATGAAACTCACAATCCTTCTAAGAGACAGAAGAGGAGACAGAAGACGCAGAGGCAGAGAGACCTGAGACCGCAGAAGGGGCACAGAAGAGGGACGTGGCCACAAGCTAAGCAACCCCTGTGACACCAGAGGCTGGGAGAGATGAGGCAGGATGCTCACCTGGAGCCTTCGGAGGGAGCACAACCCTGCTGACACCTTGATTTCGGACTTCTGGCCTCCACAACCATGGAGAATCAATTTCCACTGATAAAAGCTGCGCAATTTGCGGTAGTTTGTTCCGACAGTCCCAGAAAACCAATACAGGGATTGTCCAAAGACAGCCCATTGCATGCCCTCAAGACCAACCTTTCTATTTAATAACCCAGTGTTTTTGTTCCCATTTCAGAGGCCATTGAGGCTCTGAAATGTTAAGTAACTTGCTCTCCAGGCGGCCTGGGAAGAAGTTACTTCATCCCTTTGAAGCCATCCTGGGAACGACTGGGAACATCCTAACTATTAGGCCCAGTCCTGACCCTGCCAGTCCCATCAAGGGAGACACAGAGAGACCACTTCTTCCGAGAAGGATGTCTTATGTGTTTTACAAGCATTCTGTTATTACGTTTACGGCCAGCTTTGGGGACATAAAATTGCAGCTGTATTGTGGGGACTAAATTTTATTTCCAGGGCTTTAAAACACAAACAATAACCTCATTAGTAGCTGAATATTGTCATAATTCTGAAGAATATAAATATTACCACAATAATAACTGTAAAATACCAAGAACCCATTGCATCAAACTTTGTGGGGGGAATAAATGTTACTTCTGGGCCCCCAAACATGAACAAATAATTCCACTCTGGCTGCAAAGGAGCCTCATACCGGAGAGTATAAAATGTGCTGGGTAGGTAACTATAAAGCACCAACACCAAGGGAATATTTCAAAACTGCAGTGGTGCAACTGGGAATCCATTTTATGCCTCTGACACACATGTAACAAACGATTCCCTTTGTAGGTAAATTTTCAATCATCCTGCTGACAAGAATTTTTTACTGCTGCCATTGTGAAGCTACAAAAGGCAAAAAGCAAAAGTCATTTCAGCTCCGGGAAAGGGAGAATGATAAAAATGCAGCTTCCCTGCAAGAAATCTATGGGGTGGATGGGATTAGGGTTGCAAGATAAAAGACAAGATGCTCAGGGGTTTCCCTGGTGGCCCAGTGGTTAGGAATCCTTCTGCCAACGCAGGGGACACCGGTTCGATTCCTGGTCCGGGAACTAAGATCCCACAAGCTGTGAGGTGACTAAGCCTGTACACCACAACTCCTGAAGCCTGTGTGCTCCAGAGCCCATGCTCTGCAACAAGAGAAGCCACTGCATCGAGAGAAACTAGAGAAACTAGTTGCAACTAGAAAACGCCTGCGCATTTCAGGTGAATAATGAATAACTATTAGCATAAGTATATTCCACACATCGCATACACTTATCCTAGCTGTTTATCTGAAATTCACATTTAACTACACACTCGGTCTCTTGGTTTATTTTACTAAATTTGACAACTTTTGGTGAGACCAAAGAACAAGGATGAATCTCTACCCCCGACAAGTGAATTCTTTTTTAAAAATTATTTTACTTATTTATTTTGGCTGCACTAGCTCTTCATTGCAGCACACGGGTTTCTCTAATTTCAGCACGTGGGATCTTAGTTCCCCAACCAGGGATCAAACCCCAGCCATTTCTACATTGGGAGTGCAGAGTCTATTATATACTGGACCACCAGGGAAGTCCTCATAAGTGAAGTCTTAATGTGAATAAATGCTGTGATGCCAGGAAATGCTCACAGGAGCAGGTGTTCGAAGGTGGCCAAGCAGGTGTTCTTGGTCTCAGTGGGTTTAACCGTGTCCCCAAGCTTTGAGGGAGGAGGAGCCAGGGGCGCTCAGGGGGCATCGACATTGTTTAGGTACAAAGGTAAATGGTCAAGAGAAGGTTGGATGGCATCACCGACTCAGTGGACATGAGCAGACTCCAGGAGATGGTGAAGGACAGGGAAGCCTGGTGTGCTGCAGTCCACTGGGTCGCAAAGAGTCGGACGTGACTGAGCGACTGAACAAAGAAGAGGAGAGGTGTGACCTTGATCAGGATTTAGAGACAGATTTCATGCAGGCTTCCCAACTCTGATGGGGAGCGGGGGTGTGCTGACTGCTGTTCCACAAGAGGGGAACGTAAGGACCGCAGCTCAGTCTCACAGGGGACCTTTCCCCTCAATTCCGGGGTGAGACTTCGCACTGAATGCTGCAGAGCCTGGTAACTTGGGAGGTTGTACCCTCAGTCCTGAGACGCTTTGCAACTAGACTTCGGAGCCACTTGAGAAAACCAGCCGCAGGCTTTTCGAAGCGGGGGCTGCTTTGGGGTCAAAAGTTGCATGATCCAGTGTTGATTAGTCACTCATTTGCCAAGCCCAGTAGCAAGTGGTTTTTGGTTGCTGCAAAAAAATCCACTTTCAGAGGCGGCCAGCTTTTCCCCTTTCAACAGGTGGAAGTTAGGAGAGGTGAACCCCAGGGACCCCAGAAAAGGCTCCCCAACAAGGGGGCTCTAGGGACAAGCTCCCGGGCCACTCTTCCCTGTGAGGGCCTGACTTGGGGTTCTGCTTAGTTTGGCTGTGGTGTGTCCAGCAGTGTGTGGATGTCAGCACGGAAGGAAAGACGCTGTCTGCAGAGCTCAGTGAAGATGCCCTCCCTCCCCCGGGACCTCCCATGTCCCCACTTTCCACTTCAGGCTGCACCCACAGGCTCGTGCGCCTCTATGGCACCCACGTCACTGGACACACAGGTCTCTGTTTCTGCTTTGGGGTTTTGTTTAATGTAAATAACGTGGAAATGTAATATACCCCAAATGCACCCAGAAGCCAACTGCTTCTCAGCACCTCCGCTGGCACCCTTGCATACCACTGCATCTCTTCCTAGGTGACCACCGTCTCTGTTCAATGGCCCCCCGACCCCCATCAGGACCTCCCTGTGGCCCCCAGGTGACCTACAAGGCCAACTCCCACCCCGTCGCTTCCCACCTTCCTGCTGGGTCCTCAGGTGTCCTGCAGTTCTGGGAACACACGCCCAGCACATCCTCCAGGGCCATTGCTCCCCAGGGCCCTTGCTCCAGCTGCCCCCCAGGTTTCCTACGTGGCTCAGCCCTCTCTGCCTCAAGGCCTGGCTCAATCACTGGGCCAGGTGCCGTTCCAGACGACCCTGGAACTTTATAACCCTGCCCCAACCCCCTTCCTCGTCCATTTAATCTGCTCTCCTTTTCCCTTCAAATACACTGGAATCCTTACTTCCTGGTGGCACAGTGGGTAAGAATCCACCTGCCAATGGCTTAAATCCCTGGCCCGGGAAGATTCCACATGCTGTGGAGCAACTGAGCCCGTGTGCCACAACTTCTGAGCCCACTCTCTAGAGCCCACGAGCCGCAGCCACTGAAGCCTGTGTGCCTAGAGCCTGTGCTGCACAGTAAGAGAAGCCACCACGCTGCAACTAGAGTAGGTCCCCACACACACACCCCGCCTTTCTGCAGCTAGAGAAAGCCCACATGCAGCAACAAAGGCTCAGTGCAACCAGCCAAAACAAAACAAAAAATCCTTTGAAAGCTGCCACCACACTTCCCCTCCGGCCTGGAAGCCCCTGCATCTCTGCTGCCACTGCTGCTGGTGACAACAACCCACAGCTGAAGGTGGGGTGGGGGTGGGGGGCGCTCCGTGTGCTTTGCATAAACACTACCCTGGTGGGAGTTTAAAGTCTGGAGCAGTCAGAAGAAGGGCCCTTTCTTCATCCCAGCAGGGGTGGCAGTGGGTGGGAGGGGGCTGTGGCCAAGGTGAGTGTCCTCAGGGCAGCCTGCTCCCTGGGGCTGGGAAAGGCTTGCAACGCCAGCCCGAGGACAGAGGGCCACTGCAGGGCCCTGGAGAAGGGGGAGAGCACAGGCCCCCACACTGGGCCTGGGAAGGTGGGCCAGAGGAGATTGGCCCCTGAAGCACAGAGGACAAATGCCCTCCCTGGGAGGGGGGGGTCCTAGGGGACCGACTCCACCCCAGAGCTGGCCCGTCTCCCAGAGGCCAGGTCACAGGGTGAACTGAAGCTTCAGGCCAGGGAGGGTGGGGATGGAGGCTTTGTCCCCAGATGCGGGGGCCTTCCTTCCTCTTTCTGGAAAAGGAGGGGCTGCCCTGCAGGCCCTGGGAACCTTCCCAGAAGTCTCCCCCGAGACCACTCCCTGCACCTGAGTGGCTGGCTGCAGGAGGGTGGAGTGGTCAGGGGCAAGCAGCACCCACCTCTTAGGGTGAGCCCCAGATCCCAGGGAGTGGGACGGGGAGGGCGTCAGCTCAGAGGGCAGCACTGCAACCTCAGCCGTGTCCCCTCTGCTGTGTCCCCACAGGGTGGAGGTGAGAGGCCCGGGTCCCCCAGAGTGGAGGTCACAGGGATCTCCTGTGAAAATCCCAGATCGCCTGTCTGGGAAACACTCTCTCCCCCTTTTATGCCCGACAGACCCTTGGAAGGAGACCTCCAAAGGGGCACCTCCCGCTCAAGGAACACCGGTCCCCCCACCCCCAGGGCAGGTGAGGAGCAGATTCATGGAGCTGAGCCCGGGCTGCTGGGCCACGTGGGGCAGTGGGGCTAGTAGGTACTGAGTTCAGGCCTGGCCAGGAAGGCATCTGGGCGGGTGGCGAGGTTGGGAAAGGAGGTCACGGGGCCACTCCTCAGCAGGCTGCACCCACCCAGGCAGCATCCTCCACTGGCCCCTGCTTTTCTCCCCAGTTGTCATGAGAATAGTCTTGCTATACCTGTCTAGGCATCACCTTAAAAGCAGGAGTAGCCTGGGACTCAACCACAAGAGGAGGGGGAGGACTGGGAGGAGGAGCAGATGGGAGACAGGGGAGGGGAGGGGGTGGCCCCAGGCGGGCAGAAGCTGGCACCCCACCCCATGTTCTGTTTTTACCGGAATCAAGGAGGGCCCCTGGGGTCTCAGCAGAGCTGCCTGCCGGTAAGTCCCTTCCCCAGAGGCCCCTCCAGCCCTCCCACAGGCCCAGCTGTGCCCGCCGCCCCAGCCTGGTGGGCCCCAGCCACCGCCCCTCTCCTGGCTCCTCTGCAGGTGGTCTCCTGCGGCCCTGAGGCCCAGGGTGGGCATCCAAGCCAGCTGGCTCTGCCCACTCCTTTTACCACCACCTTGGTTTCCAGGAAGCCAGACACTGATGCCCAGGCTTACGGGACACATGGCAAGCAGTAAAGACCCCAGCTGAAGCCTGGGTGGGGCTGGGGGCACTGAACAGGTGGGACCCCAGGGCCCTGCCTGGCCTGCCTCCTGCAGAGCCCCCAGAAGGCAGGCTCTCTTCCCCATCACTTCGGCCCACCAGACCCACACAGCAAGCCCATTCCACAAGGAGTTCAAGAGCATGCTAAGGCTCTGCGGGCCAGACCAAGGAGCCAGGTGTTAACTGCAATCAAGCAATTCATCTGAACACAGGCAGCTTACTGGTGAGCAGGGGATGGGCAGCTTCCTTCTCAATCCCCCTTCCTGGAAGGAAGGAAGCCCATATTTTTAGATGCCACAGCAGCTTTTCAAAAGGGCACTGAGCTCCTCTTCTCCAGATGTTCTCACCCTCCAAATGCCTCATCCTGGGAGAGTAGCAAGGAGTCTCAGCGCCCTCTCTCTTTCCAGTCTCTCCTGCACCCTGGTGCTGTCCAGGTCTTGGGATCTCCCCGACCCCAATACCAGTTCTCCAAGTCTGAGCCAAGGGAACAGGCAGGCCTCCCCTGGCAGTGACCTGGCAATGCCTACCCTACCCTGAGGAGCCCAAGGTCACGGCTCAGGTGTAGGCTTGCCTTTGAACCCCAGCTCTGTGCCTCTGGGAAAGTCACCTGTCCACCCTAGCCTCACCCCTACAATAAGCAGCCCCCACCTCACTGGGCTGTTGGGATCTTGAATTGGGACAGTGCTTGGGAGTGAAGAGCCTGGCTTGCAGCACATGTTAGCTAGAACAACAGGACACTTGCTGCTGAACCCACCCAAACTAGTCCCAGTTACAAGAAATAGAAACCCATCTCAAAAGAGAGCTGAAGTCAAAAGGAGATAGAAACACAAATCAAAACCACAATGAGGGGACTTCCCCGGTGGTTCAGTGGCTAAGACTCTGTGTTCCCAATGCAAGGGGGCCCGGGTTCGATTCCTGGTCAGGGAACTAGATCCCAGATGTCTTTGCATGCCTCAACTAAAGATCTTGCAAGCTGCAATAAAGACTGAAGATCCCACATGCTGCAACTAAGACCCGGCACAGCCAAATAAATAAATATTAAAGGAAAACAAAACTATAAGACACTACTTCATACCCTTTAAGATGGCAATGATGAAGAAAGGAGGAAGGAAAGGAGGGAGAAGGGAAGGGAGGGAAGGAGAGAGGAAGAAAGAAGGAAAGAAAGGAAAAAACAGAGAATAACACGTGTTGGTGAGGATATGGAGAGACTGCAGCCTTGTGCTTTGCAAACAGGAATGTGAAATGGAGCCGGCACTGTGGAGGACAGCATGGCAGCTCCTCAAAGCGTGAAACGACGCAGCAACTCCACTTCTGGGTATACACTCCAAAGAACTGAAAGCAGAGTCTCAAGCAGATACTTGTACACTCAGGTTCATAGCAGTATTATTCAAAACAGTCAAAAGGTAGAAGCAACCCAAATGGCCATCAGTGGCTAAATGAATAAACAAACGTGGTCTGCGCATGCAACGCAATAGTAGTTGGCCATAGAAAAAAGAAGTTCTGACACACACTACAATAGGGGCGGACCTCAAAAACATGATGCTGTGCAAAATAAGACAGTCACAGAAGGACAAATATTGTGTAATTTCTCCCAGATAAGGTACCTAGAATAGTCAGATTTATAGAGACAGAAACATAATGGTGCTTGCCAGGGGCCGGGGGAGGGGAGAATGGAGGGTTAGTGTCTCATGGGGACAGAGTTTCAGTTTAGGATGACGAAAATGTTCTGGAGGTGGATGCTGGTGATGACCGCATAGCAGTGGGAATGGGAATATATCTAATGCCACTAAGCTGCACACTTAAAAATGGTTAAAATGGTAAATTTCATGTTATGTGTATTTTAACTTCAATTTTTAAAAAGCTTTAAGAATACCTTACCAAGAAAAAAAAAGGCAGATCAGGGAAAATGTAGGAAGATATTAACAGTTATGGAATCTGGGTGATGTTCCAAAGAGATTCACTATGCCCCTCTGCCTACTTCTGCTTTCTGATTTTTAAAAAACTATTCTCATAATAAAACTAAAGCTAAAAAAGAGGGGATTGGGTTATCAACCCTGCCGCTTCACTCCCTTCTGCAGTTATGCCTCTGTATCCTTGGCATTGGGCACCACCCCCCCACACCCCCTCCCCCTGCCCCGTCTCAGTCTATACAAAGTACCATAGTCTCAGGGCTTATAAACAACAGAAATGTCTCAGATTTGAAGGTTGAAAATCCAAAATTAAGGGGCCAACACGGTCAGGCTCTGGTGAGAACCCTCTTCCTGCTTCCCAGCGGGCACCTTCTCACTGTGCTCACATGGGGAAAGGGGTAGGGGAGCTCTGGGGGGCTCTTTTATAAAAACACTAATCTCATTCATGAGGCTGGAGCCCTCATCACCTACCAAAGGCCCTACCTCCTAACACCATCATCTTTGAGGGTCAGGATTTCAACATCTGAATTTTCAGGGGACACAAGCCTTCAGATAGAAGCGCCATATGACTTGCTTTGATCAATGGGATGGCAGTGATATGCAGCGAGCAGAAACTTGAAATGCCTCACACAACAAACCTGCTCTCCTGCCTGCTGACACAGACCAGGAAAGAACACACCTCGGGTCGCCTGCTGGTCCAAGGAGGACAAGAAACACGCAGAACAAACCTGGACCCAACCCACAACACGGAGGCAAGCCCAGTCTGGATCTGCTGAATCCCAACAGGCCTACTCACATAACAGCAGAAAACCAGTGCCTCCTGGAATGCCGCGAGACTGTGGGGCTGTTTGTTAGGGGCCTAATTATGGCAGTAGCTGACTGATACAGGGAGTTTCTCAGGAAACAAGGGAAGTCACTAGTCCGAACTGCACCTGACGGAGACTTGCTCCCTGGTTAAGACAGCACGGAACGGCCTGCATAGGACAGAACTACTGGACCCTCACTGCATGCCGTCTGACCCAACCACAGGCCCTGGGAAGGCTGTGTGGACACCAAGCAGCCCAAAGCGCAGATGTCTGCCACCAGCAGGACTGAGGGGAGGGACTGGAGGAGGCTTGGGCTCTCAGCTTGGCCCCTGCCCCTGCCTGGGATGCAGACATCATCACTCAGGGCTCCTCCTCCCCTCCTGAGCCCTGAGCACCAGGCTCCCCGGATTCAGCCACCTCAAGGGAGACCTACTTCTCTTCTTCAGTTCAGCATGCTGGCCAAGTGCTCCCAACAGTGGGACATGCCCTGCCCCTAGTCCTTGGGGACAGGGAGGTCCCTACTTGCCTCTTGGAAGATACCCGAAGCAGAGCTGGGGCTGAGGGGCAGAACCTGGCGGCAAGGGGCAGGCAGGTGGGGGAGCTCGCAGTCTGCAGGCAGGTGGAGGAGCTCACAGTCTGCACCCCTCTGGGGCAAAAGGCAAAGGCTGAGCCCTGGTGGTGCCCAGGGAACCCCGAGTACAAACGCCACGTCAAGCTGTGGGTCGGTGGCAGGCACCGCGGCCGAGCCTTCCCTTTATCATCTGCAGCAAAGCATTTACAGTCAATAAACGGGCTAATTAATTCTCTTCAAAGACCTCTCAATTATTCATCCTGGGCTACAGAGAGAACAATTAGAGCCCACTGACGGCTCTGAAAGTGGAAGCAGGCTGGGCCGCAGAGCTGAGCCCCCTGGGTCCGCACAGTCTCAGGGGACCCCAGGGGCCCCTGATAGAGACAAAGCAGGCTTTATTGCTGGCACCCCTCCCCCAACCCCCCACCTCCGCAGGATGGAATATCTCTTCTTCCTCAAATTGCAAGCAGCCTAGATCATTCCCCTCACTTCTCAGGGAAGAAAGCCAAGACCCCAAGCGGTCAGTGACTTCTTTTGTCCAATAGCCCACCAGAGCGGACCTATGGACACAGAGCCAGGCTGACGGGCGTGTGGCCTCCCTTGAGGGACTGCTGGGTGCGGGCAGTGGGGCTGCTGGACGTGAGCTGAGCCCTCTCTGCCTCCAGAAAGAGGTTTGCGCTGGAGGAGGGGGACAGGAGGGAGAGGGGAGAGCTGATCCGTCAGCAACTGCAGGCCAGGCTGGGGAGTCCTGCTACCCCACCGACAGCGGAAGGCACCCTGGGGCGGCTGGCCAGAGCCCAGCGGGGACACTCGGCTTCCACTGGGAGCAGTCCTGGTACCCCAGCAAGAATTCTCCAGAGCCGGTGACAGTGGGGCGCTAGCTTCCTTTCTCTCCTCTAACTTCCTGGAGTCCCATCCTGGGGCCGCGAGGGAAACAGCAGCTGGCCCTACCCTGTTCACTTTCTCCTTTCCAGCCCCAGGTCCCCCACGGCCAGCTCTCACTCTCCTGACTTCCCCCAATATTTCCGGCCAGCCGGCAGGCAGAGGGTTAACTCCTGGCCGCTCCCTACCGCGCAGAGTGGGGGGTGGGGGGCCGGGGGCGTGCCTGTCGGGAAGTATGGATTTCTGCAGTGGTTTTACTGGAAAAGCTGTAGCTGAAGGTGGGAGGGGGTCACCATGGCAACTTCTGGCTATGGGAACAGGTTGGCTGGTGGGAACCAATTCTTCCAGCGGCCCAAGGGGGCCCGGCTGGCGCTTGGCACCCGGGGGGCCCCTCTGAGGATCCTCAGAGTCTTACGGAAGCGCAGAGACCCTCCCCAACCTGGAATTACCGCCTTCCCCGCCTCCCACCGGCAACACTTCGCTGGGCTGGGCCCCAGACTCAGCAGCCCCGCCCCCTGTTGAAGCACCCCCCCACACCCAAGCTGTTAATCGATGAACCGATTACCCAGGGCCGTCCGGAGCTCTCGGGAATCTCCCATTCAAAGAGAGAGCCTCGACTCCATGACCTGGGGTGAGACACCCCCCCTCTCTGGCCCTGCCCCAACCAAGGGAATCTAGATTCCAGGGGGCCCAAGAGCTTGCCCCAACCCGGCCCCCACCCAGCCCCAACCAGGAAGATTCCGCCCGCAGCGGCAAATTCAAGGAAGTCCTCCCCACCCCCAGCACAAACATGCACACTCTCCCAGCAAGGGGCTAGCCCCCCCACTCCCCGGAAGACCCCGGTGGGGAGGGGGAAGGCGGCCGCGGGCTAGGAGGCTCCTGGGTGCACCGCTAAGTCTCTGTCCCTGTGGAATTCCAGGCAGCTGGGGTAGAGCCCACCCAGTGCCCCATGCCCCACCCCATCGCGGGGCCCCCTATCCCCAGTCAGACCTCCCGGTGGGACACTCTGCACGCCTTCCCCGGGCGCCAATTCAGCTCTGGGCCCCAGAAGGCCTCCTGGGTGCGGGCAGGACAGGGGTTAGGCCAGAGCGCGCTGAGCACTGGCAGTAAGAGGAGTGGGGGACTCCTGGGCCCTCCAGGCTCAGGTTCCTGGCCCCCTACCCCAGAATTTCAGAGCCCCCCTGCAAATCCTGCAAGCACAGGGTGGGCGGGTGCAAGGAGGGGTGTGTGCCTGGGAGGCGCTTCCAGGAATCTCCCGCCCGCGCTGCCCAAACGTCCAGGAAAAGAGGGCATATACAGGGCATATGCAGCTTGGGGGACGTTGGAATTCTGGGGGCCAAGTGAGGGGGCAGGCCCGGCCCAGTACCCTCCCCTTGCTCCAGGAAAGACCACCTGCCTGAGTCCACATGGGCACCAATCCCTGCTCTGCTGGAGGTCCTTAGACCGTTGACTCTCCTGAACCTCAGTTTCCTGCTCTGTAAAATGGGCAGGAAATGTCTCCTGGGGATGGTGAGCATAAAGAAGACATAACGCCCCTGCACGTTAACAGGTGAGGGATCCCAAGGTCAGGACCGATCTCTCCTCTGGCCACTTCCACCAGGAAAGAGCAGGGATCCTTCTCAAGGCTTCCTGGGTTGCTGCTGCCAGATGTGGTTCTTCATCCTCCTTCGCATCCACCAGGGACGCTCGGGGGGGAGAAGTGGCCCGCGGCGTGGCGCCCCTGTCGGCGGGACCCACACAGGCCAGCGCCCAGAGAGGTTAAGCAAAGCCGCCCCAGGTGTTAACTCCCGCAGGCAGGCCGGATACCCGCTGCGGTTTCCCAACTTCCATCAGGGCCTGAAAGGCTTAAACCGACCCACCGCGATTGGGGTCCTTCCTTCCCTCACCCCCGGGCTGATTTAGGGGACGCCTAAACTAGCTCCCTTCACCCCCCGGCTCCCTACTGCTTCCCCTACAGTCCCCTCCCCGCACCCCCGCTCCTGCCCGGGGCTTCCATCTCTCGGATCTGCCGAATCCCGATAAAACATTTGGGGGAGATAAGTGCTGCGTATAAATAATTAAGACCACATGCATATGCGCCAACAAAAAAAAAGTTTAAAACCCCCATTCCGGGAACAGCTTTCTGTGTGGGGCCGGGCAGGGCTGCCGGAGGCCCCTACCCCACCCTGCTTGCTCCTTGGGGAGGGTCTGCCAGGGGCTCACCACCCCCAGAGCCCCTTCCCCCACCCCAGGGGGACTGTCTCCCTGCTTGGCCCAGAGTGGGTGGGGAAAGGGTGGCAGAGGAGTCCACCTGTGCAGTGAGGGGGACTGGCACCACCGTAAGAATGGCCCTCACACATCCCCAGAGGCCAGAGTCCACCAACCCCAAGACCGAGCAGGGTCTAGGCACCCAGGAGTGCCCAATAAACATTTACTGAATAAACACACGAATGAGCCAACGAAGGAACTGATCCCGAAGGAACTGATCCCGGGCTCCAGGGGAGTGTTGCCCTCAGCTCTGCCACCGTGAAGACCTGCTTTCCCTGATGCCAGCGTCCTGTCAGCTGCTGGGGAGTCAAGCCCAGGGTGCCCAGGCGCCCCCCCCAAAAAAGGGCCAACTCCCATCCTCTGCAGGAATGCCAGGGGAAGGGAAATTAGACTAGCTCGTCGCCCAGCATTCCCGACCAGCCGCTGGCAGACGCCTTTCCCAGGTGCAGCTTGAGGGCCTTAGGTGAGAAGGCTGGAAGAACTTCCAGAAGGAGTCAGGTCTTAGGCCTGGAGAGTGCAGCTCCTGCCCCTCCCCACTGCAGGAGGGTCAGCATGGGATGCACAGGGATAAGGGGAGGCTTGCCCTTCCGAGCCCCTGCTCAAGAACCTGCCAGGGCTCCCACCTGGCAGTGCTGTCTGATGCCTAGGCTGGAGTCGTCCCCTGGCAGACTCTCCCGCCAGTGCATGCAAATCCTGCTCCTCTCTCCAGGGCCACGTCCCATCTTTGGAAGGAAGGCCCTCGCACCCTCTACTCTTGCTTTCCTCATTCATTCGGTTATTCCCTTAACAGCTACCATGTCCTAAGCTGGAAGGATGCTAGGATGCTGAGAACAAAGGACACAGGTCTTGCCCTCAAGTGGCCCGCAGCCCAGTGAGAGGGAGCCCAAGTGGCTGGTGTCAAGGGCTGCTCTGAGGTGAGCCAGGTGCAGAGGGGACAGAGGGAAAGGGTGTGTCTTGGCAGAGTGTTGGGGGCTGGGTATCATGGAAAGCTTCCTGGAGGAGGAGGCGAGCTAAACTCCTGATACACAGGATTCCTCCAACCGCAGAAGGAGAGCAAGGCTGGGCGGTGCCTCCAGGCTCTTCCAGCACTGCCCCCTGCTGGCTGTCCATACACCTGTGGCTCTCACTGCCAGACCTGGGAGGTATGGGTTCCAATCCAGACTCTTCTATTTATCCTCAAGTTAGTCTACTTCCCGGACCTCAGTTTCCTTATCTGTAAAATGGGGATCAGGGTCCTGCCATGCAGAGCTCCTTGTGATCCATCCTGGGCCCTCCGTCCTCTGCGGGAGACAAAGCCCCCTACCCCAGCACCCAGAACTGGCTGGTTAAACCTGATAGGTGCCCGGTGGATACTGACTGGTAGATGGACTGACGACTTGGCGTTTTCTTGCTGAGCTTCCTTTCCCGGAAGCAACAAACCCCGACAGGGAGCACTAGCCTCTGCTCACCCAGGACTCTGGAAATGTACTCCCACCTCGGATCGCTGGCATCTTGTACCGCTGCCTGCCCACCTGACCAGGTGCGTGATGGCACAAGTTGTGTCCTGTCCCTCCCCGGGGCCCCACAGGAGCATGACAAATACTTTGTGGAGTTAAATGCTCCAGTAACAAAGCTCCTCCCAGGGACCCAGGACTGGAGAGACAGGTGGGTGTGCTCAGAAGGTGCCAGTCCTGGGTGCTGTCTTCAACCCTGAGCAAGGGGGTCTTGGGTTCCTGACCAGAGGCCCAGCCATGGCTGCCTCTCTCTCACCCCACGCCAGGGTGAGCTCAGTCTTGCCTCTCTCCCGATGAGAGCAGGTGCCCACCAGAGACAGCCCGGAGCCCCATCTATGCCCGTGTCACCTGCGGGTCCTTAGACCCCTCCATCATCCCCGTCAAGCCAGCTCAAGACTTTTTGCTGATGCCAGACCTTCAAGTGCCTGAATGTGGGACCTTCCTTCATCCTGCCATCCTGGATTTCAAACTCAGTAGGGAGGTGCCCAGGATTTAAAAAAAAAATCACAAGCGCTAAGAAAGAGTGACCTTCAAACCCTCTCACCGCGTGGGTCATGCACTCTCTCATAAGAAACGCTTGAGCTCATAACTCCATATGAACTCATAACTATATATGCATAGTTATTTATAGACTTCAGTTTCCATGACTGTATGAATCTATTACTTGCATTATAAAATATTCACAAAAGAGAGACATTTAAAAGGATGAAATGTAAATACTAAGCATAAAAGTCTCCTCCACACCCTAGGGGATTATTCTGTGTTTGGGGCCCAGTCAGATCCCTTGGTCTCCCCAGCTAGGATGGGGTCCCTGGCAGATCCCCTACTTTGGCCCATTCCCCAGCCTCAGACTCTGACCTTCTTCCTTCCCAAAGATCCCCTCTGAACTCTGCCACCGTGAAGACCTGCTTTCTCTGACACCAGCCATCTGGTCAGCAGCTGGGAAGTCAAGCCCAAGGTGTCCTGGGACCACCCCCCCCAAAAAAAAAATGAGCATCTCCTATCCTCTGCAGGACTGCCAGGGGAAGAGAAATGAGATGAGTCTGTGGCACAGAGAATAGGAACAGGCCCACTGCGGACAAAATAAAGGACTGTTGTGCTAAGTGGCTTCAGTTGTGTCTGACTCTTTGTAACCCTATGGACTGTAGCCCGCCAGGCTCCTCTGTCCATGGGATTTCCCAGGCAAGAATACTGGAGTAGGTTGACCATGCCCTCCTCCAGGGGATCTTCCCAACCCAGGGATTGAACACACGTCTCTTATGTCTCCTGCATTGGCAGGCGGGTTCTTTACCACTAGCACCACCTGGAAGCCTAAAGAAGGATTAGGTAGGGTTCCTTATAAGACAAAATTCCTGCAGCTGGGCACAGAGGGAGGCGCTGTTCAGGACTAGATACCTGGTTCCAATCTGGCTACATGACTGATGCAGAAGCTAGGGCTCGAGGACAGATGCGCCATCACTAGGAATACCTTTCCTAGACAAGGTAGGATCCATGCCCAGGGTGCCTGATGTCTGTTCCCGTGTTCAGAGCCCAGTGGAGGCAGGGCAGCCTTTCTTGCCCCCACCTTACCCTGAGACCTTGCCACTCCTCTGGGGTAGCTAGGGAGGCCCACCCAAGGTGCATAACCCTGGAATTCTGCAGCGGAAGCCCTTTCCCCTTCTGCAGCGGAAGCTCTTGCCCCTGCAGATAAGGCTGAGGCCCCGATTCCTTCTGTCCCTGTGTGTTCCTTCCAGGTCTGCTCTCCAGAACCTCGTGTGCCCTCCCTTCTCACACAGGCTCGGGCCCCAGTGCAGGCACAGGGGACCGGGAGGCAGAGGAGGTCAGAGGGGAAGGGCACCCTTCGTGGATACTCTGCCCAGCAGAGGACAAGTGGAGGAGCCTCAGCCACCCACCGTGCAGGACCCAGAGCTGCAGCCTCGGAGCCCATGCCCCCCACATCCTGGGGTCCTCTACCCCCAGCACAGGGTCAGCATCTGCAGAGCTGGTCCCACCCCAGATGGCTCACCAAGCCCATGCCTGGCATATGACCCCTGTGTGCTCCCTGCCAGGTGGACTGAGGGGCCTGGGCAGAGGCCCTGGGAACAGCCGGGGCCCGGCCAGCTCAAAGCTGACCCCACGCCTCGGCCGGGGCTGAGTAACAGGAAGCGAGAGGCTGATGCCGGTAAGAGAGCAGATTCGAGAGATTAGAGGTCTGCTGCCTGATCAGAAGCTGCCTGGAGCTGGAGGATAAGTTACTGGAAGGAGGAGGAAGCTGCCGCAGTAAATAATGCCAGGCCCTCAACGCTGGCCTGACATGGCTGATGGGGCCCAGCTGGGGCCTGGGGCAGGCAGGTGGGGCAGAAAGTGTAAGGGTCTGCTCTCGTTGAAGCCAGAGCTGGGGCAGCCTGGGAAGGTGGGGTGCCCAGAGGGTACCCTGGCCCCAGCTGGTGGAGCCTGAAATTCAGAAGGTCTCCAAGGCTATGTCCCCCGCTGCCCCCATGTCTCCTGCCCCTACTGCCTGCATACACCCAGCCCCACCCCCCACCAGGAGAGACACTTGAAGTGGGGACCCAGCCCTGGGCTTGCTTGGCCCCCCCTACAATCCTCCCTGCTCCCCACCCCAAAGCGATTCCTGGAAGGCTGGCTGCTTCCTCGCAGAATGGAGGGCACCCTGGGTATACCGTCCCAGTGGATTTCCCTGGACTCCAGCGTTCTGCCCGTCCACCTGCCAGGCTTCACCCTGGGCTGTTCTGCCCCCAACCACATAGACTCCCCAGACCCCTGAAGAGCCCTTAAGACCCAGAGTTCCCTGTGGCCTGACCCCGGGATCCCACAGCGTGGGTGCTTCTGTGGAAGGGGTCAGATGCCGACCCAGCACCTCCAATCCCAAAAGGCTGAGCCCCCAACTTTGCACACTCTGGGGGGGCCCGAGAGGCAGCAGAGGCCTCCCACCCCCACGAGGGTCACAGAGCTGAAAGGCCTGTCCAAGGACACCTCTGTTCCCAAAGGCTTCGTGGCACATGCCTCCCATCCTCTCTTTCACTTCTGACCAAGACCTTCCCCAGCCTCCCGCAGTCAGGACACTCTGATTCCCGCCCTGACCTGGGTAGCCCCCTACTGCCAGCCTAGGCCACCCCGGGGTGGAGAGGACGGAGCCCCGTGTCACACAGGCACCTTCTCTCCGAAGTGCAGTTTTCACACCATGGCACCAGCAAGTGGTTAAATTTAATGAGACAGCAGAACTCCCATATTTCAGAGGACAGTGAGGAGAGTGTCATCACGACCTTGAGGAAAGGAAAGCGATCTTAAACAAGACATCAATCATAAGGTTGCGGGGTGGATTTAACTACAGAAAACAAAGAGCCTGTGATCTAGCAAGAATTCCATAAAAGTGAAAAGACAGGCCATAAAAGGGAGACTTTTTTTTTTCCATACATATAACTAACAAGGGTTAGTACCCAGCATATGGAAATAACTCTGATGAAGCAACTAGAGAACTTTATCAAGCTCCTCATAGGAGCGGAATCTGAATGGTTAAGACCTAAGAAAAGGTGCTCAAGTTCGTCACTTATCAGAAAGAGCAGATTAAAATCACAAGAAACCGCCACATGTCCACCAGAATGACTAAAGTTTTGAAGTCTGATGATGCGGAGGATGGCGAGAACAGCAAGCAACGAGAACAATGCATGTAAATCACGTTGGCCACTTTGGGGAAGGCTCAGGAGGGTCTAGTGAGGAGATAAGGATCACAGCCTCAGCAGTTCCTCCCCAGGCGTGTGTCCAACAGAAATGTGCGCATTTGTGCCCCAAGCAACACCAGGGTGAATGTGCCTGCTCACAGCAGGGCTGTCTGGAAACCACGTCTGAAAACAGCCAAAGGTCCCCAAATGGCAGAGTGGAGAAATCAACCGTGGCACACAGTGGAAAAACCACACAGCTGTGGCAAGAGTGAGCTACAGCTGCAACACGGATGAATCTGACAGTTGGAGCATCGAAAAAGGCACTCATGCATGCTCAGTCACTCAGTTGTGTCCGGCTCTGTGTGACCCCATGGACTGTAGCCCGCCAGGCTCCTCTGTCCATGGGGATTCTCCAGGCAAGAATACTGGAGTGGGTTACCATACCTTCCTCCAGGGGATCTTCCCAACGCAGGGATCAAACCCAGGTCTCCCGTATTACAGGCAGATTCTTTACCATCTGAGCCACCAGGGAAGCCCAAGAATATGGGAGTGGGTAGCCTATCCCATCTCCAGGGATTTAAGGCATACATTACCCAAAATTCACAGCAAATCCAAAAGCTAGCAGTGCTAGCTATTAAGGAAATAGGGTGATGGCAAAGCGATAGAGCAAAGCAGGTAATGAGCATAAAAGTCAGGCTGCAGCAAAGCTTCTGGCAGAGGGAATGGGTTGTGCATGGCAAGGAAGCTTCTGGAATCCTGGCTATGTTCTATTTCTTGATCTGAGTGGCAATGATATGAGAGATCATTTTATATGTAGTTGTAAAACTGTGCATATATGCTTCGTGCACTTTTCTGTATTAGGTTGTGTGGGCAGCTCATTATTTTTTCAAAAACACAAGTGTATCTGAGCACCCACTGTGTCAGGCACTGGGACTCCTCACACAGACTTGCACCCGGCCCTGTTCCTGGCGCTCATGGTCCAGGAGTTCATGGAATGAGGATGCAAGTTCTATGGTTTCCCCTTGGCCAGCAGAGCGCGGGGTCTCCCGGCTACCATAACCTCAAGCTCACTGTGGGCGGTCGGCTGAGCCCGCCTGCTGACTGGTAGGGTGCAGCCTCCCATGGCTCCCATTCTCTCCTGGTCCCCCACCCTGTTCGGAAATGCAGAGACAGCTCTGAAGGGGACCCCTCCAATGCATGTCACGTTTCCTTCCCCAGAAGGGGAGGCACAGGGCTTGAACTGGCTCCTCCCACCCCCCTACCCTCCCTCCCAAGAGCAAACATGACCTTGGCTCCCAGGCCCAGCGCTCTGTCCCTTGTCACCCCCCCCCCCAGTCTTCAGAGATGATGGTACAAAGAGCCTTCCCTCGACTCCCAGGCTGTGGGGCTGGACCCAGGCCAGCGCCCTATGGATCCTGCAGGCTCAGGGCCAAGGGGATGCGATGGGAAGGACATCTCCCCAACCTGTTTACAGGCCCCGGCCGCTATCTCCAGCTCCAATCTGCGGCCTCCCTTTATCTCAGCGGGGCCAGCCCCGGGTTCCCAGCAGCAGCCTCCCCACTGCTCACTTCCTGCCAGCGACCCAGTGTTACAGGAATATGCACACTGAACTTGGCTCACGTGCATGTGTGTGTGTGTGTGTGTGTGTGCACAAGTGTGCGCCCACACCCCAGAGAGCCTGTCCCTGGAGAGGAGCCAGGGGGCCTGGGGGTGCCTCAAGAGGCAGCCACCCCAGGACTCATATCTCACTCCCCTGAAAACCTGCCCACCATCCTCACCCTGCTCGCGGGACAGACACCTCCAGAAGGCCAGGAAGGGCTACCTCGGAGACCCCCAGCTTTCCCCAGCATGTGTTCCTCACCCACTCTTGCCTCCTCCTGCACAGGGGCCCTGTAGCCCTCCACGGTCAGAGTTCCCGACAGGGCTCCCTGCCTCCCACGACAGTGTCCATACTGCATGGGGGTCCCCGGGGTCAGGGAAGTTGGGCCATTGCCCCCTCATCATCCATTCAACTGAAATCACGGAGTACTGGGGGGCTGCTGCTGGTCTGGGCACACAGGACACTTGGAAGGCCAAGAGCGTCCCGACCTCTCCCCAAACCTGCAGGCAGTGAGAAGAGACCCTACTGACACCCCAGAGGAGAGCCACCTCCCTTCCCTGCTGGAAGGGGGTCAGGGTGCTTCCCAGAAGGAGCGTCTCAGCTGAGACAAGAAAACAGAGACGGTGGTAACCAGAGACACGTGCCACTGGCTGGGGGGCGGGGGGTGGTTTCCGGGCAGAAGGCATGCAGGTGCAAAGATCTCGGGGTGAGAGTGAGGCCAGTGCATTCGGGGAATCAGAAAGGGCTGCAGCACTGTGAGGGAGACAGCTGTGAGGATGCGACGGGGTGGGGGGTGGGGTGAGGGGGGCTGGGGGTGGGCAGCGCGGGCTGCATCCCGGGGGTGGAGGCAGGGGCAGGAGCCCAATGTGGCCTGACCTAGGGCAGTAGCTATGGAGTGGGTGGGTCTGCATGGAGGCAGGAGAGGACCCCAGGCCTCCAGGTTCACAGTCGGGGAGGGGGCTGAGGAGGAGAGAAGGGGATCAGCCCAGTGACCTGGGGTACTGGGGAGGGATGAGCAATGCTGGCTGCACCACGGGTTTCTGGCTTCTCATCCTAGTCTGGGAGCTGTGGACTGTCCTTGGCTTACCAACGGGGTGACTGGACCTCACACACTCCAGGGACACACACATATATACATGCACACAGACATACATATGTATACACCAGTACACACACATGGGCATATATAAACGTGCATGTGTGCGTGCTAAGTTGCTTCAGTCGTGTCCGAGTCTTTGAGACCCTATGGACCGTAGCCAGCCAGGCTCCTCTGTCGATGGGATTCTCCAGGCAAGAATACTGGAGTGGGTTGCCATGCCCTCCTCCATGGGATCTTCCAGACGCAGGGATCAAATCTGTGTCTCTGACAGTGGCAGAGAGGTCTTCACCACTAGCGCCACCTGGGATACCCATACTCACACACATGCCCACACACAAACATGCACACATATGGACAGGTACGCCTTGTTTCACGGAGCTTCGAAGATATTGCTTTCATCTTACCTTTTTTTTTTTTTTAACAAATTGAAGGTTTGCAGCAACCCTGCATCGAGCAGGTCTATTAGCACCACTGTTCCAAGAGCACACTCTCACTTTGCATCTCAGCGTCACATTTGGGTAATTCTCGAAATGTTTCAAATTGTCCAACAAAAATACTACAACTCACTGGGACTTCCCTGGCGGTCCAATTAAGTGGAGTCTTAATTAACCACTACAGGTTCAGTCCCTGATCGGAAACTAAGATCCTGCATGCGGTGCAGCCAAGAAAAAGAAAAAAAAGATTATAACTCATTGAAGGCTCAGATGATGGTTAGCAATTTTAGCAATAAAATATTTTTAATTAAGGTATGTACATTGTTTTTAGACATAATGCTATTGCACACTTAAAAGACTACAGTGTAGTGTAAGCATAACTTATGCGCATTGGGAAACCAAAACATTCATGTGACACACTTTGCGATACCTAATTGCAGTGGTCTGGAAGCAAACCGGCAATATCTCTTGAGGTGTGCTTATACACGTGCATAACAAATACTAGTACAGTGACATATACCCACGAGTATACACACATGTGCACAGTGCACACATACCTGGGTGGGCATGCCAACATGCATGCACACACAAACTTATACACATATACATATATACATACATACGTAGACACATTCACACACATGCATGTGCCTACACAACTCTCTGAGACCAAGTCTTGGTCAGAGGGTCTCTGAAGCACCAATACTCTGGCCACCTGATGCAAAGAGCCAACTCACTGGAAAAGAACCTGATGCTGGGAAAGATTGAGGGCAAGAGAAGGGGGAGACAGAGGATGAGATGGTTGGATGGCATCACCGACTCAATGGACACAAGTTTGAGCAAACTCTGGGAGATGGTGAAGGACAGGGAAGCCTGGCATGCTGCAGTCCATGGGGTTGCAAAGAGTCGGACACAACTTAACAACTGAACAACCCAAAGCCCCCATGATGAGGCCTCAGAAACAGGCTATGGAGGGCCCCCAGCCTTCTCCCATGATAGCCCAAGCTTCCTGCTCCCTTCACGCTGGAGAAGCCACCACTGGGCAAGGAGGGGGTGGCCCAGGTGTCCTGGGACAAGATAGGCGGTGATAAGCAGCCACCTGGCAGAAGCAACTTTTGTTGGGGCCAACTTTCCCCAGGAAGCGCCCAGCTTGCTGAGGAAACAGCTCTGCCCTGGGAGAAGAAACACCCAGTTTGGTGACCAGCTGTTTCACCTTGGTGGCATTTTCGGGTAGCCCTGAGGCCCACGCCTAATCCCTCTCCCACAGCGTGGCGGTGAGGATTAGCAGGGAAGGTGAAATGCCCGCAAACATAAGGCCATTCTGTGGCTCTGCCATGGTGGGAGGTGCCTGCGGATCCAGCTGTTTGCCCCCTTCTCCCTGCTCCCCCTAAAGCCACCATCACTGCCCCAGCCCCTCCCTTCCTTCCCACAGAGGCCTCTACTCCCCGTCCCCCCACCCCCCCCACTTCCCAGCAGAAGGGCTGGAGCCAGACACTGAGATAAGGGGCTTGTTTTCTCAGGGCCCGGAATTCAGTGGAGATTGTGGGTCAGGGCCGCAGGGCACCAAGGGGGGAGTTGGGGAGGGCAGAGCGGGCCTTTCCTTTAGATGGGTGTCCTTGGGGCCCCAGATCCTACAGGGACTTGCGATTTCTGCCCTCTCACGATGGCTCTGCAGGCACAGGGGAGAGGACTCCATCTCCACCCCCGCTCCCTTCTCTTTCAGGCCTCAAATGTTCCAGCTGCCTCTGACCGCAAGCCTTTGCTGAAGCTGTTCCCACTGCCACTCTCCCTCTCCCTTTGTCTGATTAACACCTTGCTCTGCCTTCAAAGCTCAGCCAATCACTGCTTCCTCCAGGAAGCCTGCCCTGATGCTTCAGCCAGGCCTGTTGCAACTTTTCCCAGAGCCAACAGGCAGCATCCTGTCCCCATCCCAAAGAACTTCAAGGGCAAGCTACTTTGCTCTCCTCTATCCCCAGACCTGACCTGGAGCAGATACATGTCAGAGCTCTGATGAAGGTCAGTGTCAGAGTCCTCTTTGCTGAGGGCTGCGCTGATCAGAGCTGTGGGTGCCTCTTCTGGTCATGTTCAGCCCTTAGGGTCCAGTCTCCTCCCATGAGGAAGAGACATCTGTGGCCCACACTTGGGGAAGGGGAGCTGCAAGTGGAGTGGGGAGCCCAGAGAGAGGCCTGTCCTCCCCGGCCGAGGGATGGTCAACCCTGTAGGAGCCCCAGTCCAGGCGGAGTCGGGCTGCACCCCACAGAGCAGCACCAAACCCCAGCGCCCTGGGCTGTGACCAGTAACCACAATCAAACAGCAGAAGTAAGACAGAAAACACTCATCTGTGGCATTTACTACCAGCCAGGCGCCAGACTCAGCACAAAAAAACCCTTAAGTCATCAAATTCTGAAAACAGCCCATTTTGCATTTAAGGAGACTGAGGTGCAGAGAGGTTAATTGACTTGTCCAAAACCACCCACCTGCTAAGTGGGGACTTGAGTCAGTCAGGGCCCTTCACCACTCCCCACCCCTCAACCCGACACTGGCCCGGGGTGGAAGCAGCACCCTCTCCCCCACCAAGGGCCAGTGGGTACGGAGGAGGGGACTCTGTCACCCCCATAATTCCACCTCCATTATGCCCCTGAAGTCGGATGCTCAGACTTCGGGATCATCTTTGTATCCCTCTGCCTGGCAAAAGGTGCACAATAAATCTGTATTGAAAAAAGTAGATGATGGGAAGCTACTTTTTTAGGGGCAACATAGCACAGTCCAGTTAGAGCTGGACGCTCCCGGCCAAGCGACCTTAGGCACGTTCATTGCCTCTGTGCGTCTGTTTCCCCATCTGTAAAATGGGGTGATAATAACGCTTGTCAACGGACAGCTGTTGGGAGGCTTAACTGTTTTAACACTTGTAAAGTGTCTGCGACAGTCCTGGACACACGGTAAAAACGCACATGAGCGTCTGCTCAAGAGAAACTTGCCTGGGCTTTGTTTCTTCACGGGTAAGCGCCAACCCTTCTTCTCCCTCAGCCCAAGTTCGCTCGGAGCCGAACGCGACGAAAGCGGAACTACAACTCCCAGGATGCCTCGGGAGTGCGCTCAGCGTCCGCCGCGACGAAAGCTGAACTACAACTCCCAGCATGCCGCGGGGCCCTCCGGCCAGCCCGGGTCAATCGCGGCCGAAGTCTGGAAAGCCCTGCCACTCCGATCCGGCCGAGGAAGATAGGGGCTGGAGGGCCCGGCACTATCCCGCCATGCTCCGCAGACTGACCCGGGCCGCGACCCCGCGGCAGCGGGTCTTCTGGGCGCGGAGGTCTGGGAGCCTGGCGGGGGTTCCGACGTACGTGGTGGACCTGCGCAGCGACACGGTGACCAAGCCCGGGCCGGCCATGAGGCGCGCCATGGCCGAGGCCGTAGTGGGAGACGACGACTACGGCGAGGACCCCACCGTCCGCGGTGAGCCCGGCGTGCAGGCCGGAGCCGGGGGTCCTCGCGGCGACCCCAGGGCGCTGTCCGTGGTGCTGGCGGGAGCGGAGGCCCGGGGCTCGGGGTGGCAGCTCAGCTGCAGGCCGTGCATTGCGCTCGGTTTCGTTGCAGCTCAGTCTGACCCATCACTCTAGAGCCTGTTAGAAATGCAGAGTCTCGGGTCCCACACCGGACCTCCGGAGCCAGAATCTGCAAGTTAACAGGATCGCCGGGCGATCTGTGTGCTCACTGAAGTGCGGCCCCAAGACACGATGAGAGTGGATGTTATCTCATCTTGCAGAGAAGGGCTTTGAGAAGCTAGGCCAGGTGCTCTAAGTCCCATGTCGAGTAAACGGCAAATCAGGACTCGAACTCAGGTCTTCTCACTCTGGAACCCTTGGCTATTGTCGTGCACCCACCACCTTCCCACATGAAGACAACAGAAAACCCATCTAGAAAGGGTTTCTCCATAGGCTGCTCCTCCAGAGGAGTGAGTTCTAGAAACCTCAAAAGTGTTTTCAAGATGGTTGAAAGTTGCTGTCACCCACTCTGGTTTGAGGGTAGGTGCCATAGTGAGCCATTACTATTGCTGGGGTGTGTATAAACCGTCAGCTGTGCCAGGGGCAAGTCGCGGGGTCATGACTTTAGCCCCGAGGGCCTGGATGTGGGGTCAGGTAATGATGGGGCTGATCAAGCATCCAGCAGACACCCACTGTTGGCCTGGAACTTCAAAGATGTTGACCCACTGCTCATCAGGCAGTCTGACGCATAGACAGTCATCCCCCTGGGTGAGGGAGGTACTGGGGTTAAAGCATCCACAGAGAGTGCCTTGGAGACTAGGGGTGGGTGAGGAGAAACATGGGACTCACAGGAAAGGGGGACTTTGTGGAGGAACCTCTTCAAAGATGAATGAGATGCTCTACCCCTAGTCCCGGGCATGGAAGAGAGTGCTGGCTCACCAGGGCAGAAGCATAGTGGTGAGAAAGGTGTTCAGGATATGGATGGGGAATGTGGCTGGAGCTGGGGTGTAGGACAGCACCCTTGTTCCTGGAGGGGAGGCAGAGGCCAGATCCCATTGGTCTTGAATGTCATGGCAAAGGGAGGGGAGCTTTAAAGCAGGAGCCGGAAGCCCCGCCCCCTTCCAGCCCCCCAGAGTCTCCTTCTGAGGGCTCCTGTCCTTGTGTTCTGGGAGAGGAAGTCAGCAGAGAAACCACAGGGCCCCACCTGCAAGGGACTGATGGGAAAGGAAGTCAGACAGGTGTGAGGTCTGGGTGGGACAGGAGGGTTCAAACCACAGAGTTTCAATGTTGGGGGGGGAGGGGTGGAGAACACAGCCCAGGAGGAGGCGGGGGTGGGGTGGAAGGCGGTCAGAGGGTTGACTGAGGGGCCCCTGAACCCAGATGTGCAGCCACCAAGACCACAGACTGCAGCTGGAAGACGGGCTGGCGTCCCAACTGGCCACTCACCACAGCCTTGGGCAAGATGTCCTTATGCGGACAAGGGGCTCATGGGGTCAGTTAGGAGAGGACTTTGAAAAGTGCCATTGTTAATGGGGCCCCTACCCCCATCCCTTCCCACTTCAGAGCTGCAGGCCACAGCTGCAGAGCTGCTTGGGGTGGAGCGGACCCTGTTCGTGCCCACAAACACCATGGCCAACCTCATCTCTGGTGAGCGCAGAGCGACCTTCACTTGCCCTCCAGGCCATCCTTCCACACTTCTCCCTTTTGTAGAGGGGGCTGTGACAACATCAGTGGCGCTCTGAGCCATCTGGAACCCATAGCCACACCCTTCTCTCACCCCTTCCTGCCTGGGGGTCTTGCCCCCGAACCTCGAACCTCGTGACTTCCCTGCAGGCTGCCACACCTTTGTAAATTGCCTCTTTATCAAGCAGTCTGGTTTCCCAGTTGGTGCCCTCTGTTTCCTCTGGCACCTGACTGATGCTGTGCCCTGGGCTACTGAGCCCTCAAAGGGGAGCACTGTGGCTGGCCTCCTCTTGCAGGAGGTACTCTGCAGGGGGGGCTGCCGAGAATCGGGAGGAGGAACAGAATGTGCAGGGCCCAACGATCCACAGGCCTAGACTTGTGGACTTAGTAGGATGCTTTCCAGCACATGGCAGGAAGGTGTCTTAAAGGGGCGCTCTCTCCTAATTGGCATAAGGCACTTGGGAGCTGCCTGTGGCCCTGAGGGTCAGACTGGCTGAGCTGGGTGGGGATAGATGCGGGGAGGACATGGCCCAGGAGGAGGTGGGGTTCAGAGGGTTGACTGAGGGCCCCTGGACCCGCATGTGCGGCCACCGAGACCACAGGCTGCAGCTGGCAGGTGCAGTCTGCCAACACTTGATGCCAACACTGCCCCCACCCCATCTACCTTAGTGATGTGTCACTGCCGGCGCCGGGGCTCCCAGCTCCTCCTGGGGCACGAATGCCACCTCCATGTCTATGAGCAGGGCGGGGTGGCTCAGGTAAGCACCCAGCACCTCTCACCCTGGGGCCAGCACAGGATGCTCAACACTTGTGGTGGGAACCTGCTTCCCAGGCACCAGGCTGGGACCTGCAGAGGAAGAAATGGCTGGGCCGGTGGCCTCTCTGGGGGAGGCAGGAAGGAGAGCCATTCCCAGATTGACCACGCAGGGGCAGGCTAGGCTCAGTCCTGCAGCTTGTATGCTGGCTGTATGCCTGCTGCCCCCTAGTGGGCGCTCAGTGCACTGGGCGCTCAGGCCGGAGGGATGCCAACCTCTCAGGCAAACATGGTGTCTTCCATCCCCCCTGGCTGGGATGTCTGTGCCCATGGCTACAGCTCAGGTGGAAGCCTCCATGGCCCAGAGCTGGGGAGGAGCAGACAAGACAGGGGTAGGAGGTACTTTTGGACCCCTGGACCTTATCCTCTGCCCCCTGCAGATCGCAGGGGTGCACTCCCACCCCCTCCCAGACCTGCCCCACGGCACCCTGGACCTGGCTGAGCTGGAGAGGCTGGTCACACGGGGCCTTGGGAGCCCCTACCACCCGGTCTGTGAGCTCATTTGCCTGGAGAACACCCACAGCAGCTCGGGGGGCCGGGTCCTCCCCATGGAATACCTACGCCAGGTAGGCCCAGCCCCACTGCTGTGCCCCCAGCACTAGCCAGCTACTGGCTTTCTGTCCCCTGGGTCCCCTCTTGGGGTTTAGTCTCCTCTGAAACATGTCTGTGTGCCCATCAGTGGCCAGAACTGCTCTGGGAGACACGGGTGTGATTCTAGGTGCAGCTGCAAAGGGGATGATGGCCCAGTGTAGAACCCCCCAGGGCCCCAACCTTCCTCCAAAGAGCAGAGACCCACCCTTGGGGGCGAGTCCCCGGGCAGCACCAGCTTGGCCAGGTCTTATGGCCAGCGTGCGAGGCCTGAGCGCTGGCACTCTCCGTGCAATGGCCTGAGGGCCAGCTCGCCCTCACCTGGGAAACAGGGCTGAGGGCTCCCCTCCAATGGGGCTGTGGTGCTGCTTAGACAGGACGAAGCATCCGTGGTCTGGCCTGCAGTGAGCCCGCCATAAACAGGAGATAAAGCCCTTATCGTCGACCCCCTTTCATAGAGGACGGCCCAGGCCCAGACCCAGAGTGACTGCTCGGGTTCCAGATGGCCAAGCTGGTCACCAACCATGCAGACCCTTCGTCCTTCCTCCAGGAGACAAGCCCAGTGACTTTCTAGTGACCTTTTGGAGACCCATCCTCCCCCCAGCTCAGCCCCTCTGACCCCACCTGCGTCTTGCCCGCAGGTGCACTTGCTGGCCCAACGCTATGGGGTCCGCGTCCACCTGGACGGGGCGCGGTTGATGAACGCCGCGGTGGCTCTGGGCGTGCCCCCTGCCTGCATCGTGGAGCACTGCGACTCTGTGTCTCTCTGTTTTTCCAAGGTAGGGAAGCTACAGAAGGGTGGAGGTGCCCACTGCAAGAGGCTGAGCTGTGTCCTGGGGCTGCTGGGCAGGCAGGTGCTCACCCTGGGTCCTCTAACCCTCTCCCCTAATGAGGCCACAGTGTCTGCCCCTCCACATCCCTCTTGCGCCCTCCAGAGCCCTGAGAACAGAGATGCACACCCACGGGTAGGCGGGCAGGACTCCTCTCTTCCTTCAGGGCCTCGGTGCACCAGTGGGGGCCCTGGTTGGGGGACCCAAGGACTTCATTGAAGAAGCCTGGCGCCTCCGGAAAGCCCTGGGTGGAGGGATGCGCCAGGCAGGGGTGCTGGCCGCAGCTGCCCTGGTGGGACTGGCTGACGCCGAGGAGATGCTGCAGAGGGACCACCAGAATGCCCAGAGGTTCGCCAGAGGTACCTGATACCCCGCCACTTCCCTTTGGCCCCAGGGTGGTCCTTGGGGGTTCCCCTGTAGCAGGGCCCAAGTCCCCAGCAGGTGTGCATCCCTCCAACTCAAGTAGGTGAAGGTCAGTCACCAAACCAGGAGGGGTGGGATCCAGGGAACGAGGACTTTACCAGACCACACCCAGTGCAGGGCCTGGACTAGTCGGCACCCAGTAGGGGTCAGTAACTCTCTGCAGGATCCAGCAGAATGTAGCCTTGAACCTAGGTTGAGTCCTCACAACCCCACAATGTCCCCCCTTAAAGATGAGGAAACCGAGAGGTTAATTGATTTGTCTAAAGAAAGCGTTAGTCACTCTGTTGTGTCCAACTCTCTGCGACCCCATGGATTGTAGCCCACCAGGCTCCTCTGTCCATGGAATTCTCTAGGCAAGAATACTGGCGTGGGTTGCCATTCCCTTCTCCAGGGGACCTTCCCAACTCAGAGACTGAACCCAAGTCTCCCACATTGCAGGCAGATTCTTTACCATCTGAGCCACCACTAATGTGTCTAAGGTCACAGCTAAAAAGTAGCAGGGCCAAGTCTGCCCAGGTCAGGACTAAGGCTCCCTCCTTTCTTCCCTCTACAGTTGGGCTGCCCTCTGCCTTTCCTGGGTGACAAGGCCAGGGTGGTAGGGGTAGCCATAGAGTCCTGGGGTTGGGCTCAACTCACCACAGGACTCGGGCCCAGGGCTCCAGGAACTGGCGTCCCCTGTCTGCTCCGTGGATCCCACTGCCGTGGAGACCAACATGGTGATGGTGAGGGTGGACGGGCTGCCGCCGGAGGAGCTGTGCCGGCGCCTGCAGGCCGTGAGCGCGGACGAGGTGGCCCAGACCGGCCGCGTGGTGCGCGTGCTGCTCTTCCCCTGGGCTGAGCGGTCAGTGCGCGCTGTGTGGCACCGGGGCGTCTCTGCGCAGGACACGGAGCTGGCACTGGGAAAGTGGGCGTTCGTGCTGAGGACCCTGCGGACGGGGTGACGGACCCTGTGCCTTGGCTAGGATGGACGGAGGTGACGAGGGCAGGTATCTCCAGCGAGGAGGCGGAAGGAGAGGCAGTAAAATGACACCCCCGTTATCTGCTGGTCTCCTGGGACCCCCTCACCCCTGTGACACATGGGGTGATGCCTTCCCCCTGTTCATTCAGCAGACCCTGCATGCTGCTGTGTCTGGGACGGGGGCCCAAGCGTGCCGGGACAGGTGGGACACCCACCACAGCCCGGGGGGCATGAGAGCATTTCGGGGACCAGCAGGAGGAGGGACGAGAGGACACGGAAAGGGACGCCGGCGTCGGGTGGCCTGGTGGGGGGCTGGGGCTTTACCTTGCAATCGTCTGACCTGTTAAACAATAAATTTACCTTTTAAAACAATAACTATCTTTTTGCTTACAAAATAATGTCATTACAGCACATAATTTTGGACTGGATCTCCTTTCTAGGGACTCGGTGGTTAAGACCACCTTCCTCTGAGTCCCTCTGCTGTCCACCTGAAACCACCACATTGGCTACATGCCAATACAAAATAAAAAGAATATATCTATACCACGCTCCTGCGAGGTTAACCAGAAGAGCTGGACAAAATATACTTTCAAAAACCACCTAAGAATAACCACTATTACTATTTTCTTGCATATTTCATTCTGGATATGTATGTATGTATATATACATTTATATGAAGCTGCATGTGGATTTTTTAAAATAGGGGAGATAGGCCATCACGTCAGTGCTTTAGAAAACCCTTAACAGGAATCGTAGGAGGAGGAATAGCTTTGTGAGGGTAGGGGATACTTCAGTTTAAGAACGTTGTTTCAGTCCCATGCACGAGTAGTTAGAAGCTGCCAGAAGCAGAAGTGTAGGCGTGGCGCTTAGGAGAGGACCTGGACGGGAGGCATGGAGGTGAGTGTGAGCCACAGGCGAAAAGGCATCCATGGTGGGCCAAGGAAGCCTGAAGCTGAGGACCGGCCTTCTTTGCCTCCCTCCCTTATTTTTATTTATTTATTTATTGGCCATAGCGCGTGGCATGTGGGATCTTAGTTCCTTGACCAGGGAAATGAACCCAGGCCCCCTGCCATAGAAGCTTGGAGTCTTAATCACTGGACCATCAGGGAGGTCCC